>NC_138906.1:144761198-145361198 GCF_965231255.1 Vanellus vanellus
ACACCATATTGCAGCCCTTTCTGTCTTCCCAGCACTTGCCCCACAAGTTGGGATGGAGGAAGCATAGCAACTGCCTCTCACCAAGGTGTTGTGGAATCATAGGATGGTTTAGGTTGGAAGGGACCTTAAAGATCATCAAGTTCCAAACTGCCTGCCATGGGCAGGGACACCTTCCACTAGACCAGGTTGCTCAAAGCCCCATCCAGCCTGGTCTTGAGCACTTTCAGGGGTGAGGCCTCCACAACTTCTCTGGGCAACCTGTTCCAGTGCCTCACCACACTCATTGTGAAAATTTTTTTCCTAATACCTATTCTAAATCTACCCTCTTCCAGTTTAAAGCCATTACCCCTCATCCTATCACTACGTGCCCTTGTAAAAAGTCCTTCCCTAGCCTTCTTGTAGGTGCCCTTTAGGTACTGGAAGGACGCAATTAGGTCTCCCTGGAGTCTTCTCTTCTCCAGGCTGAACAACAACTCTCGCAGCCTGTCCTCATAGGAGAGGTGCTCCAGCCCTCTGATCGTCTTCGTGGCCCTCCTCTGGACCCACTCCAACAGGTCCACGTCTTTCCTATATTGGAGGCTCCAGAGCTGGATGCAATATTCCAGATGGGGTCTCACCAGAACAGAGTAGAGGGGCAGAATCACCTCCCTCAACCTGCTGGCCATGCTTCTTTTGATGCAGCCCAGGATACGGTCGGCATTCTGGGCTGCAAGCGCATGTTGCCAGCTCATGTTGAGCTTCTCATCAACCAACACCCCCAATTCCTTCTCCTCAGGGCTGCTCTCAATTCATTCTCTGTGCAGCCTGTATTTGTGCATGGGATTGCCCCAGCCCACGTGCAGGTCCTTGCACTTGGCCTTGTTGAACTTGATGAGGTTGGCGTGGGCCCACCTCTCCAGCCTGTCCAGGTCCCTGGATGGCATCTCTCCCCTCCAGCATGTCAACCACTCTACACAGCTTGCTGTCATTGGAAAACTTGCTGAGGGTGCGCTTCATCCCAGCATCCATGTCACCAAAAAAGGTGTTAAATAGCACCAGTCCCAGTACCAACCCTTAAGGAACACCACTTGTCACTGCTCGCCACTTGGACATCTAGCCGTTGGCTGCAACATTTTAAGTGTGACCATCCAGCTAGTTCCTTATACACTGAGTGGTCCATCCGACAAATCCATGTCTCTCCAATTTAGAGACCAGGATGTTGTGCAGAATGGTGTCAAATGCTTTGTGCAAGTCCAGGTAGATGACATCTGTTGCATCTGTGTTCTATTGCCTCCAGCAAATGTAGAACCATAGAATCATAGAATCATAGAATCATAGAATTGTCTAGGTTGGAAGGGACATTGTGCTCCAAATCCTACAGAGATGGTTTCATATCCATGAATTATTCAATGTGAAAGAAAAAAAATCACTCAAAACACTCGTGTGTCCCCTGAAACACCTCAAACTCCATGAATGTAACAACTAACAAGCATTAAATCACAGAATCATAGAATCATAGATTCATTTAGGTTGGAAAAGACCCTTAAGATCATCGAGTCAACCATCAACCTAACACTACCAAGTCCACCACTCAACCGGGTCCCTAAGTGCAACATCCACACATCTTTTAAATATGTCCAGGGATGGCGATTCCACCACATCCCTGGGCAGCCTGTTCCAATGCTTAACAACCATCCCAGTGAAGAAATTTTTCCTAATATCCAATCTAAACCTCCCCTGGCACAACTTGAGGCCATTTCCTATTGTCCTATTGCTTGTTACTTGGGAGAAGAGATCAACACCCACCTCGCTACAACATCCTTTCAGGTAGTTGTAGAGAGTGATAAGGTCTCCCCTCAGCCTCCTTTTCTGCAGGCTAAACAACCCCAGTTCCCTCAGCCACTCCTCATAAGACTTGTGCTCCAGACCCTTCACCAGCTTTGTTGTTCTTCTCTGAGCATCTTCCAGCACCTCAATGTCTTCCTTGTAGTGAGGGGCTCAAAACTGAACACAGTATTTGAGGTGGGGCCTCACCAGTGCTGAGTACAGGGGGACGATCGCTTCCCTAGTCCTGCTGGCCACTCTATTCCTGATACATGCCAGGATGCCATTGGCCTTCTTGGCCGCCTGGGCACACTGCTGGCTCGTATTCAGCTGGCTGTCAACCAACACCCCCAGGTTCTTTTCTGCCAGGCAGCTTTGCAGCCACTCTTCCCCAAACCTGTAGCACTGCATGGGGTTGTTGTGACCCGAGTGCAGGACCCAGCACTTGGCCTTGTTGAACTTCATGCCATTGGCCTTGGCCCATCGATCCAGCCTGTCGAGATCCCTCTGTAGAGCCTTCCTACCCTCAAGCAGATCAATGCGCCTGCTCAACTTGGTGTCATCTGCAAACTTACTGAGGGTGCACTCAATCCCCTCATCCAGGTCGCTGATAAAGATATTAAAGAGAACCGGCCTCAGTACTGAGTTCAACTTCTTGCTCCCAGTCAGAGGATATTGCTCTAATCCCATTTCTGGTCACACTCCAGCATAATACTGTTTTGAGTGACACCACACTTATTTTCCCGTATTGCTACAATGCATCTACATGAACAAATTCAGGCCGAATGTAGATTCTTGGCCATAATTTAACCACTCGCAAGCATTTCTGCGGATGGAATTATGCTGTGTAAAGATATCAGATTGGGAGACAACTTCTTGAAAGACTGCTTGGCAGCAAAAATAGCAGTGTGTGCAAGATTCCTCATATAACGTTACTCGTTTGTGATGTTGAGAGACGCCTTGGATCAGAGGACAGTTTAAGCTGGAGGCCAATTCGGTTTTGGACTTCACTGCCAGTCCTTCCATCAAAGGTGCCAGGTCAGAAGGTGGATTTTCAGTTCAGTTTTCTGGCACAGCTGCCTCACCCATGAGGGACTAGACTGGCATCAGGAGTGGAACAGCTTTGAATTTCTTCCAAGCTTCCCTTGAAATAATCATTTCAGGTTTAAGGTATGTAAGCACCCACCACCTGGTCCCTGGGCTACACAGTTCTCTTGCAAAGGAAGATATTCCTGAAAAGAGCAGCTAAGTGTCCAGGGTGACAATCTGAGCCCTTGCTGTCAGGGGTAAACATTCTTTCAGGTGTTTGTAGCCACATGTGCTGATTTTCAAATGAGTGTGACATTGTGGTGCTTATCAAGGGAAGAAGGAGGTTTTCAGGACAGTATGCAAAGTAAAAAAAATACTTGTCTGGGGGCCTTTTAATCCTGAAAACTCCTTCTAACCATGACGTTTCAATGTCTTTGAGGGCATAACAAACACTGTAAAGTAATTTCTGGAAAAAAACCTGTTAGCTTGTAAGGCTGTGTATCAAGGAGATCACACTTCCAAATCAATGATAATTATATGTAACTTCAAATAAAAATGGTGTCGCCAGGCACTGTGTGGCTTTACTGCACCTGCATTCTCTGGCACCGAGGCTGTCTGTCCCTATAAAGCAGGGCAGAGGGAGGCACGTGGTGATAAAGCAGGTTAATGCAAGGGAAACATCTCATCACAAGGAAAAAATGTTTCCATTTTAAAGATTGAAATAATAATTAGTAATAAACGTAAACTAATTGGCCCGCCAGGAAGGACCTAAGCTGTGGCACATGATTAGTAAGGAGCAGGCGTCCAGCAGAGAGGACTGGGGGCTGTTGTGGAAAAATCCTTCCTCCTTGCTGCCCATTGCACAGCTGCAGTGAGAGTCAAACAACATGCAAGACCATCCTAGCTGAGGGACACAGGAGCTGGAACCAAAGCAGCGATAGTGTTACATCACCCTTGCCAAGGCTGGAAAATGTTTTTCAGGGATGATTCTCCAGATGAATTGTGAGCTGGGAATAACTAGCCCGTAAGCCATGGGGTCACGGCGCGAGTATGCATGTGAGGGGGAAGACTGCTGTTTGTGTGAACTCCACACTAGTATGCCACTCCTTGGCAGAGCTGATTCAGACTTTTCTTCCTTAGGCGCCAGGATGCTGCATCTCAGAGGGAGCAGGAGGCGGCAGTTGACAGGGTTGGTGTCCTCACACATCAGGTTCCAGATACACTCTTTTGTTTTCCTGCATAACATTTTCCTTTTCTCAGTATAAGAATCCTGTTCAGTGAAAATATATGTTAGGCAGAATCACACCTGTGTAACGAGTGCTATTAGCATGTGTGATTTTGTGAAGTTAAAATGACTTAGAAGAATGTCAAGAGGAACAATGTCTTTTGCAGCTAAAAGCTTCCTTGTCAAACCTCTTGCTAGGAGCTCGATAAATGCTAAAAGGAGATCTTCATGTCTGTAAGTCAGTAATGAAGTTTTCATTTGGACTTAAAATAAATAGTTTTGTTTTTTTTTTTTTTTTTCATTTTAGTTAATAACAGTGCCGTTTTCAAAAGTGGGAATGATTGAGGGCGAAGTGAAAATTAAAAGCTAGAACCCCACTGATTTCGGCGGGGTCAGGATTTCACATAGAAGGTGAAAATCCAGTCCATCTCATTGCAGGTATCTGTTCCTTGCTTGAGGACATGAACTGGTAGCTCTCCTTCCAGCTCCAAGTCACGTCTCCCAGCAGAGGGCATTGCAGGGTGACATTACTGATTTTTAGGACGAGCTGGCAGAATGTAAAGTGAACTTCAGGGGGTTGCTTGGCCGGTCTAAAATTTATTTTAATGACCTCCACTGGGAGAGTAGATTATCAGTCCTTTGAAACCAAAAGATGCTGCTAGTGAACTGCGTAGCTGGAAGATAAAAGGATTTTTTCCTTGCACTCTAAAAACCCTGATGCCTGAAAGAGGAAACTAATGCCAGAAAGCATTTGCTCTTCAGTGTGTCTATCAGACAATTTATTTTCCTGTTTTAAATGACACTGTAGGCTGAATTGTAAGGGCTTGTTCCAGGCTGAGATCCTCTTGACATTCTGTAAAAAATAATAAATTGTTCCCTGTAAAAATGAAATGCAGAATTAAAGTAAAAATGATGTGAGTAACAAGGATAAGAGAGAAACTTCATCACTTGCAGTAGGTGTGAATGACAAATGTAATTTCAAAAAGTGGATATAAGAAAAGATAAGATTTTTAAAAAGACAGGGGTGTGCTCTGTATCAAAACAAGAAGCTACAGGGTACCCAGGTACCCGTAGGCAGTGCATAGCCTACAATGCCAGGTTTCTGTCTTTCCTGCCAAGCCCTGCAGCCCCCACATTACACTCTGGGAGCATATCCAGGGAACAGACAGGGATGTAGCTACCCTACAGGGCAGATGAAGTGTCCTCTGACCCTGTTCCCGTATCCTGTCCAGTCCTGTTCCATAACAGTAGTGCCAATCCACTTTCTGGAGGCAGTGGATTTACAGTACATGATCAGGTTGACTTCACAACCCAGGCATCCCGTTAGGTCTGCAGGCAGCGTTTAGTCCAGCTTATTGTGTGGCCACCCAGCAAACTTAGTGGGCACATGCCTTGGAAGAGGAGAGTGAGAGACTGAGGGGAGAAGGGGAGGCTGAGAAGTGTGTGGAGCAACAGTACTTTCTGTTGCTTAGCATTTGTTTTTTGGCAGATCACAAGAAGATTGAGCATGTTTGGAGGTCAGTACTATCATTTTAGTTTTACAGGTGTTAAAACTGAGGCACACAGGAGGTTGTATCCTGCCTGAGCTCATCAGGGAAAATCAAGACAGAAGTACTAAGAGCACTCCCATCTCTCCTGTTGATGAAGTCTCAGCTTAGTATGTTTTACAGTCACTGGGCTGAAACGTATTTATGTGCTGCAGTGAGAAACACTTGCAAAGTTAAAAAAGTGCAGGTGGGCAAGAGTTAAAAAGCAAATTCTCCCAGCTTGATTTTTGATAGCGTTCTCACTCAGGTTAGTTTACAGTGTTAAAACCAAAGGGACTTGAACAGAGCAAAGGTCCTGAATTTGAATTTCAATGAAGGATGCTGAGGGAGTGGTTGGGTATTTTATAAATACCCTAAAAACACGTAATAGGCATTCTGCTCTGGAGGACTTGAAAGGACCATAACCTTTCCTACAGTTTAACAACACATTTCTCCATAAAACTAACTTAAGAGAAATTCCCTGCATTCCCACACTGAACACTTAGCAGTCTTTTCAAACTTATGATATAGCAGTAAATATAGCTTATAACCATAAAATTAAGGTTATGTGGACTTGTAACTTTTTATTTTATGCTAGCTCTGTGGGCCACTAGCAAATTCTACAGGGGTTACTGTCCTGAAGTCTGCAACGAATTACATGAGTAAAGTAAGAGGAAACAAAATGCAAAACAGAAAACAACCCTCACTCTTTAAACAGACACATTGGGTGTTTAAGGGGAAAAGAAGGGCAAACAAAGGGACAGGGGAATCCACCATGAAATTCACAGCTTCTCATGCTCTACAATTTCGATTTCTTTTTAACATAGTTCTTTGTGCTGTACAGAGAACTTGCTAGCTTACATGGCTGTCATTGCACTCATGGGGTGTTTAATGGCTACAGAACAATTCAAGAAAGGGTGATAGTTCTCATATGTAATGAGTTGTGTTTTCTTGGAACGCCAACAGTGAGGTTCTGGCAGCCTGTGCCAGGTGAAGCTCAAATGTGCAAAGTTTAGATGATTTTTACTGTAGTGTATTAAAAAAATTGTTTTCCATGTAGCTGCATCCTTGCAAACTGTATTATGTATTGTGAAGTTACAGAGCCCCTGGCTTCTACAGAAAACATGCACTGCTTTTATTATGTGGTTTTACAATGCCTAGAAAACCTTTGGCTTTCCAGTAATTTAACTGTGAACTAAAACATAATAAAGATATTCTGCTTTTTGTCAGTGGTGACTATAGAATCAAGGTGCCTCAGCTTTTGGATTCTAGAACAGAAACTTTGAAGTCCTCTGCTTCTAAGAAAATAAGTGAGCAGAATTTTGAGGAAATCAGCCCTTTCTAGGGTAAATTTATGACCTTCTCCTAGTAGTTCTGTCATCTTGAAAACTCCGAAGGCCAAGAGCCACCTAATGAACAGCCTTGTTTATCATGAAAGTCCAGTTTACTGAATCTGTCTGGCTTCTGCAGTGATTACAAGCATTTGGACCGCGTGTAAATTGGATGCATCTTTACTGACTCAGGCCCTTCGCTAAAAGAAATATAACCACAGCAGGAGGGGGCTAGAGAAGGGAGCAATTCATTTAGTTTTCCAATAGTATTGCAACAACATGGCCATCGTAATTTAAAAGCCTTTGGAACAGTCTTCTTCATTTCCTCCTATCCCACTCCCTCAACGTTTTGTCTTGGTCTGGCTTTTGTTCGCTTCACGCAGCCTGCCAGACCAACCCGAGCCTGCCTGAACCCAACCGGTTGGTCCCTGACGTAATCCCGAACGGTGACCCGTGAGGCCGACCTCAAGATTTGCTGGGCGGAAAAGGACCCACTTGGTTTAAAAGTGCTGGCTCTGTTTTGTGAGGAGCTGGCAAAGTATGTTTTTCTTTTTACTTTTATAGCTTGTTCCAAAGTCCATGGAGGATACACAGCTGGCTGGCAATACCACAGCTAATTCCATGGCTGCAGAGTCTTAAAAAGTCTCTGGTGATGATGCTCGAAAGCAATGCACAGGAGTAGTGCACACTATGTAATATGTATGCTGCCTACAGACCTGCGTGCTCTCCACAAATGCACAACATTTGTGAGGTGTTTCATTAATCTGTGATGGAAATAAGGCACACATTTCTATAGATAGAAAGTTCTAAGTGGTCCTGATCTATGTCAATTTTGATTTTACCTCACTGCTCCTTGCTCTCTGTGTCTAAAGCCACCAAAAGTGAATGACACCTTCCAAACCTGTTTTACATTTTGGAAATTGCTTGTGCCCGGGAGAGAGCAGGCTGTTGTTTTGAAACTCTTTAAATGAATATTCTGATTCCACATGAATTCACATTTTTCTCTTGTTTGGTTGTTTATTGATGATAGTTCTGTTTTCTCTAGAGTGTATATTTTTATGGGCTTCCTTTTTTCTTCTTGACTTCTGTGGTTTTGCCAGTAGTCTGAAAAGGTCCACAGGACAGAAAGAACACAAATTTACTGATATTTCATCTAAATCATGACACAGAAAAGCAGCATGAAGAGAAATAGACAGTAATAATCTCTGTGGAACTAATCTCATTTTCTGTCTTCTGAGTAAGGGTAATTGCAAACATCATACATGTCTCTCTAGTAGCAATCACAATGATAATTCTGTGAAACATGGAAACTAGACAGGTCTCCCAAACACTTGCTGGTAGTTAGGATGAGGTAGTATATATTTTCCTGTTGTTGGGTAAAGTCTCCCACCCAGTCTTTACATAGCAGCCGCCTGTGAGCACTGACGTGAATTATCTTACTGTGAACATGACAGAGCTCATCACTTTCACTAAACTAAATGTCAGTGTTTCTCAATAACATAAACAAAGCAGGATGTCTGCAGCTGAAGGTCACATCCCAGTTAGGTTTAGGTTCCCAAAACTTAGATGGGTTTTAAGCACCTCAGGAAGGCAGCAGCATCAGAGCAGGAGTTTTGGGGATTTTGCAATGGTGCGTAATTCTTTTTTTTAATCTCTTATTTTCTCAGTTGCCTGCAGTTCTGCTGCTAGGCAAGCTCACAGCCACCTGAGTGATACCATCTAAACCAGGTGGGGATCTAGAACTAGGTCTCCAATCAGGACAGATCTTTTAGGCATTCTCAGAGTCCAGCTGTCAGGGACAACAGCAACAAATCCTGAAAAGGGTGCAACAGAGCCTCCTTTCTTTCAAAGGCTGTGGCTATATCTTCATTTACCACAGTCCATCCAACACACACACACATGCACACACACACAAAGCCTAGTGATTAATGCCCTTACCCAGGATGTGGAAAATCCGGGTTTAGTTCCATCCCCTGCTCAAAATAATCCAGAAATATTTTTCCCACCCATTTCAGGAAAAAGCTGTAGTCTCTCTTATTTGGAGAGGTGTTCTCAGTTATTCTTGTGGTGCTAAAAAGAAACTAAGACTCAATGGAAGACAGGGATGGGGAGCAGAATGAGCCCCCTAATCCGAGGGGAAATGGTTAGTGACATGATACACCACTTAGACACACACAAGTCTATGGAGCCAGATGGGATCCACCCGAGGGTACTGAAGAAGCAGGTGGATGTGGTCACCAGTCCACCTATCATCATTTATCAGCAGCCCTGGCTAACTGAGAAGGTCCCATTTGACTGGAGGTTAGCAAAAGTGGTGCCCATCTACAAGAAGGGCCAGCAGTAGGATATGGGGAACTACAGGCCTGTCAGTCTGACCTTGGTGCTGGGGAAGGTTATGGAGCAGATCATCTTGAGTGCCATCACGCAGCACGTATAGGATAACCAGGCGATCAGACCCAGTCAGCATGGGTTTATGAAAGGCAGGTCCTGCTTCACTAACCTGATCTTCTGTGGCCAGGTGACCCACTCAGTGGATGAGGGAAAGGCTGTGGATGTTGTTTACCTGGACTTTGGTAAAGCCTTTGACACTGTTTCCCACAGCATTCTCCTGGAGAAACTGGCTGCTTATGGCTTGGATGGGTGTATGCTTCACTGGGTGAAAAACTGGCTGAATGGCCGGGCCCAAAGAGTTGTGGTGAAGGGAATTAAATCCAGTTGGTGACCAGTCACAAGTGGTGTTCCCCAGGGCTCAGTATTTGGGCTTGTTCTCTTTAATATCTTTATCAATGATCTGAACAGGGAGATTGAGTGCACCCTCAGTAAGTTTGCAGATGACACCAAGTTGGGCAGGAGTGTTGGTCTGCTTGAGGGTAGGAAGGCTCTACAGAGGGGTCTCGACAGGCTGGATCTGGACGGAGGCCAAGGACATGAAGTTCAACAAGGCCAAGTGCTGGGTCCTGCACTTGGGTCACAACGGCCCCATACAGTGCTACAGGTTTGGGGAAGAGTGGCTGCAAAGCTGCCTGGCAGAAAAGGACCTGGGGGTGTTGGTTGACAGCCAGCTGAATATGAGCCAGCAGTGTGCCCAGGCCAATGGCATCCTAGCATGTATCAGGAATAGTGTGGTGAGCAGGACTAAACAAGTGATCGTTCCCCTGTACTCACGACTGGTAAGGCCCCACCTCGAGTACTGCGTTCAGTTTCGGGGCCCTCACTACAAGGAAGACATTGAGGTGCTGGAGGATGTTCAGAGAAGAACAACGAAGCTGGTGAAGGGTCTGGAGCACAAGTCTTATGAGGAGTGGCTGAGGGAACTGGGGTTGTTTAGCCTGCAGAAAAGGAGGCTGAGGGGAGACCTTATCACTCTCTACAACTACCTGAAAGGACGTTGTAGCAAGGTAGGGGTCGATCTCTTCTCCCAAGTAACAAGCAACAGGACAATAGAAAATGGCCTCAAGTTGTGCCATGGAAGGTTTAGATTGGACATTAGGAAAAAATTCTTCACCGGGATGGTTGTTAAGCATTAAGCATTAAGAACAGGCTGCCCAGGGACGTGGTGGAATTGCCACCCCTGGAGGTATTTAAAAGATGTGTGGATGTTGCTCTTAGGGACCCGGTTGAGTGGTGGACTTGGTAGTGTTAGATTGATAGTTGGACTCGATGATCTTAAAGGTCTTTTCCAACCTAAGTGAATCTATAATTCTCTGATTTAATGCTTGTTAGTTGTTACATTCATGGAGTTTGAGGTGTGTTTTGGGACATAATTCTCCAAGAGTGTTTTGAGTGATTTTTTTCTTTCACATTGAATAATTTATAGATATGAAACCATCTCTAGGATTTGGAGCACAGGCTGGAACCTGTGTCCCACTTTTTTGAGATGAATGTCCCAGGTGGATATGCAGCCATGCTTATGTGGTTTTCACCTGAGAGTGTGGTGGGATATCTTGTGGTTAGGGAAGGGAGCTTGAGCCTTTCAGGCAGAGGAAAGAACTGCTGAAGTGCTCTGTCCAGTAGGCTACTGTATTAAACACTCGTGGTCGGATATCTATACACCAGCTGTTTAAAGACCAGAATGAACTCTAGCTAGTTTCTAAAAAAGGGACTTCAGGAGCAACTCTGGAGCTCTTGATCTCAAGGAGAAGGGTGCTCTGCAGCACAAAGATAGGAGCTTCAGCTATGGATGGAAAGGAAGCTGATGACACCCTATTGCTGGCCATGTTTCATGTTAGCTAAGTCTAGATGTTCACTTGGTGCTGGGAGTGTTGGGATCCCTTCCTGGGTTTTCTGACTCGAACTCCACCCGTGGGAAGCCTAGCTGTGGATGGGCTGGTTTCTGTTTCAGCACCTACAATTCAGGCACTGCAGCTTTCGGCATTCTGTCCTCAGTTTTTGTATTGTCAGAGCTTTTAAACCACAAAGTTGCCTGGCTTAGTGAATCTTGCTTGTCCAAGACTAGAATTCAGATATGCAGCTGTTGATGTCTGTCTCAATGGGTTGGGATTAATGAGTCTCTTTTCTTTACACCATTCATCCGGGCAATACGTCTGAGAAAAGGTCCAGCTCCACAGTATTTTTATTGGTAGACAATCCAAGGTGTAACTATTGATTACCTCCAAGGCACAACCATCTACTCATTCTGTGAGTACTGCTGAAGTCCACCCTGAAACAGGCATCCATCTTCTTCACTCAGACTTCAGTGAGGCCTCTCCAGTTGGCCCTAGCACAATGTGTGATAGGAATCTAGACTGGAGTTGGCAAAGGGATAAATAAATGCAACATAGTGTCAGACTGAGGAAAAGAATGGCATTGGATCATTAGCTTAATAAAGTATTTTTAGCTACAGCTCCTCCATGTAGATCAAGGATCTTATGATGAGCAATGGTCTTTCACTTGGCACTTTGGCAATTGCTGGGCAGAGCCACTGGAGCAAAAGGCAGTGGGTTGAACAGCTGTCCAGGAAAGAAAATAACTTGCCTCAAGAGATACTAGTTTCATAAAGGTAAAACTTTCTGGGTTGGGCATTGACCAGGTTCAAGAGCTGTGTCCTTCGTTTGCAAGTGGTTTGCAGACAGCTAAAGTACTCCTATGATATCTGTGTATCTGTAGTGTTGATTTTCACCCCCTTGCCTTTTTTCTTCCCCACCTATTTCTTCCTGATTTCTTTTTCTTCCTTTTCCTAAGTACCTTCCTGGACACAGGTACTGAATTTTGTGTCCCCTGCACTTCCTTAGCCGGTCCCCAGCACCGCTGAGCTCCTGTTCCCCTCCTGCACACACTGGTTATTCATCCGGTCATCATCTTTACCTACCCTGGCACCCACTCACAGCACCCACTGATATCCACCTCATATCCTTGGTGTACCACCTCTGAGCCTTGAGACCTGGCAATATTTTGGGGTTCTTATGGGAGAAAGAAAGGCAAAGATTTGTTATCTTAGAGATAAGACATAACTAGTGGAGGAGGAGGGGCAGAGGTGAGGGAAGGGAAGCTGCTGTGCTTGCAGGTAGGAATGAGAGAGGAACGAAGGTGGCTGAGATGGGCAGACATCTCAATGAGGGGAACACACTCACAAAGAAGCTGGGGGGGTGGGGGAGGAAGGGAGTTGGCTGGTGCTTGCTGACTTTTTCACAGGGTACATTTATCCAAAAAACAAAGCAGGAGGGGGGCGGGCAGGAAAAGTTTCCTCCAGGAGAAAAACTTGAAGGGTTTGCTGTTTGTTGGAGACCAAAGCGTGAGCAGTTGTCTATGCCTACCACCCAAGCACCAAGATCCTGTATGATTCTGAAGGCAGGTTATTAGTTTTAGTATAGTTTTAAATTTACTTCTACTATTTTTTTTTAAGTGTCCGTACTATATCCAGCATGGGAAAAACAAGACTAGCCAATGAAAGCTGAGCTGCAAAAGCAAAGTTGTCCTATTAATGTAAAATGGAGTTTTATATAATCATGCATTTTATAATCATTATGATGAATTGTGATTGTTTTCCAGGAAAGAAATGACAATATCTGTAAAACTGCACCTGCAGCTAGGCTGTATTTTCTGTACAGATCTGATGAAAAATGTGATTCATGGATTATTACAGGTTGGGTTTGGTTGGTTGTGGGTTTGTTTTGGTTTTTTTTTTTTTTTTTTGATAAGTCATGGGTTTTCCATTATTTATTACAATTCCTTTAGGACAACACTGGAGTCTTGAGTATTAAATGTGTTCATATGCTCTGCGGTACCTGCATGTAGTTTACACACAATTTATGGAAAAGAAGATAAGTGTTTGAGAAGACTGAACTCTACAGCCACTGGAAATTGGAGGGAGAGAAGTTTTTACAGCTACATCTCACAGTTTGAGTTAAATCTTAATCACAATCACACTGTTATAAATACAGAGTAACTCCACAGGGAGCTTTCTAGGCTGCTGACCACACTGCTGCTGAATTAAACACAGCTCATGCCTAGCATGTTCCAAGCCACCCTTTGGTGGAAATATCTTTTGGTGGATGTGTGCAGGTCCAGATAAGTTCACAGGCAGGATCTCAATTGTCTTTTATAGTATCATTTTCTGGTGCCCTGCTGGAATTCCTGGTAACAAAGAAGCATAATACCAAGCTATAGTACAACTCTAGAAAATATAGACCTAAGAGAAAAATGTAGCTAATGAAAATATTACAGAAATGTGATACTAAGATTAACAAATGTCATTAGTCAGGTTGTCAGCTCTGTCTAAATAGTGCTGTAATGACCCTTGAAAGAAAATGAATAGAGTATTTCTGAAGAGGTTGTAGGAACTAGACAATATAGCATTTCATAGGTTGTATTTTCCCCTTGTGTGTATGTAGTCGGGGAAGAATATACCACGTAGGAAAATTAGTGAGCCTAACACATTTAACTTCATGGTTATCCCTGGCATGCTTTCCAGAGTTAGTTTAAAATTGTGTTCCATGGACTTGCAGTACTTTCTTTGATTTGCTGCCAATATTTACTTAAGCAAATTGAAGAGCTCATGCTATACTAGGGTAGAAAGAGTGATAAATTGCAAAAATTCAGTAACTGTTAAAGCTAAAAGTTTTTCAGCAGAAATCTGAAGAACTTATTCTCATGGCTGATAACTTTAACAGATTGAAAGGACAACACAAAAACACATAACACAGTAAGTGAAAGCTACTGATAGAGGAGACAGGTTCAAATATTTGCAGCACCTGAAAAGATTTTGGTGAGGTATTTTTACTGGGTTCATAGTTCATTAGTGTTCAAAACAAAAGCTTTGAATCCTAGAAAAAGTTTACGAAATATTCTGTTCAAATGTGAGAACTGCGAGGCTAAAGTCTTCCTACAAAAAAGTGCCTTCAGCTCCAGTTTTGACTTCGGGATAGAATTTGGCTCATTGTAGTTCTTTTAGCCTATTTTCTTGTTGACAAATTTGTATTGCTTTGTTTGTTTGTGCATGTGTGGAGAAAACCATTGGAGAAACTGTATTTTCAGAGCCATGATGCACGTAATACAGTTGATATGGACCAGAACTAAATCCTGAGCTGGTACACTCTAATTTTGCTGCATGTCAAAGCTAGGTTTAGATCAAATTTTTACAGTTGCTGGGAATCCCTTTAAATGTGAAAAAGAGATGCACAATCTATTATTATATGCACAATATATTATTATATGAAGTATAAAAATCAAAATAATTTGAAATAGATTCAGTGAGATGTATTCTGTTTCTAGATTTATACTTGCAGGAACATACTGTGTGTTTCTGCAGTTATACTGGATAATCTGAAGATATGTATGCTGCTTAGTTCGCACTAAAGCCAGGTGAATATTGTACAAAAATATTTAATAATGCTTGTTTCAACAGAAGAAGGTGCAGAGAGGTACAGAACTAATGAAGTCTGGTATCCTGTTGCCTTATTACTTCTAGGTGGAACCTTAGATATTTGACTGAAGCTGTCAGTCCTATTAGATGGTATTCTCAGACTTTGTAATTGTTTCTGTTAACATGGGGATATCTAATTATTTTTACTGAAAGGCTATTTGTGAAAAATAGGCCTCATCACAGATGTTTATTATATATTTGTACAAAGTTTTGTAAGAAATGTGTGTTGTGAACAGAAAACAGTAGGAAAAGAGGGAATTAGGAAATGTCTTTGATTTTGCTCCTCTACGTAGACCTTCCAGTGATGTAAAGATCAGGTAATATTGCACCAGGTGGGGTGGGTAAAACCAAATACAGTCCTTGAATAGTAATTAACATATAACAAATAGCAAAAGAAAGAACTGAAGTGAATCACTTGAGAACAATCTAAACAGCTGAAATATGTTCACTGACACAGTTATTTGAACAATTGTGAATAACAACCAGATGAATTAAAGTCAAAGTTTGTCCATAATAATTCACAAAGAGAACAAAAGGCTTAATCCACTAAATAAAACATTTGCTATGAAAAGCTTGCCCAGCTCTAGTTCATATATTGTAAAAGGAGGTTGGCTTAAGATATGCTTTATTACCAAACTCAGATAAGGATACAGGGACATGCTGCCTGAGGACTTCAATAAAGCAGCTATGGACTATGAGATCTAAGAGTGGTCAATAGGTGAAAAGAAGGTATTTTTACAATTTTATGACTTTAGCGTAATAAGAAAAGGATGTAACCAGTGGAACTCGGGGGAGGAGGCAGACAGAGAAAAGTCAACATAAGACAGAGTGCAAAAAGATAAAACATCTTTTGGCAAGCTTATTTTGACTTTTTAAACCGGAAGGGTGAACTACTATGGACAGTCCCTCCCTTCCACCATTATGCAATGACTTCCACCCTGTTTTCCCTTGGTAGCCCTCTGTGTCAGTGGACACAGATCAGCTGTGGGCTTAAATTGGCCCTGGCACTTTATGAGACCTCACTTGACTCAGGTCTGCTAAGTTCCTCAAAGCAAACCCCTGCGTCTGTGGGGTGCTGGGCTATCACTCCTGCTGTAGACAAATGCATGTGGCTTTACCGTGATAACTTCCTCAAGGTTATGTTGACCTTAACTAGTGAGTCAAGTGGATAATATCCTGGTGGGGAGGGAGGACTTTGTGAGGGTGGATAATGAAAATCCTCTCTCAGGTTCTCTGGGAGACCACAAAGAAGAATGCTCACACACACAAAAAAGTAAGAATGTGCATTTGGAAGGAGTGTTCATCACCGGCGTGTTACTTTCTGATGGAAAGTTTGCAGGGTGTTAGAGTCACTGTAGCTTGCATCCAAGTCCAAATCAATGAATTACAGTGCAGTCTCTGCTGAGAAGGACTTCATGCTTTTCAGTTCGTTCACACACAGCAGTTTCATGGATTTCAGGATATAACTGGGAAGGGATCTTAGGTTTGTCCTGAAAATTGCAGTCCTTTGAAATGGGAGCTTTACTAATTTGTAGTCACATAAATTTCATACACCTTTGCAAATCTTAGACACATCTTCTGTGGAGCACTTTTTGGACAGTGCTAAGAGTCCCAGATGCTCACGTAGGTTACTAATCATACCTAGAGAAAGGCAGTTGCTCACTTGCAACAGCTGACAGAAATCACTATGAATAAAGAGAAAGATACCTCTTTCTTGGTAGGGAATCCTCAGAAGAAGAAGGGTGTCCACTAAACAAGAATCTTTGAGGATTCCTTTTATAAATTTCTCCCCAGTTCTGTTCCACTTTCTTGGTCATTCAGGGGTTCCTGAGTTCCTTTCAGTGCTGGGTGGTGAGTTCAACACACAGGGTTTCATTCACAGCAGGATACCTGAAGGACTAGAGTTAGTAGAGGAAGCCTTTTTGCTCTGACAGACTTTTATCTCCATTTTCACTTGATTTTGTGGGTAACAAGCACTGACTTCTCCAGTTCCCCTCCATACTGTCCAAATTGATCTGTTCTTATATTATTGTACTTTTGCAGCTTCCAGGCTGCTTCCATTAAAGGCTGAAAAGGACATAGATGAGCACAGATTCATGGAATGATGTGTCCTGTCTGTTTTCAGATTCCAGATTACCTCTTCTCCCCTACCCTGCATCCAAGGCACTCTCAGAAACTTGTTGGTTCTGAGGACTACACAAATCTGAGGAGGAAACAGGTTGGCCAAATGAAAAAAAAACAACCCTAAACCCCAAAAGAGTCCTCCCAAAAATCCAAAGCAAAGCACAAATTCAGTAACACTGGAACTGCTCAGTGACCTTTCACAGGTGGGAGCTGAGGAATTAAGGAAACCTTAGAAAACTGAGGACATGTCTGCTCAGCCTAGACATTAAAGATCCCATAGTGCTTTGCAAACTAGGGGAGGATTTACCCCCATGTCCTTACCAAAATGAAACCTTTCTCCCAGAGCAAAGGAGCATACCCTACACTGATGAGAGGCTCTTCTCCATCCTGGAAGTGTGCATTTTGATGCTGCAGTTTGTGCCTTTGTGTAAACACACACCCAGGAGTATACAGAAAGACTTGGGTATTGAGAGGGGGCTTTGCATACAAAAGCAAGATTCCTGTGTTTGTACAGAGTGTGAACAGGCTCATGGCCATGCCTTGTGAAGTATTTTGGGATCCTTTTTTAGATAATCAATATTTATAATTCATATAGAGGGATGGTGAGCAGTGCAAGCAACAACACGTAACAGCTGTTGGGCTTGACTGGGCAAACGTTCTTGTGTATGGTCACTTTTACACATCAGGGTAGTCCTTTTGGTTTCATCAGACCTGTTAGCAGTGTTGGTGATATTTGCCAATATTAAATTCAAGTTGGGAAAATCATTTAGGTGAGAAAAAGAATTTGTAAGCATACAGTTAAACTTGCAAGAATATTTGGAGAGCACAGCTTTGATTTATCATTAGTGTTTGCCAAGTTCTGTGCTAATGGGTCAGAATTTGTCTCTTCTGTTTCCTAATTTAAAAAAATCCCAACACAATTTTATTTCATCTTTTAAAGCACTTTGACTCTAGGGATCAAAATAGCTTGGACTTCTATGCTAAGTTGTACCAAAGAATAATTTTTGTTGCACTGTAGCATAGGCTTTGAATAGTTGCTGTTTCAACAGAAAAATAAAAACCATCCACTTAATGTGTAATTAATAGTTTGGCATTTCCCTAAGGCTTTACCCAGGACCCTTTCTGTTTCTGTTTTGTATTACTGAACTCCCTTGCTAAATATTTCCAGATCATATAGATTTAGATAAGACATGTTCCAGAACTTATAACATTTTTTATTTTGACTTTTACAGTATTTATTAGTGTAATGAAAATAATACTTTGACAAGTCCCCAAATAAATGGTAATATTCACCCCTGGATAGCTAAGTGAAATGTTCAGTGGCTGTAGTCCATGGGTTATTTAACCACGCTCACATTGGAGATATAAAAAGTATGACAAAAACTTCAGTGCAGGTCCCTCAAAAACCCATGACCCTCTCCTATGACCAAGGCCCTGATCCTGTAGTTTGAGTAACACAGGAGGACATTGGCAGACATGAGAAATGCCACTGAAATCCAGGGAACTCTCCTTGGGGTACAAGGAGACCGCAGAACTGGGACCTAACCTACTAATGTGGTCCTTTTGAGCACTTTTGTGGTATTCTCCGGGACTGCTCTTACCTGCTTCTATGCATAATAAAAAGGTGCATGAAGAACAAATAATGGAAAAACCTATAACTCAGAGATGGAATAGCTGGGAAAATATCAGAAATTCACAGATGTCAAAAAGCCAATTATGATAAATTGATATGAACTACTGCATTCCTAGAGATAAAGACTTTCACTCACATTCACCAATAGGTATGAAATTCTTAAAGCCACTTTTATACTGAATATTATATAAATGTGCACTACTTCTGATAAGCATAGAAAGGCCCATTTCTGTGTAACAGACTGTGATTAGGGCCTGTAAAACGTTAAAGGCAACATTTGTCGTCTTTGTTAAGCTTTTAACACACTTTTGAGACTATTCAAAAACTAAGGAGCCTTTGGAATCCAGGATGGAGCTCAGGACGTGTGTGCATACCGAAAGCAGGGCTTTGTAGAGCTCTCTGGCCAAAATGAACACATTTTCTCCTTTACGGGGCAGATCTTAACTTACAGCTCCCTAGTCATATCTTCACACCACAATTCTTTTCCCAGTGGATGTGAGTCAAGTGGTCTTTACCTCCATTCCCTTTTGTCACCCACACAGGCTTACAAGTTAATTTTTACAAAAAGAAACACCAGTTTAAAACCAAGAACTGATGAGTTTCTGTTTGGGAATATTAAAAAACAATGTTTCAACATTTCCCAAACCAATAAAAAGTTTCGACATAAAAAAGAATTCCTCCATTTTTTAATCCCAGCTGAAATTATTTTTCCAAACTTGAGTAAAACTCATTTGTAAGTTTACGCTCTTTCCAAAGTTCAATTGTTTGGTACATTTATTCTTTGTCTAAAAATTGTCTGAGTTGCACCAGGTTTGCTATATGATGCCTTCACCTCAGCAAGACTGAGGGGCACAAGGGTGTTTTCCTGACAAAACCACTTGAAGTATTTCAAGTAATTTAAAAGTATTTTCCTCCTCTGGGTCCCTCCAGAATAGACCGTGTTGAATGTACATTCAAATTTTTATTTCCTTGGAGCATGCCCACTTGTTTGTTAACATGCTTACAGGGTTGGGTGTGATTTGTTTAATGGGAAGCTTCATAATTGGAAGAAATTCCCCCCTACCTATCTTTTCTCAACATATACTTCCATGTATACATAAAGGGTATGTATCTGACTGCACAAACACATGGAGAAGCTTGAGATTCATTTGATATTAATTCTGAGCACACATTATTTCTTTCTTCAATATATGGAAAAGCGATCAGTTCCTTGTTTGGTATCACTGCACAGACATTGTCTGACACCATCTGGGAACGATCATAGCATCTATGATTGGAAATCCCACATTTTTACTCTCTGTCTTTCCTGTAAGAGTGTGAAACTTCACATGCTGGTCCACATATTACCTCAACCCTTTGCAAATAAATTATTTTTACAACAGCCCTACAGAACTCTCTCTCTTTGCAAAAGCCATGCACCTTGCAAACTAATTGGATCTGAATGTAATGAATCTGAAAAGAAATTAGCCAGCTCTTAATGTCTACCATCCACCAGTGTATATGCAGAACATCCAGACTTTATAATCTCTTTCTTTCCTCTGGTTATTTTGCACTACAGCTACCATCATGTGATGGATCGGTGGCAACACATGAAGTACATTTCTTGATGATTAAGAAGCTAAGTGGTGGTAGGTCATGCTTATCTATTCATGTGTATGAAAAATTAGCAATATTTTTGAATTGCTGAAGATGTCCTTTGACACTAAAAGAAGATTAAACCTTTCTGATTTAGTGTGATTAAAATAATAAATGTAAGATTAAGGTATGACTAAAAACCTAATGCATGGCCTGGCAGTAGAGTTAATATATTACCAAGTCTCCTCCCAAACACATTCTCAACATTCTTATTGACATGTTGAAAAATGCATTTGGCATCTCTGTGCAAGTTATGCTTTCACAGAATCACAGATACAAACCAAATCCTTGTTTTGTTTGGATATCTGAATTCCTATAGGGATTATGGGGGGAATTTGGGACTCTCCTGTGGGTAGGTGCAACAGCAAAATGACTGGGAAGGGGGTAGAAAGGTAAAAGAGGGGCTGAGTAATAGCAGTAAGAGAGGGCTGGGAGGGGAAAAAAACGGCAGGTACTGAATCCCCATTGAGCAGGTGAGGGAAATCTGTTTCCAAGCAATCAAGCTACCATTCTATGTGATTTTCCAAAACTCTTGTAACACTGTTACCTCTAGCCTGTTGAAATGGACGAGATAACTACCATGAATTCAGTGGGAACATAATAAAATGAGCCCTGAGTACAGCTGTGTGTTTTTAAGGTTACATGGTCAGTTTACACTGACCATATGCACAAAGTTGGAGCGTGCTCTTTTTAGCTTCAAAAAGGAGAAAATAATTCTCAAAAAATGAATGCAGTTCTTTATCTTTGAGACAGTTTTGAATTTTCAAGACACTCTTCTGAGTTTCTAGGTCCTACATATTTTTGTGTCCTGCTGGTTGGAAATATTTGTATCTAAACTAAGACCTAAGATACGCTGCAGCTTCTACTTCCCTAAGGTTTTTATGACTTCAGGGTAAGCAGCATTTGAGAGTGTGGGCAACTTGTCCCAGCTGGACTAGTGGCAAGTGGCTTCTGCTTGCTTAGGTTTATCCCGGTGGCAGCTTCTAAATGCAGCATATTGTTGATGCAAGAAGGAGTTGTAAACTTTTCATAACTTGCCAGAGTTACGAAGAAAGAAGGTTTTGATTGTTCATTTTGTTCAAAAGCAGGAAGATCACAGACTACCAAAGGAAATGGCTTCTTATCCATAAAACAAATAGCTCATTCAGTTGAGCTCTGTGAATAGAGCAAAGGGAAAGGAAGGACGGTACTAACAAGTACGCATTTGCTAAGATCCGGTGACAACACAACTTAGAATCACAGAATCATGGAAAAGTTTGGTTTGGAAGGGACCTTTAAAGGTCATCTAGTCCAATCCCTCTGCAATGAGCAGGGACATCTGCAACGACATTAGGTTGCTGACAGCCCCGTCCAACCTGATCTTGAATGTTTCCAGGGATGGGGCATCACCTCTCTGGGAAACTCGTGCCAGGGTTTCACCATCCTCATCGTAAAAAATTTCTTACTTATAGCTAGTCTAAATCTACCCTCTTTTTGTTTAAAGGCATTACCCCTTGTCCTATCACAACAGGCCCCGCTAAAAGGTTTGTCCCCATCTTTCTTATAAGCCACCTCTAAGTACTGAAAAGATACAATAAGGTCTCCCCGGAGCTTTCTCTTCTCCAGGCTGAACAACCCCAGCTCTCTCAACCTGTCCCCATAGGAGAGGTGCTCCATCCCTCTCATCATTTTTGTGGCCCTCCTCTGGACCTACTCCAACAGGTCCATGTCTTTCCTGTGCTGAGGGCTCCAGAGCTGGACACAGCACTCCAGGTGGGATCTCACCAGAGTGGAGTAGAGGGGGAGAATCACCTCCCTTGACCTGCTGGCCATGCTTCTTTTGATGCATCCCAGGCTACAGTTGGCATTCTGGGCTGCGAGTGCACATTGTTGGCTCATGTTGGGTTTAGCTTTTCTTCCCCCAGTACCTCCAAGTCCTTCTCCTCAGGGCTGCTCTCTACTTGAGGTAGCTGTTGTGTAAGTCTAACTGAGGAAATACAATCTAGGATTCCTCCAACTGCAGATTTCCTTGGGGTCTGGAGTCCTTCTTTCAACAACTTTTTCAAAGGCCTTCTCCTAAGCCCATTGACTCTGCCTTTGGAGAATAGCTGGGGGCAGGGAGCGTAGAGACATGTTAGGAGTCAAGAAAGCAGAATCCTTTTTGTTCAAGCTCACATCTTGTGTTTCTGCCTCTTCCATTTATTCAAGTTGCAGGCATGTTCAAGGGAATGGCAATACTCTGGTACACACTAACAGGTGAGTTGAAATGGGTCTTTTCAAAGAGGGCGTCCATGCAGTGTTCAAACAACAGCCAATTAGACATGTTTTATAGGACCAATTCAAGAGAGAAATTAAAACAGATCTGGAGGGAGCCATAACTTAAGAACACATGCAGAATAATGCAGATGAGCAAGTGGTCAGTGTATTTGCCTCCCTTCCAGATCCTCCAGTCTTGCTGTAGGTATGCTGGCACTGCCAGGTTTTTTGGCAAGCCATCATTTTTGCAAATGGGCTTGAGAAAGAACACACCACAATAAAAATCTGAGAACACTTGAACAACCAGATGCATGGTTTACCCTCGTGATTTTTTCCCTGACGTCCTAAAGCTTGACTGAAATCTTTGAGTGAAAAAAAAATGATGTCTGAGCATGGAAAAAGCCAGAAACGTGTCACAGAATCATGTGAGAGTCTCAAGGGGAGAAAACAGAGCCTTTGCTGAATGCTTAGCTACCGTTTCCCAAGCAAAAATACAATGGCTTCTACGCTGATCACAATTATGCTATTATAAATCTACTGATTACTTCTGCATTACCTTGGATTTACAGCATTGTAACCAGCCTCACAGTCTTTTTGGGCCTGCTAGTGCCAATGAATTGTATTTTCTCACCAAGGCACACTCAGGAGACTTCTTTCGGCGTTGTCACCCAGCAAGCGGTCTGTCTTCTGAAGATAAAGCATGAAGACAAAGCATGTTGAATTCCTGCTTCCTTTAATGAATATTCCTTATTTAGTCAGGGTTAGGAACAAAAATTTGGCTCTAACTGGCATCTGATTGTGCTTTGCAACCTTCTATTTTGATTTTGAAGTTACCAGGCTAATGCCTGAAGTTTTCACTCAGTCATTTGACAGAAAAACCCATTGACTTCAACGTGAGGCTTATCTGTGTAATTGCTCAGTCACAAGGCTTTAGGGCTGGTAGGGGTCACAAAGTGTCCCACCCCATACCACAGCAGGATTCCACAGCAGACATATATGTCTAGTCTGTTTTTAAAGATCTGCACTGTCTTCCCCAATAGGTTAAAGCTCTGGTCCACTGTGTGCTATGATCACCTCACAGACTGAAAGCTCTTTCCTTCTTTCACTGCATCATTCTGAAATCTTCTTTACTACAAATTAATTTTTCATCCTTTCCTCTGTGGTCACAGAGAACAGTTCATCATGTCTGTCTCCAACAGCCTTTTTCATGTTATCATGTGCCCTTTCAGTCTTCTCTTTTCTAGACTAAACAAACTCAGTTCCTTCAGCTTTTCCCTCATAGGTCATGTTTTCTAAACCTCTTAACATTCTTAGTTCTTTTTTTTTTTTCCTGTGTAAAAGGGAAGACAGTTGTGCTGGGAAAATTATTTCCCCAGCATTTGGCCGCAGTGGGTCCCTGCTGTGAGATGGTTTCTTCCTTCCCAGAGAGAGTGCTACCCACCTTTGAGTTAATGCGAGCCTGAAGGTCCCACATTATCTATTGTCAGTCTCTCCAACCACTGTGTGGTGTGGAAAATGAAAGTAGAAGGGTGGGGAAGTATTAGTGAGTAGGGGTAATGTGTGCTAAATTGTACAGATTTAGCATACAGATGACATTGATTGAGAGGTTCACACATTTCATGGTTTCTAAGAAGCCCATCTCTAGGAATCCCTCCTTAAAGAGGGAAGTTAGGTGGTACCCTTCTTGGGAGACCCTGGAGGGTGGATGCAACGGAGTCATAGAGCATTGGTGCTGATGGTCTGGACTAAGAATTAATGTTTGCATTGCAGGGGTGAAAGCTTTCTCTGGGGTGGAGTAGAAATGAATTGTATTTTCTCCCTCTGACTCTTTCTCCCTGTGACCTCATGCCAGTGGTATTTCTGGAGGAAGACCTGGTCAGGCTTGACCCAAGAGTCCAGGGTTAGCTTGACTCTCCTCTAGCCTGAACATGCAGTAGTTGATCTATGTTCTACTGGTTTTTGTATCTGAAGCTTGAACTCCTCTTTCTCCTGTTACTCATTTTAATGAAGTGCACCAGAAAATGCAAGGAAGATGAAAAGCCACTTGAACTCCAGAATTTATTTTCTGCCCCTCTACTCCACTCTTGTTGGACCCCACCTGCATCCAGCTCTGGAGCCCCAAACATAAGAAGGACACGGACCTGCTGGAGCGTGTCCAGAGGAGGGCCACGAGGATGATCCGAGGGCTGGAGCACCTCTTCTATGAGGAGAGGCTGAAAGAGTTGGGGCTGTTCAGCCTGGAGAAGAGAAGGCTCTGGGGAGATCTTATTGTGGCCTTCCAGTACCTAAAGGTGGCCTACAGGAGAGCTGGGGAAGGACTTTTTACTAGGGCATGTAGCGATAGGACGAGGGGGAATGGCTTTAAACTGGAAGAGAGCAGGTTCAGATTGAACATTAGGAAGAAGTTTTTCACTTTGAGGGTGGTAAGGCACTGGAAGAGGTTGCCCAGAGAGGTTGTTGAGGTCCCATCCCTGGAGGTGTTCAAGGCCAGGCTGGATGTGGCCTTGGGCAACCTGGTCTAGTGGGAGGTGTCCCTGCCTATGTCAGGGGGGTTGGAACTCGATGATCTTCAAGGTCCTTTCCAACCTAAACCGTTCTATGATTCTATGATTTTATAGTAAACCAAGGGAGCCCAGCCTTGGGATCCCTTAGCCCCATGGATAGTCAAAATAATGTGGGAGGCTATATTAGCATTTTCACATTTCCTTTCCATGGGGGTGGAAGACTGAAAAGTGTCTTCAAATATCTCCAAATCCATTATCATGTTCATTCAGCATCAGCATCACTTATTGCCCCTAATTTGATTCATCACATTTTCCATCTTTCCTGAGTTTGGCACCGCTGAGTGGCTGCAGCCTATTGATTCTGGCTTGCAGTATTTCTGTAACAATCAAACAGCAATTACTCTAGCGAGTAACATTTGCCACAGTCTTAAATGCTGATGGGAATACAAATCCTTACAGATTCATCCTACAAATCTAGGGTTACCTCTTAATTAGCCCAATTAATTTCGGCTGAGCTGAAGCCCTGTTTACACTGGCCATGACAAAGGATTTCACCTCTGCTAGAGGAGAGACTTAAGCCTACTTCCAGCTGAGATGGCTTATGAAATGTTTTCACAAACCTGTGTGGATAGCACCAAACTGTGTCAGAGCCACATTTACACACTGCATTCTCCTGGACCGAAGACCCAGTTCAGAAAAGGCTGAAAGAACCACTTGTGTCATAGTTTACACTCTCAGAGCACAAGGCAAACACCAGCCAGTGGGGTGCAGCTACAAACCATCCAAAACCTGTTGGATGTTGTGTTAGCTGGGAATAAGGAAAGCACAGGCACTGCCTGTGAGCCGCAGTGGGAGGATTTGCCAAGAGGAGAAGCCTGTGGGGTTGACCAGGAGTGAGCTGCAAAGGAGCCAATAGACAGCCACAGCCATTTTTGCAAAAGGTAGTCTAGTAGTGGGTGTCCTTTGGCCTTGATGGGGTGGTTGCATTTCATTGCCCTCCATAGATTAACGCAGGAGGGAATTTAGTCAAGGCTCTAGGGATATTCCAGGAAGCCACCAAAGAGAAGACCTTATGAAACCTTCTTCAGTCCAGCACCTCCCAGATACTCCTGACTGCCTGGATCTCCAGATTAATCCTGAATTGTTGCTGATCCCTTGTGCAGCCTGGAAGAAAGTCACAGGCTTCTGGACCAGGTTGTTCATTCCAAGTAATTTGTATTTTCTATTTTATGTGTTTGAATGGAAACACAGACATACCCATGTAACATTATCGGCAACAGGTCTACCTAAAAACTGCAGAGATCCTTCTAAGCTTCTGCCATTACCTGATTATTTTTACCAATTTCCTGAACTTTCATAGGGTGTTTACTCTCCCATTTTATATTTTTAAAGAGTGGAGATGCGTATCATCAGACTACAGTCTAACGTGGCTAATTAAGTAACGCTGTCCACATTCACATACAAGACCGGCCAGTTCAAGCTAGCAGTTCTGCCACAAGCTGAAACACCACCACATCCTTCACTTCATTACATTAAAGTGCAACTTGCTAAAAAATACCTTTTTTTCCTCCACTGGTAGGATCAGAACTTGCCTGGTGCCTGGTCTGGCAGCAGGAAGGATGGTTTTTCGGACGGATGTGTAAAATACAAAACAGTTGCTGACGATGGCAAGGCACTGCAGCTTTCTGCCATGAAGAATAGCTTCCAGAATCAAGAAAAATGTGAAGTCTGTGTTCTGTGTTCTTTACCGATCACTGGTGCAGGATGCTATGGTCTATCAGTTGTTAGCACAGACCTTCAACAAATCACATAACTCTTTCAACCTTTCTACTTTAACTGTGCAAATGAAAAAGTAACTGTAAATCTTGTTGACAATTACTTCTATATCTATTGGCAGGCAGTCAACTTCGGCCTGAACAACATGGGAACAATATGTGCAGCGCAGCCAATGCCCATTAATTGTCTCTTTAGTTTCTCCTGCAACTTGTAGAGCACATTTCTCCCAGGTGATCTGCTTCTCTAAACATTAGTACAAGCCTGTCTGGCACAGAATGCCAATAATTTATGAGTTAGATTCTGCTTTTCAGTAATATTTACAGTGTGCTGTGATGTAGAGCACATTAGATACTTTAAGTATAGATGAAAATGTAGGAATTGTGCTTTTTTCTTTGTTAACGTCACAAAGCAATTAAAACTTACTCTCGTTTTCCTATGGTCTGTTTCATCAGCTGACACACACAGACCCAGGGCTCCTTTTCTTCCTCAGTCCGCATGTGTTTGCTCACTAGTGAGTGGCACAAGGATACAGTGGAAGCAGCTTCCAGATACTTCCCTCTCTGGGGTACGGGACTGCTCTCTGGATTGCCTTGTCATCTTGACTCCATGATGTACTGCTGTCCTGGTTAACCACTGTTATTTTAGCTTCTGTCACTACTCCAAGACCTCTCCCACGTTTCTGGGAAGGGTGCTGTGACAATAGGCAATAATAACCGCTTGGCTGTGATGGATACTTTTCTAGTGGGAACAGCTGACCTTTCACTTTCTACTTCTGAACTTGTCTCCCAGTGCTGAATGCTTTATAACACTTATTTAATGAGCAATCTCTTCTCAGCTCTCCCAAAGACTTAATAGCAGAAGCTGTAGCGAGATCTCCTATCATCATCCTTTTTTGTTCCAGAGGCATTGCTGAACACGCACCAGTGGTTTATGTAGTGTTGTTACAGCTAAATCCAGGTTACACACAAAAGCAAACGTAGAGGAACAAATACTGCATGAGGTCTACCTCTTTAACACTTTTCATTCAATTTTATTGTACAATTTAGTCACTGGAAACCCACTGAGGCTTGGAATACGTTAGGCTATTCTAGTCCTATTAAATGAAGGTTCAAGCTATTGTTTAGACATGAAGTGGAGTTGAATTAAGTCTTCCTTACAATTTTAAGGATCACTTGCGTTCTCAGGCTTTTGGGTCTGGGTTTTGGAATCAGACTTGGCTGTTGTCTTTCAGCAGAATCAGAAATGAATCTCATTTTAATGTGGGGGAAACAAACCCCATTTGAGATACGTGTGGTGCATCATTTCCCTCCTTGAGGTACCTCCTCTTCATCAGTAATGCCCTTCCTGGCTCTTTAGCTGCTTTCTACTGCTTTGTTAGCAGCCCAGTCCTTTCCAGTTGGCTCTGGAAGGTTCTCACTCATTGGCAACGGGTGGCTGCTTGCTGATTTTCAGAAGGAAGGCACGGTAATCTTCCTACTGGTCGTCACAGAGACTCAAGCTAGGTTTCAAGGAAAACTGATGGCCAACCTTTACCTAGTTCTACTTTTACTCTAATATGGCAGTAACTCTGCATTTTCAGAGACTGTTGAACTTGTATTCCTTGGTGTCGGTGGTGGAAGGGAGCGTTGTCCACAACGCAAATTGAAAGCCACCCTGAAGTTCATTAAAAGGATCCTGGCCTTTGGTGTATTTTCTAGCAATTTTCTAGTCTTAATGTCCGGATAATGCCACGCTAGGTACTGTATTGGGCCTGTAGCTACCTTGATTGACAAAAAAGGTTTATCTTACCTTTCAAATTTCAATGATCCATTTGTTTGAAGACCTGAGAACATTGGAAAGGACAGATGGCTTGCCGTTGTCGTGTGTCCTTTTGTGCCCATGCTCAGCTGTAACAGGAGACCCCTGGCACTGGCAGTAGGATCAGTTCGTACTGCACAAGCCGTCAGTGGGAGTGAAGCGGGGTTCTGGTATCCTGCCAGTGGTGTAGCTGAGGGCTTGTTCCTCTGCATGTGCAGTAGATTTATCTCCCACAAGACCGTGCATCTTTCTCACTAGACCTGAGAGATGCAGTAATAAGAAATGAAGCAGTACAATGTGTCTGATACCCTGCTGGCCCACCTAGCCTAGCCCTGCTGGTGCTGCCTTGCCAGAAGCAGGGCAGTTGGCCCCTTCCCTTAATGTCCCCTCAAACAGCCCTGGACTGGCCAAGAGGTCTTTTCAGTTGCACCTGCGAACCATGAGGAGTTGTGAAGACCTCAGAGATGTTAGCTAGCATGCTGGAGATATGTCTTCAGTGGCTAGCACGATGAAAAGCTTTGCATTGGAGAGTGCTTGAGGCCCTTCATAGCTTTTATCTGGCTCTGCAGGGATGTTCTTCTGCCTGAAGCATCACTCTGGGCCTGGGGCATTCCAGGACAGTGCTTGTTATGCCAGTGGCAACCAGTTCTCCACCAGGACCAGCAAATAAGAGATAATAGGCATAATAGTTGGTCTCTGGAGAATTGCATTTGTGCTAGTGAAGTATTTAGCCTGGGATGTGATGCTTCTGAGGCTTGTATGTGGGCTGGGCAGAGAAGATACAACTGGATTACAGGGACATTCACAGACCTGGGAATTTCCTCCTTCTACCCTGGCTGGTTTAGTTGAGCCGATGCAACTGTTGTGGCAATGCCCAGCCCTGGAGTTCAGGGCATTCTTCTAGAGAGCAGCACAGACACGGCCAGGCTCTTCTGCCCCTCTCTGAGGATGGCTGCAGTCATGCACAGAGGCTGCTGGACATGTTCATCAATACAGTCTGCCAGAACTAGTGCATCCT
The DNA here is from genome assembly GCF_965231255.1 of Vanellus vanellus. Lineage (NCBI taxonomy): Eukaryota > Metazoa > Chordata > Aves > Charadriiformes > Charadriidae > Vanellus > Vanellus vanellus. Next base: position 144,790,696 of record NC_138906.1, read on the forward strand.
AACAAGAAAAGCACCTAGCCTGTAGAGCTGCATCTGTGGACAAATGTAAGGATTCCGAAATGCTTTTTTATATTTTTTTTTTTTTATTCAGCAACACTGGAGTCACCTGTGCCCAGTGCTGCAGGAAGATTCTTCCCTGCAACATCTCAAAAAAATATGAGCTGACAAGGTCCCACCTTGCCAGGTACAGCAGAGCTTTCCCAGCCCTCCTCCTTGCCCTGCCTGGGCTGTGGGTGATGTTGGACAATCTGCATAGTTCCTTCTGTGGGATGGTGTGACACGCTATCCTGGAGCATGCTGTATCTCTGCTCTGCATCCCGTCAAGCAAAGGCAGGGAGAAACTTGCTCATGGTCACAATCAAAAACTTCAGTATCAAACTATCCTGCTCAATTTGGCACCTAAAAACATGGCTTTTCCAAGGTGCCAAATTTTTACAGATCCACATACTCTCTTGGGGAATTCTTGGTCTTGGGCATCTTTGGGTATCAAAAATGAAACAGAGGAAGTCTGAGTAATTCCCTGAATGGTTGTTTACTCCAGATATTCACATCTTTATCATTGATTTTATTCCTGGTGAAGCTGGTAGGGTTAACCCCGTTCCCATCTCCAAAACAGGGAAATATATTGTAAAATCAAATTTTCAGTGCTGATATTGGCTTAGATGAAGACCAGAGTCACTCAAAACAGTTCTTGCAGCCTTCAGATGAAATAACAGATACGCAGTAGCTTTCCCAGATGTACAGGCATGAGGAGGATGGCTGGATTCACATATTTTCTCTCACATATCTGCTAATGGAGAAGTCCCACATCCCACTGTAAATGTAAATATCCAGTAATGTTATATAAGGCTATGGCTTTCCCTGGAGAATTTTTGCTTCATAAATTTTTGGCAGCTCAGGATGGATGTAATCTTGCTCCTATGTGTTAAGTAGAAACAGGGCCTATCGCTGTCAGACCGCTACACCGAAGCCTTGAGCAATAAGGGATACCTTATTAACAGACACAAAAACACACTTGCCATGTATTCTGAGACCTGGAATTTAAAATGTGTCTGAATGTCACCTTTGAATATGGTACTGCCTCCTGCTTATATTGTATAACGCAAGACAGGGTTATTGCTTCACCAGAATATGAAAGTAGTTACTGCAGCGGTGTCCTGTGAAGTTTGCATATCACAGGTTTGTTTTGGGCTTAGGTAGCTCATTTAAGTGATGCAGCATGATGTCTTTTCCTAGTGATCTGAAACATAGTGAAGGTTTATTCTCCCTTATTGCCTCTGACCTGGCTGGGGTTTGCCACAGAGGACATTTATTTGCCGCTAGACAAAAAAAACATTGACAAATCTGGTGTTGGCAATATATTTTGTCTTTTTATGCTGTTGAACATTTTATCAACTAAACTTCTGGGTACTAATTTTGCTTATCTTTTGTTAAATTACTTTCCTAAACAAATATAAACATTTCATATGATCTTGACCAGATTTTAGACAATATTTTATGTAGCTCCAGGTTAAAGACTGCCTAATGAATCCTTTATGTCTATCTTCAGACGTCTGTTGGCTGAAAGATGATTACATGCTCAAATTGTGTAAGGACCCCTGGACACATGAGAGTAAGTCTCACTGCCCAGGCTGGAGTTGGCACGTGTCTTTCTGAGAGACTGCAGGACATCATGATATCCTCCAAGAAGGATGTCCAAGTCTGTGAGCTTTCCATATGGGAAAACCCATCACAAGCTAGATCAGCAGTTGAGATCCATGGAGGAACTAGTTGTTGTTCCTAGGCTGATTCCACGTATGGGATCTTCAGAAACCCGGATGAGCCATCTACATGTGAGTCTCTATCAGCAGTAGGATTTTGTCCGGATATTTGAACTTCATTGCTCATCCAGAGAGATGTTTATTCAGCACATTGCACTGACGCTGTGGTGTTTGTGGATGTCGCATGAACAGAAAGGTGTTTGGCAGAACAGAGTGAGGGTGGTGTGTCAAGGGACACAGAGATCCTCTTGCACCTCTATCAAATATATCTAACAGGGATTGTTGCCACTAGTAAAAATACCACTTAGAGATGACATAGAGCACACACGCACTTTACAGGTTAAAAATATGCATCTGTAATATTATCACTCTATGGTGCTTATAAACGTCCTGGAGAACCTAGCTGAAATTTATGATATATGCATCATTGAGCCACCACTGTTTTAAAAATCTGGCATCCCCTTTACTTGCAAGGCTAAACCGTTTTAAATTTATTTACACCCCACCATTTCCTTAGGGACCTGTTTTCCATAAACTAATGAGGCACTGGTGCAAGAGCTTTGCTGTTATTCCTGGCAGAGACTGTTTTGACTCAGAGGCATATTTCACTGTTTTTTTTTTTTCCTTCAGTAGCCCAGTGCAAATAATAAATAGGAGGAAATACATCATGTTTTTGAATATGGGGGACAAGTTGCAGGACTGCAAAAGGTTAAGCAAAGCAATTACAAGTTGAAATACATACTATCTCACTTGTCCCCACAATTTTTCATGTCTCACTTTTCACCTGTTTCAAAATTGCATGTACGCTTTGTTGAAGACCAGCTCAATCCACCAGCAACCAAGGCGCATGCAAGCTTGCAAAAGGAAAATAACTAGATTGATATTCCTCATCGTGTCCAAAGGGCTGATATGTCATTCGTCTTCCTTTGGTTAACAGTATGCCACACAGTGGATCTTTCCATTCACATTTGAGATATACAAAAAGACTGGGTGCTGTTGAGACATACAGGACTTTCTAAGCAAGGGATAAGTTTAAGGTCAACTTTTAGAAGTAAAAAACCCAAGGCTCCAGTGGATTTTCTAAGTGCTGAGTGAAGGTTCTGTAAAGGGACTGGGCACTGTAATGTACACACCCAAGTACAAAATCACATCCAATTTGCAAAATAATGGACATCAGTGCATGCAAAAATGTGTAGTATAGAAATCAAAACCTTTTCTTACAAAACCTTTTCAATGTGCACTTCAATTCTTCACATCTTTGCACTAAGGCCCATAAATACGTAAAACTGATTTACCAACAAGGGAGAAATGGTTACTATGAGAGTGTTTACAACTGATTGCTAGAATATTAAAAGCACTTTGCATTAGCGATTTATCTGAAAAATGTCAAAACGAGTGTCTATGATTAATCTCAAGGCATAAATGTCTTCCCAATTACATGTAAAACATGTTGCTCTGCCCAGGGACACGGGAGGATGGGCACGCTGTCCTCCTTGGGTATCTAAAACCAGCTGCCTATGTAAGGGTCTGCAGTTTCTCTGTGGTCATTGCGGGGAGAGAGGTGAGGGCAGTTAATGGCTCTGAAGATGGGCTCCTGCTCCCAGTTTGCTTGTAAGGAGGATGGAGCATCGGTCTGATTGACCAGCTGAAGACGAGCTGGGCTGCTCATCTGGGGAGAGGAGCAAATACTCACACTCCCTCGCAAGGTTATTAACCTGTTTGACATTTGTGAGAATCATGGTAGACAGGAATGATGTAATTTCCCCAAAGCCAAGGAACAAACGTACCAAAGCTCAAACCAGAACCTGAGTGTCCTGATTTGCTGGTCACGTACTTTAGCTAAAAGACCACCCTTCTCCCTGGAGAGACGGAGAGGTCATTATTGAACACAGAAGAGGTAATGTGCAGAAATGGTGATGAGCTAGAGGTATAAAGCAGGATTTGCTTGTTTTCTTTTCCCCATTCATTCCAGTTTTAATCTAGGTTCTTTAGGCACTGAGGGAAATATAGTCCTTTATCTGTAAGCCCTCCTGAATGCAGAGCAACCAAATCTGACAGAGGTGAAGGTTTCAAGCACGGGCTGTCCCTGTACGTTTCACAAACAGAGCTGGCCAAGAGGAAGAGATCCACATGAGACCAAAGTGCCAATGGATTCAGTTCCTACAGAAATACTTTCTCTGGCCTTTCTTTCCCTCATGGTGTCAGTAAGCTGGTTTATTTTTACACAAGTCTGTGCTGATACTTTCCTGTTAATAGCTGCTCATTTACAGAATTTACTTTAATAAAATCCACTTTGGAGATGAGGCAAGCATTAAAGCAAATACTAAAAATTATAAATAATTTATTTAAAAAATAACTGATGATGCTTGAAGCCCAAACGTATTAATCGGTATGTGTAGAAATGGATTAGGTGCATCACATTTTATCATTTATATATTCTATCTCTGAAACATGAAACTTGCAGTAAAATAGAAGAAATTTTTTTCCCACTGAGAATAACTATCACAAGATACTTCTGAATTGCACTTGAAAGAATACAGTGATAAGTATAATTTAATTCTGATTAATTAAAACACATTATACAAAGAATACTGTAAAAAAAAAAAAAGAGTTCAGTTTTCTGATATGTACCACTAGATCTCTCTAACCCACCCTGGTAGCCCAAATTTAAATTTTCCATGGGAACTTTCTGTTTCTTAAATCTTAGAAGGTGATGAGGTCCCATGTTTGCAGAGCAATTCAGACTTTCCATTTCTTTATTACTTGTGTATGACGTAAAGCGCTTTTATGCACAAAGTAAATAATGGCTTTTAGATATAAGCAGTTAGATTTGTAAATTTAAATATTATTATTATACATTTATAACTGCAGCCAGATTATTTGATAATGCCCACGTCTGTCTACTATCACAGAACGTGTGAGTGTTTTCCTTTCATTTTATGATGCTGTATTGCATGTAAGTGCGTAAGCACTTGAAAATATGCTCACAGATGTATAGGCACAACGAAGCCCATGCTCAGTGCCTACAGCAGGGGACAGACCCTTGACTTGGGCATGCTGTTGGCAAAATTTGCTGCTGATGAGGTACAGAAATGAGTTTTTACACTAAACGTGCGGAGCATGTCAGGTAGTGCATTTGGCCAATGATGCCTGCAACCACAGGCACCTATCCTGGCGGCCAGGTACCAAGATGCCCAGTGTGGTGTTCTAGGGAGGCTGTGAGCTCCTGCAGCCTGGCAGAGGTTAGGCAGGTGCTGCAGGCGGGGAGGTGGGCGGGCAGAAGCAATGGCAAAAGTCACAGCAAGCCCTCTTCCAACCACTCCTGCCTCGTCTTGAGGTGCATGCTGCCTCTGGTGAGCAAAGCACGTGGGTTTCCCTCTCCTCCGCTCCAGTTCAGGCTTGGTGTGCAGGAGGAAAGAGGAGAGAGCACCTCTTCCTCGGGGCTTTGACCCCACCAGTGACGTTACCCATGAGGCTGCACGATATTCCTTTGGACACAAATCCCTGAGTGGAGCCAGAGGAAATCAAGATATAGTCAGTTTTGGACACAGCCTCTGTCCCAGGCTGCCTGGTCCTGGAGCTTCGCCTGCACTGGGTGGAGGTGCCAGGAGAAGGGAGACCAAGACCACCACTTTAGTCAGGAGCCTCCAGGATAGAAGTGGTAAGTGCCTGCTAAAGCTGCCCAGCAGGCAAAGATACCAGCAGGGAGGATGAAATGATTTTGGGCTTATTCAGGGTAAAAACGGGTTCTTCCCAGGCTTGGCCAGGTCTTACTCCAGCTTGTCACTCACTGTGACCCTACACACCTCTCGGTGCGCTTGTTTTTGGTTTTTAACCATTGTCCACTCAGACTGACAAGAGCATGGCCAGAAGACGGGAGTCTGGTTTCGTTGCACCCCCTTCCTGCGGCTTCAGCCCTGTCCCGCTCGGTGTGGAGCAGGGCAGCCAGCACAGCTTTTCCCTGGCGCCCGTTTGGACCACCACGGAGAGGGGATTAGCAGCATCCCACTGTGCTCCGAGGCTAAAAGCCACCTCAGTGGGACACTGGGGCTGGGCTACACTGAGAGGCAGGGAGCACCTTTGGGAGGTTTACTCCCCTACTTAGACCCTCATAAATATTTTTTTCCTTACCTTTGCAGAAAAGCAATTCAATAAATCACCAAAAAATGCCTCATACGCTCACAAGGAAAAATCATTACCTGCACGTTTTCTGCATGCGTACAGCATCACATCTACATTACAAATGTCACAAACATGTCTCAGAATCAGGCTCCTTTATTTTTTCCAGATGGCAGAAAAACAGCTCTCTACGGCTGTTCCTTAAAACATATTTCTACTTAAATAATGGTGTTCTGCTGAGCAATGGTGCTAATAAACAAATAATAATGCACGAGACCTAGACCCACTTTGCACCATTCTAACTAACTACCCAAGACACAGAGAAGTGATGAATTTTGCTTACAAGCTCTGACTTTTCTTTGCTTTATGATGTATGTGATGCTCATGAAAATTGCCTAGAACAGGTTATCAGATGTGGAATCATTTTTTCCACCCTGAGTAAAGGCTTTGAATGCAATTTAGTTACATTTTGAAATTGCTGTATTGCTGGGAGAACCAGGATTTTGAACACCAAAACTCCTGAGAAATTTTATTTCGATAATTTCAAAACTTCATAAAATGCTCTTGAAAGTGTTGAAAAATCTGTTTGAATGCAACTTTTCCCATGTAATGTTTTAGTTCTGGCAAATCAGAAACTTCTGAGAAAAAAATATTATCATTTCATGTCCCAATTAACTCCACTTGACATGAGGAGGTTCATTGAAGCCTCTTGAAAATATTCTGTATTTCTCTGCAAAAATTCTGACATTTTATCAGGGGATATATGAACAACCACAGTCAGGTGCAAGTAAAGGGAATCATAGGCCTGCCTTTAACAGTTAGGAGATGTCCACCTTTGTTTTTTTGGAGGAGATAAGTGCTCAAAGCTTCCACCTTCATCCTCCATATTCCATGCTCCTGAAACCATGGCTTCCTTGCTGCCATTACTATGTGATGATCAAGCTGATAAAGCAATCCCTTGTGAAAGACAAACAAAATAATGTTTTAAAATTTTCCTTCTGAGTCTGTCTTCCTGTACCGGGACGAATAACTTCTTTTTTCTTCTTAGTGCTCCATTTCCTTGCCTGTAAAAAGGAATGGGTGATCCTTGTGTGAAATGGTTTAGTCCCTCCTAATGCAAGCTCAACATTTCCTGCACAAAAGATGGGCCAGATCCTCAGCGAGTGTGATGCAGAGCAGGTCAGACAACACGGTTGGGTTTTGCATGCAAATACCAATCTGCTGAAATCCAGATTTCTGCCCGGCTGCTCGAACTAGTTTGAACCAGAATGAAATTGCTGGTTAAAAGCAGCAAGAAAGAAAGAGATCCTCACCCATCTGCTATTGAGAATTTTATTACAGAGACAAAAAAAGACTGCAGAAAATTCAGAGGAAATGAAACATTGCGTGGCATTTGTAGCAAATAAGGCACCTGTAGGAAGCCTCCTTCCCAGGAATCTCTGCTGAAAGGCAAATTTATTTAAGAAGATAAACTGCACTATGTTGTCATACTCACACCATAGTAAAACTTCCAGTCAGAAAAGAATAAAAATGCCACATACGCTTACTCTTGCTGTAATAATGGCATATTGTGCCAAAGAAACATAAGCCAGTTGAAACTGGCTCAGAGCTGGGGGTAGAGGGTAGCATTGCCATGGAGAGAGCAAAGGGTACTTCTGCCATTGACTTACCCTGTTGTCCAACCCCAAAGACCCAGCATTTCCCACGCGTGCACGGAGCACGACAGCTATCAGGAGCATGTTGTTATGAAAACAAACACATACCGAGACATGTATGTCATGTGGACTTGTATTAATTTTACAATGTTTTGAAGGAAAAATATGTGGGACACTGCGATTCCTCTCTCCCCTTTCCAAATTTTGTTGGTCATCTGGGAGGTGGTCCCAATGCTGTATTTTTCTGGGACCTGTTCACGTCCCTCCCACAGCCAGGTGGGGAATGATGGAAGAGGGCAGTACACGCAAGGGATGAGTTGTGGACCAGCCTGGAAAGGTGTTGGTGAGGCATCCATGCTCCCACTGCCTGTTTCTGTAGTGCTTCCTCCTGTCCAGGTTTCCTCTGCAACACCCATACACACAGTCATTTTTGTAGACACTGCAAAGTCTAATTTGAGGTTTTGATATGCCGTGAATTTACAGTATTAACTACACCCACAAGGAGATGCTCCAGGTTTTTACTGCAGCACTATTGTTCACAGCACACACTCAGGTTTGGCTTTCTAGTAAGGGTTCTCCAGTTGCTGACAAAGTGCTGAAAAATACTGCCGTGCTCACAAGATTAGCGACACTGTAGTTTTTGAAGCAATTATCTCTCTGTTGATCTAAATCTAGGTCAAGGGACATCTCATTTGAATGTTTGCAAGACAATCATCTGAAAAGAGATTAATGAATTGCATTCCTGAAGTTGAATTTGCTTAATTGGTTTGCAGCCTATTGCAGATCGAAAAGCGCAATCCTCCTTCACTCCAGGGAGTGTTATACCAACTCACCAAGACTTTTTGTAATGTTCATTAGAAAAAATGTTACTGTTTGTGTGTTGTGATTCGTTTCTGGAAGAGTAATGGTGATTTCACTAAGGCAGAGTGGCTTCCTAGGATCCAGACAGTGGATGATCCAGCTGCAATTCCTGAAAGGGGGGATGTCTCTTGAGCACATGGGTTGGAATATTGGTGCATGCTGAATGCAAAATGATGAGTTATACCAAGGTCTCTTGGTCCTCTGTTGTCTCAGGAGACCAAGGGCCTCCAGAAGTTCCAGAATGCATTTTTCCTAGTCCTACATTCACTTTACACACACAGACCTGCAGTATGGCATAGAGGGAGTAAAACAGATGCCTAACAGGTGGGAAAAATATCAACGATATTAATGGCAGAATGGCACTAATGCAGATTTTCGGATATTTTAAAAATTTGGTTCTACAAACTTGTAAGCAATTCTGATCTTACGTAAGGCCTTAAGACCAGAAGGACCTTCTGTGATCAAGTGTGTGCAGAAGACCTAGGATACTTGTTTTTCAGCCCAAATTCAGGTTTGCTTATGCAGTGCTGCATTTGCAATTCCCATTAGCTTTAGCAAAAACTGCTTATGGTTAAGCGCCACAGAATTAGGCCACATTAATCTCACCTTTCCCCATGTGGGCTTTAAAAACTAGAAATGAAAACAGTTGAGAGAAAATACTGACCTTCTGGGAAAAGGACAGGTTCTGCCTGCTGGTTCCAGAGGGAATATATAACACCAGGATTAGAGTTACTAAGGAGTGGCTTAATGACGCTGGCTGGCTCTGAGCTGGTCATGGTTGTACCCGTGGGAATAGCATCCGTGTGCCAATACAGCATGGCAGTCAGTTGTCTTTAGATTAAGAACAGATCAAATAAAATTACAATGCTGTTTTCATACATTAATTGACCAGATTTTTTTTTAATTGGACTTAAGCAAATATTTATTGATCTTATACATAGATGTAGGGAATAATGTATGATAACTTAAGTCCATTAGAAGGTGAATCAGATGAATGATGTTTGCTCATCTCCTGAGCCAGCACAAACTGGCCTGTAAGAAAAGGATGTCTCTGCAAAGCAGTTGACGGTCAGCTTCTTTGGCTGAGAGACTTCAGGTAGTCTTTCTCAGGTATATCATTGCATATATCCTGGCATTTAAACAGGGCCATTCCTGGGCCTGCAGCCTCGAGGTAATGCAGCATCTCCTGCTCTCACATTCACGTCAGGCAATCACTTTATTAAACTGAATCAGCTCCATTTTAAAGCAGTTTGCACTCTTTAGAAGCGCATGCCAGAGCCTCACTGCCGTCTGACTATTAAAGCCTTTTAATTACCCTCATTCGTGTATTCGCATCTGATTTTATACCAATTCATTCTTGCATTATTGGTATCTTTTAATCATCTTGTCTGCTCCACAGCCTTTACTATCTCTAAATATAAAGTAATATTCATATATCTTTTATCTGCCATTTTTCCCCCCTTTTCCTCCCTATTGATCCCTTGCAGCCCTGCCTTGCTTTGGCGTGTGCTGGTGCTGCCTGTACCCAAGGAAATGGCACTGCCCTGCAAAGGTGCTCAGCTGCTGTCATTCCCAAAACCACCACCAACCACTGGGTGAGCACACCTGAATGCATTTTTTTGTGGGAAAAATCCACATATCTTTCCTCAGTCCCATGAAAACACGGCACAGTTATCTACAGCTACTGTTCCGCTACAGGTGTTGTCAGATAACTTCCCTGATTATTTGGTAATAACTTTCACAATGGGAAAAGAGGGACCATTCCCATAGCTGGAGGAAAGGATCTAATCTTTAATTTCTCTGGAAATTTTGGGGATAACAATGCTTGCTAGACAGAAGAGGAAAGAGAAGGAGGAAAATGGGGAATCTGAAAGGGGAACAAATTAGTGCAAAATACAGTAAGTTATCAATGGTCAAGAAGAAAAAGAAAGGTTGCTTCAACAAATGTGTTATTCCTTTCATTCAAAACCTCCATCTATTTACATTGCAGTTTATTTTCTAGCTTAATCCTGGCATTTGCTGTTACCTGGTCCGGCATGTCTGCTGGTACCCCAAGGCAAGAGTACAGTCTGGAGCTTATCTATCTGGCAAACCCTTCAAGTTGCCCGTTGACAAAAGAGAGAGCCTGCCTCCAAGCTCTTGCAGATACACTGGATCGTTCTCTTCTCACAATGAGCCAAATGGTGCAGTCAGGAAATACCACAACACAGAACAAGGCTATTTAGATAGAAAGGAGAATGCAAGTATGAGTTACCGCATCTATTTTGGTAACATGTTCTCAATCAAGGTTTATTACAGGACATGCCTATGTGTTTTATGAGATGATATCAGATTAGTTGTTCCTCTAGTGACCATTTCTTTTTCTTGTATAGTTTAAAAAAAAGATTTTATGATTCATGAGAAGTACCAGATTTATAGTGCTGGAGATAGAAATCTGCTGTTTGAAAAGCAGGTGAAAAATGACCTCACTGCCAATGAGGCTTAGGTTTACTATAGAAAGGCCATCTACAGCAGTCAAGTGACAGCTGAATCCCTCACTCCCATTGATCCCGTTTTTTTTTTTTTCTGAGGTTTTCCTTTCCACTCTCATCTGTTAACTTGGAAAAGAGTGACATTAGCATTTCTTGACTGTCTCTTGACTGTACACTATACTGAGGCATGCACCTTCTGGATAACACCCAAGCAAACCCAGTTTGTCTGGCTAGAGGATTACTGTACACTGCCTTCTCACCTGTGGCCAAAGGATGTTTAATTCTAATTCCTCAAAAGTTTCCCAAGCCCCCTAAGGCAGCATCAGTTCCTACATGCCAACACTTGAACTTATTGAAAAAGATACGGCATCATCTGTGATCAAAGGCTTCTTCTGCAAGAAGCTAGGGCAGTGGATGAAAGTTCCTGGATCTCCATAGAAGATACCTTCAAGTAAAGGAGAATTCCAAATTAAAAACAGAGGGAAAAGATGATTTGGAGAATATGTGCCTGGCTTTGGCTACTCACTAAAGGTTATTTAAATAAAACAATTTCTCAGATTCTAAGGCCATTTGTTAATTTTTGGGAAGCCCAGCTGTCACAAATTTAAAAAGCTTCCAACTTATGCAACCCCTAGAATCAATTTCTTCCAACCCAAACACTGGCAAATTTACCCCTCCATGAATCAAAACAAAATTTGACAAGCTCTCAAACCCCTGCTTTTTGAATGTACAGGTTGCTCACTTTTAAAAAACCAACAAGGCTTGTTTTTCTCCCAAATTATGACTCAGATTCATGTGTCCACATAGCCTAGTATACTTGAGTAGAAGAGATTAAAAAAACTGGACAACTCATCCACTCCGAGTTAAACAGCAGCAGCAGCAGAGCCTATGTATGTTGTGTAATACAGACTATTGGCAAATGATAGTCATTCCACTGTCTAAAGGTCCCTGAGACTTGCCTTTACTGCAGTGACTGTGCTTACAGCTCAAACGTGTGCTTTGTCTTCTCTTCTCTTCTCTTCTCTTCTCTTCTCTTCTCTTCTCTTCTCTTCTCTTCTCTTCTCTTCTCTTCTCTTCTCTTCTCTTCTCTTCTCTCACTCCTCTCCTCTCCTCTCCTCTCCTCTCCTCTCCTCTCCTCTCCTCTCCTCTCCTCTCCTCTCCTCTCCTCTCCTCTCCTCTGACCTTTTCCCTCACCTGGAGGTAAGTCTTGTGGAAATCCAAACAACTTTTATTCACTGCCCCAAGCTGTCATCATTGGTTGACACAGTCTTTTGGTCTCAGGTAGCATCAGCTCCTCTCTCCACCACTCATCTCCTCTCAGGCTGTTTGATCCTGCCCTGGTTCAGAGAAGTCACTCCAGCAAACCAGGGATCCACACCCACCTGGCTTCTGCTCCAGCCATCCCCTTTCTTTATATTCTGTGAAAGCTGACTACAGTTAAGCAGAGGGGGCATGTTTTTATTTCTTTAATAAATTAAAGTCAAGAACCTTTACGTGAATAAAAGTCACTCCCTGGAGGTTCTTAAACCTTCCAAAAATAACCCTCAAAACTCAGCCAAAGTGAATGCAGCCACAATTTCCATGGAAAGCACCATCAGATGGAGGAGGCTGTGGCAGCCAGCATGCACACAATGGCTGTTCAGTCCCCTCCATCCTTCTCACCTCGGCAGATTTTGCAGAGAGACGGGGGAGGGTAATGGTTAGACTCTGAAATGATGTCATACCCTCTATTCAGGACAAGATCACTGAAGCTTTCAAGAAGTCTCTTACAAAATCCCTCACAAGAGAGTATTAAAGAAACTAAGCAGTCATGGGACAAGAAGAAAAGAGCTGTCATGGATTAGAAATGGGCCACGAGACAGAAACAGAAGGAAAAGAAAAAAATGACTGATTTTAGACAGTTGAAAAGAGAACAAGTGCAACCCATGCTGTAGAATACCATCACTGAGGATCCTGCAGAAAGAGGTGATTCGTGAGGAGAGGTGTCTACCAGGCACCATGCATGGCAGCTTACAGGACTTATGGTACATTTTAAATGAACCTTGATAATTCATAAATTAGAGCCCAGCAGGCAGATCTATGAAGTCCTTTAGTGAATTAGCAGTTACCAAAAAAAAACAGCCAAACAAAAAGTCCAACTGTTTCAAAAGAGAATGCTTTAATGCCACAGCAATGATGGGCACAATAAGGAGAGGGAAACACATCTTCATCTGGTATGAATTGATACATCTCAACTGTAATTGGTGGAGCAATGCTCTCTTTAGATAACTAACGAGGATCTGACCTTGTTTACTGACATAAATATTGAAAACGGAGAGCAGAAAGAATAAGAATACAAGCCAACTGCTAAAAAGAAGGTGGCATCTTAGAAACAGATTATTCTATAATTTCGGTACCACTGTGATTTTCAGGAATTTCCTCTGAAACATCTTGGCAAGTCTTGAAAGCAAGATATTGGACTAAGCAGATTGTGGCTTGATGGAGTATAGTGATTCTTACACCAATGGGAGGTCTTCAGTAAAGTCTTACATGGTATAGGCTCTTGCTAAAACTAGAATATGCAAGATGAATTAATAAAAAAAAATGCACATGATGTTTTTAAGGGGGAAATAAATCCCTCACTCAAAGCTGGTCTTTCTATAAGTTGTAGGGTATCCACTCCTCTCAGGTCAGTAAGGTATAGCTGAACGGTCAGGTTAATCAAAAGGAAAGCTCTACAATTTTTCCTGATTTTTCTCCTGTATGTGCTTATGTTCCTACCCAAACCCATGACAATGACCATGTGCACACATGAGCATACTCAGTACTCTTTCCAGAGACTAATGGATCTGGTGTGACAGATTCAGCATCTGTGAGTTTCCCAAATTACCACACCTGCGGAAAAAAAAGGGTCCATCCGTCCCTAGCGTCAGACTTGTACAAAGCTGTGTTTCACACAGCTCAGATCTTTCAGATGCATCACTTAAGCCAGTCATGAGTGGGATGAAGTGTGGGGGACACTGAGAGGGAATGTTTTACAGAAATGAAGGGCTTCAGGGAAAGCATTGGAAATGGAAAAAGAGCCATGATGGACTGCGCTTCTCTAGCTGTCAGATGCAGCTTGGAAGTCAACCAGGATGTCTAGAAAAAGCAGTTTTTCATATCCTGGTGACTAAGTACTTCTTCTTCTTCTTTCTTTTTTTTTTTTTTCCCTCTGATGTTTTTTAAAGTCTTTTAAACTTCACTTATACAAAAAAAAGAGAGTTATGTGAAAATCTCATTTTTTCATACACAAAGTTCTGTCTCCTACCAACTGGGGCAAATATGGAATTGGTGCCAGCACTGAGGAAGCCGCACGTACAGAGAAAGTAAAAAGCTGACCAAAGCATCTCTGGAAATCCCTCTTTCCCCCTCCCCCCCCAAACTCTGGTTTCTAAGATTATGATTGTTATTATTTTCTGTTATTAGAGGCCCTAGGCAACAGTGGAATAGCCCTGGGCATGGGACTAGCAATGGCAATTCCTGCCATAGACTAAATAGGCAAGGCGCGTCAATAGGAAAAAGGTTGCAACACGCAAGGCAGAGATCAAACCGTGGTAAGCGGTGATGCTGAGAACTCAACACGTCTGTTGGATCCCACAGCGTTAACCACAACCTCAGTTTCTCTCACCTACATCTTGCACGCCTAAAGGTATCAACCAGTCCCATCACTGCAGGATGCAACTACCCACAGGTCCAAGGCACCTGCTCTTTCCTGCTGCTGGGAACGAGATGCCGGGCACACAGCCCTGCTGAACACCAGACCCTCATCTAGGTGACTGCACTGATGGTAAAAGTCTCTGTGACCTGGCTTGAAAAATGGCTGTTGCTAAAAAGAAAATCAACATTTATTTTTTTCTTCTGGTTGGAAGTTTTTTTTCACCCGATTAATGACAAACCCACACAGGGTTCCCGTGCACGCGCTTCTGGGTTGCTGTACCTGTTGGGGCGCATTCTGAGGATGTCCCTCTGCTCCTGGCCAGGGATTGGAGCCATCTCAACATATTTCTGGCCCTTTCTCATCAGCACTGAGAGTTCAGGTCTTCAGAGACCTCTTGGAGTTCATTGTATATTGCATTTCTTATCAATCTGTTACGTAAATATTCAATACTTTGTGTAGGATATCTTGATAGCTCTGGCTCTATTTTTTCTTTAGGACTTTAGGACTTTTTTTTTTTTTTTTTTTTAATGTGGCTTTCCAGGAATAGATGACATGCAGGGTGTCAGGTTTCCATGTGACATTTTATTTTATGGAATGAGGTGGTTAGGATTCAGCCACTAAAGTAAGAAAAAAGTGCTTCTCCATTAGAAGCAGTGTTGACTCTGTTTGAGCTGAGGTGACCTTTAGGACTTTTGCGCATCCTGCAGTACAAATGGTTCCGAGAGGGCTCTCTAGTGAGAAGTTAACTCACTATCATGACAGGATCCAAAGACAGTCTAGCAGTGCCCACATCAGCCCGGGGCTTGCAAAGGATGCACAAGGAGAGGACACGCAACACAGCAAAGGGTTCCAGCACTTCTCTTTGGGAGCAGCTAATGGGCACTTTCTGCTGTTTGGCACCACCAGTCAGGCAACTGTGCTCTCTCCTTTTCCGTGTTCAGCAACTTGACCATTGCTTATGAGGCTGCCAATAGCCTAGGAACAAAAAAACAAACTGTGCTCTAGGCAAAAGTAATTGAAACCTCATCTCTTTCCAGAGTGTTCTTAGTTTCCCATCCACAAAAGTGATTGCTGGGATTTCACAGGATGCTGAGCTGTTTTGAATTCCTGCATGCGTTTAGTATTGGAGAGGCTGAAGTAAAATAAAAAGGAATCTACACTAGGTAGGAGGACAAAACATTT
Organism: Vanellus vanellus; assembly: GCF_965231255.1. Classification (NCBI taxonomy): domain Eukaryota; kingdom Metazoa; phylum Chordata; class Aves; order Charadriiformes; family Charadriidae; genus Vanellus; species Vanellus vanellus. Next base: position 144,806,423 of record NC_138906.1, read on the forward strand.
TGATTCTGTTTCTGTCAAGGTACAAAATGAGAAACATGAGGACAAAAATGAGAGGAAACAGGAAAATTTTTTATCAGCTTCTCATTGGATTACTGTAAGTGGACTGTATTAAAATTGTAACTCCTTAACACATTAGTGGGCATGTTTTGATTTTTGCTGCTCCTATTTGACTGTTACCTGAATGTGATGCTGCTTTGGGTTTAAGCCTCTGCATCAGCAACATGTAGCTTATGATGCACTTGCCCTACCACGCAGACATTCACAAATTAATCTGTTACACAGTGTGCAGCTTGGCATGTTTGTCGAGTACCTGTAACAAGGGCTCTTCAAACTGTCTCTTCCAAGGGAACAGTCTGCAAACACTTTTTCAAAGCCCCTTCATAATGTTTGTTTTTTCCACTGGACTACAGGTAATATTTGGATGAGCTTTGTACATGAGGCTTTTCTTCCTCAAAAAATGACAAATTTTAATGAGAGTGAATTTGGCTGATATGATTGCTTTGTGGTGGTTTTTTTTTCTGGTGAAAATACAAACATCATGCATATATGTATATATACATACATACATATATTTATGCACCTATACAAATATATAAACATGTATATAGAAATGCTTCTATCTATTGCAGGAAATGATAGACGTAGCACAGTGACAATTAAACAGTACACAATCTTACAGGGTTGGGAAGTTAATAGTGTTTTTTTTCCCCCTGTTCGGGTAGAGGAACAGACTGAAAAGATACATAAACAGCTACTGCCTCGTCATGGGACTAGCAAGTAACACAAGCTTTTGAAGGAGCTTTTAGTTGCGAATCCAGTCCTGGACATCAGCACTGATTGGATAAACACTTTTTTGTACTGATAACTCCTTGAAGTCATCATAAGCCATGTGGGCATGGTTTCCAATAGACTCCCCTGAATAAGAAGTTGATAAATAGCTTGTATAACACGGCTGACCTGTAGAGACCATTTACTCTGGAATCTACAGCAGTGTGACAGTGGAGCTGGCTCAAGGCTTGGACCTGTTAAGCCACCTCGGTGTCAGAAAACCACATTGTTTTTATTGAATCAGGCACACTAAGCAAAGCTCTTTATGTTGCTTTCCTGCAGCTGCAGTCAGTCGGTATACTTGTGCAATAAGGGCACTGTCATCATCCATCAGCGTAGGTGGCAAAGAGCAGGAGCAGGCCAGAGAAGCAGCCAGCTTCCACATCCCTTCTGGGTCTGTCTCATATATGAATATATATAGCATCATTGACCATTGGACAATTCAGATCTGCTCTCAGTGAACCTGTTCATTGTTCGCAGCGTGGTCTAAGGGCTGTGGTCTGTGTGAAGCAGGAGCCCACAGTTCCATGTCCTTCTGACAGCAGACTAAGGATAAGCTTTTTCTACAAGACACTGCTCACTTTTCTCCTTTGAAAATTCTTGAGCAAATACATTGTCTTTTTCCATGCTGTCCTGATGAAGTTGAGCACAACCAGTTCTGGTCCATCATCTAAGACATCACTAAGTTGTAGATAATGCAGGATCAAACAGACTAAGTCCTGGGCTCTCCGTGATCCTCGTAATTTCAAACATTTTTGCAGCATCCATCTAGGACAACTCTGGGGTTCCTCGAAGTAATATTTTAATAGTTTTATAGCCAAAGCAAAGATAGGGATAAACTTTGCACACCATCATTTATTTCTAAAGACCAAACATAATGTTTGCAATATTTTCAGGGATGTGGCTTTTGCAAAGACTGAGTCAAATTTCATTCAAATGGCAGGAATTTCTTGCCCAATAAAAGTCAATTTTGTGCACAGAAAGTGGTATTTGTCAAAGTTCAGTTTCAGTCCTGTTGTGTTGATGCAGTAGAGAAGTCTTTTTCCATGTACTTTGAAAGTCTTTTAGTGTATAGTAACATCATCCAGACTCATTTTCCTAAGCTCTTGTGCTACAGGTGTTTCTCACCACAGTGGCAAACATAATTTCTGTTGTCTTTTATTCATATTGGTCAAATAGTCTCTGCACAAGGTCTTTTGTGTAGCAAATTTTTATTGCCATTATTTCTTGTAAGAGTGTTGTAATACCCTTTGGTGACATTGAATTTGTGTGTCTGTCAATTATTTGCTTGTGTTAATACCTGAAGCTGGTCTCTGCATTGGATGGAGTATCAGTACATGGAGTATAAATATATGGAGTATAAAAAATTGAATTTATGTGTAGGTAGACAAGCATAGGAACTTGGTTCTGCTGGTGGCTCTAGATATTGCAAATAAAATCACTGGGATAGGTGCTGTAGACAACTGTCCAGCTTTTTTTTCTGCAGCCCATGACTGTCCTCCTGATGTAAAAGAAGCATCCATGATATTGTGTACCGCACCACATGAAGTGTTTGCTACTGTGTCTATGCTTACTCAAAAGAGTTGGCCCAGTAACTTTTGATACCTGTTGTGGTGGCAGAGATTTCTGCTAAAATTTAGCCAAATGCCCTGCTCTTCCACGGCGTTTCACACTGAGCTTTCTTCCTTGGAGCAGCCAGGTCATTTGCACTGTGCCACATGTGTTCCATGTGGGCTGCATCTTTTCCCTTGGTAGTTAGCAATTCACAGAGCTTGTGGATGGATGTGTGTTTGTGTTACTGTAATTCTCCATTAATCATTATTATAAACAACATCATTGCTGGCTTAGTGTACTCTGGGTTATCACTTGCATGCTTATTATGGCCGACTTAGCCTCATCAGTGATGTTTAAAAGCTTCTGCCAGATCTGGATCAAGTGGGAATATACTTGAATCCTTTCCATTTGCCACGATCTGACTGACATGTAATGATCTGCTATTTTAAAGAAGCAGCACAGTTTTTGTTGACTCACCTGACTATTTTCCATGCTGCTGAAATTCATAGTGTTCACCTACTACATTTTAGGTGCAAAAAATTCTTTAAAACTAAGACTGTGCTCTTGTGTTTGTCACCGGCAAGGAGTGCCTGGGATGCAGACCCGCCTGCAGATCCACTGTGGTGCTTGTACACAGTGTTTCTTCAAAAACTTATTGTTGCTGATAGCAATTGCACAGTTTTCAGGCTGTAGTCCTGGCAGTAAAAGGAACCACAGGCTCCCCCAAGGCTCTCCAGTGGATTCAGAGTCACCAGAGATATCTGCATCACTGATTTGTCTGTGCAGTGACTAGAAACTAGGAGTATGGAGTTTAGAAGTGTATCATAGAATCATAGAATGGTTTAGGTTGGAAGGGACCTTAAAGATCATCGAGTTCCAACGCCCCTGCCATGGGCAGGGACACCTCCCACTAGACCAGGTTGCTCAAGGCCCCATCCAGCCTGGCCTTAAACACCTCCAGGGATGGAGCTTCCAACTTCTCTGGGCAACCTGTTCCAGTCCCTCACCGCCCTCAGAGTGAAAATTTTTTTCCTAATATATAATCTAAATCTACCTTCTTCCAGTTTGAAGCCACTCCCCCTCATCCTATCACTACATGCCCTAGTATCCCCAGGAAGGACTAGCCTGTGCAATGCATGGCCATACCTGCAGCAAGCCAGTGGGTGTCATCGCCAAATTTACCGCAGGGCTGGCTCCTGTTTTCTCTTTTACCTCCTACCTTACCCCCAGTGTTTGTGCTGCTCCCTCTGCTGTCACCCAGCTCACCCACACCGCCCCCTCTCCAGCCACTGTTACAGCTTTACCAGCTGATTTCATTTCGGATTCTTCTTTTTCCTTCCCAGGACATAAGCGACTATGCAGTATCCAACTACCAGCCTCAGCACTGATGCTCAGTACTGATGCGTGGGGTTTTCTATACTAGTGGAGGTGTTTTTCTATACTGTACCTGTGTGGATGTATTCCCGTAGGCCAGCAGCCATATGAGACTCCTTGGGAGGAGAAAGTCTAACAGCTCTGGTTTACTGACCCCTGTACCAGCAAATACGTGCATTTTAAGAGGAACATAAACAGAGCTTGTCCTGGCTATAGGGCAGCCAGGGAGATGCAGCTGAACTTGCAAGACAGTTGGCCTTCTTGGTAGATGCCTGGGCTAGCAGCCAGGGGACTCAGGTTTAATTTACAGTTAAGTCATCTATGTTTACTTCTTGGAAAATACATATTTAAAAAAAATCTGAAATTAAAACACGGCTAAAACTCTCTATAGTAAACAGAGGTCTTTAAAGGAAAGAATGGCTGCCAGCTTTGCTTTTTGTTCAAGCTGTAACAGATTTGAAGTTTATTTTATACCCAAGGCTTAAAGCGATGCTTGAGGCAGTTCTTCAAAAGGAGCTGCACATCTGTGGAAGCACTCGACAAATACTTCAGATAATGCTAAATCTGGGTTGGATGCCCCAGAGATCAAGTCAAAGAGAGAAGTGATTGTTTTGCTTTTGATATCTACACACACCCCCCTCCCCCCTTAAAATGGGCGACATTTCAGCTGCAGGCACATTATCAGTAGCCTGAGATCAGAATAGCTGTCAAGTACTTTCAATTTGGAATAAAAAACAAACAAGCAATAGAGGTCATGAGTTAAAACTGTAGGACATGCTGTTAAGGTTCTCAGACCTTGTTGTTCTCCCACAGAGAGGAAGCTGTAATCTCTCTCCATAAAATTTGTTTATCATGGTGGTGAAGGAAGCTCTAACACAGACCAACCATGATTCCAGAGAACACTTCTGCTGTGTAATTACTTGAAAAATGAAACTCTGTAGGACAGGGAAGTTAACAGGACAGAGTGATTTTTCTCAGGGTTCTCATATCTATGTCTTCAGAAGATTGTGTGTGAAACCAGTGGGTCCCCACCTTCACGAGATGGGAACAAAACGGCTTCATGCTGACTCTGTTGAGTCTCCTGTATCATGCAGCTCAGCACATCCTGGTGCAGCAGGGCAAATTGCATTTTGCAGTTTAGGGGTCTAGATTTTCTTGTCAAAACTCCAGAGATCTTAGGCCATAAAGCGAGTAAAATTTACTGAATTTTGCCGTAGTGATAATTTCCCCTTAAAGAGGCTTTTTTCAAGAATGACAGAGGGTTTTGTTAGTGCTGAAGTGGCTTGTGGAGAGGGAGCCCCTCCACCAGTGTCTGGCTGAATGAAGAGTCCATGAAGTCTTCTGCTTCTCTTAATCCCCCAGTGTTATTTTGTAGATGAGTCCTGAGGATTTACGTCTCCGGAAGCATGACTGGTGTCTACAACACTACCTTTTGACCTAACAAATCTCAGTCCTCACACTCTGAGCTCCATTCTTTGAAGGCCCTGGAAGACTGCAGGTGTTCATATCCCATCCTGCTGCCTTCTAATCACTCAGAATCACTTTTTTTTTTTTTTTTTTTTTTTTAACACACCTATCTATCTTAGTCCTCCTGATCTCAGTGTTAGGAATCAAGGGATATAGTAACCTATTCCAAGCAGCCCCTGCAGGTGTTGTCTTCAATGTGAGAAATCCCTTCCCTGTCTTTCAGTGGACAAACTTCCCTCTGTCAAGAAGTGTTTCAGGACTGTCTTTTGTATTATTTCCTAGTCTGGCAGCCAAGCAAGACTTAGCAAATCTTAGTGCAAATCGTTTCCTTCTGTTCACAAGCCATGAATGAAGCTACATCTCAAGCCCCCTCTCCAGATCTTGCACAGGTCTTACATGTTTCCATCATAGTCTTTTAAGGTGTATCAGACAAGAAACACCAAGTACCACTAGCAGCGTGAAACTTGCCATAGCCTGCCAATGGTGAGCTGATTATCTAAATGTCCCAAACACACATATATCTCACTACAGGTGGACTCCAATGAGCTTCCCAATTCTGGGAAGGTCCTAAAGGCAGCAGGATGGTTAGTCAGTACACTTTACCCTGCTGTAGAGCCTAGAAGAACTTTGGTGACCTGAGGTTTGTAGTGGAGATCACTGAGCCCAATACCAGAGTTCACTGTGTATTCTTTCCATATCCTTTCCCTGGCTCACAGGGGAAGTGGAGGGATGGTTTCCTTTTTCTTAAATCCCTTTTTTCTCCTAGTTCTCTGTGCATATGCAATAGTTTACAGAAGCAGGTTTGAGGAGGCCCGCTAGCTAGGGTAGATGAGCAGAAGCAGTGTCTTGCCTGGGATGGAGAGTGTGGAGGGAGCTCCCTCTATTGATTTTGCAGGTCTTAGGAGAAAGGTTGGGTTGTCTGTCCCCTTCACTGGGTAGAAGCATGAAGCTTTGTGTGAATTCCCTGCTAATGATATTCATTCAGCATAATGGCTTCTTAGGCATTGGGATGCACTCATACCACCTGATTATTGACATCTTGAAGTCAGGTGTCTAATCTAGTTTCTTGGCCTCAGTGGAGAGAAATGGGTCTCTCCAGGTTGATTCATTCAAGCTGTCTTAGGCATTTATCTTATAATAAGTTGCCCTTGGAAGGTAAACATCACTCTGTATTGGTTGTAGGGTGGATGTTGAGTGTTTAGACAGTCAGATAAGGTGGATCCCACAGCAGGTAACTTTTTCTGACTGACCTCTTAAGAAAAAATATTTCTTGACTTTTTCTTTCTTTTCCTTTTCTCTAACATGAAAGAAAATCTGCTTGCAATAACACACTGTGATAATTTAAAGACTACACAGTCAATATGTTCAAATGTTTATTTAGAAACTATGGTCCTGCTCAGTTTAGTTGTCAGCCTCGCTCATTAAACTACAATATGTTTCATTTCTCTTACCCTTCCTGTATTTTTGCTATAAACTATTTAAGAGTTTTAGAATTCTGCTTATCACCTCTGTTTGCAATGTCTATCCCTCATCTGGAAATGTAAAAACTATACTGTTTTTACACACAACTTCAGATGTCAACTATAAGTCAAATATGTTTTTTCTGAATACAGGTCAGGGAGGAAAAGATTCATTACCTTGTATGAAAAAAAAGAGAAGGTAAAAGGAGTATGAGGTGCTCAGAAACTATGGGGAAAGGGAACCAGGTAAGTACTTGCGGAGAGAAAGTAATGAAACAACATTTACTACAACAATGGAGCAACTGCTGCTGTACCGTAATAGCAGAACAAATAACAAATATTCCATTAAAGGATGAGCTATTATTGCTGATGGACATACCATAACAAAAATGCAGCCTTGCTAGAGAGAATTAGCTTGTGCCTGATGCTGTGAGACACATCTCGCAAGCAACTGGGAATACTCCCTATAATAGGGAATACTATGGAATAGGGAGAAAGCACCAGCTCGCATGGAGCTGGAGGCCACATCTTGGTGGGGATGAGTGAGGAGGGGTGGGAGACTCTTCGATTTTGACATGTGTGTTGCTCTCCTGCTCACGGCAATCCTGGTGAAGGATGCCGTCCTGCTTTTCCAATGGGTGCTCTCCAAGGCCTCCCCTCTTTGCCAGGGCTGTTGGGGAGGGCTCGGGGTGTGCTCCATTTACCGGTGGGCAGCCCTGTGAGTCTTAGGGAAAGTCTTAGGCAGTCTTGTAGGGTAAGTAGGACCTGTGGAAGTCAGAGACAGTCTTACATCTTTAATAAACACAGCATTAAACCAACAGCTGATGCTCAGACAACAAACAGCAGCTTACAGCAGGGCCCTGAGGGCACCCACAGCCCTGCCTGCCCCTGTCCACCCCCGGGGCTCCCCCCCCCCCCCGCCCAGGACTCGCTGTCAGTCCCTGCGGCCTCAACCCCCGCCCCAGCCATGCCTTCAGCTCCCCACAGCCCTGCCCGGCCACCGGCCCCGCCGAGCCCAGCCCGCCCCGCGGCCCGGCCTCCGCCTCCCGCCCTGCCTGGTGCTGAGGGGTTGGCTGCGGGGCAGGGAGCGGTGGCGAGGGCCGGGGGAAAGCCCGCCCGGTGTCGTGCGGGCCGGCGGTGCGGGGCGAGGGCCGGGGCGGCAGCAGCCCGAGCACCCCGCTAGGTGTCCCTCGCCGTGTGCGCAAGATGGCTGCGGGCAGCGGAGGCCGAGGGGCCGCAGAGTGCTCGGCGGACGCGGGTGTCGCCGCGCCATAAGGATGTGCTTCCATCCTTCCTCTCCCCTCTACCCTCGCCGACTCTTGGGACCCACCTGGGGTCGCAAACCCAAACCCACAGAGCCAGGCTTAGCAAAAGCAAACTCGGGGATTGCAAAAACCCAACCTGCGCCTCCAGGAGCCCCTCAGCCCGGCACCTGTTGAGGGCACTGGAAGCGGCGGAGGGGCTCGGGGGAAGCACCGGGTTTGGTGGGCACCCGGGCAGCGGGGGGGAACTGACACCTCCGGGCTGCAGCGAGGCCTGCGGCTGGAGCCGGGGCTTTCTCTCCCTGTGTCTCCACATTTTCAGCAGGGAATTAGTGGTTTCTCTGGCCTTTTTGGTAATCCTGATTGTTTTAAGGTATGGAAGAGGTTTCCCAGGATGATCCCCTGAGCAGAACGCAGGGCTGTTTTACTTCTAAAGGTGACAAATAACTGATTATAAGGAAAAATGTCAGACAGGATTAAGAATCGGAAGTAGACTTTCTGAGGAGTGTTTCGGATCATGATTTACCACCATTTTTCACGTGCACGGTCATGGATTCCTTCTGCGATGTGCCTCGTGCGTGCTAGTGAGCTGTGCCCGCCGTACAAACGTGCGACCTGTCCTTCAGTCATTCTAGTAAATACAGAATCACAGAATGGTCAGGGTTGGAAGTGACTTCTGGAGATCATCTAGTCCATGCCCCTGCCAGAACAGGGTCATCTACAGCAGGTTGCACAGGACGGCGTCCAGGTGGGCTTTGAGTGTCTCCAGAGTTGGAGACTCCACCACCCCTCTGGGCAGCCTGTTCCAGTGCTCTGCCACCCTCACAGTAAAGAAGTCCCTCTTCATGTTTAGATGGAACTTCCTATGTTCGAGTTTGTGCCTGTTACCTCTTGTCCTATCACGGGGCACCACTGAAAAAAGACTTCCCATAAAATGAAACAGTGCATGCTCGTATAGTCATCTAGCTATGGTGGTCAATAAATGTTACTCTTTCGCAGCAGGGGGAAATCCAGTTGATGTAGAAAGACTATGTCTGTTCACTCCAAACAGACACTAAGGAGGATGCTCAGGTGCAGTTGCTAAACACAGCACCTTCTTGGAAACAAAGCATAAGATTTTAAAATTACAGGTATAGGTAGCTTGCAAACAAGGCTTTCAGAAATGCAGTCTAGGGCACTCTTTCAGCCACTGGTAATCACAGTACCACAGCATGGTAGGGGTTGGGAGGGACCTCTGGAGATCATCTAGTCCAACCCTCCTGCCAAAGCAGGTTCACCTAGAGCAGGTTGGATAGGAACGCATCCAGATGGGTTTTGAATATCTCCAGAGAAGGAGATTCCACAGCCTCTCTGGGCAGCCTTTTCCAGTGCTCTGTCACCATCAAAGAAGTTTTTTAAAGAAGTTTTTTCTCATGTTGAGATGGAATTCTCTGTGTTCATCCTATATTTAATGCAGAGCAATAAAGAAAAAGGTGAGAGAGAAAGAGAAAGTAAAAAAGAAAGAGAGATAGAATGGGCATATGTGCTTGCATACTCCTTGGAGTCATAAGAAAGCTTTTCCAGCCCTCAGAGGTGGCAGATGAAAGAGGAGGATATTTGGATTCATTCCTGGTTTTATTTCTTAACCTATGATAATAGTCTGCTCTTCCATATTGTGAGGACTTTCCTATAAAAACTTATGGCTGAATACAGACACAGCTACACCCATTTACAGATATTTAACCTAGAAACACAGCTCTTGGAGGCCAGATGTGCATTCGAGAGCATCATCAGAGAGAATTAGGATTTTCACTGGGGATTAGTGTGTTTCTACTTTCTGCTAAACTAGTATCAGTGAAACTCCACCTGAAAACACATCCCTGTCCTTGTGTTTTATACAGCAGGAGTTCACTGGTGCAGCATGGACTTGGGAAATTTGTACGTGGTCAGAAGTTGAGGCATTTTTCGGTGTTTCATAATATTCTACTGCTAGTCAGAGCACATGTGCTACTGCAAAATTTGTGAAATTCCTCCTTGGAGACAAATGGGGTGCATGTATTTTAAACCATCTCTGTTTTAAAATCTTAGGTGAAGCATAAGACAGCTACTTTTCCCTGCCTGGTGGTTTGCTACCTTGACTGCACTTGCAGAAGTCATCTGGCAGAATATTCATCAGGTTAGTGTAAAAAGTCCCGTGAGAAGACAGTGAGGTGTTTCTATTGCTGCATTACATCATGTGTTATGTCATTCCTGTGTCATCAAGTTATCTCATATTGTTCTGGTACCCGGTGGTCACACTGAGAAGGGAATTGTCACTGTGCCCAGCATGTTCCTGCCTGGAAGAGCAGAGGAGGAAAGGTGGTGGTGGTGGGGAGACAGGGAAAGCAAATACAGATATCTGCACAGGGCTGTTCAGTCATTAGGGAAAAGTACCGTGAGTGAACATTTCTCACAGGAAGAGACTGTCTTATGGAGATGCTAAAGGGAAAGTGCTAGGACACAGCTGACCCTGGAGACATTCCTAATTGCACCCCTTACTGAGTTTTCCAGGTGTCAGGTGGTTCATTGCTGTCTTAAAAATGAGAAAACCAAAAGTGCAAGCAGCGGAGTTCAAAACAGAAAAAGCGGACCTCCTGCTAGGCTGAGCGGCTGTAGTTTGAGCGGCTCTTTTGCTCTGCCTGCTCAGGGAAGAGCAAGTGAACGAAGCTGCTAATGGAGTGCCTGGTTTTGGCCAGGCTACAAAACCCATGAAAATGGCAGAGCCAAGACAGTGACAATATTTTGGCATGACTTTCCAGTGGTCAAAGTGACCCTATATATCATTTTATGTATTTATTTTTCTATATGTATACAGTCACCTCAATGACTTGGCGTGCTTTCTAGTCACGCCAGCCAAACCAGACCTTTTCTATTTGGCTCTACCTTCAAACTTTCTGGCATGTCGACTTCTACCAGGAAAGTTGGCTAGCAGAGGAGTCTCTGGTCTCAGCTGGGATGTAGCTGTCTTTTTTTGCTGCAGTCATTAGGGCACAGAAGGGAGAATCTGTGTTTATTTTCACATAAGAGATAAAGAGAGTAAAGATGAGTAGAAAGAGAGCTAAGCAGGAAACAGTACAGTAGGTGTTACTTTTTAAACCAAGTAGTGTGTGAAGTTTTTAAACATAACAGCGTAAAATCACATATAGTTTAAAGCTGTCTAATAAAACCAGTTACTAGAACAGTCTCGTCTGAAAACACCTGCTTGCTTTAGCTTAGAAGTATTTAAAACAAGAAAACAAGTATTTGTCATCTCCACGTTCTTTGCAGAAGTGTGCAAGCCTGGGGTTATCAGCCAATTTCTCCTGAACTGCAAATGTATCTTAGTGTTTGGAAAAAGAAAGAATTTAAAAAAGTTTCCATTGACTATCAGAAGCAGGAAGATGCACGAGCCATGAAGTATAAGAACCTGCAGGGATCCACTTTCAGCTTCGTGAATGGCTACTACTACGTTATGGGTGTAATATTTAATGCTTGCTGTTTGCCTGTGTACTCACCACCTAAGGACACAGCAGTTGCAAGTTGTACAGCGCTTTGGAGAAGCATCATCTTAGAGCCTGCATAAAAACCAGAAACAGAAATGGTCCAGAGACATCCAAAGACAAGCAATGCTTTTTGAGGACTGGAAATCAGAAATGTCAGAGGAGCTTAGTAGTTCCTATCTCGTTGACAAAGATAACTTTCATGACCAAGAGAGCGTGTTTGAAGAAACTACATCATGAGGAAAGGGAGCGGAAAATGCTGTGCCAGCAACTCACATTTCGTCTTTAATGACATTTTATCCTGACATGGGGATGGTGCTGTCACTCTGATCTCAAGAGAAATGTCTTGAATGATCTTGTGAAATACGGAACTTGATTTCCTGAAGCAAGGAGGAATGAGATCCTGTGGTGGTTGGCTGGATAAAAAAATGTGAATATGCAGCTCCTTCTCACTAGCGGGCTGGGGTCCTGAACACGTAACTTACAGATCTATACTGAGTTCTTTGGGATCTGCTGCTTGCAGACAAGCTCCCATGCACCATTCTTATAAGAATAATTCTTTGAGTGAGTTGCCCATTATTAGCATTGATATTAATTGCCATATTATTAACACATCAGAATGAACTGACTACTGTTCTGTGGTAGAGGGCTGTTGTCTCATACTTCATGGTCTGGAAAGACTACACTTTAAAACCATGTTTAACAGAGTATATAACGACAACAACAACAACAAAAAAGAGGTAATAACAGTGCTAGAAACTCACAAGACTAAGGCCTTTTAAAAGTTAAGCAATTAGAGGTATGGGCAACTGTTAGTGAAGCTCAAAAACCCACATTTCAGTTTGGGAGGAACAGAATACTGTACCACTATGCTGAATCTTCTAGTGAGTCAATAAATTTTTAATATCCATAATAACTTATATTTTATATCAATCATTTAACATCTGTGATATCAAAGATATAACCTTCAAATAGCTCTGAAAAATTGTTCTAATACACTGGGAGAAATGACCATGTGTTTGCACTGACTTAAAACTTTAAGAACGTTTCGTACATTTATAAGCAACACTAAACAACTACGTAAAGAAGTGTATCAGGATGCACACAACCTAAAGCCAAACAAGGGCTGTCTGTTGTTGATTTCTGAATGGTTCAATGCAACACCTGAGTTACAGAATCACAGATATATTTTCTGGAACAGACTGCTGGCAGTCATCTAGTTCAACTTTGCCTTGGAGCTGGACTATTATTTACACCAGGAGAGATTGGAGAGAGCCATCTTCCAATGTGGACTGAAAGAACAAAATGTTGATGTAACATTCCGGTGGTGTCCAGTTCTCCAAAGGCAGAGTATTAGTTTCACACTAATCTTGTGAGATGCAGGTATATAATTATTATATATGATGCAAAATAAGTTATAGGTCTGATTGCAGTACAGGAAAGATAAATGCTTTGCCCCACCTCTGGTCTGTGCATAGAAAACATGCGTCCTGACATATTATTTAACCTATTTTAAGTGTCATGAGTTGTTGGGCCTTCCATAAAAATATTGCTAGTAAATTTTATCATCTCCATCACTCCCTGATTATACCTAAAAGTATGCAAATAGAGTACAGTGATATAAAATGACCCAAATACCTGATTTGCCAACACAAAGTGTACCCTGTTATCATTCAAAGTGGCATAAGATTTGGACACCACCCAGGTAAGCAGCACAGATAATGCCGCTTGGCTGAGCTATGAGTGCTGTCCCTGTGCATGCTTACAGTCTGGGCAAACAGAAGGCAAAAAATGTCAGCTTAAACTTCAGCAGGTATTTTAGCTCAGCAGATGCACGGTGACTTATAAAACACCTCTTCATTTCTTATCCCTTGAAAGACATAGGTTGATAAAGCTGGCAATTACTGTGAGATACTCATCTAGTAAATCTTGGCATTGCATAAGCTGAACAGTGAATAGCAGGCTGTGAGGACAATTTCTTAACTCCTTTAATGCTGGCCTTTGCCACAACATCTGTGCTGCCACCAGTATTTCAGTGAGGAGAGACACATAGCAGAAAGTGTGGTTCTGTGCCACCCGGTTCTGCCCCCTAGGCAGCACTGATGTAATTAACTCTTTGTTTCACTGATGTCCTCCTTCCCTTCACTGTTGGGTCTTCTCACACCATGCCAAAACTGTGAGAACTGGCACAGCATGAGCCTCGCTGATGGATCTGCCTCTTGCACATACGAGTGCCACAGCTGTGTTTGAGTTCATGTTTGCTCGCAAGACGGCCATAAGACAGATGTTTGGGAGGACTGTCCATTTCTGGGTTACAGAAAAAGAGAGCAACTGTGTTCATTTGGACCATGGGCACAATTTGCATTCAAAGTCCTTCGGTATACTCTGCTGTCCATCACAAGGCTCCAACTGGAGTGAAAATATTTTCTTTCACCTCTTTGTTGCTTGATTTGCAGTAAATACCGGAGCTCTTCATTTCCTCCATAACTGGCTGGCAGATTAGATAGGGAGGAATGAAGCAGGCAGCAGATGTCCATGCACCTGCTGCAAGGTCTTGACTGTCACCATGGCACTACAAGAGCTGATAGTTCACAAATGTGATAATGGGAGACACCATTGAGTGATGTCACTCTTGCTGGACTGTAATAGCATCTTTGAGCTCCTCTGACTACCAGGCAGGGGTGAGGTGATGAACACTGGACTCAGCCTTAGAGTAGTAAACATCTCAGGAGCTGTACTTTCTTTGAATAACCTCCACTGGCTGCAAACCTGAGAGCTCTTCAACATGGTCAAGCCAGGAATGTGGCCAACCTGGTGTTTTCATGGAGAAAAATAAAGGAAGTAGTTCTCTAACCCACTACTGTGGCATGCTTTTGACATTAGAATAAAATGAACTGCATCTGTTTAAACCACCTGTGGATCTAGCCCATAATTTTCAGGATTGCAGCGTCCTGTTACAGCAAACCACTCTGAAGATGGTTCAGATATAGTGTCAAACAGAATTTGGCCCAGTGACTGTAACCAAAGTCAGAATGTTTATTACCAGTTAATTTGTACACATGCCTGTGGCTCTTATTCTTGGAAACAGCCTCCCTGTGTGACTGTGAAATGCTGCTATTTCTGCTGCAAAAAAAGTACATTATTCCTGTGGTAGACCAACTCATCTTGGAAGTGCTGCTCCGCTGATGTAGCTGTTTGTTGAACGTCTTGTCTTCATGTGTAGGAACTTCTGGCATAATGCAGTAGACAATATAGCTGTATGGCACCTGCATCCACTTCGTTGTACCTGTAGGAGAGGGGATTAAATTCAGTCTGGGTGCAAGTAAAGGAAATTCTACAGGAAAATGTCCCTATTGCATACAGGTCTTGTTCTCCTCCTACAGAATGAAGATGGGGAACTGACTTCATGATATTATTTGAAACCATCAGCAAGAAGTAAATAACTGCCCCGCAATCCCCAGACACATTCTAGTGGGAGATTTTTAAGGCTATTTGAGCATTTTGAACTACATTGTTTCTCCCTGAGCCGCAAAATTCTTCCCTGCCATTCTGCACCTTCTATTGATCATGGTTCAAGGATCAAAGTAAAGTGCATTTTGTGAGAAGCAAAGGTTAAAGTCATTCGCAAAGTTTCTTGACTCTGCTGGGAGTTCAGGGGCAAGCATTTGGGCAGCAAATACAGGCTAGAGTCCTCGTGTCCTGCTCTCTGTCCATCCTCTGACATCTGTTCTGAGAATCTTTTAGCAAGGACTGCATCATGCATAAAAAACAAGCACAGGATCTCAAAAACATGGAAGAAGTCACCGCCCTGGTGTCAACCCCACAGACCTATTTATCAATATGGTATTTTTCCTGAATTCACAAACAAAGCAGTTATCCCTCTTCCCTGCATGTTAATGGCGGGAGGATTTTGTCCCTTGGACTTAATTAAGCGCCAAAAGTCATGGCTTTATTTATTGATAAGCCTTTCCAGGGTGCCCGTCGCTGCAGTGTCTGAGGCCACTCAAGCCGTGACCCTGCCACATTCCTTGGGAGGCAGGGAAAGGTCTCAGGGGTTTATCGCTGCCGCCTGGGAGTTCACCCGTCACTAACTGAAATAGCGCTAAATGTGCAACCTGCCGATAGCGGAGTCAGCACTGGCTGTGGAGGTGGGGTGATTATAACAATATTTGACTTGCTACGATATGAGACACTGTACTTAGAAAACAGTTTGAGGGAGACTGGATGGAAGAGACTATAAAGGCAGAAGCTGTTAATCCCTTTAACGCGTGCATGATAATTGGTATAAAAGCTTATGCACCTGAATGTTCTTGAGATAGAGAGTAAGTTTGAAAACAGTGCTGATTTTTTTTTTTTTTTTTTTGCAAGACCATTGTCAGTATTTTAAAAGGCTCTAGTAAAAGCAAGATCCTGAAAATGTCATGTGAAGTTCAAATCTAAAACTTGCTTTTTTTCTGGGTTTTCCCATTTGTGACAACAGCAAAAAATTTGCAGCTTAGGAAAACTCCCAGGAGAGGAAATATTATTTATAGCTCAGTCTTTTTTTTTTTCTTCACAATACTATGTGACTGGTAAGCACATACTTAGAAATTAATTGAAAAATAATAATAACAAAAAATTAGGAGAACTTTTCACCTCTGTGAATACCTTTTTCTTTTCCCTTACCAGTGCTGAATATGGAACGGGGAAGCAGGTGTCATAAATCCACAAAATAATTATTCCCCATTTGCTATATTACATTTTATTTATATTCCCTGGCTGTTATTTTATGTTAAATCTGCAAGTCCTCTTGTTAGATTTTAGCTTCCACCCTAGCAAATGAGTGCATAGCACATAACCACTGTTGCCGCAGAGATTTCTTTTCCAAAGCTTAATTACTCTCTGGTTATGTTCATGAGAGTTTTAAATATTTCTGAGGGGCCTTGGTAACTGTAAATTTTTGCCACAAAGTTGCTTTTTGTTTGGAAATAACTGGTCTATCAGGTACAAAATCATCAGATGTTTTGCCATTAAAGGTTAAATTGACTTTCATATAAAACCTAAAAAGGTTTTGACTTTTTAGGTCCAGGTAATCCGTCCCTCTCTGTCATGTCCCTGGGGAAAAAGGAACTTCAGACTTCCATGATGTTCATCTCAGATTGGAGAGTTTGAAAGAAGAGGAATTTTGATCTATGATAGAACCTGTTACTTTCAGTAGTGAGGACCTGTTCTCAGCCATGTCCTGGGTACCTACCAGACACAGAGGGAGATGTTAACTGCTGTAAGGAGCCACATAGTCAAGAGGTGATGGAAGAGATCAGGGAATAAAAGCAATTCGAGGGATTTTCGGTACAAATCTATAGGCAGCCTCATAAAATGTGTCTAAATAGATAGTTCAGCAGGATATAGCAGGGCCTTGCAGACAAGCTCAGAGAAAACCAACCATAGATTTATCTTTTCTTTCCAACATTTCAGATAGCAGTGTGGGTTTGTTTTTACACCATCACACCTGCTACTGCTTGCTTCAGACAAGCTCTCTCAGCCAGGGTGAGAGGCTGCAGACCATAATGACACACAGGCTGTCCGGCCATGCCAAGCAAAGGACAGTAGAGCAGAGACACCCGAATTAGCGCTCCTCAGGACTGATACATGCAGTCATCTTAAATGTGAAATATCTGAAAATAATATTGCTGTGTTAGCCTGCCTCCACACCACCGCTAAAGAGGATTACCTTTGGTCATGCCATACTGCTTCCACTTCTGGACTAACGTTTTTCCCATTAGCTTGGGAGTCTCTGAACCATGCTCCACTGAGTGGAGTAGTCAGAGTAAAATTTCCCTCTATTCAAAGAGCACCACTTTGCAAAACAGCAGTGAAGTGGAACACAAGCGTGCCTCCCCTCCAGGACAGTTGGCTGTGGAGAATTAATAATCTGACCTCGTGTCGGGAGGAACTGCTGTTTCTTTGTCCTGCCATGAGCACAATCAACGTTCGTAAGACCTTTTCTCCAGTAAACCCTGGGTTTCAGTCTCAGGCTTCTTTCTTCATAGTCAAAATTGCTTAGTTTCTAGTTCTTTGCAATTATCTTCATATAAAGATTGAAACAGATGGGTAAAATTCATCCTCTTTGTTGATTCCAAAGACCTCAGTTGAGCAGTAATATGAGACTGGCCTGTGTTTAGAAAGTTGATACGGTTAAAGTTTGAGGAGCTAAATGATGGTTCAAGATATGCACCATGTAACAGGAGAGCTGGAGGGAGAGCACAAGTTATACTCCCAGCGGAAGCAGGGTATTTAGCACAGCATGGAGGCATCGTCCATCAGATGATTCAAAGGCATCTACCCCCCCTTGGACTGCTGCCCCAGCTCTTATTACGTCCGAGTGGGGAGCAGTCCAGGCTATTTCTCCAGCAGAGATGACCGAGACCTGCTCAGCGCAGACGCAGGGGCGACCAGGTTAATGAGACCAAGAGCAGCACCGTGCTGGGTTGGAGACGTACTGATTCACTGTTTCCAGCAGGTGCTTTTTGCCAGTGCAGTTCCTCAGGCCCTTGTTAGAAGTGAAAACGGCTTTGCCCACGGGCACATTCTCTAAGGAGAGCAGCTGTTTTCATAAAACCGATTAAAATCTGTACCAACGAGACATTTTATCAGAGTTCTGGCCAGAAACCCCCCTGCTTAGCTCCCCCTGCAAATCTCCTTGCAGGTGTTTCAAGAGGGAAAGCTGAGAGAAGGAAAAAAGCAAGGCTTAGCCAAAAGCAAGCATGACCAACAAATTACTCATAATTAAGGTTTGTTAATTGCATAGAACCCAATTAAACCTTTCCACGTCTAAAATGGAATAACTTATGCTCACAGCAGAGCTGGTTAGCTGTTAGACATTTTTGGTGACACTTGTCTGTTGATTTGCCGTTAGATAACTTCTTGGCTTGAAGCCAGCTGGGGCTGAGCTAAGAGACTTTTTGTACATGTGTTTGCAGCACATTTTCACAAAGGGTTGCCAGAGTTTGGCCCATGATGACTAGTGAGTGGATTTATTACATTATTATTTTAGATTGTTATATTATTATTATGCATGACTGACATTGTGAAATTCTTATGTTACAGAACTATGTAGAGTTAATATAAAACAGTAAGCCAGAGAGGCATTTTTCATAAAATTCCAACCTAAAGTGCAAATTTTATGTAACTGAAAAGTCATGACTTTATGTAGCATTTAGAACTCTGCTAGAATGAGAATACCTTCCCAAAACATATTGCCACAAAATGGACCTAGAAGAAATCTTTCCCATGATTCCAAAAAAATGCGGATGACCAAAAAATATCATTTCCAAGTGTGTGTGCCTCTTCCCTTCTCAGTTCCAGCTGGGACCACAACTGGAAATACCAAAGTACCACAGAAATGTAGTTCTTGTGGTACTTCCAGCCCCGCCAGAAGCAGGAAGTATTAGAAATCTTCCAATAAATCATGTTTTCATGAGATTTCCAGCCCAGTGTTGCAAGCTTGAGAAGTTTGGATAATAAACTCCGGTCTGCTTGTCCATCGAATCAAACACCTCGCTCTCAGGAGACTTACCTTTATACTTGAGGACTGTTCTGTCTGAGATGCTGCCGATATTCCTTCTAAGCCATAACACTTCTTCAGTTTCACATTAGGTCCAGCTATAAATTAGATTAAATCTTGTTATGAAAGACAGATTTAACTTTGGCCTTCCATTTCTCTTAGCTGCAAGACAGGTTTTTCATCCCAGAACAAAGGCAACTGCAAGACTCAGCAGTTTGAATGCCCGTGGCAGAAGAGCTGCAGCAGTCTATTTTTTGGGTGGATAGCTGTGTGTGGACAGATAAGAAACAGTCTCATACCATGGAGAAGAAAAAATGAATACAGCCTGAACTGCACCTGAACTGGCCATGGCAGAAGAGCAAGGACTTCCAGGCTGAGCTGGTGAGTGAAAGAACTTGAAGACCCATAAGAAGAGCAGTCTCTCTGGTGCACCCTGACCTGCTCCTTGTGATCAGCTCTTCCTTGTTGAGCAGAAGTGCATCAAAGCCACCGAGCCCAGCACCAGCTTCTCCTACGTGGCACAACCTGTAAGACACTGGGTTGTGTGGTTGGCTGATTGGATGAGGAGGGCTCACTGGATCAACCTAAGTAGGTCTATATGATGGTGGCAGTATCAGGCATGTGTTTTCTGTCCTTTCAGAACAGACAGCTTTGCTGAAACCTCTATAAGAAATCAGGTCAGTGTGATCGCACCAAAGAGACTTTCATTGTATGCTGGTTGAAATTTCACCACAGACAGATCACAAGATTTGCATGACCTTGCGATCTCTTTTGTGAGTGGTGGTTGTGCAACAGATCCCCTGGTAAGATAAGACAACATGAGGGTTTACACAAAGTAGGAAAGTTTACTAGAGATATGGCTTGCCACTCTCCTCTTTTAAAGAGATAACACCTACATTTCAGGCTCAGAAAAAAATAAACCAAAAAAGTCTCAATATTTGTATTCTCTTTTGAGGTATAGTGTGATGCCAGTTCTGCAGTCCGTAACTCATAAGACCTCTCTCTGTACTAGGAGGACTACTGGTTGAAAGCAATAATCATTGGCAAACATTTCTTTGCTCTTCAGCAGCTGATGCTGATGCAGCATAAATGGGACAAATCCCCCTCAACCACTTTTGTGGCAAGGGCTGTTGAAAGGGTTGTAGCCTGAGGGTGGGGTTTGTTCCTTCCATGTTCCCTTCACACTGGGTGAGACGGCTGCAAGCGAGCTACACTTGTGCAGCTAACTTCCCAGGTTACTGGTAAGAGAGGAAAAAGGGAAAACACAGCTCACCTCCTGGTATTTTGACTAGGCATCTTGACTAGACATTTTGATGTCTGTGTTGGTGGAGGTGGCTGGAGATACCCCCTTCATCTCCTCGTGTGCGCTTTTGCTGGGCAGCTTTCTGCAGGTTGCACTTTTACACTTCCCAACACTTTGGTGCCTGCTGCAGACCCAGGCTGCTATTTTGTTCAGTGCAGACTGTCACAGAGGGAAACACGTGCTCGTGCAGAAACGTTGCTTTTGTTCTTGTGCTTTTGTTCCCCTCATTTAAAATGTGAACATATCTGCTTGCTCTTTTGTACGGAAAAAAAACCCTAACTATTTCCTGAGTTAGAAGTCTGAAGAGACACAGTCCTTTGAAACGTTTTCTTGGTGTGTGGGCAAAAACTAATAATAACTTTGTTAGAAAGTATATGACTGATTCTGCTGATACTCAGATTGCAAACTGTTTTGGCTGCTTGCACTCACAAATGCTTTGTCCATTTCTGGTTTCCTTTGCATTTAGTGTAAGACCTTGTGAGCATTTCTGTTCATTTAAAAATAAAACCCAAAGCCTTTTTTGCTGACCATATGAGTTTCTTCAAGAGCACACACACACATATACACACACACACATATATAGCTTAGGAAAGAAATATTTTTTTTTATAGCGTTGCCTGTATGGACAATAAAATGCCCACTAAATATAGTTAATATTAAAAGTTCCCATAATAGATCTTAGGTTTCAGGAATTTAGAACCTGGCTATAAACAGTGACTTTCAATACTCACAAGAATATAATTTTTCCTTAAAAACAGAAAAGAAGAGTATGTGTTGAACTGGCCATTGATTTTCCCTCCAACAGGAAGCCTTTCCATAAATGTTGGGTACAATGATGTGTTTATTAGTTTTGAATTGCTGCTGTGGTTAGTAACCCCCTCTCTTTCTTTTGAACACAGCAATGTGTTTTGGGATGTGTTGCACGTTCTTCCTCTTAAAAATAACATCAGAAAACAACAGACTTCACAATAAAACAGGGGAGAGATGTTGTTTGTTTGGAAATAATGATTTGGGGTTTACCTCCTGTTCTTGCTATAAAATCTCGTGATGGGAACAACATTGATTGATTTTACCAGCATGTGCTTTATAAGTAGACTGAAGGGACATTTATGTGGTAAGACATACTGGTTTCAGAAGGGAACATGATGGCTCAGGTACCAAAAACGACAACAGTGCATGCTGTAATGGTGAGAACTGCGGTCGGCTGGGCTGCAGACACTGAATGCCGTGCCCGGGACAGGGGTGTAGAACCAGGGAAGCTGCTCTCGATGCTCAGCTAAAATCTAAATCATCTGGGACAAAGAGATTAGCCAGCAGTGACAGAAAATGGTTACCATCAAGCAAGGCCTGGGTGGCCTGTGGCACAGTGGTTTAATAGCTGACAGTCACTCCCCAGCGAGCAGTTTGTCTGGTAAAGCATCTGTAGCTCAGGAGCTGCTTGTCATTGCTGGAATTACTTAATAGCCACCATGGAGCAGCCGTCGGTGGGGCAAGGCAATGACCTGCACTGTTAACTGTGCGTGGGATCCTTTCCCCAGGTCTGGTCACAGGCATGGGAAGGTTGTACTGCTGTCCCAACTTTATACCTCTTTTTTAAGTAGGCAGGAGTAGGCTGAGTGTAAATTTGGCTTCTTTCATTCTTAATAAAGTGACTGATTAGTGATCTGAGTTTTCTGGGGAACCAAAGGACAATTGCAAAACAAAACGAGGGAGTTCCTGTCCTCTATATGCTTCTGGGCTTTTTCAGGGTATTTGGCAGAATAAACTGATCTGGACTTATCTTGCAGCCTTCTTACTTGTACAGGCAAGTCGGGAAAGTTTTTGCTGGAATCATCTGCCTTCCAGAAAGTTACTGTGGGATAAGGGGGATGCTGAACTTCAATACTCTTCTCAGGCTGGCAAACTACTCTTTTGCAAAATCTGTGCTTAAGGCTGTTCATCTTGTTATGTCTCTGTTCCCCTTTAGAGACACTTGGGGAAATGATCTAAGAGATGTGTGAGAAATTTATGTTGTGCTGATTTACAGAGTCTTATGGCGGTTTATACTCTTGGATGTTTAACTCTCATCTGATGTTATGTCACTCAGAATGGAGGAATATCACCAGAAAACTATGGAGAAAATTTTCAGATCTGTCCAAGTTACTATGATAAACGTGAGAGGTCAGTTTAAACGGAAGCTCACTGTTTATTTGTAAGAGGTGAAAGACAGCTTTATCATTTATTTCTTAAGAGTTGGTGGCTCTACAGGTGTGGGCTATGTTGTGAAAAACCTTGGTGTTGCCAGGTGGGAGAGCAGGAAAACTTGAGAAGGAAAGTTTAGGAAATGAGTTCTGGTCACACGGATCTCAGCAGAAGGCTGAAATGTCTGAGCCAGAGGGATTCAGGGAGTTATAGAGGGGAAGACAGAAATTCTGGAGAGAGAGAGTTCTCAGGAAAAAGTCACATGTCTACAAGTGGATGAGGTTACTGCAGGAGAAGGCATAGGAGAAGACTTTTGTTAGCACTCATGGGTAAGTGGTGAGGAGCTCAGTTTACCAAGAAAGACAGAAGAACGTATGGTCATGAAACCTGCAGGAGAAGGACAGCGCAAGGTGAACTGTGTTGAGGAGAATGAGAGCAGAACAGTCTTGGGGAGAGGAAATACAGAACAATTACTGACTCCACAGGTAAAGCCAGTTGAAACAGGTCTGTTTGAACGTCCACCAGCAGTGGTGACTGCTGGTCACTCCTGCTAGCTCCTGCTGCTTTGAGGAACGTGTGTTCTCTCAAAAGAAAGTTGAAGCACACAAACATATTTTTACTCTCTCTGAACAGCAACAACACATACAGCAGAGAATTCAGTCCATGTCTTTAGTGATCCCTCTAGAAATTGTCTTCTGCCAATCAAGTCCACTCATAATTCCCCCTAAATACTGCTGTAATTGGCACTGTAGAAGTGCTGAGACAGGTGGACATGGACTCTGTGCAAGGCATGTAAGATTTGCTATATTACCCTTACCACAAGTAAATGTCTCAATTGCACGTTGTAGTTCCTGTGGTCAGCTTGTTGCTCCTGTGAATGTACAATGATGTTTAGTGCAGAGGAACATATATACCAGACTTGTAGCGACATAATAAAACCTCACAGTCTTCCAGTCAGTATTTTGATGTTATAATTAGAAAGCTCTTTCAAATATGACCTTTTAACTACTGATGCCATCCTGTAACTTTCACAAAAGTGACTGTGTCAACTGCATCACATGGCTGAAGTTAGACTGATTTTCAGCCATGTGATGCTATTTTATCACCCTCAGGACAAAGGTTAAGCCCTCCCTTTCTTTTCTCTGTTAGGCACCACTTTCTTTGGTCCTCTTACTTTGATACTGCTAAAATTCCTGATGACCACAGAGTTAAGAGTTTTTATAATCCACCGTGCGCTTTTCTGATGAAGAACTCCGCTATTGTGCTGCATGTAACAGAAATACCTTCACACAATGAAGCAATCATTCTTCCCCGGCAGGGTCTGAATGTCTTGATTCTCATCCCGCAGCAGGTTTGGCAGGGAACAAATTCCCCAGCTTGCAAAGGGCAGTGGCCAGCATAATCTTTCTGCATTTTAAAACATTCTTTAATGTTAGGCTCTCTGCATTCAAATGGTAACTTTAGCTGACATAGAGTTTTGTAGAATATTTGAACTGTAGCCTATTGAAACTCTACTGCACTGCATTTGTGAATATTTTTATTACAGTATAAATGTGCTATTTTTCCTTTTATTTATTATGGTACAAGTATATTTTTAATACTTGTCCTGTGGCTTATTTGGAGGCTGCAGCTTCATTTTTCCCTAGATGGGACACGTGCATTATTGGAAGCTTGATACAAAATGGGCAGCGTTGAGGCAAAGGCTCATACTTTTTAAGTTGACCTAATCCAGCTTGTAGATTGACTGGACAGAAGAAAAGAAGTGTGGTTCTACGTGGGGTATTATTCAATGGTGTAGATAAGTAAACGGACAAGTATTGGATGCACAGTTGGAGCTAAGTGAGTTTACTGAAGTTGAGGGTTCATCCTGTGTGTTTTTCACTGTAGATTTCAAGATTACACATGCATAAATTCAGTGTCTTCCGAAGTGAAATCCAATATAAAATCAATTGTGCTTTATAGTAGAAAAGGTACGAAAGAGGTCAGGTTTAAAATCTGAGTTTTAAATATTCCCTCTCCTCCCAGTTCAGGAGAGCAAACAAGAAAAAACAGGAGCAAAATCCAACACTAACAGCAACTATCCAAGACCTGGACAGATGCTGTGTAAAAATTTAATAATAAAAAAGAAATTATCATGGCCCTTCTTGCTATGTGCAGCATTCGTTAGCCATGCTGGATGCCCACCTGGGCAGGAGGAACATGATGGCCAGCTGAGTGGCAGCACATCCCCACCACCGGTGCACTGGTGATGCTGCACAGCACTGCTGATGCTGATGGAGACTGCCTTGAGGGGACCCACTGGGGCTCCAGAGCGCGGGATGGGCCCCAAGTGCTGGGCTGGGGCTTGCCAAGGGGAAAGGCAGCAGGTCCCCTGTTACACCATCACTTAAGACCCCCAGCACCGCCCAGCCCGCACCCACTCACAATGGGGATGCTCCTTCCTGGCCTTGCGCCCTGGTGCTGGATAATCGTGTTTCGTTGACAGCAGGGCAGGGGTTGGGGCAGGGAGGGGGACACAGGCGAGGGGAGCTCCACGGTGGCCCGCGAGAATTGGCAACAGAGGAGACCTGGGGGTCCGGATCCAGCTCAGGACCTGGCATAATGGCTTCTCCCAAGTCACATCTGCGTAACTCACGGTGGAGTCAGGTTTGTAATATCTCAGGCATGTGATTCACACGAGTGTAAAGGCTGCTGGATACAATTACACATTTATTTTTACCTACCACTAAGGGAATTTCCATTCAGTACTATATGAGCTGGTTGCCCTTGCTCTGTGCTGTTTCACTGGTATTTTTCCTGACAATTCACGTCTAAGAAACACAAGACAGAGAGAGACTTAATGTTATGTGAAAGGATTTTCCTAGGGTAACTGTATTCAGTCTTTGCTCAAACTGAACGAATAACTTTGATCTGTCAACTGTGAAAAGTAAACTGGGTGCGACCTTCCGTCATCGGCTAATCGTCTCACTTAATGACATCTGTTAACTTTGTTCTGATATTAGATCATGGTCTTTCTTTGTACTGTCAAGATTTTTCATCCAAGGTCTAATTATTTCACTTTATGTGTATACAGATATCTTGGGAGTCAGTTGCACCTTGTACGAAGATCATTTTTTCTATTTTGAATTTCCAAAACTGATCACGGCAGTCAGATTGACGTGGCCTTTTAATGGATGAAACATGCCAGCTTAAAGCCCAGCACTGTATCGCAGTGTATCTCTCTCCCCCTCATTTTCTTTTAGGCACCGTATTTATTTTTATTCTTAATTGAGAAGGAAGGACAAAAAGGGATAATTGTTTCTGTCCCAGTAAAGTTCAATATCTCAAAACAGTTGATCGATGTGACATTATACAGGTCTGAACTGTCCTACAGGAAGGAAGACGAAAATACTCATTTTCAGGCAGCTCTTCCCCTTCTGTCCCTTTCCCTTTCAAACTTTTTTTTATCTTTTAATAGTGGTAAAGGCCTGGGTAGACGGCGTTTTGGGGGATTAATGGCCATTTGGGGTTAATGCCCTAAGGCCCTCTGTCCCTCAGCTCTTTCCAAACAGTGATTAATCTCCAGGGGAATGTATGTGCCCTGATCGCTACTGCTGATAATGCTCATCCTTATAGTATAGATCAAAACGCATAGACTTATTGTAGTAATGGCCATGTCCTCACCTCCCAGGCTTTGTTCAGTTCAGTCAGCCACAGCTTAACCCCCTGGCATCATCTGATCACATTCACTTCAACAGGCATTTTCCCTAAGGTTTGTCTCTCTTGGGACACAATCCTGCACCATGCCCAGTGCCGTTCACCAGTTTTTTGAGACCACTGTCTTCTCCTCTAGTAATTCTAGGGAAATTTCCTCTTACAAGGTTGCAGGTCTCGGTCCCCTCTCCCCATCCTGTGCAATAACAGTGGAGGGTGTGGGACTACCGCGGGGTATGAAAGCCAGGAGCCGGACCTGGCTTTTGGGGTGAGGGGGACAGTGGCAGGAGGCTGGATTGATGGCAGGAGAAGCATTGCACCACCGCGAGCTCTTGTGCCTGTTTTCTTTCTCTGCAATGTTGGCTTTCACTGACTCATACTTCATTTGTTACTATGATGTACACACTGTTCTCTGCTGGGTTCAGGTGAAAGAAAAATGATCAATTAAGTGAATTGCATCATCTGTAGAACACCAGCACCTGTCAGCAGGTCAGCCCATACTGTGTGTTTGACCAGGTCTAATATTTTTCAGGTGCTTTCCTGGGGATGGCCAAGGATTGAAAGTTGTAGAATACCACATCAGCTGTTACAGGCTGGCCAGATGCTGTCTTTGCATTAGGGGGTTGTTTTCTTTGTCTTCTTTTCTTTGTCTTCTTGGTTATATTTCCTTGTGTCTTCTCAGGTTTAGTTTTCAGTTTCTGAAGTGATCTACCCTGTGTCACCTCCTTTGGGAGATTAGTCTGTAGTCTGGCAGTCCTCGCTGGGATCCAGCCTCATTTCAATTAGCATTTAATGTATTTGGAGTAGGAGTATCTAGTTTAATATCTGGTTATAAGTAACGGACACAGGTAAGGAAAAATGCGTGGAAGGTATCAAGACTGCTGCACGTGAAGACTTTAAATTCTATGAGAGTCTGAAATAAATGTTTCAGTACATTCCTGTCTCTTTAAAAACATATTACATACTGAGAAATAGTAGAAGGAAAAATAAATGGCCACATTTTCTACTTCTGTCCCTGTGTTTGAGTCCATGAAATGTGTTTATGTGGTATCTAATCTCTCTGCGAGGAGCCCCCTGAGCTGTCCTCTGGGTTTTGGCGTGAATTCTTTCCAATTCAGAAAAAGGATTGGGTCTGGGGGTTCTCTTACTCCTCTAGAAGCTCTTATAAGTGAATGTTGCCACTGTTAGATCTTTATGGTCAGTTAAAAGTGTGTGAATGGGTGCAAGTATTTTATTTTTAATTTCAGGGATCAGTGTTTTTTAGTTTATAGCTATTGCAAATATTATCTTTTTAGTTTATTTTTGCTCTTGATAAAACTTTTTAAATACAACAGTTACAAAATAACAACTCTTGTAACTGATATTCTCTGTTACATTTATGTGGCACTTTATTACACATAGGTACAGCTTTTTACAACTTACCCAGTGTTTTTTTATTTATTCAATGCTTCGATAATTATGATGGGCTACCACAGAATTAACAGAAGACTAAAATCACTGATCACTTCAGTGTATATTCCCAAATCTAGTTTGAGAGCATGGAGGCTATTCATATAATTATTAATGAATTCCAGCCACTCTTGCTGACAATAAGAGAAAATGCAAAGCCATTAGCAACTTGCTGGAACAGTGGAGTAATAGCCAGTCAGGGCTATTGGGAGCTATGGGGCTATTTGGAAACAAATGGTTATTTCACCAGGGAAGTAAAACAAGCTGCAGAGACTTACTCTAACTTTTTTTTTCCCTTAAGCTCTTTCTCCTCTTCTTTTTTTTTTTTTTTTTTTTTTTTTTCTCTCCCTCTTTCCTGCTGGCCATATTTGCCAAAGAAGGCCTAGAAATCAATTATCTGGAGATTTCATCCACATACGTCAGAGTGGGAGATTTTCGTCATGGCATTTAGTAGGTAAGCCGCCTTCTCTCTTAGCTGGTTTCCAAGCACACCTCTGCTTGCTTAGTTAAGAAAAGCATTCGCTATTCTTGGAGAAAAAAATTCCAGTATTAAACAAGCATTCTAAATTACGATGAGTACTGACTTTCCTAGGGGAGTACATTCAAAAAGGAGATGTAGCTTGCTGCCTTATTTTGCTTTTAAGCATTTTGCCTGTTTTTTACATGTTTATTTTGTACCAACTCAAGTCTAAATGAGCCGGACAGACCGTGCCTTTGTTGGAAGCTACAGGAGTTAATAAAGGGGATAAACTCAACTGCAGACTGAATCTGTTTGATGGGATACATCTGAGTGATTGAAAGCCACTTCATGGCTGTCCCTTTTCTTCAAATGTCCTGTTGGAAATTATGGGAACATCACTGAGAAGAATGTTGGTGGGAACTGCCTGGTGAAAACAGGACTGTTGCCATCACTAGATCAGGTCAGACATAGCATTGTTGTGATGAATTTTAAACCCCTCTGATTCCAGCACATTGCTGGGTACCTGTTATGGTGCTGCATCTCCCTCTTGCAGTGAATAAAATGTGACTGTATTTTTTTAAGGTCTTATTCTAGCCAATCCTGTTGGCTTGTACATATCCAGGCCAGTGAGAGTCAAGCTGACCCCAGGCAGAAACAGCACACAGGCACACGCTGGGAACATTTGGAAAGCTGCCGCATCCACTCCCAGAAAAACATTTGGTATGAGGAGGCGGAATAGAAGAACGGTCACACTGGGCTGGACCACAGGGCTGATATCCAGTGATGGCTGCAGTGGGTGCTTTGGGAAGAGTTTAAAAAGAGAGTGTACGTATAGTGGCCAGGGTTAGAAAAGGAATTCAGATATTTCCCTTTCTACAAGATAGGAAAAAAATCATCATCACCAATATCACAGGCAGAAATACTTCAGACTGCCCTCAAGACAAATGGGTTGTATGCATGTATGTGTGCTGCAAATGAAATCCCAAGAAGAAAAGTTTTGGAAGAGAAGAAAAGGAAACAAGATGAAAGATATCATAGCTACCAGTATTATTATCTGAAAAAAAACCCCTCAACCCTCCAGAGCTCTTGCTTATCTCTGCAAAGCGTGTTCAATGAGTTATTGGATGAGGTCTCCTGTGAGTGAGGTGACTCATCCTGGACCTCTCAGCTGTGGACACAGAGGTGTGCAGAGGTTCCCACAGGATAACTTGCAAACTGCCGGGGAGCTTCCCTGGTGTGTCCTGGGGAGTTAGCTGGTAGGAAAAGACAATGTTTGCTACCCAGGAATAGACGTCCTGTCTTGGACATCTGCAATTTAAGGGGGAAAAAAATGTAAAGCTGTATTTTAGATAGCTCCCTGATACCAAAATGGGTAAAACTTGGTGGGGGGCAGGGGGAGTGAGTCTAAGTGCAGTCTTGTCTTGACAGAAAGTGCTGGAAGAGGGGACAGCCATGATGGTCCTAAACTGCTTGGATGTCCTGGGAGAGGTGATGACCATGTGGAACTCAAAGAAGGAGAAGAGGTTAGGACCTTCATGGGGGAGAGGGAGGAACCAGACCCTTGAAGAAGCTCTCTTTGCAGTTGGGTGAGGTAATACTACTATGCAGAAATAGCAATCACATGCATCTTATTGAAACTGAGAATCTTGATCTATTTTTGCTTCAGAATGCAAGGAAAGGTGGGCATGAGAGCCACAACAGTAGTCCTGTGCCAAAAGGCAAACCTGGTCTGATAGATGAGACAGATGTGATGCGTGGAGTTCCTGCTGCTAAACAGTATGCTCATGAGCAGGGGAAGTAAAAGTTTGCTTCAATTCCAAGAGGTATCAAACACACAAATCATGAGATTCAGGAAGAAGAGGCTCACATGGAGTACTTGACTTAAACTGAGTGAACCTTCTCTTCCAAATTCCCAGTGAATATCGGCTATTCTCTAACACAGAATCACGGAATCACAGAGTTTTCAGAGTTGGAAGGGACCTCTAGAGATCATCTAGTCCAACTGCCCTGCTAAAGCAGGATTGCCTAGAGCACATTACTCAGGACCGCATCCAGGCGGGTCTTGAAAATCTCCAGAAAAGGGGACTCCACAACCTCCCTGGGCAGCTTGTTCCAGTGCTCTGTCACCCTCACCGTAAAGAAGTGTTTCCGTGTATTTGAACGGAACTTCCTGTGTTCTAACTTGTGCCCATTACCCCTCGTCCTGTCACTGGGAACCATTGGAAAGAGCCTGGCTCCATCCTCCTTCAACCCACCCTTTAGATACTTGTATGCCATAATAAGGTCTCCCCTCAGCCTTCTCTTCTCCAGGCTAAAGAGTCCCAGCTCTCTCAGCCTTTCCTCATAAGGGAGATGCTCCAATCCCTTAATCATCTTAGTTGCCCTTCGCTGGACTCGCTCCAGCAGTTCCCTGTCCCTCTTGAACTGGGGAGCCCAAAACTGGACACAGTATTCCACACCATCATTCCTTCCTATTTAATCTTTACAGACCTCTGCATTTCTGTTGTGGCTTTTGCTTCTCACCCCCCACTCCCCACCCCTGCTGCTTTCTCTACTTCCTTTAATTTCTTTCTCTTTGTTGTTGCATTTGTCTACAGACACCTCGGAATTTTTCTCTGAGCTTTCTTATTACTTTCTGGTAGTTGCTCTGATTTCCTGAGTTTGTTCGTGAAGACTTGTTCTTCTCCCCCATCTCACCCCCTCTCCCTCGGTGTAATATTGTCCTTATCTGCTGTTTAATGTTATTAATTCCTGGTGTAACCTGTCTAGCTTGTTTTTGGCCAGATCTTCTTTTCTGTCTTCTGGCTTTTGTCTGTTCTTTCTGTTGAATTCAGTGGGATCGTATGCTTCAAGTAAACAGAATAGGCCAAGTTCTGCCTATATTTGTTTCTTCTAGTGCCTGTCTCAAGACTCTTGCAGCACCATGAATACTTTAGGTTACTGGTAACTGAACAGGTGCCTGTATCTGCCTCATTTGCAAAATGAATGCTTAAGGACGTTTTAAATTATTCTCCAGTGTTAAGCAATATTAAAGCTGAATAACCTCAGTCTACAAACCCATTTTTTTCTTTTACTGAGTTCACTTCATCCAAATACAACTCATAAAATGTCATCATTGCAAAAAGGCTGGTTTTCAAACCTTGCTTTTATGGCATTAAATGTGACATTACTTCAAAAAACGTTTAAGATGGGTTGGAATTATTTTAAGTCCTCAACCAGCCTTCACATTGCTGGATTTCAGAAGAGTGGAGTGTTTTTAACTTTTTGGCTCCGTAAGTGGAGAGTCTTTATAGACATAAAAAGTACAGGTATGATCTCAGATGAGAGGCTCATTTGGCATTCACATTTCTCTTTGATTTCAAAGTAAGCCAAAGCTGCTCAGAGTCTTAGAGGGGTGAGTTCTTGTGCTATATTTCTGATATGTCCTGGCTGATAGTTAATTGCTCTCACAAGGATAGGTGGGGATGTGTCCCTCTCACTTGGGTGTAAGTGCCCTCATCCCACAAGGCTGTCGAGGTATGAGTCAGTAGTTCCAGCTCATGTGGTCTCTCTGGCTTTTCCTGAGACAGATGATGGGTGCCATTTAGCAATTAGCAATAAAAAAAAAAAAAAAAAAATCATGTTGAAATAATATTATGAAGCAGAAGAGAGGGTTTCTAGAGAGTCAGTTGTGCTGCGCCATCGGGTTGCTTTTCTCTCCCAAACACTTCTTTGTTTGAATGGGGTAAAGCATGAAGAGGTAAATAGTGGATGTGGTCTGAGGTAGGCTTGGCTGAAGGCATTGATTTCCATCTCAGTAGCACAATGGTAACCTTGGCCTAATGCCAAAGACTTG
The DNA here is from genome assembly GCF_965231255.1 of Vanellus vanellus. NCBI lineage: Eukaryota > Metazoa > Chordata > Aves > Charadriiformes > Charadriidae > Vanellus > Vanellus vanellus. The sequence continues at coordinate 144,838,329 of NC_138906.1, forward strand.
AAAGAAGTGCCTGCATGTAATGGAGCAGAATATGGCCAAATACTTCATGACTGGTCTCATCTGAGTTGCAAGGGGATTGATCTCCCAGTGCTGCAGTCTCTTTTATGCTAAGCCAGTGTCTAAAAGGATCCATTATCTCTTCTGAAAAAATTTGAGTTTTTCCATCCTCTGAGAAGGTGCATCAACCCTTGAGCAGCTGATCCTGACCCTTTTGTGCCACTTCAGTGCTTCAGAAACTAGGTACTTAGGCTGCAGATGTCCGGCAGGCAAAGCTTTCCCCAGAAAGGAAGAGTTATTAACCAGCAGAGAAGTAGTGGAGCTGCCTTCAGCCTCGCATGAGCAGGGCACACGATGGAGCCTGCTTGGCCATCCCAGCCCTTCTGGGCTGCCAGAGCCACTGCTCCGCAGGGATGGTAACACAGTTTGTGCACAGTTGGCTTTACCATCACAGAATGCCTCCCATGGGCTTTTCTGCACTGTAAGCATCTGCAGTCAGGAGTAAAGAAAAGTCAGAGAAGTTTTACTTCATGACTCACAGTCATTGATCATTGTCATTGATCTCACTGTTAGAGAGAAACATTTGGGGGCAAGAACTCCTCCTGCTTTTCTGAATCATACAGTCCTAAGGACTGCTGTTGCTTCTGAAAAATGAACTTTTTTTCCTCTTCGCTATATTTTGTATATATTTTCTCTGTAGGTTGTATTTCTGTGTCCCCAAATGGTTTCAATAAGGTCAGTTCTTCCATGAATAGTTTAAAACAGTGGTGTCCAAGTGTAAACACAAGAGTTGAACTCCTGCTTCCCTGTTTGGAAATAATCTAGAAGATCTATGTAGGTGATCATTTGGAGAAGAGTCATAGTTTCCGTGGTAGTAGTGGTTATTTTTGGAAGGTAACACACTGCTGCTTACCTAGACATCTCACTAAATCCTTTGGGTTCTCAATACACTAGAGAGAGCTCCTCATCATGGAAGAAAACCTAAGGGGCTGACCTCTTGTGGTCAGGTTTTTGCCAGGGGTTGCCACATTATCTGGATCTTGTGCTATCAGCTCTGCTTCACCAGTCCATCTTGCCCAGTGTTGGTGAGGATCTATAGGGGATAGCAGGGAGCCTAGGTGGGGGTGAGCTCGCTGCTCGTGGGGAAGTGGCTTAGGGCTGGAGGTGTAAAAGCCCATTCCTAGGAAGATGTTTTGCGAAATGCATTCTTCCTCAGGACCCTTACTCCCTGAGAAGGGTAGGATGCTGTAAAAGGTATAATATGCAAACTATGCCTATTTTAGGTGAAAAATAAAAACTAATTCCTGCCAAGATCACCCTTTTCTGATGAAATGACCTGTTCCTCTTCCCCTCATGTAGAAGATGAAGCCAACTTCTTGTGTTTTATGCAGGGCTAGAAGACTTGTTGTTCTGCAGCTTCTCTGCTTTCTTCTCTTTCATCCACTCTTCAGAGGAGGGTGAGAAGCAGAGATAGCTTTAAACCCACCAGCTGGTACCATCCCCAGATCTTGCGGCATGCCCTGTCTCTGATTCTGAATGCCAGTGTTGGCTTGGCTCAGGCTGAAGTGCTGATCCTGGTATTTCTTTGGACTCTGCTGAGGGGATTCTTACAGCATGTTGCGGGTTTTCATATCTTTTGGATCTGAGTGCATAGCGAGTGAAACAGAGGAAAGCTCTCCTCCCAGTAGTACCCTGATAGCACCCTCGTGGTGCCACGTGTAAGCATGCTGTGTGCAGAGGGATCTCACGTTAGCTTTTGTGGTGCTGTGGGACAGGAATTGGTGGGAGTGAATTCCACCCTAGCAAGTCTGGATGGGTCCTCAACAGGGACCTGTCTGTGGCACCAGAAAGCTGCCATGTCTGTGGATTCAGCTTTACACCCAAGCCGATGGTTCAACCTCGAAGACGGAAAAATGAATAGAACTGACTTTACAAAATTCAGTGCTGTTGGTATGTAATGTCATTTGTGAACTATAAGTTGATGCATTTGTGATCTGAGAGGTGGTGTAGGCAGGGTTCTGTTGTGTAAACACAGGTACTTGCTGCTAATTGCCACGGTCTGCAGTATCCTGCTTGGCCTCTGACCATGCCAACTGACCATACCTGCCAACTCCATTTTGAGATCTTGGACACTTGAGAGCATCTCAAAGAGTGCCAGGCATGTATGTTCAGGTGAGACAAGGTGTGATACAAAGGTAAGGAGACTCAGTACTCCTCTGGGTATCATCATAACCACTTGAAGTAGATGAATTATCTTGGCATAACCTGTAGCTTCTGGAGACATCATGTTTTCTGAAGCCTTAGGCTGCTCCCACTAGGGACTTGCATTCAAACAGCACATAAATGCAAAGCCTCACCCCAAGAAATCCCTCTTTCTCCTTGGGGAGAAATCCCTTCTTCTCCCTTTTCCATCCCCAAGCCCACCCCGCTGTGCAGCACACGGAGCTCCCTGCAAGCACGGGCTGTGAACCAAGTCCAGGCAATAAGTGACTTGGTGGAAGGAACAATATTCACAGGCTCTCAGGATGCTCATTGGAAAAATCTGGTTATTAATTAATATGTGATAAGACAGCACAATATCTTCAAGGGTTTCTTGTAGTCTTCTCCTAGTGCTTGTGTTTAATATTGCTCCTTACAGCAGCCTCCATATATCTTCTGTAACGTGGTGGAATCAGTGCCTCGGAGAATTTTTTTTTTATTCTAGCTGCCAGACAGCTATAGACCAATTAATCTACAAGTATGCACATTTGGGGATGATATTCTCCAGTGACTCAGCAATGTAACAGATGGCAAAATATTTCATATTTATTTCCATTCCATTTCTATATTGGAAATGAACCCAGACATTTTATTTTTTTGACAGTCAGACAACATCTGTTGAGAACACTGTCAGCTGAATTACAACCTCTCTGGCAGGTAGTTGGGCGGACAGCATGAATTAATTTCAGCTATTCTGTATGTGGTTAAATGTCTTTCTCTACTACATTATTTTCATTGCAAGTGCTGGATTTATGGATGCTGACTAGCTTTACATTGTATCCCTGAGAGTTTAAGTTTAGACATATAAAGATTTGATGCATTAAGGAAGATGCTGTGCATTAAGTTGCAATATCAGTGGATTTATTTGCACTCGTTCCTTAGCCAAGACCAATTAAAAGAAGGGATATTTTGGAGGGGCCAGGCCAGTGGCTTGGAGACGATGCACTCCACTGCCGTGGAAGGAACTCAAGTGTGGGAGTGACTTTGAGTTTTTAGTCCCAGGAGCTGGTGTAACCCAGACATATCACAGTCTGAGATATCTGAGCCGAGCGAGAGGCTGCCAAGTGCTCTCTCTCCTGGTGCAAGCAGCATCCTAGACTTCTGGCAGTTCTCAAACAAAATTTTTCCTGGGGAAGCAGGTGTGGAAGCTGTGGCCTTCCATGGTGAGAGGATGAGGGGTCTGAGCGCTGGAGGAAGCCTGACCTGGGGGAAGGGATTTGGTATTTTTCTGCTAAGATAGGAACTCCCTGAGCAGCAATTTCCTCTGGGCTAGTTGTCCTGTTTCTCACATTCCTTAGCTCAATGCAGTAACCTCTGTTCCTGCCCTCCTGAGCACTATCCACGCTGCCAGCCTCCCCTGCAACAACACAGTCAGCTCTCCCTCTGGTCCTGTTTCCCTTCCACAGTACTCTGGGCTCCCTCATGGTTTTTTGCTGCTGGGCAAGACGCTGTGTGATGATGCAGAGGTACATATATATTCGATTTCTAGAGAGCACATGTCTGCGGACTGGCCAGCTGCTGCTAAACAGATTGAACAACAGCTGACTTCTCCTTGTGTTTCCCTCAGACATTTCTGATTTTCAGCAAATATGTGTGAATGTCCTCTAAGATGTCTACTGTCTGCCAAATGCAATTAGGTTAAACTGATGGACAGATAGGACAGACAGGGTAAGGACAGTTGTGGAAAACTAGGCTAAGAATCACAGTAAACAAGTGAGTAATGAGGGAAATATTTGCAAGACATTAGTTTAATTTGGTTCTGTGTTGTCCTTTAACTGACTTTATTCAACTTTGCCTTTGTCATAGGAGTTAAATGTTTATTTGGTACTTAACATATTTTGGTCACAGCATAAGTATGAAGTCATACAAGTTACATCCACTCAACAATATGCATATGTGTGTGCATTTATACATATGTGCAGAGACAGAGAGACAAAAGTATCCAAAACCCAAGGGTGATCACTGCTGTTAGTTATTAAAAAAAATGAAGTTTTTTAAAAGTTTAAAGTTTTTTAAGAGGACTGCTCTGTCAAACTGGATAAAAGTTGAATGTACAAGCAGATAGAGTAGAAAACACAGGCTGAATCGATGGGTTTAAGCAAAGGTATATGTCTGTCTGTGGGTACCAGTCTGGATGTCTGGCGAGTGACGGGCTGTATGCGGCAGTGGCATGGCAAGTCACCGAGCCTCAGGTGAGGCTTGGTGAATGTCCCTGTCCATTCACGTACCATGGGACAAGCAGAAGATAACATGGCATACTGGTGGTTTCTTCGTGGAGTGAAACTAGGCCACTCTTAAAGGTCCCTTCCAACCTCAGCAATTCTATGATTATATGATTCTATGACTCGCATTTGCCAGGAGCTGAGCCTACTAATAGAGATGACTCGTCGGTCAGAGGCTCTGGATGTCCTGCCTTACTTGTGCTCTATCTGGAAGCTCTTGCCAAAGCTTGAAGGAACTTTATGTTCTGCATTACTCATGTTAAAATAAAAATCTAGGCAAGCCTTCTTTCTTTAGGTCTCTCAGGAGTATTGCAGTTTGCTACATAGTCATTGCATAAAGGACCCAGCAGATAAAGGCCTCTGTATTCAAGGCCTCCATCACAAAACCATTCCTGTTATTTTCCAGTGGCTTCAGTGTTTTAAATAAGCCCCTACACTTCAAGAGACCACAGAAATTACCAGTTTTATTTAGGGAAAAAAAAAAAAAAGATATCTGTTTGGTTCTTCTCCCTGTCAAAAAAGGATTTCTAGTTGATGAACAGGAATTTCTTCAATTCTGGATAGAAGCTGTGAATAAATATTTAAACATATGCAATAAGACACTGCTGTCAAGTACCCAACTAAGCTCCTATAGATTTAAGGCTTCTTAAAAATGCGGAAAAAAATCACCTGGAAGCCTCCCTTTTTTTCTTTTTTTTTTTTTTTTTCTCCATTGGAGGATGCTGCAGTTTGGTTGGAGTTCTACTAGCCTCATGAATCTCATTCCAGTCTGTTGTCCACAATATGGCAAATTTCTTCCTTTAATGAATCTGTTTTGAGCTTTATTAATTAGCAAGGTGTTACTTGTGTGGAAAGCATTTCAGAAACAAGGGAGAATTTTTGGTCTTATTCTAAATCAGCTGCATAGCAGCCATTGGCTGTTGGTAGTTACAGTTCTTTACAGATACTTCTTTTTGCTGTTGTATTAGGTTATGAAGGTTTTAAGACCAAAGGTGGTGTTCCTGTTAACCAGGAAACACAGCACTGTTTAAATTTTGCAGAACAAGGAAGCCTGATCAAGTTCAGAAATCATTATGCTCCCCCAACACCTGCTGAAACGATCTGAAGATGAATCTCTTGCTGATCCAAAATTACCTGGGGTAAAATTTTCCTTCAAAACTAACCCACATCATATCTTAGGGTGCAAAAGTACATCCTGTCCTTAATAAATTCACCATTTCTTTTCTGAAACCTTTGGGGAGCTGTGCACTACTGTTAAGATAATGAAGGTGCAAAAGTTAAGCTTCATGACACCTTTGTCAAGCTCATCACAGTGGTAAGGCACAAAGTCCCAAACCTGTTATTGAACTCAATCCCATATACACTGTGTTTACAGGTGCATAATTGTAATAGGACTTTTACTTTTTCCATGTCTGTAGTAAAAAGATGGAAAAAAAAATTAATGTAAAAAGCCAGTTATAGGGCTGTTCCTCTTCCTCTGGGAACAAGGATGGGAAAGCTTTTAGGAGCCAGGAGCATTTGGTAACTGGGAAGAATGGTGGTGCAGTTAATGCAACAGCTCTACCAGATTTAAAGAGAAAAGCCTGCATGGAAAAGCTGCAGAGCATGAAATCCAAACTACATCAGTCGTATATTCTGTTTAAACCAGTATCTTGTCTTCAGCAGGAAATCAGTAGAGCTGGAGGACTTAGCACTACCTAGATAGTGTCAACAAAAATAGCAATGAAAAATAGTGCGGATCAAGGGGTGACATGTATAGATCTTGTAGCTAGGGTTTAGGGAGTTGCTGCAGACAAGTATGTCCTTTTAATTACCCTTCTCACATCCCTTAGATAAAAACAAAGCAGAGGAGTATTCTCAAGAGGAATATAGTTCTCTCTAAATGTGAAAGATATTAAGCAAACATTCTTCTGCCCATTGAGACCGTCAAAGATTTTCTCACTGTAAAGTTTGCGTACCATCTCCTGTTTCTGTACTTATGTGAAGAAAGCAAAGGCAAACAGAAGCTTGGAAGTCACGTGGGAAAGAGTTTCTTTTGTCTGTGGATCTTTCTGTCCGAGGGAAGCTTTCTGGGCCAGCAAGAACGTGAAACGTTTCCTTGGTTAGGCTTGACCTTGACTGTGCCTTTCACAGACCACTTGTAAGAAGATAATGGTTTCATTATACCAGAACATGGCTGAAATACAGTAATTTTACTGGAATGTAACCAAAATAAGACCATTCTGAGGATCTGTAGATGGTCATGTACTGCATTCTCTCTTTTTCTTTCTTATCACTCCTGTATTGCTATGGAGGGAGATAAATTCAGTCTGTGTGGGGCGTACTGCACACAAGTAGGTGTGAGGCAGTGGAAAGCAAAGGCTCAAGGAAGGCTGCAGCAAAGAAGAGGAGGCATCACCGACGTGGGATTTCTCAGATAAGAAGCCAAAGTGTAAACAGAAACCAGTTTAACTTACATTCTTCCAAGGACACTTAAATACAGTAAATTGGATGTTAATAATGTTGTGATTTGGAGCAAAATCCCAGTAAAAAGAATGGCTGAGCATAGGCAAGGTGGAATGAAGTTGAGTGAATTAAAGGAGTTTCTCTTGTTTTGCAGCTGGAAGCCTGGCCGGGGAGGCTATCGACAAGACATGTCTCATCCGTACTTCAGGTTTATTATTTTGTTATTCTGTTTTATTTGGTCTTGCAACAAATTAATGCATCCTGTTGAGTGGAACAGTCTGGGGTCTTGCCTGTTACTGCCCGACCAGCTCAAATTGCCCCTGACCTGCCTTGTACTCCTTCTGTGAGCAATTACAGCAGTATGAAGCAGATGCAAAGCTCTGAATCTCCACACCTCCCTGGGTGAGAGTGAGGTGAACTCAAGGTGTAAAGCAAAGGGCCTCTCCGTAGGCTTCAGCAGACTTTGCAGTTCGGTTAGAAGAAGAAATAGGATACGTGCGGCCTGACTGACAGCGTGGAAATAGCCCTGACCTTGCCAACACTTGTACCTGAGCCAGCCTGTCTGCATGTGAACTGTCCTTTAGAAATCGCCGAGACCTTTTATTTGTTCAGAACAAATATGTGTTTGAAGAACTGAGCCAAAACGGCAACCTCAGGTGTTAGTCACGTAGCACAGTACAAGATGTATCATGGGAAGATGCGGCTATGGTTTCTGCTAGCATGCACAGCGAGAGGCACATCTCAAAAGGCAGAGCAAGACAAAACTGAGGGCTCCTGGAGAAATTTTTAATAAGCCTGATCATGCCTCATCCTGCATGCTTGCTTTGCCCAGCTCCCTGTATCACAGAGATCAGGCAGGCGGAGAAGAGATGTAGGGTGAGAGCAAACTTCTGAACTGATGCACAGCTGAGTGGGGCTTCATGCAGTCCTGCCATCCTGGTTGCTGCAGCCATATCCCCCCGAAAATATAAGAGGCAAGGCTGTAGCTCTGTCTTCTTGCTTCATCCGGGAGAGCGGGGCAGGCGTGTGAACAGGCAGCCACTGTCCTGCTGTACTCCACCCAGCAGATCTTCTGAAAGCTGTCTGACACTGACTGCTCTCCTGTGGGACTGGTAACAGCACTGTGCTCAACACGCACAGTGTGGCTGGTGTGGGTCTGTAAGAGCCAGGGTCTGTCGGGGCCACAGTCCCGAGGCCCCTTTTTTACCTCTTGCTCACCTCCAGCATGATGATGTCTCTGCGAGACAGGCAGATGGCACAGCCTGAAGTGTGGGGGGACAAATGTCCGAGCGAACGACCTATAAAAATCGAGCTTCTTGCATTAAGCAAAGGAGCATCATACAAGCATGCTTTACATTGCACAGAATTCACATCGCAGGCTGTTGTCTGCCTCAGGTTTCAGACAGACATACTTATTGAAGTTGTTTTAATGTTTTACATATTGAGACAAGCACCGTATGTCCTTCAAAATCCTGTTTCTGTGCCTGAGCTACTATTTCTTGACTGTTTGGGGTAAAGGCTGCTGTGCGAATATTTAAAAATCAGTATGTGTAGACTGGAACTAGAAATATAAGAAATGTGGAGGTGCTTAGATTTTTCCTTTCATTTCCACCTTAAATTTTCAGCTGTTGTTTAACTGTAATTATTTCACCTCTATTATTGCAGGGAATCAGGCTGCAGACAAACTTTACACTTTTTTTAAAGACTATATTTGCATTTATTCTGGGGTTTTTCACCACAGCTTGAGATGTCCTTCTGTTAGAAGGTGGCCTAAGATTCCCTTTATGATGTTCTGGTGCATTGTTGTGAAAGGAATTATCATGTTGCAAATTCAATAACCTGCCTTCAGGATCAGTTAGCAAGAAATTATAGGCCGTAAAGGAACAAAACCTTGTTAAACTTAATATCCTTGGAAACAAAGCAGGAGGGGTAAGAGGAGTTCTAAAAATTTCATAGATTTTGTTTTTAATCAGCTTTGAAAATATCGATCTAATTTGAAATATGACTTGCAGATGATTATCTTGCTTTCTGTAACACAGAAAGTTTGTTCATAAGGTGAAAACTCACTGTGTGCCAAGATTCGGGTTGGAGAATGTTTTTATGGCTATCTAATAAACTCTGAAAATAGGGGTTTATAATGGAAATGCTGACTGACTCCTTACTCTAACAAGACTGGTGGATGCCGCTGTAATGTACTGTGTAATTTATGGGAGTCACCTGTTAAGCCATCTGGGACAGAAAGTTTCCCAATTTCTGAAATGTTGGTAACTTGATTAACCTTGTGAACTTCATTTTACAATGATACCAAATGCAGCTTATGCCAGCCCATCGGATTCTTGGGCCATCATTTCATATTTATCCAAGAAAGTTAAAAAGAGCCTTTTTAATTAGCCAGAAATGAGTAGTGGTGGAGGTTAAAAGGGTGATGCTGCTGCTTTGATTTATTGTTTATAGGTGTCATATGGAGTGACACCTGGGGTAAAATAAAAGTTTCTGGTGTTACTCTTCGGCTAGGGAAAGTGTTTTTTTTAAAAGGGACTTGGGGCTTTTAAAAATTGGCTACACTATATTAGTCCATCGGGACTTCCACAGACTGGAATAGTGAACAGGAAGGGGGATTAATGGAGAAAGAAGGATGATGGACAATAGTGGGGTGTCATTTATAGGCATCGGCTAGAAAAGCTCTACCTGTGAGTTTCTGGGAATGGCAATGTCTCTTGCGGTAGTAAACACTTCACTTTTCCTTGGAAGCCGGCGAGCAATGAGAAGCAACTTTAGTTCATCTCTGTTTTATTTTCTTTTTTCTCCAAGTGCTTTTTCTCATCTATAATAATTTTCCCATGTTCTTTATTTGGTTTCAAGTACTTCAAGTGAATGGGTGGTTGCGAGCAGTACTTCCGATTCAGCAGTGGGGATTCTTCGTGTGATTTAGCATGGAGGATTGTGGCTACTTTTCTGAAAGGACATCCATTTTTGCAGATTATGTGAAGCTAAAACACTGAACTGCAGGTGATAGTTAAAGAGATTTTGCATGGAAATAAGAGCAATATTAGCCTTTTCCCCACATTGCAATTGGAGTACTTGACATTTTGCACTTCTGTGGAAATGTCTATGAATATAATTTGACATTTTCACCCCAACTGTTGCATGGTGTTGCTCAATACTCTTAAACAGATGCTAACATCCAGCGAACATCCAGCTAGCAGTAGTCTTCAGACAGCTCTACAGACAAGTTCTGGCCTTGTAGTAGAGCCAGAAGTTTCTGGGCAGCCAGTTGGAGACTGTGGAGCCGACTCCTATGGGAATAATGAGCATCCCAAGCCTCAGTGCTTTCCACACCATATGTAAGAGGCATGTCGCCCAGCTTTGTCCTCCCAGAGTACATGTAGAGCAGATGAAACATTTATGAAAAATAAATCCGAATGAGAATCCCAATAAAAGGAAAACCTCGTAGTGCACAGTCAGCTCTCCACCCTCAGGAAGCAGGTGAAGAAGCGGCTGAAACATCCAAAACAGATAGCGATCCCATTGCTTAATGTGCTACTGGCAAGTGCTCAAGTATTATGGTAATGGGGGTGCAATGACATTATACATTCATTGGCACAGACTCATATTCCCTGGTGCCTTCTCTTCATTTAAATCTTTAATTTCTTATGTATCTTTCAGAATGCTGGACACTATATCAAGGTAAAATTAGTTTGCATGAGTTTGTCTGCTGCTTGAAAATATGTGAGGATTTCAGAGTCATCGTGGACACACAGCTGAGGATTAGCTTTCAGTACGATACTATGAAGAAAGAAGTTGGTACGTGTCAAGTCAATATAGGGAGATGATTTCCCCTCTTCACATATTATTTATAGGGCTGGAACATTGCACTCTTATACTGGAATACAAGAGTGTAGAGATGAGCCATTAACGTGTGAAGACGTAAAAAAGCTCGATCTAAATGCTTATTATTTAATGAAAGTCTAAGATCTTTCACTCAGTGAAAATGTGTAGTAGTAAAGGGCTCTAACCTCAAGAATAAAGGCAGAGTAAAACCCCGGATGCAGTTTAGCACCAAACAGATACAGCAGAGAAATGAGAGAAATATTTAAGTGGTGGTAGAAAAATAGTTGAGCTACCAAGGGAAACACTGAGTTCTACATCTCCTGAAAATTTCGCACCAAGACTTTTAAGCCAAAAAAATTGTGGGGCTCAATACAAAAGTAGGTGAATGGAATTACATGGTTTGTGTTATACTTCTGTCTTTAGGAATAGGAGTAGAAATGAAGATGAGTTTGAAGGGGAGTTAACAGCCTGCTGCAGGGAGACTTAAAAGGAGACAGAGCACAGGCAGCAACTGAGGGTGACCATAACCATTTTTGTCCTATTTTTAGCTCTATCTTTTCAGTGACTGCGTTTAAGGATGGCAAGAGGCTATGTACCATTACATAACTGTATGAGTGACTGTATGTATGACTTTTCCTCAAAAGTACTTTGGACACTAAGCAGATGGCAGCAAGCTAATCCAATCTAAAGAAGGAAGAAGTGAAATCATTCAGTCAGTTACATTCATTGGGGAAAATCTCTGTGATTCGCTCAGATCTAATGGAAAAAGAAAATAAAACTTTACAGAAACTGCCACGTATGTATAATTTTGTTACAACAGAGCAGTCAGTTGTCTCTTGTTTTTTTAAACTGATAGTATCGAAAAAAATGTGGTTTTTTTTTTGTTTTGATTACCTTTTAAAGCATTCTTAGCAGTTTCTTGTAGCTGTTCATTCTTAATTGAACTGATACTGACACAGAAACACTGTAGTTTGTAGCTCTGTGAGATCAGATGAATTGCAAACGCTGTCTACCTGCTTTGCAGTTGTGTTTTTCCGTGCGAGTCAGCACAAACCATGGTTGAGTGCTTGCATCTGCCCACAAAGCAAGACTGGGAAATGCACTGCACCAAAGCTTTCTCAGCGTGACATCATGGAAAACAGTTGGATGGAGGAAAGCAGTGAGGCAGGGCTAATTCAATCTGTAATGTAGTCCAGGTGACAGTCAGGTCCTTCATGCCATTTTGACCAGGTTTGGGGCTGCAGTAAGTCTATGATAGGGGGTGACCACCTTCAGAAAAATATTTTTCCCTCTCCTTCCTTCTAAAGTATGACCTCACTCCTATAGTCTCAGAAGATGCATTTTTCATCTCTAGCCAAAGAACCTTCCACAATACCTCTAACAGTTTTAAATGTACCCAAAATGCCCACCTTTAAGCTACTAGGGAAATTGCGGGCAAACATGTATTTGCTGAGCTGTATTACAGATCTCTTATCCTCACTGCTGTTCCCAGTGACTCATGCTCCCACTGGTGAGATATCTGGATGCAAAGCAGAATGCGTAATAAGAGTACGGTTACTGCTAACAGTTTGCTCTGTGAAAATAATTTTGCCCTTAAAATTAATACTGTTTTAATTTTCAGCATTCAGTTAATGGTAAGGCACAATTTCAAATTCAATGAACTTTCCAGGGCATACGTAGTTACTGTCAGGGCACAGGTATGGCAGGGCAGGACATCACAGCAAGGGCCTGTCCCACCACCCCAGTGAGGAGCATTCGGGCAAGGGGCATGCGGGGAGGTCCCAGGAGAAGCTGTTATTGCCCTCAGGGCCCTGGCAGTTATTGCACATCCACAAAGGCTTTCTGTGCATGGATTCATGTGTAGAGGTGCAGTGACCACAATGCACCTACCACTTGGTCCTGATGTGCAACTTCAATCAGCATCCTGTGCAACCTGCTGTAGGTGACCCTGCTCTGGCAGGGGCATTGGACTAGATGATCTCCAGAGGTCCCTTCCAACCCTGACCATTCTGTGATTCTGTAATTCAATCGCCTCCTCATCTGCTCACCTCCTGCTCAGCTCCATCCCACCGATGGATGTCCTCGCCAGAAGCACAGGTCCCTGAAGGTTGCAAACCCTGAGTCAGCCTCTCTGCAGCGATCCCCATACCAATCTGGTTTATCTTTAAAAAGAGTGGGTTTCAGCAAGGTGATTCTTGCCAGGAAGCCCTGAATTGGAATTGTTGTGAATTTGGAGTTTCCTTCCAACTCTTAGTCCTTCAGCTACCAAATGTGACAGTCTCCAAGTCCTGCTGCCAGGGCTTCCTTCTTTTCTGGGTATCTGGTAACAAAATGGGATGAAAAATATTTTTGCTGAAAGACATTGAAAAATGCAAGTCAGTGGCTCTTATTTTCAGCTTTGAATGAGCAGAAAATAGAAGATTGAATTTTGCCTGCAAAGAGCACTGGGAAACAGTAACGCAGGTGGAAGCAACCTTCTCTCTGAGCCCCTGAAGTTTGGCACAATAGAAGTACAGTTGTGTTTGTAGCCTTATTCTACTAATGTAACATGCAAATTGAGCATACATAAGTATAAAGCAGAATATATTATCTTCAATTTTTCACACTACCATACAGAAAACCAAGTTTTTTTAAAAAGATGCAGAGTATAACTTCAAGAATGTTTTATTTAGAGTTTCGTTGTCTTTTTCTTTGTAAATTAATTAAAAGCAAAGAAGGTACAGCTAGTAACAATTATTGAACAGTTTTTGCAAAAAATATGTTTATCACAGTGCAGTACTTTTCTTCCTGTTCCTCGCTGAGGAGAACTGGGATTTCTTTACTGTGCCAGATAAAAATATTGAACTAATAGTCGGCAATTTTGTATGACTTCATATTTTCAGAAATGAATTCATTTGCAAATCAGATTCAATCACACCTCAGATTATAATAATAAAATCCAGATTTGCATGCCACTAAAGCTATGTTCTACCAAAATCACAAACTTCAGGAGGCAGTTAAAACATATTGTGTATATGATATGTGATTAAACATTTTCCCTTCTGTAGCATATAAGCAATGCCCACAGAAGATGTGGGGGTTTGGTGGAACTGGTTGAATAATACTATTAAAAAAAAAGGACTAGATTGTAGGTTTTGGCTCAGTCCCACAGAAGGGCTGTTGTATAAACTACACTGCACGCCAGGAGTAACCCTGGGAACACGGGACTCAAAGTATCTCAGAAAAATGTGACTCGGTGTACTTCTGCGCTGCAGAGCTGGTTGATCGTCACCTGCTGTGACTTTTCTGAAGTGTGCCAGAGCGCACATGCATGCTGTGGTGTTGCATCCAGTCTGCAAACTTATGTGTTTGCAGGGACATGTCCTATGGTCCTTAGTGCTAACGCACTTCAAATTGTATCCCAGCCTAGCAAATGATGTGTCCTTGCTGTGCCATGGTCTCCACTTCCCATTATCATCTTGGACACAATCAGCCATCTGTAACGTCAAATCCACTTTTCTGTTGTGCTCCTTTGGGGAATAGGGCATGCCTTACTTTTTATTCCCCTGAGAAACTCCAGGAGATGCCACAGTGGTTTGGCCTCAGAGATCCCCTGTGCAGTGGCCAAGAGGCAGGCAGGGAGTGGAGGGTGATCAGAGAGGCAGGAACAGGAGGGCTGGAGAACGGCCTCACATCCCAGCAGTGAGTGGAGGTGTGGGTCTGCCCATGAGAGAGCTGGTTTTGGGTGGTTTCTTCATTTAGCCTTCATTTAGCATTGGGTCTCTAACCTGATGTATCTCGAAGGTAGCTCGTTCCCTCCTAAAATACATGTCTAACATCAATGAGATGAATTTCCTTGTGGAGATGGTCTCCTCCTTCCACTGTCCAAGCCCAGACAAGCAGCTGGGACCAAGCAACCAAATCACCAGCTTAAAATCAGAGGAATTGGGTTCCCACCCACTGAAACTAGTGCAGAGTCTCAGAAGGGGCAGTGTGCCCAGGCACGGAGATATACTTGCTGTTAAAAATGTGTGGTTTATTTTAGTCTCCAGTTTTCTCCTTTTGGCTTGCATGCACTAGGTTTTGCTATCCCTGTGCCAAATTAAAGTCCTCGTTCATAAAAGATTTTTTTTTTTTTCCTGGATGGGCTCTGCAGTGCTGTCAAGCTGAACTTCTTGACTGTCCTCATCCTTCAAGTGCTCTCAAGGGCTTCCTGAAGGGCTTTTCCTACTCATCCCTGGTACCCTTCCAATCGCTGAGGGTCTCCCAGCAGAGAGGACTGCTTCCCAGAACAAGCTTGTGCCTTGAGACATACCTGCACAGAGCCAGCCCAAGCCCAGCAGTACCCAGATCTCCACTGCCAGGTTGGGATGACCTTGTGCTCATCTTCTGCGGTTTCTCTATTACTTTAAAGTATGACTGCCTTCAGATGTTTCAGCCAATGTGTAAATTGCCAGTTAATTCTGTCCTAGAGATGAGGAAATGCTGCCAACAGCTAGATTTTCATGTCAGTCTACATACCATCTACATATTACCACTATAAAATATGATTTTCAAGAATTGTTTTTCTCAAATTTGGAAAAGTGTTTATCAAACATTTCAGCATTTTTCTGTGTCAATTTTTTTAATTAAAAAAAAAAAATCTACAGGAAAAGAGGTGGAATTTCCTGTTCAGAAAATCGGAATAAAATATTTATTTTCAGGCCTCATTAATCACTACAGTTCCAGTGACTCTGGGGATCTGTGGTTTCATCCTCCCCAAGCAGTCCACACTCCTGAACCAATTGTATGTCCTGTAAAGAGCAGAGGTCAGTCTGTGTCTTGGCTGTGTTATTCTGCACTCTACTATTACCGGAGATGCTGCTTGCTGATTTTGTGTTGAGACCCAAGTTTGTCCTGTCAATTTTCTTTGCTTTGTAATGAGCATTTTAGCAAATTAAATGCTCATTGCCAGCAACTTCTTTCTTTTCTATTTGTTGCTTTCCCTGCACCTTCCTAATCAGCCTGTTGTTTTTCATGGTTGAGTAAGTATAAATAATTAGCACACTAAAAAAATCAGCAATCTCCTATTGAATGTTATTGAGGCTGAAAAGGAGGCTGCATCAATCAAATTGGTTTTTGCAATTATTTTCCCAGTTCCACTCTGTGGAACTTTCTAACAGACTTGAGAAACATGGATAAGGCTAGCAACAGCTTTTTTGGGAAAAGAAATATCTCCCCATCTCCCTCAGATTTTTCCCTGAAGGTCTATTTATTTAGTGCTGAGCTTTGCCAGACCACTTGATGCTTCTATTCTAACACACAAAAGCAGTTACAGTATATTAAATGATTCAGAGATACATTTTGAAGTAATTAAATGCAGAGTAGTGATGCAGAAAATTAGTCAAAATTAGTGTAAAATTATGATAACCACTGTGCTGAGTCTTGAGTGCAGTGGAAGCTGCAGTGCTAGTGGAAAAAAATGGAAGGATTATGTTTTAAGTCACAGTTCTGGAAGTCAAAAGACCAGTGTTCAGTCTTAGCTCTGTGTGACCTCGAGCAACTCCCCCAACTTCTGTTCCTCATCTGCAAACGGGAGTGATCACTGTCTGTTACAAAGGAGGAAATGTATCCATTTTTATAAATTACTTCTGGATGCTGTGATATGAAATGCACTGAAACTAGGGTCAGCAGGGTTTTCTTTCATAGAAAACTCTAGGAAAAATGTATTCACATAGTTTATTTACGTTGGAAAGCATCCTCGGGGATGTTTTCAATGGTAAAGTCAGATGCTCCTTAGCTTTTGGCAGAACTTCACCATCCTTGATTCCTTCCACATCTAGAGCGATCCTGTTTATTCTGTGTTTCATATGAAGAACTGTCGCTCCTTCCTCCTCTCCATACCCCTTCCTGTGCTCAGGCCATACAACAAAACTTTTGTCATGGACCAGGGCTTAAGACACAGCCTTGGTTGAGGGCACTGGTGGAGCAGGACTTGTGAGACAATGTCCTCTGTGAATTGTCCTCTTGGACATGCCCCACAACTCATCTGCTCCCCCTCTGCACCACTGGCCTTGGACATGCCTCCATGAAGGGGACAGAGCTGGGAGAGCTTCTTACAGGGGTGGAACAGAGAAAAGGGTTGGAAACCATTTTGTGTCAAAACTGTGTTCTTGATGTGCATGGTGGTGTGCATCCAGAACAGGCACATACTAAGGGTCAGAAGTTTGGATACAGACAGCAGCCAGTGCTGGGCTGGTCCTTAGAGGAGCTTGAGGAGAGCAGTATAGATATCCATATATATAGGTCTATACTATCTCTGGACTTGTCCTTTCTGTGAAACACACCCTCACTACGATGACCAGGTTACTCTGATGCTATGGCCATTGTCTGTGAGGCTGAGCACCTGTATTTCCATGGGCTTTTCCTACTCTCTGCTGTTTCTTACTGGGTGCATTGGCTGTGAGCTCCTTGGAGGAAGGACTGCTGTTTAGTTCTGTGTCTATGCAATACCTCCTGCATTGAGGTTCTGGTGCCTGTGGGGTTTTAGACCATTGTTGTAATGCAGGTGAAAATTACATGTGTCACTTCAAGCCTGTTTCCACCCAAACTGGTGAGCCCTTGGGTTTCTCCCAGTGGGTTTATATATGTGTAAATCCTAGAGTGGGGGGCTCTGAATGATACAGGTTTAGAGAGAATCTGTTGATGTCTGGTGGAAAAGATGGACTAGGTCATACTTCATTTGTATGTTGTTACCAGCTATAAATGATTTTAGTTAACATTTGTTTAAGTTTATGAATTAAAAAAAAACAAAACAAAACAAAACAATTTTGGGGGGTTACATTAGGTGTGTCCTGGGGGAAAGACAAATTCCAGTCTTGTATGCTCAGGTTCGGCTCTGGACACAGCAGAAAGAGGACAGCAAGCAAGACTGCAAATAAGCTTGACGGCTTGTTTCTGGGACAAAAACTTGGGGAGTCTTTGTTTCTGCCAGATCTAAGAAGCAGATTCTCCTGAGACGTTGTAGGAGCCAACAACAACAGAAACAGCCTGGCTTGGCTGTAGGAGTTGCAGAGGAGCCAGGTTAGGTGTTTGCTGCAGCGCCTTCAGGGTATGTCGGTCACTAGGACAAGAGGCACACCAGAAAAGCAGCAAAACCTGTGGTGAGGAGAACAAGGTGATGTGTCACCTGCAGATGACCAATTTTTGGATTGTCCAAGCTAAACCAAGCTGATTCCTACTTTGAGCAAGGTATTGGTCAGAAAATGGTGATAAATTGATGGAAGAATCCTTACCGAAATGGGGGTCTTGTGAGCAGATGCACTTTTCTTCCTTTTCTCTAGGCATACAGTCAAGAGTGTTTGGGAAGTGTATGAGGCAACCAGGAACAACTTGATTTTGTTTTGTTTCCCAGAGCAGAAGTATCAGTAGGTGGTGTAGTCACTGTTGTTATGGCAGACCTCAACCTCTTGTGTTGCCAAGGTCACCTCGTCATGTGATTGGATGCAGTTTTGGACCCATGTGTCCAATGAGTCCCTCCTTCTCCATCCAACAAGCCCTCTGTGTGCGGCACTGCTTGGGCACTGTGACAAAGCAGAGGGAGAGGGAGGTGGCCAGGCAGTGCGGGGCAGGCAGGAAGGCAAAGAAAGAGCCAGTGAAAGAGAAAAAGGGGAAAGGAGAAATGCGATGGGCTGGAAGGACAATGACAAGAGTGGGAAGAAGCCCTTAGAAGAAGTAAATGAAAGAAGGTTAGAAAGAAAGATTACGAGATGGAAGAAGGCAGAAGAAAGTCCAGTTAAGTTAAAGCCAGAGACAGTGATGAAAGAAGGCATGGCAGGTATGAGAAGGAAGAAACTCTTGAACAGCTGGCAGTGGGTAAAGGAGGAGAAGCACACACAGAAAGCCCATGAGTGACCAGAGCAGGGTGGCAAGATGGGCTGCTGGTGGGGAGGGCAAGAAGGTACGGCAGTGGGGGGTCTGCACCAGGGTTTTCTTCTGCGGACCCCTGCACCGGCAAAATTCAATGGGAGCCTGATTTCATCGGTCAGTGAGGGATCTTGGGATTTAGCTCTTTAAGTCATAACATGCTGATGTTACACAGCTGTCAAATTGTGTAATTTGCATTTATATAACCCGTGTTATTCCAATCTGGACTAAGAAAAGACTGCACTGTGCCAAAACCTTTCCTACTTGAAACATGATGAAATATTACCTCACTAACACTGAGTGTACTATGAGCAACTTTAATTAATTAGTTGAGAGCCCAAAGGTTAAGCACACATGGATTACCCAGTGTGACTTTTTGGGGGGCATGCATACAAAATAATCAATCTAGGGTTTCCAATGGGAACATTTGCTCCTCACTGCCTCAAGTTGCTCTTCACCACTTCTTTGAAGCTGCATTGAGATGTGAAACGTAACACATATGCTGCATATGCTCAGTAAAACCCTGTCTAGAAATCACCATGTGATTGGGGACTGACAGCATCCTCGGCACAGGAAGGCACAAGAGCTCAGTGATGCATGCTGTTAAGTGATGTATCATGGCAGCATGGCCCTTTCCAGGGCTGTGTCTTCCTTATTATTTACTTATTTCGACGCGATTTTCTGTTTATATTCCTGCAATGTCTAGAGACCCCATTTTAGCACTTGGGCATCTGTGTTGTTGCATGTTGTACCAACTTGTAGAGAAAATATAGTACCCAAAGTATCTGCCCCAGAAAGCTTACAATTGACGTGATATATTTGGCAGAAAGGAGTACTTTATTTACTCCTTTCTGGTTCTTTGCTGCCTGCTACCCACTTGTGAAATGCTTTTGTGAGCTCCTCTCTGCTAGCTAGTACTTCTTTTGTTGAATTATTTGAACTTTGAAAACAAATCCTTTCTTTCACTAATGGATTTCCAGTAGTGTTTCTCACATGTTTCTCCTTTAACTATTTCTCTTTGTAAGAGGGTCTGAAGCATTCCCACTGGGAAATCTTTCTGAATCTTTTAGAAGAGAAGATGCTGGCCCATTTTCACCTAAAATGGATGTGATTTGAGCATGGGGGCATAGGGGACCTGGGAGGTTTAAGCCACATCTCTCGCCTCTCAGCTGATCCTCACAGCAACAAGCCTTGAGGATTTTCCAGGGGAAAGAAGACCGGGGCATAAGTTCCCTCAGCGAGCTGAGGTAATTGAACCTGACTGCCACATACTCGGTGGGGCTTAGTCTGCCAAGGGCCAAGTAGAAGGGAAAGAGGCTCATACCTCTCTACTTTTGTGAGTGCTTCACCGTGTGTTGTCTGCATCCTTATTTATGTAAATTATTTCTAGTTGCTGAGCGCTGCTGTCTTTCCCTCACGTACAAAATGCAGGATTTCACTGAACGTGCAACTACTAATGTCATGTGTTAAAGGGGGGCACCAGCACAAGCAGAACCAAGACTCTTATTTTCACCAGGGTTTTTTTCATACCTGAAATGCTCTTTTCCCCCATACATAATGTATGTAAGGTGCCTTGAGCAGGATACAAGTCCAGTCTGTCTCTCTACAGGAGCTCTAGTTTGCATTATTTACACCTCTGTGAGCATAAAGTCATACAGGTCCCAGGGGTCAAAGCTAACATCTCAAGTGCCACCTGGAAACTGCTGAAGTTACCCGTTCTTGGAAAGAGAATGACTCCATCATTGTGTGCTGTCATGTTCCCCATCAAACCCCAGCTCAACGGCACGATATTTCTCAAAAGGCTGACATCTCACCCTAAGGGAAGACATGCATAGATAAAAGTAAGGATTTGTGAAGAAACAACTTGCTAAATGGGGCTGGGGAAATTCGTGAATGGAAATGGATTTTCACCTTCTCTAATGGGGAGCTCAGCATAGCTGACGTCACTTAATGTGTGATTAATTTTCTTCCCTTGTATTATGATGGAGTGTGCTTTCTTTGCTCCACTCCTTTTGGTCTGTTTGATTTCCCATTAATTTTGAAGGCCCCTTTGTAGGCTTGAAGCAAATTGTGCCTTTCAGTGTTTGCTGAATTGGGGCTACTCAGCAGCTTTCAGGTCTGAGCCTTAGCATGGAGCTGAAACAGATGCTAAATGGTAAAATGCAGACATTGTCTCAGTCCTTTTGATTTTTGCATTATCATGATGTCTGCATATTTCTCTAAAACAGTCATATGCAAGGGGATGCATTTGTCATTCTACTTATTCTCTGCTTCTCAATGTAGAAGATTGTTTCTCGGAACTAAGCTTCCCACAGAAGATTGCATTTGATGGATTTACTCCAGAAATTTGGCCAAGATAAATTTTGAAAGTGAAGTCATAATTTGTACATGAAATTGCAGGTACAGGACCCTTTTTCAAAGCTTCATTGCCATTTAAAAGTTAAGTGAAGGTTTGTTCTTGTTTAATTTAGCTTCGATGATTGACTTAAAGGTATTTCTCTTTCTGGCTATTTTGGGTTGAGCACTGAGAAAAATCAGAAGGAATGTCTTACTGTGATGTGTATGTTTATTTTGTTTAAAGAAAAAAAAGACATTTAGGACTAAACCCAAACCCAACAGCAAGACACATGAGATAAGTTCAGAGGGAGATTTTCGTCCCATCATCGTGCTGGAGCGCATCATTCTGCGTATGGGATAAGCTGGTTGAACAGCCTGCAAGTCCTGCAGTTTTCCTGAGAGACAGAGAAAAAATACATACAGACCAATTTGCTGCTAGGAGGATTGGCACCAGAAAGCCCTTAATAACAGGTTTGCCTTGCGAGAGGAGCTTCACATGAAGGGGGAAGGAGCTGTGATGCAGCAGCACGTGTGGTTTGCTTGGATGACCTTGGTACAGCTCCCTGCTCTCCTCCAGACCTCTTCAGCAAGGCAGGGTGCAGAAACATGAGGAGGTCACTGTAAGGCAAGTGATGGTGCATCCCCTGATGTCTGCAGCTCCCACGCTCCCAGCCAACCACAGGAGCAAGGCATCGAGAGCAGCGTAGCCTCTGCTTTGCTACCAGTTTTCCACTGGGCAGTGTAGTGGTCTCCCTGCTCAGCACGTTGGCTGCTGTCAATCCTTTTCCAGGGGTCTCAACTCCCTTATAATATTTTTGAGATCTGTAGACCCTCAGGTCAAGCTCAAAATGGGTGGAAGAGTTGCGGCACCTAGATGGACACCAGAATACAACCCTCAGCCAAGTTAGGTGTCTAACTATGCTTTTTCCTTCCTGTTGTTGTACTTTTGCCTCTTGCTAGGCTAAAGCCCTTAATAACAGGTTTGCCTTGCGAGAGGAGCTTCACATGAAGGGGGAAGGTTTATTCCAACAATAAACATCTCCGTAAGTGGGTTGACACATATCACTCATGAATTATTATGGGAAATACATCTGTGTCCACCAGCAAAACATCTCCAGTGAGCCTCTGTTAGGACTCTGATTCCTAATTTCCTTATGCTGGTCCAGGTGAAACTGTGCCCGGGAGATGAGACTGTTGTATTAGAAGTGCCTGAAGCTGCTTTACC
Organism: Vanellus vanellus; assembly: GCF_965231255.1. Taxonomy (NCBI): domain Eukaryota; kingdom Metazoa; phylum Chordata; class Aves; order Charadriiformes; family Charadriidae; genus Vanellus; species Vanellus vanellus. The sequence continues at coordinate 144,860,529 of NC_138906.1, forward strand.
CTGGGGATGGGCTACAGTCCCCACCAGTTGTTCCTCTTGCTCTTTAGGGCAAGGAACAGGTGAAGTGCATGTTGTCTGATTTCAGGGAGTCCAACTTGCCAGTGCAGTAGCAATGTAGATCAGGAGGAGGTGGGTACTATCACCAAAATAACTTCCCCTCTTCCACCAGTTAGAGCTAATCTTTGAAAGTGTGACTTTTTCTTGAGGTCACACCTTCTGAGTACTGACTTGCTAAACAGAAAAATGACAGGGAAATATGCTCCGCATAATCTATGGGAAATTAACATAGAAGTAACAAAAGTCACATTTTTCCCTTGTTTTTTTGTTATGGTAAAATGGGACTGGATGGGAATCCTGAGTACACTTTAATTTAAATTCCCAGATACTAATAAGAAAAGATCTTGTGGTACTCAAACAGCTTGTGGTACTTAAGATTTCAGGAAAAGCAACAAATGACTTTGACTTCTTCTGATCCACATCAACAAGACCACAAACCACTGATCTCCTAAAAAATGGTGCATCCAGAAAACCTACTAGACGGTTTTATGAAGGAGTCATTGTTTTTCAAAACAAAATGAATGTGGAAAGGACAATTTTTGGCAAATAATTACATCTGTAATGGAAAACATGCTGGCTCATTAAACTACACTCTTAATCTTCCTCACTTATTTATCAGCTTTTGATGGAGTGGAGTCTGGGATTTATATTCTGTCCCATGTCCCATAGAACTTTTGTCCAGTAAAAAGGTCATCTGTAAATCTCACATAGGCAAGTGTAACATTTTCCTACCATAACATCATCTTAAAAAAAGGGGGAGAAAAAAAGACATGGCATTAAAAGTTAAAAGCTGCCGTAAACCTAAGGAAAATACATTTGTTCAGCTGAGCCCACATTAAGCTTGATTTGCTTCATTTGGAAACAGCTGAAACTGGGTAATCTTGAGCTTGTAGTGAGAAATATCAATTTAACATGTATTTGGTGTGCTAAGGGCTGCCCTGCTCTAATTAAAAATCCACTGTGTTTTTATGGCGGTATTCTGGAGGCTGTCTTGATTTGCCGATGAATGCTGACAGGACTATTAAAGCTGTGAAACAACATCACTTGAACGTGGCACAAAATGAAAGGAAAAGCACTGCCATGCTGCTCTTGGGTGTTATTATCCTGATTAAAATTGGAGCCAAAGCGAAAATCATCCCTGGGCTATGCATTTATTTATTTATTTATTTATCCCTTTAAAATGACTTCATGGTATTGGTAGCTGTGTTTCCTGACAGGAACCCTTAAGGCACGGTGATTAAGTGAAGGAGCATTTCTTATTAACCCCTCTTGTTTGTGCCTGGAAGCACAGATGAAGAATAACAGTGTGCTGCGTGTCAGTGTGAATATGCAATATGGAGAGCTGGACGGGACCCTGACTATTAACATTTCCTGACACCGTTGGTTATTGAAATTTCTTTCCTTGGCACAGTTTTGAGAAGCATGTCAGCAGGCCTTTGTAATTCAACGGGAAAAGAGTCACCTAGATAGAGCGTGGCGTTTAATTTGTCCCCTTAAATTGCCCATGATAAGCTGAAAATATCTATTTTCTCATTATTTGCCATGTTTTCAAAAATTTAGGAGTCATTCAGACGATGACTGGACCCACAAGCAAAGCAGCCGAGCCAGAGCTGTACCAGCTCAGGGTTTTGAGGTCACATCAAACATTTCTCGGTTCTTTCTGTGTGAGATGGGGGAAGAGGCAAAGAGGCAGATCAGAAATAAAGTGGACTTCTTTGCATGAGGTCCCAACCACCCTTTTACTTTATATGCATGGATATAAAGATTATAGAGTGGTTTTAATGAGCCTTTTTTCCTGTGGACTGCTGTCCTCAGCCAGCAGACGAGCAGGGCACGTGGCAGGATGGATCACAGGCAGAAGTCTGGGCATGGCTGGGGAGCTAGGGGCCAGGAGGGATGCTGGCTGGAGATGGGGCTGGCACTGGGAGCGGATGCTGCCTTCAGCCCCGAGGAGAGGAGGCCTCCTCCCAGCCTTGTAAGGAACAGGACGACTAGATTCGCCTGATAACCAACGTAGATGTGGGAACAAATGAGAGCTCGTTTTCCATCCAATCAAGATATCGAGCTAAAATTAACCGAGGCACAAAGGGTTGTGAGGAAAAAGACTATTTAATTGTCCATACACCAGTGCTCTGAACCTGGTAATAAATCTGGCTGTGTTACCATCACTGGATGCTGCCCATAGGACTCACATGCCTGGAATGCAAAAGTCCCTGAACGTAACCTATTTAGGAAGAGTCAAGAGGGGAAAGGGAATGGCAGACTATGTAAAGCGGGCTGTTATCTCTCTCTGAGTCACTGGACATCCTCTCCCTTCCCCTCTTCTCCTCCCCTGCTCCCCCCTGCGCAGTTTGCACTCTGGTTTCGGGGGAGTTATGGTCGGGGAACGTGGTGCTGGGAGAAAACAAGGGGGAGAGCGGAGCATGACGGCACAACTGGCTGCTTTGGTCCCAGCAGCTGGCGAGTTTCCCTGGAGCGTGCACGCCTGTGGCTGTACAGCATGAAATGTCCTTCACCCAGGTACCGGCTTTGGATAGAAAACTGTCCCAGCAGATGGGAGCTCCCAGCTGACACAGCTGCTTGGGGCTGGGCTCCGTGTTTCTGCACAGTGGAGAAGGGATGGATGGGTGGGGGTTTTATCCTTAGTGTCTGCTGAAACTGTGACAAAAGAGTTTGTGTGTGTTGCTTGTCATTGCACATTCCTGTGTAGAAGAGTGGCTTTGATGGGGATATGGCATCCAGCTCTAATGTTCACCTCTTAGAAGGGGCTACTGAAGCCTGGAGATGACAGAACAAATCCACTCAAACCGTTCGAGTGTTGTAAGGCAATGTCTTATAACAACAAAAATTAAAATCCGAGCCTGCAAGGTATTATGTGATGTGGCTGCGCATGGAAAAGAGTCTGGGTATGTCTCTTGCAGTCCTGTGTTCCTGGCGTGGTTCACATGGGGTCATGAAAATGACACCGAATGCTTTTCTCTGAGAAAACAGGAGGTGCTTCTAATTAGTTTTCAACAGAAATCACGAAGTCACAGTAATGTTTTTTCTTAATGCATCCCTATACTGTGTGCTGGAATGAAAAGCCCGTAAGACGCTGGAAATTTCAATTTGAATGACACGCTGGGTCCCCTTCTGTCAATGTTAAAATACTGTAGACTTTTCAAGATGTACTGGATTTTAAACAATTTAGCAGAACTGAATAGTATAGCAGATTTAATCCTAGTGGATAGAAAAGAAATAATCACAGAACTACATACCATAATTAGACCATAAGTAGGTTATAACCAGATTACTATGTGGAGATAGAATAAACTGTTAAGACACATATTCTGTAGTATGCTAACAGGCTTGATTATAAGAAATAAGAAGTCCAAAAGCCTGATAATAGAAATAAAAAATCACAGGAAAAAAAATGATGTCCAGAACAACCAAAGGCAACAGCAAAAAGGTTTGGAAGCTTAGGAACAAAAAGAATATTGGCCATTGAGAGGAGAAATGGAAGAAGTTTCAATTATAACGGAGGAATAACAGACGTGTTAAGGAAATACTTCTGTTATGTATTTGGGGAAAAGCCACGTGAATTAGTCATATTACATGCTGATCCTGATACCGAAACACTTTCCAGTCCAACAGTTTCTCAGAGGATGTTAAACAGCAGCTACTAAAGCTAGACATTTTAAAATCAGGAGGTCTAGATAATTTGCATCTGAGAGTTTTATAAGAGCTTGCCGAAGAGCTCTTTGGATGATTAATGATACTTTTCAGGAAGTCTTGGAACAGTGCAATGTTTTAGAGGACAGAGCAAAAATTAAAGCTATACCATATTAAAAGGAGCAAAATTGCAGCCCAGGTAATTTTAAGCCTTTTGCCTTTACACTGATCATGTGAAAAAAAACAAAACAGAATTGTTGACGAAAGTCTCAATTAATAAAGAATGGAAAAAGTTAATATAATTAATCCAAAACCAATAATTTTCAAGGAAAACCTGTGAAACTAACCCGTGGGGATTTTTTTATATATATACTTAGAAGGTGGTTGAAAAGCAAGTCATGTAAAATCTTTGATTTAGTACTGTGTAACGTTTTAATCAAGAACGATGTAATTTACTCCCTGGAGTGTTCTAGCTGGATTAGACGCCATAGTATCATAATAAATGGATCATCACTGCTGAATATGTCTATTTTTAGTTGCGTCTTGTAGCTCTGGGTCCTGTCTTCTTCAATTTTTCTGACTGAAGACCCGAAAGGAAATCATTGCAGAGAATGTGGAGATTGGGAAGGGGTAAGTAAGAAAGACAGGTGGCTACTAAAAAAGACGGGTCTTCTGAATCAAGCACACCGGTAAAGGTAATGTCACACTTCTGGGAAAACAGCAAATGAGCCTTGCTTAGGAGATAGGTAGCTCTGACTTGTCAGAAATGATTCTCCAAAGGATGCTGTCAGGTAAGGTAATCTCTCACATAAACTGATCGGATCCTTCAGTGTACAAAGAGGGTATGTATCATAGGGAGGTACAGGGATATTGGAAGAGGTGAAAGATTATATCTTCTGGCAAAAGACTCATGGGGTTCAATTTGATTATTTTAATAAAAAGAGAAGTTGGAATTTAAGGTAAAGCCTTAAGGTACTCTCTGTACTTAGAATTGGGGGTTATGTTGCATGAGGGCTCCAGTTAACGAGCGCTAAGAGGCAGAGCTCTGGTACATTATGGGACAAAACAAACGTGACACAAACTAAGGACTGCGAGCTGCAGCTTGACAGCTTTGGAGTAGAAATAGGGCTCCAATATTTTCAGAGAGTGGTGTTAACCACTTGAGCTATATTACACGAATGCGGCACATTTTCTTCAACGGACACTTTAAAATCAGAATTTTTAAAAGAAGACGTGGTCTCATTCAAATAATTATTGCAGGGAAATTTTACGTGTTATTTTTATAGAGAAGATCAAAGCAGAACATAACAAACCACACTGCTGTAATAAATATATTAATCTACTGGACGAATAGCTGAATTTATAATGCTGCCTGGGAGGCTGGGACTGATAGGGAAGAATTTGGAGAAAGGGGTGAAAAGCTAAGGAATCTGGAGAGGCAAAAAGGATATATCAGTTCTGACCGGACAAAAGGGTTTGGGTCAACTGAGGTTACGCTGAGTGTCAGTGACCACCAGAGTATGCTGTGAAGCTTTGAATGGACCCGTGCTTCCCACGTTTTGCTAGTCCTCCCTTGTCCAGAGAAAATCTGCAGTGTGCATGTCTGATCCCATTTTGGTGCAATCCCAGTGCAACAGGTAAGGCTTATTCTTGCTCTGGTGTCTTCTTCCCTCATGTCATAAGGCAAAGCGCTGACTTTGAAGCCTTCATTCCCACAAATGGTAGCTAACGGGGCTACTGATACCATGTTACTTACCTTCTTCTCTCTCTTAAAAATCCAAGCTAGCAAACAATCAGTCAGCCTTCTCCCCATCCTAATCACTCGCATAATTTTTGGATTTACTGAATCACTTTATTGAAAGAACAGCACCTAAAGCTGAACAATCAATTGCTCAAAATCTTGGAAACACTGGGAATAATTTGCCTCCCTTGAGTCTATGTGACATGAGGTGACCTATATTCATTTCCACGTGATTTCCATGAAGCAGTACAGCATTCAGGGCACAGTATAGTCATGCCCAAGAGGTGGATCAGGGTTTTGCAAGGAAGAGGACTCTTGTCTGAAAGACACCTGCTTCTCTGGCTGCAGAATTTACTAAACTGGAGTAAATGATACAGCTAACTTAGGAGGAGAAAGGATAGTCCTGTGATTAGGGAAGCTGCATGCAGCTCTGAAGAGCTGCTTTCTGCTTTTGCCTTTGCTGCAGGACATGTCCCAACTTTAATCTTTTACAATCCTCACGTGACTTCAATGGAGTTCTCCTGGGTGGCAGTTTGTAATATACACTGGCATGCAGCAAGAGGGAATAGAGTGATTTTCAGCTAAGCATCAGGCACACACCTATGAAATAAGTTAAGCTACAGAGTTGCATCTGTAGGGAAACTGTTGGAGACTGTCACTTGGTTGCAGACTCACTTGAGACTGCTGTCGCATCCAACCAGGTAGTGCTGAAGAAGCTCTTTTGTAGGAGCATCCTGTGCTGTCAACAAGATAAAACAGGAGAATTAATAGCTCTTTCTATGTGCTGTGATTTGATTTTTTTTACCGTTTTTTTCTTTTCAGTGGTGTAAAGGGGCTCTCCTCATGTGCAGATGGGCATATGCTTGTATATGAAGACGATTGGTTAATAGAATAGAATAGGACAGAATAGAATAGGATAGAATAGTTCCAGTTGGAAGGGACCTACAACGATCATCTAGTCCAACTGTCTGACTACTTCAGGGCTGACCAAAAGCTAAAACATGTTGTTAAGGGCATTCTCCAAGTGACTCTTCAACACTGACAGGCTTGGCACATTGACCACCTCTCTAGAAAGCCTGTTACAGTGTTTGACCACACTCTCAGTAAAGAAATGCTTCCTAATGTCCAGTCTAAACCTCCCCTGGTGCAGTTTTGAACCATTGTCATGTGTCCTGTCACTGGATCCCAGGGAGACCAGAATCTCCCTCTCCAATTCCCCACCTCAGGAAGCTGTAGAGAGCAATAACATCACCCCTCAGCCTCCTTTTCTCCAAACAGACAAACCCAAAGTCCTTAGTCACTCCTCATGGGACATTTCTTCCAGCCCTCCTCTGGATGCATTCAAGGACCCTCACATCCTTCTTAAATTGTGGGGCCCAGAACTACACACAGTGCTCGAGGCGAGGCCGCACCAATGCTGAATGCAGTGGGATAATCACCTCTTTTGATCGGCTGGTTGTGCTGTTTGATGCACCCCAGGATGGGTTTTTCCCTCCTGGCTGCCAGGGCACACTGCTGACTCATGCTGAGCCTGCTGCCGACCAGCACCCCCAGGTCCCTTTCTGCAGGGCTGCTCTCCAGCCACTCCTCTCCCAAATTATACTTGTGCCTGGCATTACTCCATCCTAGGTGTAGAATCTGGCATTTGGAATAGTTAAATTTCACACCATTAAATCATTGTCCAATGCTCCAATGTATCTAGATCCCTCTGCAAGGGTTCTTGTCCCTCAAAAGAGTCCGCAGCACCTCCCAGTTTGGTATCACCAGCAAACTTGCTAATGGTGCATTCAACTCCTGCATGCAGATCATTGGTAAGTATGTTGAACAGAGCTGGCCCTAGAATTGAGCCCTGAGGAACACTGCTGGTGACCGGTCGCCAGCCAGATGTAGCCTCATTCACTACAACCCTTTGAGATCTGACCTTCAGCCAGTTCTTTACCCAGTGCACCGTCAACCTGCTCATCCCACAGTTAGACAACTTGTCCAGAAGGATGCTGTGAGGGGCAGTATCAAAACCCTTACTAAAATCCACCATCTTCCCTTCATCACTACCATGACAGTGGCTCTTGAGAAATTGGAAATGAGCTGGTAGGGACATATATTTAGATATTAATGAGAAAAATAAAAGCCTCAGGCTGTCTTTAAGAATCAAGGTGTCTTTATACTCCCAGTTGGCCTACAGGATGGCTTTTCACTAAGATGCCTGAGGCTTCAACAAGGTGGTAATCTAATCCCATGAATAATAGATTTGTTAATTATGTCTCCTTTCTTCCTTCTGTGATATAATATCCAAATTATTATCCAAGCCATTCTAAATAGGATGATTATGTATATCTATATCTTAGCTGTTTTGTGACTTCTCTGGTTTTTACTTTGATCACCTCACAAACATGGAACAATAATTTAAGAATCTTTTGGTTTTCTCCTATTAAGAGTTGTTTTCCTCTCCTATATCTTTCACAGATATTATCAGTGGATCCTATTCACAGTGAGGATATGACAGTGTATCCTGGGAGTCATTCTGGCACTCCAGAAGATGGGGTCTTGCCAAGAAATGCAGCCATGGATGAAAGTGGAGACAGGAAATGATTTGCCCACAGCACCCATGAGACCCTGTTACAACAGCTCAAAGTAGGTTTTTTTAAATATATATTCTGTATTTTATATACTTATTAATATTTTTTTTTGTTTTGACAGTGTTTTGGTTTTGTCCATTTGCCCAATCTCTTTTTCTAATGCTTTGGTTTACGATAAAAATACCCCTTTTCTGTAAACGTTAATTTAGTCACAACCCCCAGACTTTCCACTGAAATCATTTGCCTATTGGCGAAGGGGAAGGGAGCGCTGAAAAGACCTGACTGCAGAACCAGCTTCTTGTTACAAAACTACAGGCCCAGAATAGTAACTTAGAAATATTTTCTTGGGCTTTTCAGGCAAACCGACCACTTCTTAGATACTGGGAAATGGTCCCAGGTGCCACAAGACTGAGATGCCAAAATTTCATGCCAGGAGATAAAGTGCTCGGACAATACAGCAGGAGGTTCCTCATACGTGCACCTATATCAACATTGACCAGCAAAGTGAAACTGCCTTTGGAGATTATTTAGACAGGTCTGTGCTGTGCCCCGTGATGCTGAGTTTATAGAAAGGGCCAGCCAGAAAAGCACTCTACACCCAGATATCATAACAAAAGTGACACCCAGGGTAGTAAAATAAATATTTAATTTCTTCGTCTTCCCATACCCATCTCAGACATCCAGCTAACTCTAATAATACTTTACACTATAATACTTCACAAATACAAGTATTCTAAATTAATATAAGTGTTTTGATAGATACTTGGGAGTTCATTTTTCACTCTGTGCCCACTAACGGCTTTCCAGCTATGGGACAGAGCATTGGGAGATGGCTTTTTGCATGCTGTAAATGTATCAAAACTAAAAGCCAAAGTAGCTTTTCAAACACTAATAATATCACTCAGTGCTTATATTACTCTTTACATCTTCAGAGCCTTTTAAAAACAGCCATAAATGAAGTATGGTAATAGCTTTATTGTATTGTAAACCTGCTTTGATGTTCCTCCAGCTGCTTCAGCAGGTTTCATCCTGGTGCCTGTGAGAACAACACACTGATGCTTCAGATGACTAACCACTGAAACTGGGATGCAGACAGTTATGGTTTTCCCTCTATGTCCCTCAAAGGCAGGTTAGACATTGTGTATTAAAATTTTGGAAAGACCCTGCCAGCAAATGGGGCTTGACATGGTGAGATACCGTGTACCCAAGGGGCCCCCTCCTCCACCTACTCTCACCTGTGCTTGGACCATGAGGTCTTCGGGTGCCAGCCCACATCTTTCAGCTGGGGAGTGTCCAGGGCAGTTTGGCACATGGCTTGGAGCTCGTAGAAGTGTAAACATGAGTTACTATAAACTGCCATCAAGGAAGACTTTTTCAGATGCTGATGGTGGCAAAAGTCATAGCGCCTTATGCAGTAGGGGACATGCACGTGGTTTGGACTCCACTTTGGGGCTCAGCTGTTCACCATCACCACCGCTCTCTGTCCGCAGGGGTGTCCCCCATTCCCACTGTCCAAACCATGGATGGAGGGAAAAGGTCAGCTGGAGCAGGGGAGAAGCAAGCGGGGTTGGAAGTGCACAGCAACCCTTCAATTCCCCAAAGGTTCCCTTCCGAAAAGGGAGGCTGAGATCCACCTCTGAGCGTACTTCCCTGGGCTGTGTCCTTCTCCCACCTGCAGAAGTGTCTTCTCGCAGGGGAGGGAACTGATTTTGGCTGCTTCCCCCTCCCAAGGTCCACAGGTGCCCCTAGGATGTGTCCCAGCCGGCACTGCTCCTCCGCGACAAAGCGTGTCACTTCAGGTTCTGGGGCCATGGTGCCACCGGCCTTAGCAGGGGCTCTGCTCTGCAGCAGCTGCTGCAGCCTCTGCTCTGGACTGCGTGAGCATGATGGCGAGGCCGCCGCATTCGCATCGCCGAAAGTAAACTGGATGTCAAGTACACTTCCCATCTGGCATCTATTAAAATAATGTGTGCGTGTGTGTGTGCGCGCGCGCGCCTGTGTGTGTATAAAATGCGGACACACTCTCTGATTTCAAATATAGAACAAAATGCATGTTTTAAATTATGTTTTAATTTTGGCTCTTTTGTTAACTGGAAAGATCCTTTATTTTAGAGTTTGTGCAAACTATTTTACTTAACATATTATCTGTAACAGATTGCATAAGCATGACTGTTATCTGCGTTAGTCATCACTTTAGACCATGGAATATAACTCATGGCAGTCTGGATTTAATGAATGTTTGAATTAACCTATACCTAATTTCTTGTGTTTTAAAACCTAAATCTCATTGAAAGCTGAGCTTTGTTTACTTCCCAAAATTGATCTGAGGGCCATTTGGAACACTTAGTGTATTCTAAAATGTGATCGTATCAACAATACACGCTCGAGTTTGTTTTAAAGTGAGTTTTTCTTTCCTAGTTTACATAAATCATTTAAAAAAATCGTTCACTTTTTTGGATCATAATGTACTCACTTGGCTTTTAGACCTACATAGCTCACAGGCCAATTTTTCAAACAGGATTCTAAAGCTATTTGTGGATTACTTTCTGTTTGCTACTTGTAATCTGCATTCCTGAGGCAAGCATGCTAAAATGACTGAGGATTTTCATCGAGCTAAGTGATTATACTAAATAGGGCAATTTTGGGTGCTCTTAGCTTCTGTGTTTAAAAATACAATGCAGAAGAAACCAACACCGCATTTTCTGTTAAACCACAGAGGGCACTGTTTGTTCTTAATATAAAATGAGCCTATTAGACAGACTCGTGTCACTCTTCATTAAGCAATTAACATTAAGACCTTAAATTTAGCCTTTTTTTTTTTTTCCTTTTTTCCTTCTTTGATTTAAAAATTGTCCAGGTGTATTATACTGATGTTCTTTCAGTGTTTGGTACCAAATACTGCCTTGGAGTGTCCCTCCTCTCCTTACTGGTTCATCACACTTCGTGGAGTCAGATAGGGTTAAGGTACCGAAGAAAGGGAACGACTGAGTTATGTGAGGTTGAAAGTCAATTGGCTATGCCAGTTTTGTGATTCTTGTTTATTTAGCTACTACTTGAAATAGTCTGAACAAAACATGATGACCTTTTCTGTTTTCTCAAAAGAAAAAATCTTCCAAAAAACCTGACATAGAAAAAGCAATAGCAAAAGTTACAGGGTTTGATAAAAATAAAGATTGCCTTTTTCTAATTCCATGACTTTTGTTTGTTTGTTTGTTTCTCTAAAAAATGCTGAAAAAAAATCAGAATTCCATGCAAAACAAATTTGGTACTTGTCTTGTCTTGGAGTTGTGTTGATACAAAGTGACCCTAGATCATTGTGCAGAGCATCACACACAGACAATATAAACTGTTTATAACATAAAAATCCTAATAGATTAAAGGAAAGAAATAAAAATGTAGAAACTGAGTAAACTGTGAACATGAGATTAGCAGAAAGATTCTTGTTTGCTTGTGCTTGTGTTAACTGTTGTGCAAGTTTGGGACATCTCAGAAGCCTATGAAGTATTACTTATTTTACTGTTGGTTCAATCAGAGGTGTAAAAGTCCTTATTTTAGCAGTTCCTTTCTTGCAGTTCCTTTCTTATAAGGCTGGTGCCAAGATCCGTGAGGTGCTTTGCAGCTCTTGATGCAGGGCGGCGTGGTCTCAGCCAGACATAGCAGGTTTCGCTTTTTGGTCAGTGCTTGGCCAAAGAGGGACCTGGATCAGTTAGGTCACAAATGGTATTACTTGGTAGCTGCAAGCACTTGGAAAGGATTGTAGGAATTAAAGATGTCTCCGGAAAAGTGGCTTTCCCAGGATCCCCTGATGGGGTTTGGGCAACCTGTGAGTTGGTCACAAGTCCCAAGCTCATAGGTGGTTGTACAGAACCAAAACTTTGGATATTATTTGTTGAAGGGAGAATAAGGGCTTATCACTGTTTATCACACTGGTTGACACCACTGTTTCTCTTTTCAGAACTGTAAAATAACTGAGGTTAGGAGGGACCTCAGGAGGTCCCTAGTCCAACCTCCTGCTCAAAGTTGTCCCCAGACCAGGTTGCTCAGGTCTTTACCCAGTTGGGTTTGAAAACCTCCAAAGGTGGAGCCTGTACAGCCCCTCTGGATAACCTATTACAGTGCTAAATTATCTAAGGGTGATTTTTTTCCTTATATCCAGGTTGAATCCCTCTTGTTCCAATTTATACCTGTTGTGTCTACTCTTCCCGACATGTCCCAGAATAGACCCTTGAGGAGCTCCTCTTCTCACCAGCCACTACGTAGGGTACTACCCAGTAACCACTACCCTTTGAAATGAGGAATCCAGACAGTCTTTCCTCCATCTTGTAATCCTGACATCAGGACTGTAAAGACTCACCTTGGACATAAGGATGCTGTGGGATACCATGTTGAAAGTGTTGCTAAAGAAAGCCTTTCCTCCTTTGGGAGGAGACTCATGAGAAGGGTGCTGCTCCTGGGGCTACATTTAAAGGAACAATTTGTAAGACAGCTAATGGGGACTGTCCAGAGAAATGGAAATTACTCTCTGGTTTCCAGGGTTTTTCCTTTAAAAAAAATGAAACCGTGTGTTGAAATTCCCTTCTGAGAGCTGTTCAACCAACTCGTCCCTTGCTACAAGGTGAAGGATGAAAAAATTTCGGAGGCTTCTTATAAAGTATACAGTAGTAAAGGTCTGAACCCTTTTTAAAGAAACCCTAATACGAGATTGTTTGTACCAGCAAACAGGCAAACTCTGCTGCACAGCTGGAGTGTTGCTTTCTGCTAGAGACAAAGGCATTATCCCGCAGGTGAGGTTACATGCTTGTGTATGCATTTTAGGATTGGGTCTGCATTACCACAGGATAGTTATAAAAACATGTAGATAGTTCCGCAGAAGAATTTGATTTTTTCAAAATGGTTTTCCTGTACTTCTTTGCCTGTCTGATTTTCAAAAACTGGAAACTTAATCTGGGAAATAGGGCCACGAAGTCATTACAAAAGCCCTGCACAGCACAACTCTTGCTGATTTTGGCTTTTCTTTCTCCTCCATATGCCAATTCATTCCTAGCTATGCTTATCAAGGGATCATAAGCATTTTCCATCTCATTTAATTTTTGAACCTGGAATTCAGTATTCTGCAACATAGAATATTGGAACTGCTTTAATTTGCTAAGTTTAGGCATATCCTGAATTTCTAAATATTATTAAACATAAGGTTCCTTTGATTTTTCCTTTTAAGTGACATAGAATGAATTTGTAGAAGAGAAAGCAGTACTTAAGTTATCCATAATGCATCTGTTTATGTTTCCAACTGGTGTACTTTATCACCAAGTCATTGGTTTATATTATAAAATGATGGTTGTGTAATAAGTAGTTAGCAGAAACCACAGGCACGTCTTTGAAATAACACTAATGGCCATTTTTGATGAAATATATGAGTCTCTGTGAAAATGATTTGATGAAGAAATGTATTTTCTTTACTTCCTGTTAACAGTGAGCATGTTGAAGCCCTTTAATCTCTGCTGCACAACTAAACATTTTTTTTTTCTTATTTGGGATTATTTGAACTAGCAAGCACCATTTAATAGTCAAGAAGCTTTAAAGCAAGTGAATTTGATCAGGGAAGCCCTAATTAACAGTACAAAGCGAAAAAAAAAAGTGCACATGTAATGGTTTCAAATAGAAATATAATTAGCTGGTAACCTCGGGAATTAGTCATTCTGCCTTTTTCTATACTCATCTAGTTTATGGTACTGAGGATCTTTTTCTGCTGGCTGAGTTTGCATATGGAAGAACAATAAATAACAGCAAATGATAAAGCATGCTGGAAGGCCTAAGCATGATGACATTTTTAAGACTGAGGTTTGCTCTGAAGGGATTAAATCTCTGGGTTTATACGAAAGGTGCAGCCGGTCCTTAGCAATTCACAACGCTGCACATTGGATAAGTTTTCTGGCATTTCACAAGTAAATCTTCCAACCAGTTTCTAAGCTAAAATTAGATGTAAGTTGGATCCATGGTTAAATATGTGATCCTTGGACAAGTTTAGCATTTATGTCTGTTAAATGCTCTTCCTTAAAAAAAGACACTTCCTCTATAGTTCAGCTGTAATGCATTGTGCAAGACGATATTTTGCCCAGGGTACATTTGAAGAAATAATTTATGATTAAGTTTTTACACACTGTTATATTTAACGGCTGTTACAAGCAGTTTTGCTGATGCTACATATTTTCAATCTTGTCCTCAGAAAATTTTGCTAAACTTTGGCTATTTTTTCATGGGTTTTTTCCACCCAAATGAAGATTACTTGCATAATGCAGAGGGAGGGTTGTTTTGGGAAAGTTCTAACCAAACTTTTTCAACTTTAAGAAATGAGTTCATTAAAATATTTGCTTGTTCATATTGTTGACATTTTGGAAAAAAAATGCCCTTAGTGCAGAGACCACCAGGCTTTGATATCAAGACTGGAAATATGGCCTTTGTTTCATGACTGTGCACTTGGTTGTCTTCATGACATAAATTTTGGTTATAATACAAAGTTTTGAAAAAGCTTGCGTTTGTATATGCTTAACAGAGACTTCTTTGACATGAGGAGCTAGAAAATAATTTTTGACTGGACTTACCTTGATTTTCCTAGTTTCAGCCACCCTGCCACAGGCAGGGCAGACGGAAGGCTGGGGCAGGTGAAAGTTGGAGAGGGAGTCTGGATGAAGAGCTGGGCAGCAGGACCTGGAGTTGTCAGGACAAGGGGACAGGAGTCATGAGCTCTGCAGGGAGAGGTTGGGGCAGAGGGACAGTGGGAAGTGGTGGTAGAGCATGGACGGGGCACTGGCAAGAGAAACCAAAAAGAGAGTGCTTGGGATGAAGAGTCAAGGGTGGAGAAGAGTAGACCAGGACAGGTCTGCGGGAGCAGAGAAGGATAAGACAAGCTTGGAGCTGAAGGACAGAAAAGTTTACACCAGCTAAAATCCTCCTATGAGAGAAAAAATAGAGGCAAAGATCCAGAGACTGGTTGTTATTTTTTTCCTTTTCCCCATGAGGTTTTTCATTTCTAGTTTCATAGGTTTGAAACAATTCATTCTTCAAGCACCATCACCAAGACTGCAAAATGAAGCACTGAATAGCCAGTATTAAATGCAGATATTAAGGTCACATAGCCTTCATTTGGCCCCCTTTTTTTCCATATACACATCCAAATTACTTGCTCAAATTATCCATTTTCCACAGAGCCAACACTTCTTTTTGCACACAGAGTAAGTGTAAACTCTTAATTACTGAGCAGCTATTAACACTGCTGCATCCCTTCAATGCTCAATGAGCATGTCCCACACATGATTTACTGCACCGCATTCAACCCAGCTCTGATGACGGGCGGATTCATTAATGTAGGATTTTTTTCTAGGGATGGTAATAGGTGTTTATTTCTTCATATTAACCACTGCATCATTAAAACATTGGATTTTGTGATATGTAGGGGTTATTAAGTCAGTTGTAGAAGTGAGCTGATAAAATATTTAGGAACTGAGACCAGAAGTGATTATTTATATTGGTCACCCTTTCTGAGAAGGCGAAGGTCTGCAGAGTACATAACATTAGATGGACTTAGCTCCCAGGGACTTGTATCTGGTAATGCTTAGGAGTCAAGTGCCAAGATCTTCTGCCAGGTGCTCAGCACATGAAGTCTTTGCAATTAGTGACCACATGTGAAATGTCTGGCTTTGAGCTGGTCTCCAGGTTTTCAGAATCTGCAGGCATGAACTTCTCCATTCTCCTGCCTCATTCATTTTTTAATGTCTTCGAGGAAGGAAGGAGAAGTCCTACAGATAACAGTCTTCCTTTCATAATTTGGATCCATTCCTAAAACACGTTTGCCTTGTGAATTGAATGGGATAGCAATCCTGTGGTAAAATACCTGTATCTAATAAATAACAGTAAAATGCTAGTTAAAAGTTAGTTACGCAGGCAAACTTATTTTTGGTATTTCCTGACTATTGAAAACGTCACTACTTCAGTTTATTTTTAGCCAAATTAACCAGACTTGGGAGAAATAGCAGTTTCCTACAAGTTTTGCGAAGGCATTGATGGTCCTGCTGCAGGAAAGCCTAGAAGACCTGGGCTGCCCAAACGGCATCTGAAGCCTGCCCGGATCATCAGCCCCCACTGTTTCTTGGTGTCTGGGCTGTTCCTTGGTGTCTGGGCTGTTCTTCACAGCAGAGAGAGAGAGAGGCTGAGATTATTTTGGTGGGGAGGACGGGTAAATAGGGGACAAAGGACAGAAGGCTGTAGGAAACCAGAGTCATTAATTCTCTTGCCGGTGGAGCAGTGTGCGTGTAATGACGCCTTAAGCTACAAAATCCTTAGGGTCTTAGAGGTGACTCTGCCATTCACAGCCTTTCATCTGCAGATAATGTGTATACAGTACTTTTGGGAGGGACGATACTGCTAGAGGTTTCTCTTGCTTGGCCCATACGACCCCACCGTGTTCAGAGAAATGATGCAGGACCACAGGCAAAAGTTTAGACACTGGGATTCAGGGTTCTCCATCCTATCACACACTCTATAGACAATAATAAAGGTCCAAATTCCCCGCAAGCTCCAGCCACTTTATACTCTTCAGGTGTGGCCAATCTAATTCAAAGGCACATCAACTTTTTGGCCAGGTCTGGAATTTTCACGTGCCTTTAATGCAGTAGTAAACCTGCTCATAAGAATGAAATTAAGCAAAAAAAGCTTTTAAATGAGAATTTTTACAGTTAAAGCATCCATGGAATATTATTGTTAGGAGCATCAGGAGGTGAAAAATGCATAAAGTGTCTTTAAAAATAACTTTAATCTAATCTGGAACCAGGCCATTAAAATCATTCCATCATAACTACATAATTATTTTGTCACATTATTATAACTTATTATGTAGAATGGTTAAGGACCTTGACCATGCATTTCTTAACTGAATGAATTTGGCTTTTTTTTTAAGTATAAATTCTGTTTTCTTCTTAGTTTGTTACCTATAAAAAAGTTCGTGGTTGATATTTTTAATTTTTCTGCAGCTAATGAGAGCTTTAGCTGAGAATCCAGCCTAACCTTTCTGATCTCAATGAATATGACAGGAGGAGCATTAGGCTTATTAAAATACTTTCTAGGACAGATGAAATTTAGGATTTCTTGGATCTAGTTATGGACCGGGAAATAATAGGAATAATAAACCCAAGATGGATATTGCATTTTTAAACAGGGGTGCACTGACGGTGTTTCCATGTGTAGCCTTTGGACTATATGATCTGCTCAGCATGGCCTAATGACAGCAGGAGTTTTGCTCTTTGACTTCCTTGCATCCAGGGATTTTGCTCCATGTAATGAAGCATTTGTTATCCATAACTACTTCATTAGTGTGAAGATTCACATGGAAGAGTTTTAGGAACCTCCCTTCAGAAAGCTGCCATTGGATGTGGATGTTGAATATCCTCAGGGAAAAGAGATTGTCACTGAGAGAATCTTGTCCATGAGAATACGATGCGGGCACTCCCTGGGGTGCTTGCATGAATAGGAAGGATTAAAGGTTCAGGCTTATAGCCCATTTGTCATGAAATCCTCTAATGATGACAGAAACTGTAGACTAGCCTCATATAGAATATCTATAAAGAGCAGAGTGAAAAGGATATAGTGAAGCAATGGTGCATGGCCCTAATTTTAGAAGTATTGAAAGTGGGAGAATTCGAGGAGTTTCCGACAGTAACAGAATATTTGGGTTCGTTTTCCCTTCCTCCCGCCAGTGCATAACCCAAGCGCTAAAGGCTGTGCCTTGAAAAGCCCGTATGAGCATCTGGAGGTACTCTCCCTTCCTCTGTGTCCCAAGCACCCTCTAGGAAATACAAGAACATTAGTCCAAAAACCTAAAATAGCTCAAAAGCCGCAATATGTAACAGGAAGAAAGCAAGAGAGCACTAATGCCCAGCAGCAGCTGGGATGCAGCTGGTGAGAGCACGGTGATGCTCCTGCCTGTCTGCCTTCAGCAGGATGGGGTAGCAGTGCCAGGGACTGCCGAGGTGCTTGCCAAGGGTGCCCGTCTGTTGGTAACCTGGAATCTACTTGGGTCCCCAGCTTGACCCTGGTCCCGAGGCATGCTGAGGCTGCGGGACTCCTCGGATGGTCCAGGACTGGCGCAGTCAGCTGCTCTGTTTCATTTCAGATGGAAATGTTTTGATTTTTCCCTCGCTGAAAAAATGTTGGAAATTCCAAATGTGCATTTCATATTTCAGCTGGAACTCAATGTCCCACAAAATGGAAATTCCCTCTCTTCGTCTAGCTGCAGCCTGGAAGAAGGGACCTTTGAGGGGATGCACGAGAGAGGTGTAGCCTGATCTTCAGAGGAGAAAGTGGGTGTGAGGCTCCGGGGCTGCAGCATTTCTGTACAAATAGAGGTGTATTTCCTAATCTGAACATTTCGTGTTTTAGCCAATAAAAATACGCTCTTTGCATCTTTTTGCTGAACACCTGGAATTTTTCAAAGGGATATCTATACCAACCAGGTTTAGTTACAGCTCTGCAAAACATGAGTGGCAGGTGGGGGTGAGGGAGGGAAAGCAAGGTGTTTTAGGACACGAAGCAGCCCTCCTCTGCCAGGATGCCTGTTTAAAGTGTAAGCTCATATGAGCAAGGATAATCTTTTTCTGTATGTAGTGTGGTGTCCGGCGAGCTCTTACAAATCAGTAATAGTCTGTGTATGCTGGCTTGCCAGGCACAGCTTTTATACACCAAAATTTTCCATGTGAAATCAGAGGATGGTGTTGTGCATCTCTGTCCTGGCATGGCAGTGAAGTGTTACCTGCTGCTGGTGAGGGAGCGTGGTTACATGGCATGGACGTTATCTGCACGCAACTGCTATGTGAGCAAATGTGAGCAGTACCCCCGTGAGAATCAGTCTGGTAAAAAAAGAAAAAGAAACCAACACCAATTTGCCAAGAAGATTAAGCATAATGGCTGAGACGAGGCTTGTGGGTATTTATCAGATTATTTACCATGACAGGAGACATACCTTATTTCTTGTGTTCTCAGATAACTCATGTCGTCTCAAAAATATGACCCTGCAGGTACAGAAATTTTTAAGTGCCTTGTTTAAAAATGGTCTGAAGAAACTTCCTGAACAGAAAGTGTAAAATATTTGTTCAGTGGGCTACCCGATAAGCTTTTCACTTCAGTAGTTTTTCCTGTTTATCCTAACAGATGTCTTGTTGTTTCCGAAATCTCGGAATAGGAAATACCTCCATTAACTTAATTTAGGTAGTTCGATTTCAGTGGTACCCACTGCACTTTGCATTTTATAATTTGCAGTTAGGAAGCAACATCTGGACCTGTCCCAGTGAAAATGGGATTTCCTGCTCTTAATACATTTATTGTATTTCCTTACATAAATATTGTTTTATTATAGAAAGGAATCATGTTATTAATCTTTACTGTGTGTCTGAACTGTTGATTCAGACGTGGAAAACAAGGTCATTTCCAAATACTTGATGTACCTAAGACCAGAAGTTGCTGTTAAGTGGCATCGATGCATTGGCTTTGAGCGGCTTACAGCCACTTATATGTTCACGAGTCTGCAGGAGAAATGGAGCTTAGAGCACAATATCTCCACCTCATATTTGACATCCCTGGGAACGTAAATCTGTCCAGCTTACCATTGGAATATGGTACCTGGGGGTTTGCTGACTTGAACCACGGCTATTTAGTGGAAAACATATTGGAAATCAGATTGTTACTTGCACAATTACTTGCTAATCATGTTTTCCTAAGCAGATCTTCAGTGCTCTCCGTGAGCCGACAGCTCTTTAAGCAGCTATCCTGCTTGGTTCTGGGGGACTGGATTGGATGCATTTGTGAAGTTCGCTGCATAATGTAACCCAGTCCTCAAAAGTTTTACTTTTTTACAGTCACAGTCGATTAAAGCTGACCTGGCAAGGGACCAGAAAGCCTCTGGGAGGATTAGCGGTTATTAGTGTCACTGCCTCTTCTACTGTAAAAGCGGTGGCTGTGTTACGAGGGGCCGAGCAGGCATGGCCCCGGCACAGCTCACCCCTCGGAGCCGAGCGGGGAGAGGGAAGCTGCGGCTGGTGGGGATGCCCGGCTGCCGGCAGAGCCTCCTGCTGCTACTGGCCCCCGCTCCCCTGGGTGCGAAAGAGCCCCGCTGTTTGACAGCAAACATCGAGGAGCCCCTTTGCAGGCCAGGGGCTTGGTGGCTGGTGCTGGCCACCGGCCGAGCGCTGTGGCGTTGGGGCTGGGTGGGCGGCCATCGACCCGGCTGCCAACCCCCTACGGGTGTCCCGACTCACCTGGGTGGCAGCGGGAGGCAGGGAAATCACTCAACACCCGGCTCTGTAGTGCTTTGTCTCCCTTTCTTCTCTTTCTGCTTTGTACGCTGCAGCAGAGAGGTGGCTGGCGCTGAACTTTTTACCTTCGAGGCTAAGTATTTTGTGCGCTGGAGAAAATGGCCATTAAAATGATTTGTGAAATAAATACTATCACTAGGGCAGGTGTTGGACCTGTAAACAGTTAATTGCCAGAGCTCTGCAGATGTCATCTATTTCTTTTGAGACGTCTACCAGCTAATATTATCTGATAGCAGCTCATTCAGTTGACGAATCTGTCATTTTGCAATTTAGCTACCAGAATGTGTGCTGGGTCGATCAGCTTGCATGCCTGTATTTGGAAGAGCTTCACAGTCTGCAATCATCTGGAGACATTCAAGGTATAATGCCATTAATATTTTACAATCATCCTGACAAGAAAGAAACAGAGTAGAACAATCAAAACATGTTGGTTTTCTGTGCCTTTGAGACTCATGCTAAAGTTGTTTTTAAATCACGATAAGGGTAATAAAAGCCCGGTCCAGCCCAAAGGTCAGCAAACGGCAGAAGATGGGGCACGTTGTAAAGAGGAGATTTAGCCAATGCTTGTTTGTAGAAACTTCGTGAAATCGTATTTGTGTTCAACATCTGTCTTCAGCACTTTTCAGCTGGTTCATGCTTTGATAATTATCACAGAAGTTTGCTTCAGGTAAACCAATTGTGCTCTAGAAGCCATACCTCAAAAGATACTCAAAAGTGGATCCACTATTAACAATGAGAAGAAATAGAGGAGTATGTTTGAAATAGGCAGGATTCGTGCCTACTTTTGAACGGATCTGCATTTTGAATTATTCAAATTAAAACTGCTTTGTAGTTGAAAAGTATAACAATACTTGTGAACTGGTCTATGGGGTATTGTTTCTTCTGTTGATCACATTCAAGTAAATCTTAACACCCTCCCTAATAATTTCAGCTATGTTTAGTATTTTTGCTATTCACTAGAACAAAAGATGATTTGTACCTGAGGAGCGTGTATTCACTCAGCAAGCCTAGGGGGAAACTATGGAATTTGAATGGGAAATTATCTATATAAGGCAAAAAAAAAAAAAGAGAGAAATGTGTTTTTTTGAGAAAAGCATTAGCATCGAGGAGTTTGTGGTGGAATTGCATTTGAGTCGTAATCTTTGTAAAAAGCCCCCGCTAAAGCAGATAACTAATTTGCTATGTAGTCAGGCTGCTCAGGTTACCCCCTTGATGTTTTGGGCTGTGGGGACCCTCCTTCAGGACTTTTTTGCTCTCAGTGGCCACAGCAGTGGGGCCGCAGATGAATAGGGTGGAGTGGCAGGAGGGTAAATGTGAGAGCTTTGTGTTTTTAGACAGTTCTTTTGCTTCTAGGAAAGTTAATTAGGAAGTGAAACCTTAAGCAGTTGACAGTGTGCATTGTTGGCTGCTAGTGCTCTGTGACAAATACCACTGAAAGGTACTTCACTTTCTTTTGTAAACAGAAAGGTAAGGAATTTGCACAAAAATGTATTGGTGAAGATCTGCTTTTCATCATGGCCTAACCACATAGTAAACAACAGAAATAACTTGTTTTAATAAAGTATGGTGTTGAAACATTTATCAGCAAGCTCTTTCTCTCCATTTCAAAGGTATGTTTAGGTAAGAGGAACTGTTGCCTTGAAGAAACCCAATCTGAAATTTTGTTATAACATTTTCTTCAGGTCAAGGTCAGGAAACTTAAGGAAAAGTTTGACTTTTGGGCCATCATACAATTATGCCTGAGTTGATTAATACAGTATGCTGAAACAGTGATCTAAGAATTTCTTAGTATTTTAAATGTGTCCCAAATAGTAGTTACTTACATAAAATGATTCTAGTAGTCACATTATAAAAAGCATGATTTCATTTTTATTGTCATTTTTTGCATGTAGCCATGCACAGTTATAAGCCAAATGTAATAATCCATGTATTTTAATTTCTCTGCATAACAATAAAAAGATTAACATACCTTTCTCTTATGGTCTAGGTTCCCTTGAGTGGCACCAATATAAGCCTCTGGAGAATTAATAAACTAGGTCTGGGGACTTCAGAGTTAAAGCCTGTTAAAACAGCTCTGCGTAGTACTTCAATTGAACTAGGCTTTAGTGGTGTGCTTGTGAAACCAAATGGAGAACATTACGAAGGTGGCTTAAACACACGATAGATGGCCATTTCAGAATAAAGGTAGCTGTGTTTTGCACCAACGCTCCCAACATCTGCAGGCGGAGCAGCTCTGCACACTTCTCCTCTCACAGGCTTTCACAGCATGAGCAATACAGAGTAACATGGCAGAATAGTAATCATACGAAGACTGTATAAAGGGTATGGCATTTGTGGAAATAAGATTAGCAACTCAACAAGCAGTCACCACAGATGGCTGCTCCAAAGGGTTGGCGAACAGCGAGGCAGGAATGGCATTGAGACTTGTACGTCTACGATACACGCACGCTGTGTGGTGCTTAGTCTCATACAGAGAATGGTATAAAGGATATTTTCTAAGCAAGACCCGGGGCCTTTGTAGCCTCTGTCCCCCTGGACTGCCCAGGCTGGAGAGTCTGTGGTTGTGCAGAGATGTCCTGACAGGAAATTTGGGGGTTGGACTAGATGGTCTCTAGAGGTCCCTTCCAACCCTGACCATTCGGTGGTTGTGATTCTGTGAAATACATGGACCTGTTGGAGCAGGTCCAGAGGAGGGCCACAAAAATGATCAGAGGGCTGGAGCACCTCTCCTGTGAGGACAGGCTGAGAGAGTTGGGGTTGTTCAGCCGGGAGAAAAGGGGAAACCTCTCTCTCTGGGGAGACCTTACTATGGCCTTTCAGTACTTAAAGTGGGCTTGTAAGAAAGATGAGGACAGACATTTTAGCAGGGCCTTTTGTGATAGAACGAGGGGTAATGGTTTTAAACTAGAAGAGGGTAGATTCAGGCTGGATATAAGGAAGAAATTTTTCACAATGAGGGTGGTGAAGTCCTGGCACAGGTTGCCCAGCGAGATGCCCCATCCCTGGAAACATTCAAGGTGAGGTTGGACGGGGCTCTGAGCAACCTGATCTAGCTGCAGATGTCCCTGCTTATTGCAGGGGGGTTGGACTAGATGATCTTTAAAGGTCCCTTCCAGGCCAAACTATTCTATGACTCTATGACGGATTCTATGATTCTATGACTGATTCTATGATTCTACCTCTCACTGCTTATCCATACTGTCCCCTTGCTCACATCCATTAGTCTCAGTCCTTGTGCTAATGACAGTTTCCTCAACCATGCACATATTTTACAATGGCTTTCCCTTTTGCCAGTTTTCCTTACAGAAACGGAGAATTTAGGGGAATTTAGGGAGAATTTCATACATTCCCATGAAGCGATGCTCTGTCTGTTTTGACAAGGCTGTGTAATGCCATTTTGATTTAGTCCACAGAGTGAGCTATTTTTGAAGATTTTCAGAGGATCATTTTGAATATAAAATTATTCAGCAAATTCCACATTTTTCCACAAGAAACTCCCCAAATATTATTAGGCTTAGCTTTTTTTTTTTTTTCTGTGTTGCTTTGAAAAATGGAGTAGGAGGTTTTTCAAAGATCCTTAATTTCTTCCTACTCCTTCCTAATGTTCTTAAGGATGCAAATCCAATACACTGTAAAAATTACAGTGATTTAATAATAAGTATATTTTACAGGATAACTATGGGGTAATGGTGCTTGAGTAAGGGGGGCTTGAATAAGGTTAGGTTACGACTATACATCAGAACTGCTCTTCAGGCACTTTTAATGACCCCAAGGCCAGGTGATACAGGGCTGAGGATATGAAATTAGCTTGCCGGTGACTCTTCCTGCTGTATGACTATAGATGAGCATGGGGAGGGCTAGAAGAAGGCTGAAGGACTGCAAGGGTGCGTTTGGGTCGGGGAGGAGGATTCCACCCTTATCAACCCCGTTGTGAGCTCATTCCTCATTTCTTGAGCAGAGCGGAATGTTTATTCAGCTGACACAGTTTCTGGGAAAGAGGCTAGAAGGAGAAACCGCTGCGTGACAGTCTTCTTCCTTATCATCTATGGTGGTGATGTATCCGTGCAACATGTGTAGTGTGGGAAGGGATGGGGAAGAATGGCCAGCTAGACAAAGGGCAGACCTAGGAAAATGAAGTACTTGAATGCACAGGGGATTATTACCCCATTTCGCTGTATCTACAGCAATGTTCATCTGAACTTAGCCTACCAAACCTTAATCAAAATAATCTTTTTCACTTGAGCGGTTGATTAACCCCTAAAGGCTCCATCTTTCAGTAAGTTTAAGCAAATTCAAATAATATGTGTGGAGTATACGGTGCTGATTTCCACCAGAGTATATATTAATAGCGGTGTCACTGGATGGAGGCACGGGGAAAGGCTGGGAGCAAACCAAGCCGGGGGCTGCCCCAAGTCCAGCATCGGACCAACAGGGAACAGCTGAAAGCACAGGACTGCCTTCCTACTCCCAAATCCCTGCTGTGATTGCTAAGCACTTCTGAGCCATGCGTATGACTTTGTGTGGGAGCAAGCAGATTTGGAAGGGTGTGATTAAACTTGCAGGAGAGGCCTGCAAGGCACGGTGCGAGCTGAGGAACAGCCCCCCTCGACTGATTTTTTCTGGGGACTGCTTTTCCCTTCACAGCATCAGACCTTGTTGCTATCCCTTCTAATCCTGTTCAGTGGGTGTCTCTGTGAACAGACTGGTGGCCTTCAGCTGCATCTCCTCATGGAAATTGCTTTGACCCTTATTTTCATTTGTTGGCCCGACTGCTGTCCCGTCCCCGAAGTGGAGTGTGGTTACACCTTTCTGCTTAAGCTGGCATGTTTAAGTTAAAAACAGAAGAAATTAGAACTGCTCAGCTTTCTAGAAATAATTTTTCTTCTCTCTTTATCACCTACAGAATGCCTGGAGACTTTCAAACTAATAACAAGATTATGTAAGAGAATAGGAAATAAAAACATACATATATTTTATTTCTGCAGAAACACCGCTGTTGCATTTACTCTTCCAACACAGTAAATGAGCCTTCTATATACTTTGGCACTACAAAGCATTTCAAAGATACTTCTGGTAAACACCAATACCGTATCTATCCTTCTAAATCTCAGTCTTCGGGAATGTATATATTGTAGAAGTGGAACAAAAAAGTCAACTTCAACATTTTAAGCAATCAGTTTGATTCTGGTCATGGCAATTACTCTTTCTGTCAGCAGGAGTAAAATTTACAATCGGGAAATCAAAGAGTCAAACATATTCCTGTATAATGCAGCATAAGCTGCACATAAATTAGATCACCCCGCTGGAAAACCTGCTTCCTCTCATTTGCCTGAGAGGAGCTGGGTGGCCTCCGCATGCCGCACAGACGCGTGCGGCATGCTCGGGCCTGACCCGTGGGCAGGTGGAAGGAGTGGGGTGGTGGTTAGGACCACGCTGCCGTGCCAGGGCAGGATCCTGCTGTGCTCCCATCCCTCTCCTTGCCCACAACGTGCACTGCTGCCGGAGCTGGCCACCCCACCAACCCAACCTGACCCACTTCCCAACCCAGCTTGCAAACGAGGGCTGCGGGAAGAGGTTGTCTTTCCCTGACGTGGGTGAGCTGTCCTGGCCATGGGTTGGCCAGCACTTCTGCAAGCATAGGCTAGGAAAGGCCCTCTGAGGTAGCAGCCTGAGAGGGGCTGGTTTCATTCCTGCATGCAACTCTGGCTGCTTCCCACCCAACGCGTAACGTTGGGCTGTGACCTGGTGCTGTCAAAGAGATGCAGGCTTGAAGAAAAGGGTTGCCCTTGCTGGGTGCGCTGCCTGGGCCAGCTCAGCGAGTGAGCTGCTGGTCAATCAGGCCAAGGAGGGGAACAGCAGGGACTTATCAAGCTGTGGCTGATGCAGGCTGCCACGGGCTGCGCAGGCTCTACACGCTGGTGCTTTGGCCCCGGGAAGAGAGATGCTGCTTGGCTTGTCTGCCAAGGGCGAGCAAGGAGAACCATAAGCACATCATCTGGGCATTTATGAGACCTTGCTTAGGTCTAGCTTGATGTTCCAACTACAAATATGGGGAAGAACCCCTAAATTGCTTGGCTTGGGCAATTGGTTCTTCCCCAGTTGCAGTCACCAGTATAAGCAGACAGGCTTAGAGAAACCAAAACCCTTGGGATGGGAGACTAGAGCCACTCCAGAAAGCTCCTCTTGTTCTCCTGCAGTTGCCAACCATGTGCTCCTACCTCTGAAAAAATAAATCAGTGTTAGCATCTGTCTCTCTTTCATGTGGGGTTGTGCTCTCTAGTGCAGAGCCACAGGGCTCCAAGGACCAAAGGCTGGGCAAAAACATGGCCAGAGCCGGGAAAGACTCGCACTGTGCGGCCCCCTGCAAACCCTCCATCCCTCACCAAGGGCCTGGCCTTCAACAAGTAACAGAAATGTGCTGCATACCAGATATCTGAGTTGTTCTCATGAATTCAAAACACAAGGCACAAAATATGTGGAAAATTATCCCTGCATATAGTTTGGAGTAGCAAGGGAATGAAGGAGCAGAGCAGTAATCACGCTAGCACAATTGGAGAGAGCTGCTCTCAAGGCAGCACACAAGCCTGGCTCCCTCTGCGCCCTCTCACAGCCCCCGGTCCCTCTCATAGCTGGAGGAGAAAGCAGGAGAGCAGCTGGCCAGCCGGAGCAAGACGGAGGTGCCCATCCTCCTCCCCATTCCCCTACTGCCGCCCTGGAGCAGCACATCAGTCCCAGCTGCATTTCTCCCCTTTTCTGTTATCTTCTCTTCAAGGGGCATCCAGCTAACTTCATGCCTTCACTCTGTCTTTTTTTCTTTTCAGGAGTGAGGCATTGACAGTTTTCCCCTTTCTTCCCCATGGGTTCATTGGAAATGGCCGATGAAAACAGTGATCAGCCAATTTATGTGATACTCTCTCAGACAGACGAATGGGAAAGTGGGACTTCTGAGGCTGGTCTGGACAATGTAATTAAAATGAGCCTTGTGCAGCAGTTGTAAGTTGACCCTTGGCAAACAACCTGGCTGGCCAAATCGGGTTTTGGAAAGGGCTTTCTCATTGCTTAACATGGGTGATTCCGCATTTTAGTGATTCTGTAATTTTTTTTCCTCTTTGGAGAATTCTAGTGGGTTTATTTATAAAATAGCATAGATTTTGAGACACCCACTTCATCTTCTTTCACTGAGTTACCTTCTTCTACAAATAGTTCAGACTCAGAATTCCTTTCCTAGGTAGTTAAAAAAAAAAAAAAAAGAAGAAAAAAAAAGAAAATAGATCTCATTTCAGTTGACAAGAATCAGTAGACTGGTTCCCAGATCTGGGAACCTTTCCTTTTGGTAGTACATAATCCTCTCTGACTACATTCATTTAATTCTTCGAGCCCACTCTGCACTTCAGTGTGTTCTCAGGTTTCTACCTCTTCATAGTACATTTTTAACACATAGAAATAATGCCTGAAAGCTAATTATGTTAAACAACTTCAAGGTAATTTCAAACATACTTGGTCTTGTAGAAAAATTTATGTCTAACTTTAAAAATAATTTCTGGTAACAATTATACAAGGAGTGTCATAAATATTTCTGCTCTGCTGAGCAGGATTTTGCCTTTAGAAAAATAATATTATCATTAACTGTTTTTATCATAGCAGCAAAAACCGAGCCAGGGAAGGCTGAGCCCTGGTGTGCTCAGTCTCCCCACTCACAGCCACCCTTTAAAGCCTGACCTTCTCCTCTAAATACTTATAATCAAAGTGGATGCTATGGATAAAGATGACAGGGATTCAGCACAGCCTTGCAGTAGCTGCTGGGGAAGGGGGCACCTTGTATTCCTTCTCCTTCCCTCCTTCTTTCCCTCTTTTCCCCCTTCCCTCCTTGCTGCCAAGACATGTTACAGAGGCTCTGGGATTTCCCTGGCATGTTCCTTCTCTTGGAAAGGTCGTGTCTGGGAGAAGGATTGGCCTGTATAGGGGCAGGGGGTCTTTGGGGCAGAGGAAGCGCAGGGGCAAGCTCCCCTTTTTCTTCCCCTTGCAGGCACACAACCCACATGGTTGGTGACCTACAAGGTCTGTATGAGCAACCCATAGGTGGATTCATGACAGTATGCAAATGGTACGCAATTCGCTACGCAAATGTCAGCAACGTGCCACCAAAGTGCCTCTGAATCTGGGGAATGGATGGGGAGGGGGGATGTGTCCTGTCCATTCCTATCCCGTAGCACGAGCTATTGCTGCCTGGGAGAGAAAAGTCTCACCTGTAACAATACAGGACATCTCCCAAAGGCAGCGGCAAATGTCGTTTTTTTCTGTTCACTGTGTACGTGTCTGTATTTTAAAGTAATTTTAGAAATTTTTTTTTTCAAATTCTATAATAGCATGGCTTTCTACATCTATCTTCTGTTCAATTGTGGTTATGTTTTGTGGCATTCAATATTCTCCAGTGAGAATGAAGTTTATTTTCATGTTTAGAGGTCTGTACGTCTCGTCTTAGAAAAGGGAATTTGACATGATAAATGCACCTGGCAAGGCCTAATTTGTTCATATATTTTGAAATTAATCATTGATGCAGTAGGTTAAAAAGCACAACTTGAGATCATGAAGTAATGTGTGGGAAGCATATCTGGACTCACTTATAACTTTGGAGGAATGTGAGAATTCACATTTATTAAGCCAAAATATAATAAATTCACAATGTAAAATACAACTCCAAATAGGCCAGATGATAAACATGTTTTAATGCAACGCATGCAGCTGCTCCATTCTGTTGTTTCCAGTCCTTTTCTGTCTGGTCTATTTACTTCCCCTTAATAGCTGCAGGACATATTTATTGGGACCAAAATTTTCCCTAGTCATTTGCAGCACAGCTTTCTGGTCCAGGGAAAGGCTCATTTCTTTGAACTGTTTTTCTAATAAGAGCAGAAAGCACAGCAAATACTAAATTAAAAACTACATAAGCGCATTGCAAAGCAAATTTGCTGGGTTTCTGCTTTCTGGGGAGGGGAAGAGGGGAAGAGGTAAAGAACCGTATGTGATGTGCACGTATCGCTTGCCTAAAATGTCTGTGCACCTCCGCAAGGCTCGGGGTGACCCCAGGGGCGGCTGAGGAGTGAGAACCCCAATGAACCGATCGACAAGTCTGTGTCAGAGGAGAAGCAAGACATCGAGGGGCCAGTCAGAGATGTGGAAGGTAAAGTCAGGCGGTGGCTGAGCTGGGTTTGACTTCAGCGCCTGAATAGGGCGGTCGGGCCCCAGGTTACAGATGTTTCAGAAAACAAAGCCAGTCGTTGAGGGAGTATACGCGCAATATTAAAAGTTGTTCTGGAGCCTCTCTCACCCAGGCATCTGAAGACAATTTCTATGTATGAGGGAGCAGGTGAACAACTCTGCTTATTCAGCAACATAGAAATAAAAGTACCGTGACAGAAGGAGGCAGGCCTTCAGGGGTATTTTTTTAAAGTTATGGCCGTGTCCTCTGAAGACAATTGTACAAAGAGGAGATGTGACTCTTTTATATAGTTACTTGATGGGGATGCACCCTTTGCAATGCAGAAACCCATGACACTTGCCTTCACCTCTCCTGGGTGAGGGGGAATGAGGGAAAAAAAACAGAAGATCCTGTCATGGGAAAAAAAAACCAACAACATAATTTTGGTTGTCCTGTGTGCCAATTGCAAGTGCTGAGACAAATGGGCATCCTAACAACTTCTTTTGGAGCAGCAAAACAAAGGTGTGCGTTGTGAGAGTCTCTGGCCAGCTCTAGGGTGGTTAGTCACCATACCATGCCTGGGATAATGTGCTATATTTTAATTTGTGCAGTAAGGACAAGAACAACACACTGCACTTTGGACAATGTGCTGCACTTTGCTTTAATAACACCAGGCAACTTTCATACCAGGAAAAACATCCTCTTTGTAAAAACAGGGTCCCAAATATTGACCCATAACAATAAAATGCTCTCCACGAAGTGCAGAGTGCGAGGGAATTAGTTTAAAAACACTGGCCTCAGTGGAGGATGGAGAGGGAATATGATAAGACACTGGACTTAAGTAGGGGTCACGGCACAGGTATGCAGGGCTTTGAACATGAAAATGGAAAGCGCTGAAGTAATGCGATATCCCTCAGATGAGAATATCTGCAGCTCAGCAGAAATTTCAGCCGTCCGTGGCCGTTGTGCCCCTGTCACAGACTTGGAGCCCCTCTGTGAGTAGATGAACTTGAGGAAACAGCCCCAGTTGCTGCCTGTATAAAGTGTGTTTCTGACACGCTGATGCCAACAAGGGCACAAGTGATTTGGCCATGTTCTTAGGGCAATCCAAGCTGTAACACAGGCAGCCCTGGCTGTGTTACTCCCAGATTGCATTGGTATGGATCTCTGCATCACAGCCCTCCCTCGTGTTCCCTCCACAAGCCACGGGGACTGTGATGCATATTCCACACTGACTTTCTGAGGTGTGAAATTCTTAAGCAGCCAGTCTTACTTGGTCTGGCATCTTCAAATCCTCAATTTTTTGTTAGAGGCATTTTTTTTTCATAGATGTGTCTATTGCATGGAACAAAGACACAGCTCAGATTCATGTGGTTCCAGGAATGTTTTCACAAGTTTCGGCCAGGACTCTTGATCTAGTGACTGTGTGGCATAACACATCATTGAGCTCGTTGGCTGTGGGAGCACATGGTGAGACAATCTTGTGGCTGGAATGCTTCAACCTGCAGGTATGTGCCATGGGATGGACCTGCTAGGTGTACTTTGTGAAGGAGAGGGAAAATTAGATTAACCACTCCCCAGTGGTACCAATAGGGTTATTGCCATGTAGTTTTCTAGGGGCAAGTTGAGCCTTTGCCTCATGAATCCTGTTATTGGACAGATTGGAACAAGCAGATCAAATATTGGAGATTCTTTTGAACTACCGCTATCTTCTGCAATCACTGGTTTCATAAAGCCATTTCAGATCATTGCTGTGTCCCATACATTGCTGAGATAAGTGCAAATCAGAAAATATGCAATTTCGTGGCTGTTGGAAGGCTGGGTGTGGATCGTTACTTATAGCACTGTCTCCTATTTATTTTTATGGAATGGGATGAGAGGAAAAGTTTAGGAGACAGGATGAAGCATTTATCTTCGTGAAAATGAAACATCCATAACAGAGAGGATGAAGATAGAACATCTCAGGTTAGTATGGTGTCAATGCTGTCTGTCATCTGTATGCGTATACATTCCCTTATTCCAGTTTAGATTTATTGTTTTCTAATCCACATGCTTACTTGCAGGGTTATGACTCCCCGTAAAACACATCTGTATTGTCTCATGTCTTTTTCAAACTCTCTCTCTTCTGCTCTGCCTCTGGTTCCTTTTATTGATACAGACAGTGGGAAGGAAGAAATCTTTATCGCCTGGTTTGTTTTTTTTTTATTCAAATAACAATTGAATTGTCTGAATATGGTAGCTCCAAATTGTAACTCAAATAAAATTGATTCAAAAAAATAAAAAAGAAAAGGAACAAAGAAAGGCTGTAGAGAAGCAGGTGAATACGGCATGGACCGAGGAGAGGACACACGCTGCTATTATTCCTGCAACACTCAACACCGTCCAACACACTGACTGCAGGATGGGGAGAAGCAGACCTGTTTTTTTGAGCTGATACTTAAGTATTCGTATGGATTTTGCTTAGATTGGCAGCAACACTTAAATGAACAGTTTTGTGAAGAAATAGACACTAAAGATAATGTTATTCCTGTTGTTTCCATGGCAATGGACATGCTTGATGGAATATATCCATCACGTGTTCTCTGCAACCATCTGGTTTCACAGTCCTCATTTCAGCCACTCTAGGAATGAAATGTAGGTAAACTTTGCTCAGGTTTGTAATTACTGTTGTCCTTACAGAAATTATTTAACTTGATTTTGCAGCTGCCCCCGCATAAGGCCCAAAGGTCTTTTTAGGGTTTTATTGCCACTTTTAAGAAACAGTTTAAGAATTGTTATTGTACTTTAGCTACAGATGCCACTGTTTCTTCTTGGTTTTTGAAACTGTGTTATAATGACATCACATTAAGATATTTTTTTTCCAGGCTCCAAAAAGGTCACAGTTATTTTTTCCAAATGGCTCTGTCAAGCATAAAAATTAACCATACTTTGAGCTGGATTTTCTGTATTTGTAATGTATGTTTATGTTAGAGTTTCTGTCAAAACAGGGATTAAAGATAAATGTAGCTAATTAAAAGAACATTTGCTTAGAGCTCCTGGTAATAGATACCTCATTGTGGGGTCTTGAGGTAAAGCTTACTTTAACAACTGATTCAGTTGATGGGATTGGGTTTGAACATTATAGAAGGTTATTTCAATTTTCCAAATTGTGCATATTAGCCTGAGAACAATCAAGTTAAGTCTATAAGTAAATTGCAGAAGAGAAGTCAGGGTGTACATGCTAGCTATGTAAAATGTTCTTGTCGGCTCTACTTCCTACACTTCATCATATCGAATAATGCTTCCCAGCAGTATATGTAAGTGAAAACTGGTTTTACAGAAGGGAAAAAATCTATCTGGCACTGGATGAGTCAATAAGTTGCAAACTGTAGTGTAAGGTAAAGAAAAAAATTAAAAAAGGTCTCATATCAAATTAGGTAATTGTTGCTTTTTATCTTACTTTATTTTACTAAACAGCTGTGCCCACAACATTAATTTCATTGCACATGACATCTGTGTTATCCTAGGGACTCCTGTGCTGGGGAAAAGGTCAATGCCAACTGCAATTGCATCAAGTTTCCATAAACTTTCAATGGCCAATAGTATTTTGTGCTTTATAAAAAGCAAGTAAAATAATAATGTATTTGTGTAGCGCCTTTCGTATTAAGAGATTTCAAAGAGAACTACAAACTGTAGGCCCAATCCTTTAGCTCTTATATAAACAAAACTCCCATTGATTTCAGCAAACTTATGCCAGAATAAAGAGGACAGAGGAAAGGTGTCAGGATTTGGCTCTATACACTGCACGCAGCAATCACTTCATCCACTAATAAAGTTCAGTCATTTTTTGGATGGGACTTGGCAGTTGTTTAACATGAGTGGTCTTGAGCTGACTCAGTTTAAATGGAAGGATAAACAAAAAAATAGTTCTCTAATTAAGATTTTGGATTTCAGTGGAGCAAACTGATAAATTGAGAGAACTGGCTAGGAAAGACAGCTGGGGCTGAGTTGCTCAGGGTCTTCGAAGTGGAAAAGGTTTGGAATTGCTTCAGGTCAAAGACGCTGAGTAGTATCAAAGTATGACAAGCAATGGGGAAAACTATGGAGGGATGTGTTTCAGACCTGGCAGGGGGAATTACTACCTCAGGAAGAATACTGGGAGCGAGTAGGAAGCCTACAGGAGCTGAAAAAAGGACTACTTTACAAGGAAACCCTTGATGTAAAAATCAAAAAGAGTGAGAATAAAGTGAGAACTGACTGACGTCAGAATGAGTTTGACCTAGCAAGGAATATCAAAAGAAACCCCAGAGTTTGTCCACTGCAGGTAAAGAGAAGTGGGACTTCTGTGCATTCCGAATGGGATAGAGGTGAAAGGTATTGTCAACCTGGAAACAAAGTGTGATAGATCCTTTGCCCGGTCAGCAAGGATGACAATATTGGCCATGAGAACAAGTGGGAAGGGATCAGTGGGAAGGTGGCATCCAAGTGCAAATTTCAATTTGAAAGTTCATCTTGAGTGGGACATATTGCCTGTCTCCATCCCAAGAGATTGAAAGGTGTGCCGTTGAGAACTGCAAGCTTTGTAGCACGTTTGGGTGGAGCTAGCGTTGGCACTGCAGGCCAGGAAAGCAGCATGGAAAATACTCATATTTAAGTGTAGGAAAAGGTATCTAGACAGCCATGGGCATAGAAATCTGTATATATATATAACTGTATGCAAGGCCCTACAGCAGGGTTTAAAAGAGATCCTGCAGCAATGCTAGGAGATAAATTAAAATAATAAAATACAAATAATAGTTTAGCAAAGATACCAAGCTGTTATTTCTGTTTAGTTACTGATTTTCCGGACAAAATTAATGTAGGAAATATCACCTATCAAGATTTCAGGAAAACATGCTCTGGAAACAAATGGGCAACCTTTACTTGTCATAATGAGAGGAATGAGGAGAGGAATTGTAAAGTAGGTAACAGGAGACATGAAGGTGGGCTGTGGACAGGGTCTGTGGACAGGGAAGGGATCAAATCAGACTGGTTACCAATACTGATTTTGTTTAATACCTTCTCAGTGACTCGATATGAATAGAGTCCTGACAAAATGTAGTGATATGCAGGGTTTGGAGCCATTGCCAATACCCTTCTTTTGGAGAGAGCAGAGTCTAAAAGTCCGTATAAGAATGGGATAAAATAAAATAATAAAATTCATTAAAATTTTGCTAGAAGCTCAGAGCTCATACATTCCTAAAAAAAGTTGAGAAACAACCTGTTTTACTTGTTGATCAAAGACTGACTGAAAGCCATCAATGTCATGTAACCAAGAAAAGACAAACGCAGTCCCAGAATTTTCCAGTGAAGTTATTGCCAGTGGAGACAAAAAATACTAGCATCACCATGCAGGGCTCTGGCTGGACCTCTTCTCAGCCACTGTCTTAAGAAAGGCCATTTGAAAGCCTAGCAGATGCAGGCGAGGACTCAAGCAGGTACAAAAGAAGTATCTTTGTCCCTGTAAGAGGATGATAGAAGAGCTTGTCTTGCTCAGTCTGGCAAAATGAAGGTAATGGGGAGAGCACAGGGGAAAGTAGCAAAAAAGAGTCGTTTAAGCTAAATTAAAATATTTTCACATGTACAGTGGGTGTAAACTGAGAAGAAACAAGCTTAAGACGGAAATTAGAAGGCAGCTCCTCATTGTTAGAGCAAGTGCATCTTGGAATATTCTCCAGTTGAGTAACAGAGGCCAAAACCCAACAACTTTTATGTCGGAGCTTGAAGAGTGTATGAAAGAAATTATACAATGTGTTTGCTTGCAGTAACAGGGGAATCAACTTAATGGCCCAGAAACTTCCTCGGAGCCCTGTGTTCTGATATCCTCTGCAGCAAACACTGTTGCTGTATAAGACATTTGAACAGAAATTAAGTGCAGTCCTGTTGAAACTGAAGTGGGAATTTAAGTTCCCCGAGAGTAATTAGCCGTGCTGTGTGTGGTCGGGACATGGAAGAGGCATTTAATGGCTGTGAATATCAGTAGGTCTTTAAGTGGTGGAGGAGATTATAAGTTATTGGAATATTCATATACTAATATTCACTTAAGATCAAGGCATATGTCCTTTTGAACGGCACTTATTAATATAGTGTTGAGATACTGGTTTAGCGATCATTTAGGTGACAACTGCCTATGTCTGACTGTCCCTGGCTGTCTCCCAGACACGGAGGAACCAGAAAATAATGAGGTTTGTCTTTCATTTAGCGATAGAAAATGTCCTGTTTGTAGAGATAGCTTTGAAAGCACAGACTACTGTTAAAATAATCCATTTGTCAGGATTAGAGAAACGCAACAACACGGATTTCATGCAACAGGATAACAAATGCAGCAAAGAGGGGAAATCAAGCTCCATTTCCCTAAATACAGACACACTTTTCAGAAAATTTAGTCAAATTGGAGAGCGTTCTTTAATATCTCAGTTTTAGCATGCGACTTAAACCGGGGTCAAGGAGAGGTATCGTGAACGTCACTCTATGAAACATCTTGAATGTAGGCGGAAGTTTTTTGCCAGCACCAACACTGCCTGGCTTATGAAATTTGCTGAGAATTGTTGTCTAACAATATTATAACATGAAGCACTCAGTGATAGGTCTCTTTTTCTAAACTACTAAAATCATTAAGAATGAATTATGTTAGAGGCTTGCCATTAATTGTGGTGTAATTTTCACCATGTGTATAATATTTAACTGCACATTTTGTCACAGTGCAATTATAGGAAATGTTTTTCCAAGATGTCTCTCTGTCTATATATACATTGCGGTTGCTCTAATTATTTTCCCTAGTGATAATGTACAACATTCCCAGGGTCCTGTCTTATAAAACATTTGCTGATAGACAGGATACATAAAGAGTACTGTACTGTACTTTTCTCCTAACTTTACAGTTTGTTGAGAAAGAAGTTCAAAAAAGTTGTATGGTCTGTGCACATATATTTGTCTCTGCCTTTTCATTTGTGTTAGACACATGTCCAGTACTTTGTTTTCAGTGCTGTGATGCACAAAGTCCCCGAGGGCCCTAAAACAACTGAGTGAAATTAACACTGGAAAAATGTATAATAATTTGCCTCAAAATGACTGTTGCTATTTGAAGTATGTTGTGCAGTGTGGCTCTCCTCTGAATTTTCACCCACATTGTATATGTGGATGCAATAACGATGGGCATGCAATTAGTCAGCAGTTGGCAGACGCTGCACAAGTCACTGCTCTACACTTAATCTCTTCCTGGAATCTTGGGAGAATAATATTTGCATTGGCTTGTAACCAAAAATCATCTTAAATACAACTTGATTTTGTATATTTTACCCAATTGTATAATTGTATGGACAAAATGTGTATATATTAAATGGCATATGCTACATGGAATTTTCCCAAGTATAGTATTAAGTGTTTTAAAAACCATTTCTCCTGACATATGGTAATATAATGTGTCCAGCACACCTGTCTGGCTGAAGAGAAAAACTGCAAAAAAGAAATAAAAAATGATCTGATTCTTCTTTTACTTCCACCTGGCAAATCAAGAGAGATTTCACTGATGTTGTTATTCTTAGACCATTATACATTTAGTGTAAATTGGAGAAGTATCCTGTCTGCAGTCTTATCAAGGTAAGAATAATCCTTTTCTGATGCACCTAACCTATCCCTGGAAAAAAAAAAACTACACAAGAAAACAATGCTGTGGGTCACTTTTTTTTTTTTTTTAAACATGATTTTGGAAAAGATAAAAGAATAAGAATTGCTGGCTATATCATTGGATCACTGAAAAATGAGACTTTGGATTTTTGTATAGTTACAGTTTGAGCAAAATTTTCTATCAAAAGCTTTGAAATAAGAGACTGGTACGACATGCGTTAGGTTGAACTCACTGACCAAGCTCAATGGGAACTTAAATCCTGATATCCCACCATGGTAAGCATCAAATAAGTCAGAACTAGTCAGTCTTGTTGCTTGGGCTTTATGATACTTCACAGGACATCTGAGTCAAGTCCTTTTCTCAGTCACATTCAGTCCTCAGGTTTATCTTAAGTCCATCTAAATATGCAGACAAATAAACTGTAATGTAACTGAGTTTGGGTGTGCAATGAAAACATAAAATTTAAAAGACTTGAGACCTGCATTGCTGAGGTCCATGGAGACTTTCATTAGTTTTGGCTGGTTTAGGGTCAAGCCAAGGCACAGGCTGCGTGGTTGACTCTCCTCCAAGCAGGGCTTTACCAAATGTGGGGGAAGGCTCCATACATCAACATCATGACCACATCCAGCCCATTTGCCTGTGCCTCGTGGATGTCTTCACCTAGAAAACCAGTATGAGAGACCTAGCCGTTCTGAGAGTACATGATGCGGCCATAACTACCTAATCTGAGGAAAGTAGTTGAAAGTTTCTTCAATCTTCCTGTTTATAGGAAGGTTTCAGGGGTGGAATCATAGATAAAAATTCTTCAT
Source organism: Vanellus vanellus (assembly GCF_965231255.1). Lineage (NCBI taxonomy): Eukaryota > Metazoa > Chordata > Aves > Charadriiformes > Charadriidae > Vanellus > Vanellus vanellus. The sequence goes on from NC_138906.1 coordinate 144,898,560, forward strand.
ACTTTTTTAGAATTATTTCTTATTATTATGAAATCAAATTGTAAGGGTTATAAAATTTCAGTAAAAGCTTATAACACAGCACAACACAACATAAGCAATATCTGAATGTATGAAGAAAATTTATTAAAATCAAGCATGATGGACTTTGTTTTTCTACAAAAACATTGTATATTAATGTTAACTTCGAGATTTGATTTTTTTCATATAAGCGCACTCATTTCAATGAAATCATTGATGGAAAGACAAGAGTAAGCCAGAATCAACCTAGTGCTGTGATGTTCTTAGTGTCAGCACACAGAGACCACTAATAGCAGCAGTTCACAGTTGTTCATAAAGTCATATGTTTTTTTCTTATTTTTTTATTTTTAAGTCTTAATTTCAGGTATCAAAAGGGTGAATTGATATATTATCAGGTCATGAGAGCATTGCTTCAAGCCACTGTATAGGAAGGAGAAGTCTGAATGAAAACAGAGTGAGGAAAGAGGACATTTAAACTAAGCTTCAGAAATATTTTCTAACTGAGCTCTTTGGAGGTTTTTTTTTTCCCAGGAAAAAGAGAATTGCTGAATCCTTGAGACTTTTAAAGTTAATCTAGAAGAGACATTAGAAAGTACAGGAAACAATCTTTCATTGGCAGGAAAAGGGCAAGATGACTTTTTCTTTTCTAATGACTAATTCTATTATTTTAAGCAGTTCTGCCATTCAAAGGGCACAAAAGACAGCAATCACAGTTAGTTACAAGATAATGATACAGGCCCTGTTTTATTTCATAGTGCTTTTTCTCAAATAATTAGCAAAAAGAAAAGGATTGAGAAAATGTTGCTTTAATGCTTTATTCATGAAGGACTTCCTGACGATGAGCTTTGTGAAGAGCATCCCATGTGCTGTGGAGACAGATGTTTTCCGTGGCCCTGATTCAATAAAGCAATCCTGTTCAGGAAAGTGGTTAAGCCAGAGAATATCCCAACAACCTGAGGATGAGAACATGACAAATTTTCAGTACTAAAAAGATCGAAAAACGTATGCTTTAATGTGACTTCTTTGACTGACGTTCAGCCTCCCTCAGATTATCCAGGGAGGAATTGAAACCAGGTTAACTGGGGGCCTGAATGGATGTACAAGCTTTTATAGATCTGATTTTTCCATTACCTATAAACTGCTCCGAGTCTCAGACTAACTGAGGTCAGATTATTCCAAGCTTGGCAATTATTTCTCTTCTTCCAGTTCTAAATCTTCAGTTTGTGGCCTTCCCTGACACAGAAAATCTGTGTCCAAGTGACACATGTCGGCAAAGCTTCTTACTTTGTATTGGCCCTTACGAGTCCAAAATCAAGAGCTGGATGACAACATGCACTTCTGTGGTGTCATGACTGTAGCTCTAGAAACCGTGTATGGATCTATACATGCATCTATATACTTTTTACAAAAGGGCTTATCAAATTTTTCTTAGTGAAGCTTTTGGCTGTGTTGCCACAGGTGTGGGTGGAATTCTCTTTCTAACCAGGTCAAGGTTACCTTTCTGGGTTGAAAGACCTCGCGACACAGGTGAAAGTGAAAGACTATAGCCAAGAGAGGAAGAGACAACACAGCTGAGAGTCAGACCCTATGAGTATTTGAATACCTGCTGCTCCCAGTGGCTGCTCTGGAGGATGAAAATGTTCAGCACTAGACGGGATCATGTCCTCTCCATAGCCTGCTTGTTGCATTTTCATTCTTATCACTGTGAACCATCTAAACCACATAATAATCCCTTTCCCTGCCCTAAACACAACCCCATGCTACTTCTGTTGACCAGAGCTGATGCAGTTACATCTGTCAAGCTGGAAACCTGGTGGCACTGGCCAGTCTTTATGACCAACCTCTGTTCCGGTATAAGCTCCTTTAGTTCATACAGGGTCCATATGGCAGTTTTCTCCCCCCTGTTCCCGCTTCCCTTCTTCTGATTCTCAGAAGGTCTGGTGTTTTGTATGTCTTTTGCAGTGTCTCCCCATGAGTATTTCACTTCTGTTGGCACTTTCCGTAGCAGTATTAATAATGACATTTTGCTGGCACAGGGCCAGCTGTAAAAGTTTATGGAGTAATTTTGTAATAGAGCTGCAAGAGCTTAGCAAAAACCCAGCAGGTGAACAAGCTTTCTCCCTCACTCCTTTAAAATAAAAGCTCTCCCGTTCTGTAAGCTTTGCAAAGCCTTTGCACCAGGGTTTCTTGGAGGCAAGATGTACATATTTTAACGTGACAGGTCTAGGAACCAGCGTTCTCCTGTGGCACTCCCACCTCCAGCTGCAAGGCTGTACCCCTGGTCCCCATCGCGAGCCATGCTCAGCGCAAACATTGAATATAAAATTGCTGCTTTCCCCTTGCCCTCCACCTTCCAGCTGCATATTCCCACCCTGGTTCCCTGCTTGGAGCAATGATTTAATAAATATATCTACAATAATCATCAGCGCCTCTGTCTGCCCTCCCCCTCCCAGCTGCACTTTCCCACCCTTATTTCTCTTCTGTGCCATGATTAGTACATATGTTTAAAATAAAACTCATCGTCTCCTTCTCCTTTCCTCCTTCCAGCTGTGGATTCCTCCCTGCCTCCACCTTACCCAGATTTTCAGCCCCGGTTTGTAGGCATATTTCACAGAAAAATCGAACCTCTGACAATGCCTCCCCTTGCTGCTGTCTGCCATTTCTCCATTGGAAATCGAACAGTGGGCTTCAATATGAAATCAGATCATAGCCCTCAGTGGTGCTGACATGAAGGCCATGAGGAGTGTGAAGAGGGCAGAAAGATTCTTCTTTATCTGAAGCCTTTTTCTGCCAGTGTCTCAGCCATGAGGGGCAAGATCCTGAAAGATGAGGCTGTAGCCTGGACTGCACTCCTCTGTGTAGGAAGCAAAGGCTTTCCTGATACCTCTTGGTTCGGCTGTATGACGAATCACTGTGATGAAATAGCTGAGGCTGGCAGGTACCAACCTCTGGTCCAACCCTGTTCTCCAAGCACGGTTAGCTGCAGCAGGTTGCTCAGGGCAGTGTCAAGTCAGGTTTGAATATCTCCAAGACTGGAGACCCCATGACCTCCCTGGGCAACCTGAGCCACTGTTTAACTACGCTCATGGTAAAGCAGTTTTTCTTAAGTTTAAACAGAATTTCCTGTATTTCATTTTGTGCCTGTTGTCTCTTGTCGTGTCAGTGGGAACTATTGAGAAAAGTCTAATTCCATCTTGTTTACATAACCCATCAGGTGTTTATACACAAGGATAAGATAGATCCCCCTGAGCCTTCTCTTCTCCAGGCTGAACAGTCCCAGCTCTCTCAGCCTCTCCTTGTGTGTCAAGTGCTCCAGTCCCTTAATCATCTTTTGGCCCTTTGCTGGAGTTGTCTTTGCCACTCTTGTACTGGGGAGTCTGGACCTGGACACAGCACCCAGACATGTCTCACAAGTGCTGAGCAGAAGGGAAGAATCACGTCTCTTGACCTGTGGGCAACATGCTTCCTAACACAGCCCACCAGGCCATTGGCCTTCTTTGTCACAAGGGCACATTGCTGGCTCATGTTCAGCTTGTCCACCAGCAGCCCCAAAGGTCTTTCTGTAAAGATACTTTCCAAAGGATTAGCCCCCAGTATGTCCTGGTGCATGGGGTTTATTCATCCCCGGGTGCAGGACTTCCCTTTCTTGAACTTGATAAGATGCCTGTTGGCGCGTTTCTCCTGCCTTTACAGGTCCCCTTGAACAGCAACCCAACCATCTGGTGGAGCAGCCACTCCTCGCAGTTTTGTATATTCTGCAAATTTGCTGAAAGTTCACTCTGCCCCACGAGCCAGGTCATTAATGATGTTAAACAGGCCTGGATCCAGTATCAACCCCTGGGGTACGCCAATAGTGACTTGCCTCCAGCTGGACTTCATGCCACTGATCGTAATCCTTTGGGGTGGCAGTTTAGCCAGCTTTGTCACCTCACTGACTATTTATCTAGCCTCTACTTATCAGTTTTTCTATGAGGATGTTATGGGAGGCAGTGTTGAAAGTGTTTGCCTTGCTGAAATCAAGACAAACAAGAACCATTGCTCTCCTCTCATCCACTGAGCCAGACATGTCATCATAAAAGGCTGTCAGGCTGGTCAGGCATGATTTCTTCTTTGTAAATCCATGCATGGTTCTCAATCACCTCCTTGTCTTTTGTATGTTTAGAAACAGTTTGTAGGACTATTGGTTCTACCACCTCCTAAGGGATTGAAGTGAGTTTGACAAGCCTGAGGAGACGTTGAAGATGATGCCCTCCTGAAGAAAGGAGTAACATTTTCTCTCTCCTAGTCCTCAGGAACCTCCCCTGATCCCCCTAATCTTTCAGAGATGGTCTTGCCATAACACTAGCTAACTCCCTCAGCACCCATGAATGCACCTGTCGTGGTTTGGCCTCAACCAGCAACAAAGAACCACGCAGCCACTCGCTCGACTCCCACAGCCGTGGGAAAAATCAGCAGAAAAGGGCAAAACTCGTGGGTTGAAATATTGTAATTTAACAGAACAGACAAAGGGAAGAAGAAAGAAAAACAATAACACCGGTAAAGGAATATAAGAATGCGATTACAGTACCACTGCACAGCGCACCGACCGGACTCACCCCACCGCCCGCCCCCAAATGGTGACTGACTCCCTCTCCCCGGCTAGCGCCTCTTATAGCTGGGCATGGGTCACGTGGTATGGAATACTTGCCTCCCCGATGGCTCCTTGGGGAAATTAACCCCATCCTTGCCGGAACCAGGACAGCACCCCACTAGGTCCCATGAACATGTGTATGTCCAAATTGTTTAAATGTTCCCTAACATGATCCTTCTCTACCAAGGGTAAGTCTTCTCTACTCCAGACTTTCCCATGGGCCTCAGGGGCCTCAGATTCCTGAAGGCTGGTCTTGCCAGTAAAGACCGAGGCAAAGAAGTCTTGAAATACCCCAGTCTTTTCCATTTCCTTTGTTACCAGGTCCCCTGCCCCACTCAGAAGTCGGGCCACATTTTCCCCAGTCTTCCTTTTGTTGCTGATGTACCTGTAGAAGCTCTTCTTGTTGTATTTCACATCCCTCACTAGATGGACTTGGGCTTTCCTAACCCCTTCTCTGCACGCATAAACAGTGTCTATATTTCCTTTGGGTCACCTCTCTTTGCTTCCACCTTTGCTTCCCTTTTATATTTCCATTTTGTCAGGAACTCCTTGCTCATCCATGAAGGCCTCCTGCTGCCTTTGCTTAATTTCCTGAGCCTCAGGACGGACCATTCTGGAGCTTAGAGCAAACAATCCTTGAAAATTAACCAGCTCTCCTGGTCCCCTCCACTCTCCAAGACTGTCTTCCTTGGGATTCTTATAAACAGATCCCTGAAGAGTCTAAGTCTACTCTCGTGAACTCCAGGGCTTTGATCCTTCTGTTTGCCTTGCTCGCTCCTCTTGGGATCCTGAACTCCAGTATTTCATGGAGCTCCAAAGCTTTGCCTGACCTCCACACCCCTGATCAGTTCTGCCTTGCTTGTAAGTACCACATCCAGCAGAGCATCTCTCTCATGGATTCCTTGATCACCTGTCTCAGGAAGTTGTCATCTGTGTATTCCAGAAACCTGGATTGCTTGTGCCTTGATGTATTGTCCCTGTAGCAGATATTGGGGTGGTTAAAGTCCCCCAAGAGGACCAAGACCTGGAAATGTGAAGCTTATTCTAGTTACCTGAAGGAGTCTTTATCTACTTCCTGATCAGGAAATTTGCAGCAGACATCCACCACAATATAGCTTGTGTTGGTCCGCCCTGTTAGCCTGACTCACAAGCTCCCAGCTGGCTCATCATCCGGCACCAGGCAGAGCTCCAGGTGATCCCACTGGCACACAAAGGGCAACTCCCCCTCCTTGCTCTCCAAACTTGTCATTCCTAGAGAGCCTTCACCCATCCATAGCAGTGCAGCAGTGGTGGGAGCTATCCCACCACTGTTCTGTGATCCCAATGAGACTATAGATTGTCTGCAACTGCATGCAGACCTCTAATTCCTCTGGTTTGTTCCCCATGCTGCTTGCATTAGTGCAATGAATTAGCGTGCTTCAGGGAAGCACCCAGTCATGCTGATTTCCCAAAAGAGAAATGAGAGCTTTCCCCATGATGCTGTCCTGAAGGCACTTTCTTAATTTTGTACATATGATTGAGGTGGCTTCCTTTCAGCCCAACAAAAGTTGATTAAGCTTTGTCAGGTGGATCCCATGTGTGATTCTAGTGTTCCTCGATTGTCCCATGGTTGTAAAAAACAAATCCCTGTTGTCAACACCAGCTGTGCAACCAGTTGTTGACCCACAGGATCTGTTCTCCCACCCTCAAGCTGATGGCATACGGGAGTGGAGAGACATAAGGAGTTTTGTATTGCACAACAGTCAAAAATGAAGCATGTGGTATCTTATGAAAAGCCTTGTGAACTTGCTGCCCCAGGGAATGTTTTTTCCTCCCAAATTCACTCAAAGTACACACACAAGCCAAGGAAGGGACCTTGTCTTCCCCACACATTGGGCTTTGCAAGGACTCCAGGGGGTTGGTGAGATTTTGGGGGAGACTTGGACCAATAAGAAAGGTTGAAAGCCAGAAATCCCTGTTCAGACTCTGCATCAGCAGCACCCCTGACTGATCCCTACCTGCCTTACCCTGGGAGATGCTGATGGCACGAGTCAAGTCAAGCTCCTTGTGGCAGACTCTGGAATGGTGCTCTGCACGATGCAGATGAGTGGGGCAGGCTGAATATACAAAGGGGCCTTTTGGGAGTGCAGTAATCACTCAGGAATAATGTGAGTCCACAGAAAATAATTTAGTTCTGGTCTAGATGTGACTGGAACACTTTGGGGATGTCCCAGGGGGCTACAGTGTCTACAAATTGGATGATCTGTCTTATGCTAGTGCCTTTTGGGAGCAATCCCACAGAATAAGGGGGAAAGGGCCACCATGATACAACGGTAGCAATATTATGGTATTGATAATAATTGGTCTTGATGGTATGTTCAAAACCACACATAGTTCAAGTAAGTTCTACATCCATGCAGCTTATGTACTGTCATCTGGGGTATGCATCAGCCTTCCAGGGAATGACAGAGCTGCTGGAAGAGTAATGCCTGGGCATAAACTGAGTGGTACCCTCTACTGTGTCGCATGAAGTAGACAAGCTCTGCTGACTTTTCTGGGATTGGTACCACGATCTCCTTGCCCACTTTGGAGAGGCCAGCACTGCTAATGGTGCTAATGAGGAAAATCCAAGGTTGTTTGCAGGCTGTGTGTAATTGCATTTAATCAGTGCCTTGCAAAGTAAAGGTGGGTTGAAATTCTACACTGGTAGGCAGTGTTGGGTGAGTTATTATAATTATTATTCAAAGTAGCTCATTGATAAGAGCGAAAAAAAAAAAATAAAAAATGCTTCTGTTCCACAGGGTTTCTAGTTGGCTGGAACAGATCAACATCTCATCTTTCACCTAAATAGGAACCCCTGGACTCCCTCAACTACTCTCATTTCTGAGTCAGTCTCTAGCTGAAACAGCATTCCAGGAAGAAGATAAGATTATCCTTGATCAAAACAATGTTCGTATTCTCTATTCTGGCTGAACAAGCTCTGTGGAGGAAATGGCTGCTGAGAGGGAAAGAGAAAAGCCAATGTTACGCTACCTCGGGACCACTCCACCTTCTGGAACAGAGAGAACTGGAAGAGCTGTGCATCTTGCAGAAATGCCCACTCTGCTCCACTGGCCTCCACTGGCCCTACCTCACCTCTCCCCTAACATGTTTTCAGCATACTTTCTCCAGGCTCTTAACCTGTGCAACAAAGAGTGGTTTAGTGTATTAGGCTTATGTGGAAAGCCCAGACAGAAAACCCCGCTAACATTACAGTTTTCACCACGAAAGGGACCTTTGGCCCTATGGTTCATGCACAGCAGTAGAACAAACATTCAGCGGCTGCAGAAAGCTGCAGGTCGGAGTAATCACAATGTATTGAAAACTCACCAAATACTCATTAATCAGAAGCATGGAGTCTTTGAAGGTAGAAATACTTAAGGTCCCTCATTATTTGATATTTGTCAGCAATTTGTAGCTGGAACTGTAACACCTGCAATATCTAAGGATGGAGTGCAGCTCATATGATGACCTCCTGAATGGTTTCATCCAAAGCCCATCAAAGCTGGGAGGGAGTCTTTGGCTTCAACTGTCTTTCGGTCAGGCATTAATCTAACGCACCATAACTATCTCAGACAAATTCCTTTTTGTATCAAACTGCCCTCTGAAACTGCTTTTTTTTTTTTTTTTATTGCTTCATCAAAATACATCCAGCTGTTCCTGTGCTTGTATCAGTACAATTTGCCCCAGACATTCCAATGGAAAATTGTATGCATATATAAGTCAGTAACAGCTGAATCCATTTTCTTCAAACTCCCCTTATTTTAAATCTAATGGAAATCTAGAGAATGTGATTTGCTTGTCCTAACTTAATTAGATCAGTAATTTTAAGATTATTAGCACTGGGCTTTTTTACTTCTGCGCAATATGTTTTGAATTCCAGCTCTTTGCTCATAGAAAAATGTTGTTACACAATGGGTTATTTTAAATTGTAAATGTCCAGCAAACTTTAAACACATATTAGGCTAGTACAATGCAAAGAGAAAGTGGCAGCGATCTCTTCAGTACTCCCAGCTGCTATTGGCCACATGACATGATAATAATAATAGCTTGCATTTCTGTTGAATATTTAGCTTCAGGAAAAAACTTGAAGGATGTTGGGCTGCTCTTGAGTAATTTATGAATTCCATATGTTTATAAGTGTCTTTAAATACTGTGAGGGATTTACAGTACGAAAACGCATTTGATCCTAGGAGTTGCTGACTGTCCATGGGCAAGGAGGAATATAATTGCATTTAGGACATGCTGCAAATGCCATCTGCTTTGATGTGATACATCTGTGCAGCTGTGGGGTTTAGCAAACTCTGCCCACCTGGGAATGATGTGTCCCAGGCAGGATACAGAGGAGAACCAAAACTCCAGGGCATAGAGTCAAACAGCTTCTAAAGAAGGCAAGAAACAGACTTGCAGGGAAAACTAATGAAGAAATGACACTGAAGTTCTCTGCTGAAGGGTGACAAACTTCTAGGTAAGACAGGTGTATTAAACCTGCTGCTTTCAAAATCTTTTAACCTTTTGTTCTAAAGGATTAAACTGTGCTGTGGCGTTAAGAAGGCTGCCCCATAAAGGCTTCTAGAAAAGCGACTATTTAGCCTAAAAGGAACTTGTAGGATGAGGGTGATAAATGCACAGGTTACTGCAATCCAAGATCTAATCTAAGGCCAGGAAAATCGGAGCCTTCCCCTCAGGGAGGGATGAGGTGCCCTGAGGGACCAGGATATCAGGTAGAAGAGCAATTCACCCTATAAACACTATCCAAGATAAAGCCAAGGGTGAGGGGCTGGAAACTGCATCCTCCGTTCATGTGGACAGTCTTTTAGGACATTGAAAGTTCATAGCATATAGAAATGTATTGCTTGAAACAAGTAGAGGCTTCATTTTGACATTTTCAGTCAGCATATTTCAATTTTCCTGTTCCCAAATGAAAACATTCTGCTTTGTTGAAGTGCCCAAACCACCTCGGTTAACGTTAATGTACATGTCCAGATGACATGGAGAGTGCTGTAGCTTGTGTTGCCGGTTGATGTTCACCACTGTGGTTACAGGTACCTGAACAATTTTCCTTGCAGTCCCTTGTGCTCGACCCTGGGGTCCCTTGGCTCCCATGGGTCACCACAAGACCTACTTAGAAGAGGAACTTTTCCATTGTGGGGGAATGTAGCCTGGCCAAGGGGGACCTGTAGTTTTGAGGGCAGAGAGTATGAGCCACCTGAGTTAAAAACTTTCATAATGGAACGTCCTGCTGCAGTGAAAGCAGAATAATGTTGGGCTGACTCAAAAAAAAGTCAATTTTGTCAGTTCAATAGGCCAGAATGCGCTGAAAATGTTGAAGCAATTTAAAATGATGACTATATTTTTTTTTTTTTTTAGTTTCACTGATGGAGAACTGAAGTGTTTCATGACATAAAAATCCTTTGAAAGATCATTTAGACAGAACCAAAATAACCAGCCCTACTTAAAAACGAGTTGCCTTGGATTATACAGCAGACGATATAGTAGGCTCATATGTAATCCGCCAGACCACAGCACATCCCAGGAAAGTCATTAAGTTTGAATCCTGTTTCTGTGGAAGTCAATAGCAAAACTCCCACTGATTTTGCTAGCAGCAAAACTTCACCTCTAGGATGCAGTTTTTACGTTCCTGTAAGGGTGAACAAACCCCTCTATTTTAACCATGAAAAAGCAGGATCACACAAACACAAATAGAGGTTTTTCTATGAAAATTCCATTGCCAAATGAAGGAAATAGTTGTAATTTAGCATGCTGACGACCCTTGTTCAAAGTGCATTCCCTGGTTAATGTGCAAAAGCAGGTGGAATGAGCAGGTTCATCTCTTCTGAAGGCTTCCTTGTAATTAATTTTTTACAATATTCTAGGCAAAAGAATTTTTATCTTCTTCTATATTTCATTTCTCATGTTCCTATGAAACCTAAAGAGAACTTTGTATAGAAGATAGCGTCGGGTAGAAGATAGTGGAATAGTGTTTTCCTTGTTCTGAGTAAATGGTCAGCCTGACATTACCATAAGCCACTGACGTTACCACTTAAGCCATACTTAAGTGTTTGCATTTATTTGCGTTTTCCCTTCCCAGATAATGAAATTATAGGGAAAGCACTGATATCACTTAAACCTTTTAAAATAATAATGATAATAATAATTCTATTGTTAATAATGCTTCATATAAATTTTTAATAATTATAATTAATAAAAAATAAGAAATAATAATTAAACATAAATAAAAATAACAAACAAAAAGCAATATAAACAAGGGATTTTTACTGAAAACCAGATTTTTATTTTCTTGTGATGGAATCTGAAAGAAATTTCTAGTACTGTTTTATCACTGTTTTGGAACTGTGATAATCCTGCCTCTTGGCATTTTAGCCATATTCCACCACATCGCTGTCCCACCAAGTTTTCTTATCTTTACTGTGGCCATGGAGTAAATTAAGCTTTCTACAGCGTACCGTTTTTCTGAAGAAAGTGTAAGTAATGAATCATCTGTCTTGGCATGAGAAGTTAGGGTAATTCAAGTTTCATGGAAGGGTTTTTGCAGCTCTGTTTGGCAGTACTCTGGAGGTGTGAAGGGCTGACCAGAGCTGATTGAAATTGAAATGGTGTACAAACCTCCTTCTGGTCCTTGCACACAGTGAATTTGATCCAAAATTAATTTCCTTAAGCCACAGGTATTAGAAGAGAAATCAGATACTTTGATTTCAAAATATGTTCATATCCTTTGCAAAAAAGCCCTTTCCAAATTAAAGAAAGTGAGATGTTGCCATTCACGTTTTTCATCCTGCTGTCTTCAATGTGCAGTGGAACACTTGAGGAAGCACATGCTGAACTGTATAAAACAACAGGGGTGTCTTTCAGTAGGGGTGCTGCCAGTATGATACTTCACTCAACAATGTCAAGAGCTTTTTCTTTTTCTCGACAACTGGATAGCAAATCTCATAAGAATGCAATGGGGAGTGTCCTAAACAAAGTGTTGGCAAATGCAACAGTTACTAGAGGAGTAGACAGTACCAACAAACTCGGAGGTCGTACGTATGGTACCCAAGAAAACAACCCTGCTTCCTTTCTGCTGCATTTACAAGGTTAAAGAGCTGTGTGTTGTGGTTTGAGGTACCACAGAAAATTATCAAAGAAAGCATAATGCAAGTCTAAGGGGAAAGAAGCATGTAAAGGGGTAAATTCTTACCCTTCCCTTTTAGAATTAAAATTTTGGAGGCTCCACAGTCAACAGTGAAGCAAGACTCTTTTTCCATCCTAGCTTCTGCTCTCCCACTGCTCTTGAGGTCACGTGAGCCATTGATTGAATTTTCTCTTTGCCTTTATCTCAAGCCTCCCTGCTTATTGCACTGTCATCCTCTTGTCAGCTTCTTCTATCACAAATTTGCCCCTGCTTAGAAACACTCAACAGTTCCAAACACCCCCATAATATATGTGCTGAGACAAGGCAAATCTGAGACTGAAACAAGTATTTTACACCTTACAGTGACTTTTCCAGGTCTTGAATCTCCATCCCTCCATCACAACCTAAACTCTACAGGGTGCCCAAGATGTAGGACTGCCATCATTCACTTTTCATAGACAAAAAAATCTCTGAAGTGGAAAAAATCAAGCCTCTCCATTTTCAAGACCAAAATTGACATCTCTTTACCATCAGCTTTCTGCAGGAGTAAAAAAAAAAACCACCCCACCTCTTTAGACTGATGGCGACTCCTTTCGTGTCTCTTCCAAGATCTTTTGATTTGAGTGCTGACCTTCATAGGACACAACTTAAAAAGACACTTATGATGTTTCATTTAATTTACTGTAGTTTCTGAGCTTCCTTGTTCAAAGGCCTACAGGATACCTTATTTCATTTAAGTCCTGAATGAAAGCAAGCATTCAGGAGTAACTGATTTGCCTTCAGTTTACCTACCACAGTTCTTGAGATCCCGGCATACAGAACTTTACTCAATCTCACACCCTGTCATTCCTTACAGATATCCAAGTATGAAATACTGTGCTGGAGGGCAATGAAGAGCTGAGACGCTGTTGTCTTATCTTCTTAACCAGCCATTTACTTGTAATTGTTAATATGGTGGGGACTGTGTTGTAGGAAGGGGAAGGAAAGACAATTTAATCTTTGTATGAGGAATATCAGAACTTACTGATGCCTCCTTTTGAAAATCTGAAATAAAGATTGTTGTTGTTGTGTATCACAAATGGCAGAGAGACTAAGAATATACCCAAAATATGGTATCAAGGCTGTGATGTAATGTGAAGCGGAGATGACTCATACCATGCTGCACCATTGAACTGCTGGAATAAAGTAGTGGAAGAGAAAAGGGGGAAAAAACAGAGAAATGAGAGAAGTTCAGAAAACTGTACGATTCCAGGAACTAAAGTATTCTGATACTGGAGAGTGTAAAGCTTTTCTAGAAGAGCGCAAAAGAGAGATGTAGACATGGACATAAGGAAAACAGCATGGGGGAGATAGATAGCAAAACCCAGAGATAATCTGGTGTAAGATTCAAATCAGCTGATGTGGAGAGAGACATTCCTAGCTACCCATGAGATAAGAGCAGAAAGCCTCAGCTACCATTTTGTTGCTCTTTACAAAATACTGTGTGAATAGACTCCTGCTCCAGGAGTGCAGAGGTCTGGCTGCCCCAAGACACACTGCTCCTGCCCCTGCTTCCCCTTGTAGAATCCATCCTGCGCTCTCCTAGAGGCAGACACAGAGCTGAAAGCACACGGGACCTCTGAAGTGATGCTCAAATGCCAAAGACAACAGCTTCTTAGACAACGCGGAGAGAGCTGGCAGTCATCACAGGTTTGAGATCTAAAGGTTACGTGCTTAGTGTGTTCCCCTGTGCTCATGGTCTAAGGATACTCCTCAGACATCTTTAAATTTCATTTTCTTACCAACAGCTTGTATGTGTGTTTTGCATATGCAATGTTTAAAATAGCATGAGAAAATAAGAAAAAAAAAAAAAGAAAACCCCAAGGCTTTGCAGGTAAACTCAAGGTTGTGTTCTTGGACAATTAGGGATGACTCCAGCTCAACTTGTGTCATCTTGTTCTGGAGTCTGGTACATACTCTCTCCTGGATTTGGTATATTCAGGGTGCAGAGAGGGCACTGAGGCACTGGTGAAGATTTTTTTTCTTAACGTTGATCTACTGCTTGCTAAGTCAACCCATCTCCAGAGGGACACAGCTACTAGTCAGTCTTCTAAAACTCCATGGATTAGCAACAGATGTTTTCTCAGTTGTACAATGGAAAACATTTTTTTCTTCTTCTGAAGGAAGCAACATATTTCTCTGGACTTGGTACAGTCTGCTATGGTTTGGGTATGGTCTTCACCCACAATAGCTTTGGTAACAACACATATAATGTAAGACAACAATCTTGCCTTCAGTTATTTAAGAGAAACCTGACTCCGCTCCCGAGACAATATAACTCTGGCCAAAGGAAGTTCAGTTGGCTTCTTCTTTCTCTGAAAAACAGACCACACAATTGTGGTGGATGAAAGAGTAGCCAAAAAATTAAGAGATCATTTTCAGACAAATATATATTTTTTTTCAACTACAGTATTTTTCCCAGTCCTCCCACTCTTGCAATATGAACTACTGCATATGCTTCATGAAATTACCATCTACTGTTCAGTTTATTTTTGTAATCACTGGATTTTATTTCATTTGTTTGCCTTTTGACCCTGTGTTGATTATGGAGAATTTTAATGATCAAGGGATCTCTAGATTAGAATTTCTTTAATGCAATGTGCTAGCCATAGAAAATTGGAGGAATTTCACTGATGGTATTGATACTCTGGTTTACCCCCACAATCAGACAAATACTTAAGTTGCTACCAAGGGATTTTGATTCCTCTAGTACCTTTCCTCCTGATACTGTTTTTTATCAGATCACTTTGTGAAATTCATTTAAAGCTTGAAACCCAACCCCATGGTTTACTTTAGATTTTTTTTTTTTTAAATCTACCAGCTTGGATTCTTCTAGTAACTTCATAGCTGAGTCAGGTTTGTTGACCCCTGTAGCTGCTTTCTCTTAAACAATCTGCTGAATTGTACAATGCACATGTGAGCAAAATGTTAGACTTGAAATGCCACCAAGTATTTTCTATTTCTGAAACACCCTGGTATTCTAAATCACTCAGTGATTTGAAAGTCAATGGAATGAAGCTCAGGAGAAATAAGAGATCTAGATTTACTGTTAATTTGATATTTGGAAGTGATTTTTCATTCTGCATGTGGACGCTGAAAAAGCTGCCAAAACCGGGCTTTGCTAAAACATCATAATTACTGGTTCTTCTAATCCACAAATACAACATTGTTTGATGAAAACAATCTATTCTTCGGTCTCTTCACCCCACCATCTATTGTTTTATACCAGTTATTTATAAAGGGAAATGTCTGACTTTTTGAAATGGAGTACTTGAGTCACTATTTGATTAATTTCTTCTCTCTCTGCATTATCAGTCTTGATTTAAATGGCAGGTTATTGTGTTCTGATTGTCTCATGTTTTAACCAGTCAATTTCTTTTGCTTTGTCCTTTTCTCTATCAAAATGAACCTCACTTTTTTTTCCCCCTGTGAAAGCCTCTCTACTTGTTATGCCACTGTGCTCTAAAAGGGACCCTTGTCCTGTTTGGCATACTGAGGGGATCCACGGGCTAGACGGAGTCTGAGGCATGTCTGGGTGCAGATGTCCATGGCCAAACACAGTGTCTTGGTTGAAAATTATTCCAGGCTGAGAAGTCCAACAAGTCACTCCCTTCATGAAGAGCCTCAGTGTTCCAGTTGACATCTGTGAGAGGTTAGTCAAAGTAGATAAAGGTAGACATTTTCTTTCTCCAGCTACTATAAAAATAATAATGAATAAAATGTAGATAATACCAAAAGTGAGGCAGCCTACCAAGTGCCATGGTTTAGCTAAGCTTTGACTGTGGTATTGGATGGAGAGCACTGTGGTGTGGTGTGGCGTGGGACACAGATATCTGAATTCAGTTTTGCTATTGCGTGTACAAGACTTCCTCAGCCAAAAGTGCCAACTCTTAGCCCTGTGCCTCAGTCACAGTTCTTTTCCAGCAAGTCTCAGCCACTCGTGAATAGTGGGTATCCGAGGATGTGATTGCTGTCTGTGATCAGTGCTTTCTGCTAGAGAAGTGAGATCATGTTGATATCAAACAGCAGAGCCCAGGACTTGCCCTTCCAGCCCTGTGTACCAGTAACCAGAACTTCCTTCTGCTGCATTTCTCCTACCCAGCAGTTCTGGCCATCATGGTCTCTCTGAAACTGGACAAGACATTTACTCACCCAGCTGGATTATACATAAGCTGTTTCAGACTGAAGACCTTCACGTTTTTGTCGCATGCTCTAGATTATTCCCAGGCTGGCTGAGTTTGTGTTCAGCTGCAGACAGTGCTTGGAAGCTGAAGGAACCCGAGCTTTGAATGTTCTTGGTGAAGGGCTTGGCAGGGCATGATTTGTAACAGCAGTATATTGTTCTTGCTTGGCTTTAAATCTTAGCACTGCACTTCCTCAAGCAACTATGTGACACCCCAGAGCTTGAGAGGAAGGATGATGGCCCTCAGACATCTAATGGTGGGCTTTGGTGGTGGTCACTGCACGGAGCTGACTGCTCTAGATTTTGGACCCACCTTCCATGAGAGCATTGTGCTGGCACCACATTCAGAGGCACTGGTAAGTCTGCTGGGCATTTGGTGTGGTGCTGTCTCAGAACTGAGCCCCCTTTAACAATATCAGTTTTCCAGGCTGCTTGGTAAGGGTTTTAAGCCATACTTTTCTTTCCAGATTTCACCGTTATGAGAAACCTGTCTATACTCTGCTAGTTGGGGCAGGCATGTTAGTGACAGCTCACATATACCGAAATCTGCCTTTATGCTGTGCTGTCGAAACTTCTCCTCCAGGTGTGTTATTTTCATTATATAGCATTTAGATTAGTGTTACTGTTTGTTTAACTTCTTTGTAACAGATCTAATTTCCAAAGCTGCTTGGAGCCTTTTGTCATGCTATTTTACTATTTTTCCTCATCTGCTTAGGCTTAAGCACTCTGTATATGATAAAAAATTGTTTTATTTTCCTGTAAAACACCTTGGATACTGAATACAAC
The DNA here is from genome assembly GCF_965231255.1 of Vanellus vanellus. Classification (NCBI taxonomy): domain Eukaryota; kingdom Metazoa; phylum Chordata; class Aves; order Charadriiformes; family Charadriidae; genus Vanellus; species Vanellus vanellus. Next base: position 144,915,369 of record NC_138906.1, read on the forward strand.
CCATATGGCAGTTTGAGGAAACAGCATCTCCCAAAGAGGGTGTTGAATGTGCACAAATATGTGCTTGTTTTTTACTAAGGGCACCTGCCAGAACCCTGCTGACACATCAAGTGTAAAAAAATATTTGGCATCAGTCATCCCCTCCAAAATTTCCGTGTAGATATTGGAAAATATTCTCTTTTATGTATTTATTTAATTCTGCAGGATATTTCCTGGTCCTCATAGCCACATCTACACTGGAAAAGTAAACATGCCATGGCATGTTCTCTAGTACTGAGGCCAACTGGAATGGATATGAACTGAGTCCATGCTAGTAAATTTGCTGTCCCTCAAAACAGTGACAAGTTAGGAGGAATGGGCCTTGAAATGATTTAATCTAGTTATAGAAACATAATTTGAAAGGACTAAATCAGAAGTCAGGTTAGGTACTATCTAACTGCCTTATAGCAAGATGGAGGTAGCAAGAGCAAGAAGTGGGTAGGTGATGGCAGGAGGAAAAAGAGGAGAATAAGAAAGATGTCCATGTAAGTAGCATCCTCTCCTCCATGAGGGTGGAGGCAATCCGGGGCAGCCCAGGTGGCCCTGAGCATGCTTGTGCTGTGCGCTCGTGGAAGGCTGGCCAGCTCTGCTGAGTGAACACTCATCTCTGCTCTTCAACACGTCGGTCTGCGGTGCCACAGAGCAGAGCGCAGAGACCTGTGGAGGGGGACAGTCATCCTGAGGGAAAAGCTGGTGGCACAGAGGGAATATTCTACATGCAAAAAAAAGGTCACTTCTCTCCGTTCTTGCTTGCCCCGTGGGGCTGTGTGTTGGCTGGGTCTGCACCGTTGCCTGTTCAATAACATGAAACAGTCTGGGCTGGGTCCTGGTGGTTTTGGGGAGGGGGAAGATGGAAACAGGATCAAACTGGCTGTTGCAGGGGCCTTGCACAGTAGCTGCCAAAGGAGGTGTCATTTGCAGACCAGCTGCAGGCTAGCAGGCTCTGGGAGTGACCAGACTCATCCCTGAGTGGACACTGGGCAGAACTTGGTTCCCTGGCTGGGAGTGGTATGGGGTTGGCAGTGCTGGAGCGAGCGCAGGGTGGAGGTCAGGGAAGTGTTTCTGCAAGTGGCTGCCATGGCAGTGCCTTGCCTGACTCACAGAGGGGTGCCACATGGGGTGACCACCACTGACCGTGCCTCTGCCTGGGACTTCAGGTTGTGTGGTGACCTCAGAGAGGGCTGGGTGCTCCTGGCTCTGCCAGCAGTTCCCAGTAGGCCTCTCTAATGAAACCCAGAGGGGTCATCAAATAGATAGGCAGTAGGTACCCTCAGGTCTACATAGTGACACCAGGAACAATATGGGATGTAGACAATCTGTGCAATGAGCATATTCAACTGTTGCATTAGCCCTTGTATTTATTTATAACTAGGGGAACTTTTTTAGGGCCTGTCTTGTGATGCTTTTTCATCCGTATTTTATGACATAACATCCTAGAAATTTTCCTTGATTTCTTAAGTATTTTGTCCCTTCGTCTTTTGGTGAGACTAAGAATTTGGCATGTTTTTGAGCCAATGAAAGTTTCACCGAAACATAACATATTGCATTTAGATTGAAAAATTGTTTTAGCTAAAAAAGTCAGGGGGTTTGTTAATAACTCTGAGTGCAACATTTTGCTCTTTTGTTTTCTTTTATTTATTTTATTTTATTTTATTTTATCTTATTTTGTTTTATTTTGTTTTATTTTATTTTATTTCAAAATGCATTCAAAACTAAAGTGCAATCAAAACAATTCTGGTTAAACAGAATTTGTTTTCAAGTAGAATGTTTGATCTAAAACATTTGTTATAGTTTTTTACAAAGTAACTGAATACTTTATGCAAGACTGATTAGAATGTGAATAGGCATTGATTTAAACATTAACTTGTTTCATTTTGTTTCTCTTTTATACCTTTTCTTGTCTAATGGCTCTATACAGATATTTATACATATTGTTGGCAATCACCAAATAAGAATGTAAAACTACACGACTGAGTTATAGCTGTTATTTTAAATTGGCTACTTATAGCAGTAATCATTTAAGAGTTAATAGTAGCTATTATATCTAGCTATATAATTATTTGGTATAGCCTCAAAATGGTGATGTTCTGCACTTACATCCAAGCGGCTGTAAGAACTGTAGTCCATGAAGGAGCGCACACCAAGTCCATTGCATACAAGCACCTGAATCCTTACCTAAGACAAGACCCTGAAGCCCTCTTTGCCCCCAGCATAGGTTTTGCAACATCTAAAAATGTTATGGAGTCAGTTGTCAGCGTTCTCTGAATGGTGGGGAGGGTGAGGCTCTTCCCAAGAGTGCTGCACCAGTCCCAAATTCAGGGTGGGAGCTACCTTGTGCCAAGCGTGGGGATGCTCCTGGGCTGTGGCCCCACTCAGGCTGCCCGTGTGCTTTGCAGAAGCTGAATCCTATCCCAGGAGCAGATTCCTGGGGGACCACACATGGTCCCCTGGGAGACACCCGCTCCAGAGGTGTTTAAGGTGGCGTATGCTGTGCAAGCTCTGGGGCTGGGAGCAGCACCCGGGAGTGACCTAATGGCAACAGGGCTTGACCGGCACTGCCCGGTGTGCTGGGCTGGGTCAGCACCAGGGCTGCCACACCTCAACCACGCTCCGACACGGGGCAATGGGGTGCCCTGTCCCTCGTTCCTTTCCTTATGCCACGCTTCTGTTTTCTGTGCATGTTATTAATGAGGAGACATCATCTTTTTCTGAATGATATTTGGAGCTATTTCAGCCTGGTTGGGTAAATGCATTCTTCGTGGAGACCAAAGATTTCTCATTGAAATCCATATTGGGTTTTACCTAGTAAATCACAGATAATAGGTCTAATACTGAGCGACTATCAGTACTGTCAGCTCTCCCTGACCTGGGGTAATGTGAGGCAGAAATTTAATCTTCCCCTGCAAGCGTGAGCTCCTCTTCGGCCCCGTTACCTCCATCTCTGGGCTCGGGAGCAGACTGCTGAGCTGCAGCGTGGTCTGCGGGCCTCAGTCTGGGTGTCTTGTGTAGCTGCCAGCATTCACTGACACTCTCTCCATAACCCTCAGCAACACATTCAGCTCTTCTGCTTTTCTAGGCCCTAGTTGCTTTGATGATTTAGTGTCCTCTTTGATTCTGGCCCCAGGCTTGGAAAAGCGAATGCTGCCAACCTGCTTGGAGCCCACAGGGTATTTTACAATTAATAGCATCCCTATTGTTTCCTCAAAGACTGCTTGGTATTTTCAGCCTGAACTTATCTTTGCCATTGTTTCATTTCCTCTTTGTTTCCCCTAACAGCCTGTTTTGATTTAACTCTATGTGGTCAGGCATGACATAGATTAAACTGAGTTGTGTATAACATTTGAAAAGTGCATGAACAATTGTCTTTATGTGGTTGCAGTTTGCACACTGATACTTTCTTTGCATATTGCTCTTGCTGAACTGCCATCAGACCTGCACCTGCAGTTTGGTTCTAGCTGGAAACCTGTGATTTTGCACCTCAAAGTGCCTGGCAGCAAGCAAAAAAATAAGTTAGTTAGTGCTTGGGCTGATATGGCTTTCTTTTAGAGCTTTTTCTTGAAGGAAAATTGGCTTTGGTCTAAACATTTTCTGGGAACGTTTGTTTTTTGCGGAGACTTTTACTGAAGTTTATTTTTCCCAGTTTTCACCACCATTACTGCTCACTTTCCAACCAATATTAATCATCCCAACAAAAAATACCAACCTCAGCTCTTGAAAGTGTACCCCCTTAGGTGTCTTCTTTATGAGCTACGAAAGTCTGCATGAGGTTGCCCAAACATATGTTTGTGTATTTAACATCTCTCAAAACCTGGCAGATGTTACCCACTCTATCATGTTACAGCGCAGAGTTTTCAGGTGTAACTCCTACGTCTGGAAAACTTTCCCCTGCACAAAGTGTGGGCTTGCAGCAGGCTGATCCTTTGCTCGCACGATCTAGTGCTAATCTCTTGGCCCACGTCCATGAAGCTGACCAAATCGCAGAGCCCTTTCTCAGAGAGGTATTTATTCTGTTTCTTTAGTGAGGGATAATTAATAGGCTTTGGATTCCCACCAGCCACTTGAGTGAATGGACAGGACAGCAGGAAACAAGGATGAGTAACGCTGGAGTCAGAAGTTCTTAGAAAGAGAAGTCCTCTTCTGCTTCGACATTATTTTGGTTGCTTATCGCTTCTTGATGTACAAAAATTGGCTTCCAAGCTATGATGCTAATAAAGGGCCGCATTTTTTTGTGCCTCTAGCTCCCCTGGCTTTTCCTGAGCTTCCACCAGGGATTAATTTGGCCCAAAGCATCCACTCACAACTTCTATGGTTGCGGGGGTAGGCAGGCTTTCTGGCATGTGCTATGCCGAGTCATTACAAATTCTGTCTCTGGGACACAGCTGTGCCGGGGCTGCTGCTCTCTCTCACAGACACTTCATGCAGCCTCAGGCTGCTGACGCTGCTCGCAGCCTCCCTGCGTTTCCACCTTGTCTTCCCTCGCCGGGCCAAAACACAGTTATCCCTCTGCTTTTCTCCCTGCCCTTCTCCAGCATCAACGGCACGGACTGTCCGCCACCCCTGTGCCCCGCGTGCAGGTGGCTGCCGGCAGTCATTCATTCTGCTGCGTCTTATGCAGCTTTCATTGGGGGAGATCCTGGAGGTTGCTTCTTATAAAGCAGATGACGGAGTTCAAAGCAGCACTGGGTGCCTGACTAACACTTCCAGGATCTCTGGTCTTCCTTTGACAGCACTAATGTATGAGGGAGAACAGCATTCTAGTCTCACATGTCCCATTTCTGAAGCACTTCTTTTCTAATATAATTATTTTTTTATCTGGTAATCCAGATTGTGACTTGAAGTAAGCCAGAATTTGAGCAATTTATTCACAGTGCTGGCAGTTCTAGATTTAAAAAAAACCAAACCAAAACAAAACAAAACCAAAAAACCCCAAAATCCCAACAAAAAGTTTAATAAATGTATAATAAACCCCAGTAATTCTTTGAGAAATAAATACCCTTTCAGATTCTATCAAAACCTATTTGCCATTGGGGGAGAAAGAGGAAGGGGATGATGAGAGAAAGGTATTGCACTACAAACATTGACCCTGCATTCAGAACTGGGGATAGAAGGGAATTAAAGTAAAACGAGTCCTTAATTTCCTTGGTCTGAGGGTTTACATTAGCAAAACAAAAAGTCTTACCAATTTTTTTAAAAATGTGCAAATCCTCAATTTTATCTTCATTTAATTTTTTAACTTTCCCATCATAAAGCCAAATTTTGTTGGTAGAAGAGAGACTACCATGTTTCCCCCAGATTTTCTCAAACTTTATCAGTGTAGATACCTGGAATTTAGTCCTGAACAACCACGATAACACCCTTTTGACCAAACTGTGGTTTGTGATCCTCCCGGAGCAGTGGAGTTAGCATGTGTTAGTCACATTTGCATGTGAATTACACCAAACACAATTTATGCTACTGCTTTCCACAGAGGTTATAGAAGAGCAGGAGGTGGCAGTTTGTGAAGGTCTCCGCTCCTTTCCAGGGCAGCTTTAGAGACCAGTGGCAAGCTTCATCCAGCCAAGCCTTGTGTGTGTCACCCTGCTTGTCCCCAGTCTAAGTCACTAAGCGGTGGTGTCCTTGGTGGAGGCAGGACACTATTAAACCTTCTGTGGGGTCAGTAGGCTTTGCTACAAAACCTCTTCTCTTAAATCTGAACCTGGGTTTAAAATTCCATGACAGCTGCCATCACTGGTACTTTCGCTTTATCTTTTCACTTGATAGATCCTGACCTGTAGATGTTTTCTCCTTGCAACTTATATAGCTACAACACAACTAAAAGCCTAGCAGCTCCTACTTTGTCACGTACTTATCACACTACGTCTAGGCGTAAGGATCCTGGATGCTTCTCTGCAATGTATTTGCCCTACAACAGACTGTTTCATTCTCTTTCCTTTTCTTCCATCTAAAAAAGCTGAAGGTCCATGCAGCCCCATGGTACCCCGTGGTACCATGCACAGGTGCTGCCCGTGCGCCATCCCTGGCACGCGGCGGCAGGTCACAGAGCAGCACATTCTGTTTTCCTCATTTCTTCTGCATAGAGGTACTTTGAATGCAGCCTGCGCCTCCAGAGTAAAACCTAAGATATGTCAGGCTAAGTTAATTTGTGGGCTAGACAAGCTTAACAGTATCCCTGTAAGGGTTTTGCACAGAATGTACTGGTGTCTGCAGACTTGGAAAGAGTTTGCTTTTCCGAGTCAGGCGATGGGAGCCAAATTCAGATGTGAATCTGAGTTCTCCAATTCTGGAGGGAGTCTGAGTTGGTGTATTTTACACCTTCTTCCGCCTCCCCTCATCCCAAGAGTGCATTACACTGACCTAGCTTCCCTCAGATTTAGTTTTCATTTATGTTCACTGAGATGCACTCAGGCTCCCATCCGCCAGCCACAGTATAAATCCCCCGGCTTTTTACACAAGCTCTGAACTTGGCTATCCAAAGCTGTGTTTAAGGAATTTAAGGAAGTCTTAAGTTAGTTAACCCCCCACCAAAGGGCTGAGAGAGAGGTGTGGAGCAAGAAGAGCAGCTATTAGGAGAGCATAAGTTCAAACTTCTCCTTTTCTTTGCCTCCTGGCTCAGTTGGTCCTGTCCCCTGGTGAGTGAATATTATTAGCTGGCCTAAGATATTAACCTAAGATACTCCTGAAAGTATTCTAAGTTTACATTTAAAATATGGAGCAGAGGAACATTCTGATGTATTTTTGGGACCCTGGTCCTGTGCTGACAAGTACCAAAGACCCCAGCCGATCCAGAGCTGCAGAGGGGAGTTCAGCATGTTATCTCCTCCCACCATCAGAGCCAGGATGGGCATGGGTTACATATGGGCCCACAGCTTAGTCAATGATTAAGCATTTCTGTGTGCCATACTAATGTATGTATGCTAATATGCATCTTGTTATCAGCAATGTAATTATCAACACTTTTCTCATTATCGATGAGCATTATCATAAATTTAATTATCAACATATATGCTATTGAGATCCTGAAGACAGGTATTTACAGCTGCAGAAGAAATGAGAGATCTAGTGAAGAGCGGATTTACAGCTAAAACCAGCATATGTTGTCAAGAATATATCTCAGTTCCTATCCAACAGTGATTAAACTTTGAGGCACCTTGGATATTTTGATTTAAATAATCTAATAACTATTATCATATACTCTAAGTCATATTTGAATCATAGAACCATAGAACAGTATAGGTTGGAAGAGACCTTGAAGACGATCAAGTTCCAACCCCCCTGTCATAGGCAGGGACACCTCCCACTAGACCAGGTTGCTCAAAGCTCCATCCAGCCTGGCCTTGAACACTTCCAGGGGTGGGGCCTCCACAACTTCTCTGGGCAACCTGTTCCAGTGCCTCACCACCCTCACCGTAAAGAGTTTCTTCCTAATACGTAATTGAAATCTGCCATCTTTCATTTTAAAACCATTCACCACACTCCCTGACATTTGCTCTGTTTTCACAGTTGTGCAATAATGTCGTGAATGGAGAGAAGAGTTTCTGTCTATATGCCTCCTGGCAGATAGAGGCTTTACAGCATGGATGACAGAAACTGCTCTGTATAACTTTGAAATAACAAGGGCTTTGGCACTAAAGCTTTACTGCAAATGAGCTGTTTGCTGATGATAACATTTGAAGGAAGCATCCCACAAAGGCTGCACTTGCACTTGCACTTCATTTGAGATACTGCATATCCAGTTTCAAACACTTTGCATTGTAGCTAGCATGTACAAAGGTTAGCCTTCTCCAGTATATAATGTCACTGTAGGATGTGCCTCATTGACTTACCAAACACGTAGGTTAGCACATTGGGAGGTTCTGCATCTTTTGAGTTGTTCAGATTTAAGGGGCACCCAAACCTAGAAATAAGTTCACCACCCAAAAATGTTCTTTTGGTCCATTCAGAAGCAAGGCTGGTAAGCCTGAATACAGATCCTCTACAGTGACTTTGCTGCCTGAGTATCTAGCATGGAGGAATGCTTACACTAAAGTCAGAAGTGTAAAGCATTCTAGATGCTCGCATGCTGTACCTGAGCCAGCTTTGAACGGCCATTTTGTGGAGCATAACTGTGGCAGCATGAGATTAACGTCTGAAAAAGAAGGCTGGATAATGTCTTAAGAATAACCTCTTTTGGGGATATTTGACATTTTAAAAAAAGGTACTTGGAAAGTTTCACCATCAAAATTGTCAGTGAATTAGTTATGGTCGCATTTGCTTTGTTCCCATTTTGACTTAACTGTCTTGATGGAAAAGATCTTAAACTTTTTAGGCAACCATTTTTCAGGAACACTAGTGGGCACGATTTTGACAAAGTCCTCAGGGAGATGAAGAATTGTACATACCTTGTTGGGAGGAACAAGTTATTTGCCTGAAATACTTTTCCCATCCACATCAAATTTGCTTGGCTTTGGTGGTACTCTACACTACGATTACCTGTGGTGTTCTCACTCTCTGGATGAATAACATGCTTCAGTTTCCTGAGCTGCTAAGCTGGTACTTTTCATCAGCACTAAATTCACATTGAAAAGAAAAGGAAATGAAGCCATTATACTTTAGTTAAGGAAATGTGCCAAGAATGAAAATTGCATAGCCTTAATCCTTTCTCATGACAAAGGGACAGTTTTCACAGGTTATGCATGATAAAAGTATCATTTTTCATTGGGTATTACTGTCAGAGAGCCATAGAAAAGATTTTGTAAAGGGTGTGATTTATTTATATAGTAGAAACAACTTCTCCTTCCAAATATGAATTAAAGTCAAGGTTGTATGTGCTTGAATTTGGACCAGTTTCTCTTATATCATCTTCTTCCATTGCTTGCCAAAGTGGAAGAGACAGAAGGACCCATGAAGAAAACATCTCAATATCAGCCAAATTAGGGAACACATGCTTTGAAATGAAGGAAAGGTGATCTCTCAGGGTAGTTTATTCCATCAACAATTTCCAGCATTCTCCGGACATCTGTAAGTAGTGTAATCTCAATTTCCTTTTCCTCAGCACTTTATAAAATCGAACATATGTGAAGAGAGAAAGAGGAAAGATAACTGATCATGTTTAGGTGTGATTACACTACTGCTGTGACTTAATGATTGAGTTAGAACAGGGCTCTGGAAATGGCAGACAATGAATTCTCTCTTTTTTCCTTGCTCTAATGAGCATCTCCACCAAAGATCAAGGAAAAACACACTTTCTCTTGGCAAACAGCAGGCCTGTTCTTCTGACTTTGAATAAAAAAATGTTGAAATTCATAATTCAGCTATTTCTTTTTCACTTCCAGTTCTTTTTTGTTTCTTCTCCCTATATTCTTCTCTCTTTGTTATATATACAAAAGGAGGAACTACTCTCAAAACAAAGAAATGACCAACAGTTTTACCTTTCTCTGCTGCATTTAAATGTCAGAGGAAGGATTCATTTGACATTTAGACCAACATGGAAATCAGGTACACATTGTGCCCAGCTTCATGGTCTTTTAAACTTCCCATGCTTCAATTCCCTTTGTACAAAGGCTGCGCAGAGTACCCGACTTGGACTACTCAACTGATATTTGTTTCATTCAACTCTGTGAAGCTCCAAGGAAAGCTATGAAGACCAGAGTATACAACTATCATAGGCTGGTGTGTCCTTCTCCTAAGGTGGAGGAATGCTGTTCACAGACGAGGAAGAAATGAGTTGTTAATATTGTGCTCATGTAAGAGACACTACCTAGTAGCATTTGCCCAAAATAGGCTTTTTAAACTTGCGTACAGAGAGTTTTGTCCCTACCACCAAGCTCAGATTGCCCTACTCCTGCTTGCAGCCCTAAACATTTTCTGGTCTGAGATGTTTTACTGTTCCTGAGTGTGGATCCCACCAGTGAAACTCAGATGGGTGGGCAGAAGGGACTGCCATCTCCTGCTCTCTTCCCTTTCCAACTCTGCCTTCTCATCACCCCCTTCCTACAGATATTGCTGCGCCATTGCATTTGCTGGTGAGGCTGCTTTGGTGTGTTTTCTAACCTGTTCCAGTCCAAATCAGCCAGACTACCTAAAACACTTCAAGGAGCAGCATTTTCTAACCTGGATGAATCAGGTGAGGCAGCACTCTCGTGAGTAGATCTACTGGCAGACTTGAGTGGGACAAGAGAGAGTAGATGGGAATCCTTTTATGCCCAATAGCAGATTCTACTATAGATTTTGTTGATTTGTTTTCACAAATCGGATCTGGGGAAAGAAAAGCACACTGAAACAAGTGGTAGTTGGGTAGCTTCTGCAGGAGCAGGCAGGAAAACGGGCAGTTGTAATCTATATATAGGCCATTTATACCCAAAACGGCAAAAGGCAAGGCCAGAACAAGTTAATCTGTTTCATATCATGTCTTGGCTCTAGCTGGTTAGCAGCATAGCATTCTTGGTCATTTCAACTCCTGTTCTCTTGGTAACTGGTTTCCCTACAGAATTGAACTGCATTTCCCCATGCAGTTATGGTAGATAACAACTTCTGGGCCCTAAGAGGACCCCTAACCAGAAATTAACATCAGAACAAACACAGCTGAGGTGAGTTGCTTACTGACACAAGTCAATATATAGTCACTGCTAGCCTAAGCCAAATTCACATCAATGGTCTGGTGCATCAGGTGTGATCCCACCATATACAAACTCAAAATTTCCTCTGTTCCCATTTTCTGCTCATTGTGGAAGTGAACAAACCTATGAAAATATAGAAACAAGGTTTGGATCCTGTATGAGAGAGAGTTTTTCACTCCCCCACATCACTTTTCTCCCTTCACAACAATGTGGTGCCTCAGCTCCATACGGCAAATTACATGCAGATGACAGTAAAAGGAGTTGAGTAGCTGCAGCCCTGGATGCCAGGTTCTTCCCTTGCAAGAGACCCTAATGAGCTATTAAAGGGCAAAAGAAGCCACAGAGCCCCAGTACAGCCGAGCCTGGGATTTCTGCCAGCAGTGGAAGCTGTAGTTAGGTGAAGGCTGCCCAATCTGTCCAGGCTTCATGAGCAACAACAGGTTGGGGTCAGACTCCAGCAACTCTGAAGCCCAAGGTGAATTGCTGGGGCCTGACAGTTTGTACTGTGGGTGATTGGTCGATGTGCCCCTGAGAGCAGGCTCGCACATCCAGCAAGAAATGGGTCAGAGCCTCCCACACATCCCACATAAAAAGAGTTATGCATCTTTGCAGGTCCTCTAATCTTTTGCATCTCTGCCAGCTTCCTATAGTTGAAGGAATGATGCATCAGACGTTTGAGCATCACTCAGGCTTAGGAGTAAGTGCTCTCCCCCTGCCTGTTATCAAACAAGAGTTCAATACTAGGGCTTGAGTCATAGGAACTCCAGTTCCTCCCAACCTATTTAAATAGCCGGTTCTAAACCTGCAGCCTGAGCAGCCCAGTCTGGTAGAACAGCAGTTTGGTCGTATCAGAGCGGTATGTCAGTCAGACATGCTCTGAGTGCATGTAGCAGTGCCATAAGATCTGCTCTTTTCTAACTGCTCTTAGATGAGAACCATGGTTAGAACTGTTTTCTATCATGAAGATTTAGATACCAGTTTTTAAATTTTTCTTTTATTTTTTTATGTCTGTATTTTTGCTCTCTCTTCAGGGTTCAGAAATGGGTGTGCTCATTGATCTTGACCTTTAGCTGCATCTGAAGACCTTGTAGTGGAGCGCAGGACAAGAGAATGTGCAAAGGTCGCTTTATTCTTCTGTGATTCCTTGATCTTGAGCTGGTTGGCTGGTGGCCCTTTATACAAGTTCAGTGAATACTAGTCCAACGTGTGCTGTAGGCCATCTTTTTAAGTAACGTGTAGCATATTCAAGGGATTTTCCAGAACTCAAAGAAGTTGTATCCCACTCCTTTGAAAAGTGGGAAATGAGCTGCTTTAAGTTTGTTCCTCGGTCACCAGATGGTACTTGTTCTGCTGTGAGATAGTCCTCCTGTGAGCAGGTAAGGCAGCTTCAACTTTGTTCTGCACTTGTCAGCTCCAGGCAACCATAATCTGTGAAGGGAAGCATTTGGCTAAGGTGAGTGGTGAATTCAAGAGCACTGATAGTTTTCCCTGGTCGATATTTGCAACCACTAAAAGGCAGAAGATGACCCGTGCAAAAACAGTTCAGTCAAGGCAGATGAGAAGCCGTCTAAATGGTTTTTCATCAAACATGTTATGTAAGATGAGCAAATAGATCAAACCGGTAGACTTTAGTAACAGCATTTTCCAGCTTTTAGTTGGTGCATCTTTGCTCTAACTCACAGGAGAAATATGTTCTCAGCTGGAATGTGCACGTATCCTTATTCTCTGTGGTACAGCTCATTCTTGTTTGGAGGCTTTCTTGCACAAACTGGGAATGGTCAGACTGAAAAGCTTCCAAGTGTGACACACTCCAGGTTTTTCTTGTGGTGTGTCACTCTCTTTTCTTCCTTTTTCGTTGTACTGCCCACTTCTTCTAATGCTTTAACTAAAAAGAAGAAAATAAAGGAGGAATTTTGTAATTTTGATAATGTCGGAACAAAATGTTTCGCATTTTCAGAATTCCACTTTCCTCCCCCGGATGGTTTGGCTGAAACAATTTGCTGAATTCAATCCAAACTCACGAATAGCTTCAGTCGTCCTGCATTTTTTGGCGAGGAAACTATTTGTCTAAAAAATTTTGTCCATGTCCTGGCTCTGAAATTTATCTTAAAGTTCTCATAAATGAGTTTTAAAACAGAACAGTTGCCGCTGCCATGTTTTGGGGGAAAAAAATTACTGTCCACCTGCAGTTGTAAGCATCGTGGAGCAGGGACTCCAAAAGCTTTGATGTTAAAGATGATACCTCAGTTAAACACAACATAATTAATTACAGGCTCCCTACTTATGCAGTCTTGAATTTTCACTGACTTCTATCTTCCCATCCTCCTGAGTTGTGGCATTGCGCTTCTTCTGAATAAGTGCTGTTTTCCATCTAGGAGGAGACTTACTGAATTTTTGTTATACATCCTGTCTCTAGGTTGTGCAATATGTAATTAAATAATGTTTTTCAGGTGGTTTGGGGTCCATGGGTAAAAGACAAGAAAGAAATTCAAATTGTTCTCAGGAAGTTTATTACTTTCTGTTCATGATATACTAACTCTGTAGACCTGACTTGCATAAGTAATTTCGCTTTTTGTAACATCTCTAACTAATCACAGTTGCAGTATGACAGATCCAAATTGGACAGATGTTTCTTAAAAATAAAATGTCCAAAGGCAATAGTGTTGAAGTTGCCAATGAAAAAACAAAGACATCTGTACTTTTTAACTAGATTTGAAAGGTTTTTTATTCCTTCTTCTATGTTTCTATAATTTTAGGTCACTTTAGAATCAGTCTGTGTTACTGACTTATGAAGTCTATTGTGATGTCAAAAACTGAAAAGGAAATCTATCTAATTTGGTATCACTCTGAGCTTCACTGCACTTTCTAAATATTGCTTCATTTCTTCTTGGGGTGACAATCTCTCATGGACTGTTAGATCAGCAAATGCATATTTCATGCACTTTCATGTGTCTATCAACTTAAAGCACAATTCTTGTGAATGTCTTTCTCTCTTTCTTTTCTAACAGTGGTGTTCATGTTAAAAAGATTGATTTGTGGTAGCCATGCTAATCCAGTCTCTGTGTCTCAGGGAGATTTTATGATACAGTATTTCTGCATCACATTGCTTGTTTGTTAGTTTATGGGCAGTGATGGTATTTTTCTGAGCAATAGATCTCATGAAATCCTAGGAATGGTGTCGTGATCATTTTTAATATTGTAAAAAGGTACAGGCAAGAGCCATATTTCCTAACAGGATCGGGTTGTCTTCTACTCTCCCTTTTTCCACCCTGCAAACAGGCTGATATACTGGAAAATTCAGGTGATTGGTAAGTGTGGTAAAAAAGCCTAAGAACAAGACTGGAGTGGGAGATGAAAAAAAAAAAACAAAAACAAAAACAAAAAACAGAGAGAATGTTAATCCCACTCTGTACATGCTTAATTTATTTTGGGAGGTATTTCACTTAAATCAGAGTTGCAAGCTGTAACCCCTACAGAAAAGATCATTACCTTGCAGGACAAGGAAGACAGCCAGGGGGACAGTTCCACTGCAATATAAAACATAAATTCCATATAATAGATGTATATTTTTCTCTATCTCAGCTTTTCAGTCCAGAAAGCGCACCTGTTTTTTGTACCCATTCTGAAAAGGCTAAATTGAAGCCTATGTCCAGATTTCCCAATAAGCTGGCAAGCGGGTGCACCATTTTTCAGTGGTAGTCTAGTGCTTTTTGATTGTCATTTTTTAAAACAACAGGTATTTTGTGTTCATGTGAACACGATGCAATTTCCTTTTTCAGAGTCTGCCTTCCAGTTGTGCAAAGTCTGTGATTTTGGACACATGTGGACAGAGGAGCGGGTGCCCTCGTGAATAGGAGCCATTGGCTGCAGAACTGAATTTGTTTTCCTTTTTAAAGCTTTGGATAAATTATCCACATTTTCAAATATACAATGGAGTTTCCGACTATGGCACTAAGATACATAGTCAGGAGATACATGGTCAGGAGATTATGATCTGGTGGCAATTACAGAGACATGGTGGGACAGCTCACATGACTGGAATGTGGTCATGGGTGGCTATGTCCTTTTCAGGAAAGACAGGCCAGCCAGGCGAGGTGGTGGAGTTGCCCTTTACGTGAGAAAGCAACTACAATGTACCGAGTACTGTCCACGTGCAGTTGAGGAGCAAGTTGAGAGTCTGTGGGTGAGGATTAAGGGACAGGCTGGCAGGGGTGACACTGTTGTGGGTGTCTATTACAGGCCACCAGATCAGGGGGAGGAAGTTGATGAGGCCTTCTATGGGCAGCTGAGAGTGGCCTCACAGTCACAGGCCCTGGTTGTCGTGGGGGATTTTAACTTTCCGGATGTTTGCTGGAAGGACTACACAGCCAGCCAGCCTCAGTCTAGGAGGTTCCTCCAATGCATTGATGACAACTTTCTGATGCAAATGGTGGAGGAGCCGACTAGGAGAGGTGCACTGCTGGATCTCGTCCTCACTAACAAGGAGGGTCTGGTGCAAGGAGTAAAGGTTGAAGGCTGCCTTGGCTGCAGCGACCATGAGATGGTGGAGTTCATGATCTCGGCTGGTGGAAGCAGAATAGCAAGCAGAATTGCAACCCTGGACTTCAGCAGGGCAAACTTTGGCCTTTTCAAACAATTACTAGGGGAAATCCCGTGGACAAAGCTGTTTGAAGGTAAAGGTGCCCAGGATAGCTGGTCAGCATTCAGGGACTGCTTCTACCAAGCTCAAGATCAGAGCATCCCGACACGTAGGAAGTCAAGGAAGGGAGCCAGGAGACCTGTGTGGCTAAACAGGGAACTGCTTGGCAAGCTCAAGTGGAAGAAGAGAGTTTATAGATCATGGAAGGAGGGGCTGACCGCTTGGGAGGAGTACAGGGCTGCTGTCAGGGGATGTAGAGAGGCAACTAGGAAAGCTAAGGCCTCCTTAAACCTGGCAAGAGGGGTCAAAGACAACAGGAAGAGCTTTTTCAAATACATGGCAGATAAAACTAACACCAGAGGCAATGTAGGCCCACTACTGAATGGGGTGGGTGCCCTGGTGACAGAAGATACAGAGAAGGCAGAACTATTGAATGCCTTCTTTGTCTCTGTCTACTCTGTCGGGGGCTGTCCTGAGGAGTCCTGTTCTGCTGAGACCCCAGGTGAAGATGAAGTCAAGACAATGGATGGGTTTGCCTTAGTTGATGAGGACTGGGTCAGAGACCAGTTAAGCAACCTGGACATCCATAAATCCATGGGTCCAGATGGGATGCACCCGCGGGTGCTGAAGGAGCTGTCTGAAGTCATTGCTGGACCACTCTCCACCATCTTTACCAAGTCTTGGGAAACGGGCGAGGTGCCTGAGGACTGGAGGAAAGCAAATGTCACTCCAGTCTTCAAAAAGGGCAAGAAGGAGGACCCGGGTAACTATAGACCGGTCAGCCTCACCTCCATCCCTGGGAAACTGATGGAGCAGCTTATCCTTGGTGCCCTCTCAAGGCATATCAAGGATAAGAGGGTTATTAGGGGCAGTCAGCATGGCTTTTCCAAGGGGAAGTCATGCTTGACCAACCTCATAGCCTTTTATGAGGAAATAACGAGGTGGATGGATGATGGCAGAGCGGTGGATGTGGTCTACCTTGACTTCAGTAAAGCATTTGACACGGTCTCCCACAGCATCCTCATGGCTAAACTGAGGAAGTGTGGACTGGATGACCGGATAATTAGGTGGACTGCGAACTGGCTGAAGGAGAGAAGCCAGAGAGTCGTAGTCAATGGGGCAGAGTCCAGTTGGAGGCCGGTAACCAGCGGAGTGCCTCAAGGGTCGGTACTGGGGCCCATATTATTCAATATATTCATTAATGATTTAGATGAGGGAATTGAGTGTACTATCAGCAAGTTTGCTGATGACACTAAGCTAGGAGGAGTGGCTGACACGCCAGAGGGCTGTGCTGCCATCCAGAGAGACTTGGACAGGCTGGAGATTTGGGCAGGGAATAACTTAATGAAATACAACAAGGGAAAGTGTAGGGTCCTACATCTGGGCAGAAACAACCCCAGGTTCCAGTATAGGATGGGGAGCTACCTGTTAGAGAGCAGTGTAGAGGAAAGGGACCTGGGGGTCCTGGTGGACAGCAGGATGACCATGAGCCAGCACTGTGCCCTTGTGGCCAAGAAGGCCAATGGCATCCTGGGCTGTATTAGAAGGGGGGTGGTTAGCAGATCGAGAGAGGTCCTCCTTCCCCTCTACTCTGCCCTGGTGAGACCGCATCTGGAATATTGTGTCCAGTTCTGGGCCCCTCAGTTCAAGAAGGACAGAGAGCTGCTGGAGAGAGTCCAGCGTAGGGCAACTAAGATGATTAAGGGAGTGGAGCATCTCCCTTATGAGGAAAGACTGAGGGAGCTGGGTCTCTTTAGTTTGGAGAAGAGGAGACTGAGGGGTGATCTTATTAGCGTTTATAAATATATAAAGGGGGAATGTCATGAGGATGGAGCCAGGCTCTTCTCAGTGGCGACCAGTGATAGGACAAGGGGTAATGGATTCAAGCTGGAACACAAGAGGTTCCACTTAAATTTGAGAAGAAACTTCTTCTCAGTGAGGGTGACAGAGCACTGGAACAGGCTGCCCAGGGAGGTTGTGGAGTCTCCTTCTCTGGAGACATTCAAAACTCGCCTGGACACCTTCCTGTGCAACCTCGTCTAGGTGTTCCTGCTCCGACAGGGGGATTGGACTAGATGATCTTTTGAGGTCCCTTCCAATCCCCAGCATACTGTGATACTGTGATACTGTGATACATAATGTTAATTCTACACTAGGATTTCAGTCATAATTAATTGTTTAAATGATAACACTTTTATTGTCATTCTTGTTTAACAAATCTGTAGGGAATGTCTATCAAATTATTAGGAATTCTATGAAATCTTTGATAATGGAAACAATGCTAGAATTCTGCCTTCAAAAAACATTAATGGGGTCAGACACTTAAACTATTTTTATTTAATGAAGATTTAAGTATTCATTTTCAGTTTGAATATTGTCATTAGGATAGATTTAAATCCTCATTTGGATGATTTTGCATATTGTATTACTGAATTAATGTTATAAGTAAATGAGGCTTTATAAAGACAATACTTGTTAGTTCATGACTACCTTCTGAATGATGGTCTGATGTTTAATAAGCTTTTATTGCTAATTAATCTAGCATAAAAATGGGAAGTAAGAAAACATCTTAGACCAGTTATTGACCTGTTCATCAGCTACAAGAAAAACCGGAGGAAATCAAAGTGCATTTAACAGGTGTCAGCCCACACTGAAGAGCCCATAGGTCATGGCCTTGTTGGTAGAACATCGTTGGCCCTTGCAACAGTCACTGTAAGAGGGACCAAACTGAATTGGGTCCTGCCTCTTCTGCCAACAAGGAGGGGCAGGAATCTGAATTTTCCTTTTTCTCTCCCCAAGTAAAATTTCATTCCGTCAAACAAGAAATGCAACTCTTCAGACTGCATTGTCTCCATGCATTACACTGCTTCTTCAGTGGGATAACGTCTTTAATTCCACTGAAGTTGCTCTGCATCTATATTTATGTAGTGAAAGGAACCTTCAGCAGTTCAAAGTATAAATGCTGCTCAATTCGTAGTCTGTTTTCCTAAGCTGTGTAATTTGACACACATAGAGAAGGGCAGAAATGGAAGCAGAGGAGGCATTAAAGGAAAAAAAAAAACACTAATAAAATATTCGTATAGCTGCATATCCAGGTTATATACGTATACACACATATATACACATATATTTGTGTATATATATATATATACATACACACAACCGTATAACCTTTTTCTACTAAAGTTAATAGTCAGTGATTTAGCTTCAGTACCCAGTCACTGGTGAAAGTCCTGTCTATAATTAAAGGTAAGACTACATCTTCTTCTAACTTTTACCAGGGCTTAACAGGGTGGAGGGATTCAGGCTTAGGGTTTTAGTTTAGCTACTGCCATTCTGTGCACAGAGACCACTTGTTAGATTTTAACCTAGATTCCAGCTCCCCAAATAGTCAGAGTCCTGATCTGAAATTGTAGCTTAGGCTCCACTTGAACTGCTTCATCACAAAACCACTAACATAGCATTCAACAAAGAACTATTTTCAGGTAATATCAGCACTATATACCAAACATGCTTCTTTCTTTGGCTACATTGCAATTCTTTGCTTTGTTTCCCACGACACTTTTTGTTGTTATTGCACAAGGCTTTCCAAAGAGTTAAATGGTAGTATGTTTACTTGAGACTGATAGGAAAGTTCTTTCACAGCTCAAAAAGCATTTTTGTATTTCTAAAGAAGCTTTCAAAATATGATGGCCAAAATATTTGAAATATGTGTCCCTGTGGTGATGTCATCCTCAAGGGAAACATACTTCTGATATGAAGTATTCCCATTAGGAATCTTGGAGATCTTACATCTGTATTCTTAACCTCAAGAGGTTATCAAATGATAATAGTTAATTGTAAAATGGGTTGTCATCTAATGGAGTACTGGCAGGCATGTTGGCCGGTAGTTATAGGTCATTGCACAAATATTTGTAGAGGAAGTGGAGGCTTCACTTGGCCTTAACAATCAGGCATCTTAGACAAATATTCATGAAGTGAATAATGTTCAGATTCAGGCAGAACCAGAGCCTTGCTGGTCATTTTGGAGAGCACTGCCATGCATGCATACCAGAGGGGCAGAAAAGCCCGGTGGCTGCAGCAGACCTCTGGGACTGAAGCCTGCAACGTTATTCCTGAGCTAGCCGTGACTCACCAGCTGCTGAGCACCGGCTACACTACATTGTCATCTTGATCATCACTCACCATCTTTAGGAAATACTGACTCTCCTGTGCAAGGATTTGGGAAGTAGCAGTCTGCAGAAGGAGCTTTGTGAGAGGGGAAGCCCAGCGCAGAGGGCACCTTGAAGCCATCCAACTTGAAAAGGCTAAAGAGGAGAGCCCATGGGTGCACCTTTGTCCCTTCCTCCCTCGGCTGAGAAAATCTGCTGCTGCTGGGCCAGCTTTGCTTGCCTTGGGAGGGATCTTCTTGTTTCTCCACAGCAGGGACGGTGACAGCATCTCCTGTCCTGGGGAGGCAGTGTCTCCTCCTGCGTTGCTGCGCTGGCACCAACATGCTGCAATACCTGCCTTAGGAGGCAGCTGGTGATAAAGCTCTGGAGAGAAGTGTTTTTCATCAGGATTAGTCTCCAGTGGCTGACCCTCTCCTGCTCCTTCAGCCTGTGGTGAGGAGTACGTGGTTTTCTCCTAGCACTGTTAGCAGAGGGGCAGTGGCAGATGCTATAAGCGAGTTGGCCACTAGCAGGGCTTGGGCACAGAGGGTCCCCTGAGAAAGTTAATCCAAATTAACCAGAGGTGCAAAGCGGATTTACCAGCTGTAATAAAACATTCATCTTCAGATTTAGCTTAACTCCATTACGACTGGAATTAAGCTATGCTGAAATCAGGTCACTTTAATTCTGAATAATAACACGCGCACAAGAGTTTGATGGGGTGTAACTAATCCATTTAAAGCTAATTCAGATTCCAGGTTTGTCCCCCTGCAGACACGGCTATGCTGTATCTCACAGGGTTACTTCAGCAGCAGAGCTGGCTGCAGGGAGCGGGTTCCTGCCCCGATACAGCCCCTGCTTCCCCCGTGCAACTTAGTGCGGATGGAGGAACTGCGAGTTTGGGACCGAAGCTGGCCCTAAATGCTGTTTTTCTGACGAAGCAGATAGGAGCGCTCAGGCCTGCCAGTGGCACTGTCCTCAAGCAATGCGAAGCACCACGCAACACGATACAGCTGTGCTGGAAGAATGCAAGCCCACGCTGTGCGGAGGCTGCGGGCTTGGCTGCAAAGCCCCCTCCTTCCCCACTCGCTGGGGGCGATGATGGCCCCAGTGTGAACAGGATCCCTGCGACGGCACCAGAAGTCAGATTCCTGCGATGAGTTGCTTAGCAGAGATATCAAACCGGCTGCGATTTCCACGCAGTGCCAGCAGCTGCCTGTGGTTCGAGGCGGAGGGGCTTGTGTGGAGGAATTCAGTGCCACCCAAGCTGGCTCCGTGGAGGACACCATGACTGCTCTGGGTCCTGCTGTTTGTGCGGCGCAGAGCTGTGATCCTAAAGTGGCAGGAAAGTTTATCCTGGTCCCTGGTCAGAAGTTCACACTGAGCTCCTTTGGCATTTGCTTAGCACTTCTTCAGCCCTAATTGCAATTTTAAAGTGCAAGAATTGCATGGTAGATGAGGCCTATGATCTGCAGCGCAGTGCTTGGACCGCTGTGTGGGCTTGCTCCGCTGGCAGGCACCTCTTGGAGCTGACTGGGCAGAGCAAGACTCGCCCCTCTAGCTCCCACCTCTTTCCCTGGAGGTTGGTCCATGCCCAACCCGTTTGCAGCACAGTGCCATGGCTTCTCTTCAGCTCCACGAGATGCAGCTGGGATGCCTAGGTTGCTGTGTGTCGTGCATGACAACAGCTGCCACAGCGAGCTGTCAAGGAAGACCTCCACATTGTAAGGACCCCTGCTTGACAGCACAGCCCCTGGGCAGCTCAGCACCATGGTCCCTCCTCACCTTGTGCTCTGCCTGCCCTAAACCTGCATGGCAATAAGTACGGGAGAGAAGCGGTCCTTATCCCACCCTTGTGCTGACCCTCTCCATCAAACCGGAGGTAACTGAGAAGTGGAGTTCGGAGACCAAACTAGACCAGTTTGAAGTAGCTTTCTCAGTTGAAATCTGTTAATCTGCCAGACAGACAGCCAGACAGCAATACCTTCTCTGGGTCAGCAGCACACGGTGTTCAAGGCACTTCTCTGCCCTTGCTGTACAAAGCCATGTTGGAAAATGTCCTGGTGTCCTCAGCAATCTCTCCTGCACTCCTGGAGAGGGAGAAAAGGGGTCACTGTGGAAGCAAGAAGCTTTACCTTGGGCTTTTTTTTTGGGGGGTGGTTCTGAGGATAAGCTACTGAATTATACATCTTCCTAATTGGCAGGTATTGTGCAGATATCTTAGCTCCTGCTCTCCAGAGAAGGGAACACACGTAAGGGTTTAAGAGGCTGGATCTTAACCTCAGTGTTAAACCTTGTGTTGCTGCCTTAGCAAGATCTCATTGCAACAGACGGAATCAAGAAGAAAACATGACCGTTTCTTACCTCACCTACATCAGTACGTTGCATGTAAAAATAAAAAGGCAGAAAATATGCTGGTGGTGGGATTTTAGAAAGTTTCTTCATATGGATCTAAAAGAATAGCCTTTCAAAATCCTAACTGTAAGGAAATTTCTCCATTCTTCTTCACTTCTGAGATGCACACATGTTTTTTTCACCCTATTGAACAGACACTCTGATACTCATCAACAGCATGCAGAGACTTACCCATGTGGATTGAGCCAGGAGCCTTAAATAAATCAATGTACAATTTTTTTTACATTGTAGATTCTAAAAACCAGCAAAACTTTGAGCTGTCAAGATGGCTAAGACATATCAGAGGCTGATGCATGCAAAAAAAAAAAAAGTAATGACTCAAGCTTGGGCTTTTTATATCCATTAGGAATAGCTAAAATATGCCTCAGCATCAGATGCTATAAATCTCTGCTGGAAGAAGGCCACAGAAATCACAGGTGAGTCATTTCTCTAGTTCTGCACCACCATGGATGCTGAAACATCCACGCGGGTAGCCAAACTGACATGAGAAATCGACAGTCACATTCTCCCAGGCATGATCAGCCACAAGATCAGAGCTCAGTCTGTCTGACCCAACCAGAGCAGACAAGATGTGCCTTCTTTTCTCCCATGTGAGCTATGAAAGATGCAGGAAGTCTCCTCTTATTGGGCATTTCATTTATCTACGCAATGTGTACAGCTAAAAATAAGTAATATTGCTAATTTTTGTCATCCCAGATACAATCCGTTAATTCTTATGATCATAGAATCATAGAATCATAGGGTTGGAAGGGACCTCTGGAGATCATCTAGTCCAACCCCCAGTCACATCAATAACACCATAGGGAAATCTACTTACGTTGTTGTCTCAGAGTGGGGAAAAGAAAAGAAGAATGATGAACGCTCAAGAAAACTTGAGGCTTCGGTTTGTTGAATTATATCATTAAAGATGCCTTGTATTGTAAATATGCCACTGACGGAGACCTTCAGAATCTAATGGGTTTGCCACAAGGTTGTCCAGCCTTTCAAAAGCTGGGAGATTACGTGCCAGGTTTCAGTCACAGCAGTCTGTGCTTTAAATACCATGTGGTAGAGAGCATGTGAGGAGCTGTTTGGCTCTTGAGTCTGTATGTTGCACTCAGTTTGCTCTGTGGTACTCCCAGCCCCAGACCGGGTCAACAAAAAAGACAGCAGGCTAGGCAGAGCTGCCTTGTGTGCCATCTGATGGCCACTAACAAGGCTTTTCTGACCTAGATAGTAGAAACAGAAATCCCTGAAGAACAGAATGTATTTTCTCGAAATAGAAAAGCAATTTACACGAGACAAAACCACCTTTGAAAAGCATAAAATGGCCAGGTCAAATTTCTATATCTGGTAAGTAATAAGAAATAGAAAAGAATATGTATTTTGTAGTCATATTCAATAAACCACTGACATGGTCTGGATTTCTACCCTAGAGGTTAAGAATCATTCACATAGAACTTGACTGGTGTCATCGCTATCACTTTCCAGAGGAAACTCGAGAAACCTATGTTCTTTAAAGCGATGTTCTTTTTTAAAATTATATTTACCTTTTTTTTGTTTCTTTTATGCAGCAAAACAGCCTGCAAGTTGTATATTAGGGGGTTTTATTCTTCTACGCTTATACATATTATTAAAATAAGTAGAAGTTTGACATTGTCTGGCCCTTTGGAGAATCACTGGAAGGTGCAAGGAGTGTTTACTGTGACTTGTAATAGTATAAAATGGTTTGGCTCTTAGGTTTTCAATAAAGTCTTCTCTTCAAGATGTTAAAATTGAAGCTAAATGGGAGTTAAACACTATAAAAAAAACATTATAGTTAGTTTAAAAATCTTGTCTTGCAAAAAACTCTGCAATGGCAGCACCACTTTATCAATCACCCAGTAACCCCATCTTCTTGCCTGGTTGGAAAATGAATAGCTAATGTTAAAAAAATATATATAATAATTTATGTAAAAATTTGAACCAAACTAAACCAAAAATCTCAAGACCTTACAAATAAAATGGAAAGAAACAAGAAATGAACAGAAGTTCCTTTTTCCATCTTTAACTCACTAATATGGACATGCTTATGTTTTGGAAAAGGGCCGTTATTATGTCCAGATTGATTTGTACCTCTCTAGTTGCAATTTTTGTGATAGGTAAGAAGTGATAGAATTTGGTTCACCTCCCTCTTCAGTTCAGATGTTACTGCCCCCATCTCACTCTCACCTATTCAGAGAAGGAATGTCATGTACAGCATGCTATTATTTTTTGTTCAAGTGAAAGGACATGTTATTTATAAAACATACTCACTTTTCCACACCTAAAGGGCAAAACTGAGCCTTTTGACTTTCCACCTCTCCAGATGTGAAATTCCAGATCAGACACCAACCTAGAACAACCTTTTTTATGGGCCATCTCTTCACCTCTCTTCCATTCCTTTTCGCTGCCAATAAATTGCATGAAAAGCAGTTCTGGCTGTCTGAGGACTCTGTCTCGGAAAGAGTGTAGCAAGTCTTGAGTGGCCTTTGACTTCTTAGTGTTTCTTGGTATAGAAAGATTTAGCATCAATAAAGAAAAATAAGAAAAATTATCAGATATTTTTTTTTTCTAATTTATGGGGCACTCTGATAAAGGAACAAGTCAAACCTGATCACAGCCCCCCCACCCCATGAGAAGAAATCAGGTCCAATTTACCCAAAGTTTCTAATTTGAGATTGGGAATGCTTCAAGCATTTTTACAATGTTGAAAGTCTTATTCCATCACCGTGCCCATGTTTTGTTGTCTGGCAGTATAAATCAGTCACTCTACTACCAAAATCTCCTTGGTCATCTGTAGATAGCCTCCAGTGGCTGCTTCGTGTTGTGACCAGCTTCAGTGCTGTTAGAAATATGCACAGGTTCTACATTCTAACACCAGAAATAACATGTTGGTAGGTACAAAAGGAGCAACAGAATCACTTAATTTTTGTTAATTCTTTGAAGGACATATATTACCTTCTTCCCCCTAGTTCATTTAGGTTCCTCCTCATGGATTCACATAGTCTTTGAGATCAGAAAAAATGAAATTAATTAATATTTTGCAAAATCATGTGTATTGACCATATTTACCTATGTTTCACCTTCCTTTCCATTGTGCTTCCTCTGTGGTGGTGCATGCCCTTAATCTGTGTCAGGCACTTTAGGACAGTTGATGCGATGTGTTCTTTGAACTCTCTAGAAAGGGGTGTCTTTGCATAAAACCAACAAATGATACTTAAGGGCACCAGAATCTCCTACTATCACTGACCTTGGTACCTTCACTCTGAAGTATCTTTCTCTGTGGTGATTCCCACTGATTTCAGCTAAGGGCAGACAGTTGCTTTTAATCACTGAAGACAGTGGAAACTCCACATTTTCCACCTTTCCAGGAAACAGCTCATGGTAACACAATATGGAAAGTCTTTTGTAAATAGATTCACCATGTTTCAAAGCCACAAAACACCCATGGTGTGAAGAATGAAAAGCAAAGGTTTGAATGTTGTTGTGTTGAGTATTGAAAAGTATTGAGTACTGGAATACATTCAGCATTTTAAGAACTGAAAATTATTTAAACTTGAACCTTTGGGGGAAGGAGATTACAACCCACAGCAAAGTGACGCAACAGTGGTCATGGGTGGAAAGAAAATACAGCAGGGAAATGGAAACAAGAAATGCCTCAGAGAGTGAAGGGAAGCCTGCCTCAAATATACATACCAAAAGCAAATATACGTACACCAAAGCACAGAGCCTGGGAAACAAGCAGGAAAAAGTAGAGCCCTGCATGTATTTACAAAGCTACAGCATCGTTGGAATGACTGGATGTGGTGGGGCAGTCTCGCATGACTGCGGTGCTACAAGAGAGACAGGGAAGGTGAGGGTGGCTTGTCCTCTATCTGAAGGAGCAGTCTTAATGTATGGAGCTCTTGTATGGGATGGATGATGGGCTGGGTGAGAGCTTGTGTGTCAGGGCCAAAGGAGAGGTCAGTGAGGATGGCGTTGTGGTAGGATTGTGTTACAGACCACACGAACAGGGTGAGGAAGTGGCTGAAGCCTTCTTTAAACAACTCGGGAAAGTCCTTGGACCAGAGACCCTGGGTTTTATGGGTTATTTCAACCTGCTGGTGTTTTCTGAAAGGGCAACAATGTGGGATGCAAACAGTCAAAGAGGTTTCTGGATGGGATCAGGGATAGCTTCTTGGCAGCGGTACTCAATGGGCCAACCAGGGATGACACAAAGTTAGATCTGCTATTATAAACAAGGAAGAAATGGTTGGAAATGTGAGAATCAGTGGCAACTACTATTTTAGTACCCATGAAATAGTGGAGTTGAAGATCCTGAGGGGTGTGAGGAGGGAGAATAGCTGGGTACAGACCTTGGGCTGCAGGCAACCAGGTTTTGGTTCATTCAGGAAATCGGTAGATGGGATCCCGTGGGAGGAGCTCTCAAGGTAAAGAGCTTGGAAAACCTGGTGGCGACAAGAGAAAACAGCATCACATTTTCCATGAAATTGAAATAAATGAGTTTCCAATAGCGTATAAGGAGAAACTTTTTCCCATGAGGACAATCGAGCAGTGGAACAAGTTGTTCAGAGGGGTTGTACAATCTCCATCCTTGGAGGTTTTAAAGACCTGACTGAATAAAGCCCTGAGCAACCTGGGCTGACATGAGAGCTGACCATGCTTAGAGCAACAGGTTGGGTTAAAAGCCCCATGAGGTCCCTTCACACCTGAATTATCTTGTAATGCTACAAACACGGTAGCAGTCTGGTAGAATCAGTTGGCTGTGAAGTGATCTAACACCAAAAATGTCAGCTCTGTTCACCCTGACTCCAAATATTCATCTTGATCCAGCTTTCTGGCAGAATAGTGGTACACAAATCACTTTTAAAAATGACATTCAAATCTTAAAAGCAAAGAAAGTGGTAGTAAAGTATTGGGTGGATCTGTCGTCTATTACGGAGAGTACAAGTGAAATTCAGCACTTGATTGATGGGTAGATACTGTGGCCACTAGACTCTTCTCCCAAGGGCTGTGGAAGGGAGTTTATATACACTGCTCCAGGACAACGTGAACCAGCTACCAGGGACAGAACGATGTCTGGCTTTCATAGCGTTAGGTGTTCATACACCAGACTATCACTGTTAGTTTAGCAAGTGACCGTGTTATAAACCCACAAGCAATAGGTCAGGCAGGTTGAGTGTTTCAGTTCCAGACCATCTTGCCATCGCATTTTCATGTGTGGAGATTTTCAGATCTTACAGTGACTCACCACCTGTAAAAGCAGACAACCTAATGGAAAAAAAGAGCAACCCTTAAAACGTTGTTTTTTCTCCACAGCTCTGTGGCGTAAAGAAAGTTATAAAAATACTTGAAGCAAGACTTGCTTTTTTGTTCTGTTAACTCTTTCTTGTGCCATCACAAAGCCATTGTTAAAGCACAACTGGAGATAGACTAAAGAAATTTGGCATGTTTTGTTTCCAAACATCATACCAGCAAGCTAACAGCCAGTATTCCCAACTTGTTTGCTGAAGAGTTACATCATCAGTGAATTCAGCATCATCAGTGAAGCAGGGACAAATGATCCCTGAGCACTCTGAGCTCAGATGGAGGCTGAGGTTAGGAGTTTCCTGATTTAAATAGGGTTGTTGGGCACCCCATCCTGGAGTTCCAGGGGGACTGGTGTCCCAGCAATGAGGTTCTAACAGGTGGAGATGAAAGAAGTTTGAAAAGGAAGGAAAAGAGATTCTGAAAAAAACAAGTTTCTTAGGTGTGTTTCAACAGTGTGCAAAGCTTTAGAGAAAAACTTGAAAAGAGGAATAAGAAAAGATGGGGGTAAGCAAAAAGTAGAATAAAGAAAGTGGATCAAACCAGACTTAAGGTGATACCTTTTTCATAATGAATATCATGAACAAGGAAAATGCACTTGATACGTTTTTTATCTGCTCCAAAACCATTAGGATGGAGATTCTTTTTTGTACAAATGTGTGTACAATTTTTGTGCTACAACTGCAAAAACTCTTTAAGCAGAGAAGTTAAATGCTAGTTGTATTAGAACTAGCTGGGAAGAGGTTATTGACAGAGTACACGAAGGATATTTTTTAGTGATCTTGCAAAATGTTTTCATTAATTGCTTTAACACACTTATTAATGGCACTTGCTGTTGATATCAATCTGGGAAGTATCGTCAGCTCAGAGGAGGTCTGCAGTAACAGCAAGAGGTGAAAGTAACACAGTCCTCGTGGCAAAGTCATGCCTTTACGTACAAAGTACAAAAATTTTCTGGTGTGTTAGGAGTTCATGACTGTGAAATGACAGAAGAGAAGGAAGATCAGGGGGTACTGGTCTGCTACAGAGTATCAGTGAGCCCTGAGCATGATACCCGTGGAAAAGGTTTATTTGATCTTAGGAAGTGCCAGGAATTTTCAGTAGTGGAAGGGGAGGGGCAATGCTGGTGGCAAAGCTTCCTGCAAAGACTGTGCATGAGTCCTCTCCAGCCAGAAGGGCTGGGATGACTGGAGGAACGAGTGCTGCTCGTGTGAGATGGGATTTGGGCAGTTCAACCTCCTTAGCTCAGCAGAATGAAGACTGAGGAGAGATATAACTGATCCATTGAAATATGTCACAGGAACATCAGAGAGGGAAACACTGTTTGTATTGGAGGACACTGTTAATGCAAGAACAAGGGGGAATACTCTGCATGTGTATAAATATTGGGTGGAAATGAGAAGAAATTTCTCTGTAACAGAGCTATTTTAGAACAGACATCCAAGTAGAGTAACAGAGGCACATGGCTGGTCTAGTTTTATGCTTCAATAAATGTGCTTTTCAATCAGTGCTATGTGCTCAGCTAAGAGACATACACAGACTAAGGGGCTTACAGAGATAATTGTGTGTGGTGGATGTTTACGGACCAGTTATGTCCCTTTCTGTCCCCTCTTATTCTAAATCATTTAAAGCAGTGATACGGAGGTTATTCTCCCAGGTTTCAAGTCAATGACCTAACAAAGGGACTGGCTGCTGCAGTTATAGGTATTTTCTTACTTTCCATTGCTTTTCCTTTTCAATTCAGAAGGTCTTATTTTCCCTCTTCTTGTGCAAGAATAGAGAAAAATTTAAATCTCCACAGCAGCAAAGGTGGGACTATAAAACTGCTTCCTACCCTGAGAATTACTGCTGGACTCAGAGTTCTTCATCTCCACCTATTAATCGGATATGGGAACACAGTTTAATTACATGGGGAGCTCCGTGTAACTGCCCTTTCTGGGGTGGGACACTGGGGAATCACACACAGCACTACTGGCAGTTGCTGTTGGTGGGATTTGTCCAGCAAGTCTCCCACCCTTTGGTACTGGCATGGCTGGTGCTGGCCTTGGATGGTCCTTGCACATCACAGCCAGCAAACCACCTAGGCAGGGCCTGAATTTGTTCCAGCTGAAGCTCATGGTAACATTTTCATAGTGACATATGAAAGCTGGTGAGCTGATAAGAAAAATCTGTACAGCCTTATTCCAGAAAAGTATGAGTTTATCCTGTCAGTCTGTACCAGTATCTCATTCAATAGCATGCAAGCTTAAGGAACTTCCTATGAGTTTTTGGTTTTTGTTTTGATCTCATTTTAAATATCTTCTGGGGAATTTTACAGTATAAACAGCGAAAAGAAAAAAAATATCCTCAGAATCAGGGAGAGTGAAAAATGAGATCTAGGGATCAGAAAACAAGGCTGGCTCTCTTTTACAAGATACTGAAGACTTTGTGAATATGCACAGAAAGCACTCACAACTTTCCACTGTCTGACCCATCAACTTAAACTTTCACTCATAGCTAGGGTCTGATTTCTCCAGATAATTAAGTTAACTGATTTCTCAAGAGAAATCAACCAGCCCTAGGGAATGTGTAAGGCTCTCAGTATTTAAAACATTAAAAAAAAAAAATTAAAACTATTTTTAAATCTATCCACTTAATTTAAATGCCCACACAGTATTATGACTGTTTAGCAAATCTAGCTCCAGCTGTGCTGTTAATACCCTTTGCATCTGATTCTTCATAGTATCAGAGGGCACTGCAATAAACTGCTTATGTAAAAAAAAACTTGGTTTGGGTAAGGTATAAATTCCCTCTGGGTTCCACATCACAAAAAAAATTACGATTCCGATCTCTTCTGATCCAATGTTACCTACCACTGTGTGCCGTCCAAGAGTGCGCTGTTGAGTTATGGCACTCTGTTACTGATGTTGGTCCACGATTCTACTTCAGCTATAAATTAGTCATCGGCAGAGAGTCATTATGTTGAAATAATCCTGCAGGCATTCACCCTGTAACATCACTGGGAAATAAAAGTGTTTGCTGAAAGTCAATCTCCACTTAAAAATTTATAATATAATTTCACTTTTTATACTCCTGTTAAAGGTGTGGATTATTAATTTTTCTACATTCAAATGAATCTCTGCTGAGGCTAAAGCTGGTAAAATTTAAGGCAATGTGTGCCTGACAGCAAATATTAACAGTAGCTAGGAAGCAGGAATAATTTGTTAGGAGTGAATCCGTGTCAAAGTCACAGGTTTCCCCTGGAGAAACACAGCCTTTATATCAGCTATATATTTTTATTACACCCAACTTCAGCTCTCTTGTTAAAAGAAGGTCTCCTTAAGCCCTTGCATTTCTCCTGCTCCATTCCCCATGGTTCACAAGTACAATAGTGAATGTAAGCTACAATAAAAAGGTCATTTTCTTCTTTCAGCAACAGTAACACAAGTGGCTGCATTTCCTGATTCTGGATTAAGTTCAAGATTTCAAATACGACTGGGCTCGTTTCTGATTAGAAAGTTTGATATTTATCACAGACTTTCCTGTCTTCCATATCCAGTGTGAGTGAGATTGTAAAAAGGTAAACTGAAAGGAACCATTCTTTTATTCTGCAATTAACCCCATCTGAGTAAATAATACGGTGTTGTGCACTTGAGCCTTCGCTGTTATGCACTGAATTCAGAATTCAAAACGGCTTCAAAGCCGCGTTCGTGAAATGATGACAAGATGCTGCAGAAACAGCTTTTCATGTGGAATATAATGCAAGTATTGTGTTACATAGTACAGTAACAAATAGAGTATAGTTGTAATGATATAGCAGATAAAGTGTCTGGAAGTACTTACCTGAGGGAAACTCAATCTTATTTTACTTCAGGGCCTGAGGCTTATAAACACAGTGTATGGTCTTGAAACTTAAATATTAGAGGAATCATTTTATTGGAGGGGAGGAGAAGGTAATGTTTCTTATTACAGGCAAATAAAATCTTTGTGCCCAAATACAAGGCAGAAATAGTCCAAATTCCTTCAGACGGTGTCTCAGCTTGACATTTTTATTTTTTTTTTTTCCTGTGAGAAGCTCACAAAGTCTAAGAGAAGTAAAATAATGCCAATAGCAATTCTGGCAGGAGACCGGCATGGATGGGCAGGAGGTGCAGCAGAGAGCCATGCAGTGAGGGCAGCACAGAGGCAACTGGGGGTGGAAAATGGGGTCCTGCCCATGGGGACGTGTCTGAGTCCCACCTGTCCATCCTGCACTGGAGCCACAGGACCTGTGGACATACTCTCATGGCTTTAAACAACTTATGTGGAGACACCCCCATGGCTTTAAATAACCTACTTGAGGGTGTGAAGGCAGCTTAAGCATGACAAAGAACAGCAGGAGTGGGCAAGTATGTCTATTGTAGTAAATAAAGCAGGACCATGGTGCAGACTCACAATTGCATGAATTATTTAATTCTCTACATGCACTGTGGCCTGGCTTTTGGTCTGTTCTGTCCAGTCCTGTCCTGGGCATCGTCGGGGTGTGGGTCAAGGCTAAGGTACACCAGCGACCACTGCTGAGAGGTGCTCTGGACATGGCTGCTCTGCTCGTGGGGTGAGACAGACTGGCCACATGGATGTGAGCGAAGATCACACGGGTCCTTGCCCATCAACCACAGAAAACTCACTGGTTTGATTTATGTAATAGCAGAAGTGGGGCCCAAGTGCTGTCTTTTCCCTCTCCCTCCTGTATCTGTATCGAGCCAGCCTTAGCCTGAAAGGGGGAAAAAAAAAAGATTGAGAAAGTACAAAAGCTGCTATACCTGCTTTGAGTCTGAAGAGAAGCAGAAAGGCACTACATATTTAGTTGGATACTTCCAGCACACCTCTGAAACTACATGTATTTGATATGACTCTGACAGAGCCCGACAGAAAGCCCTGCTGGGATTTCTCCTGTGGCTTTCACAGACAGACTCTAGGTCAGGCCCTGGGCTGTCTCAGGGTGGCGTGTGTCAGTTGTGGCCCAATTGGGATCGCTGTGTTTGCCCTCACAGAAGAAGAAGAAGAAGAAGAAGAAGAAGAAGAAGAAGAAGAAGAAGAAGAAGAAGAAGAAGAAGAAGGGACACCTACCCACAGCCTGGCAGGGAATGTTGCTCCTGCAGGCAGGAGGTATCCTGTCCCCCTTCATGCACAGGCAGTGGCTGGCTGCCTCCCTGGGCAGGAATCAGCACGGCTGAGGGCTTTGGTAGACAAACACTGGGCAATCCAACTGCGTGAGCAAAGACATAACAGGCCTCAGCCGATTCTTACTCCCTTTCCTCTGTGCTCTGCTTTTCCTCAAACATGGTTGATCAGCAGATTGAAGCACACAGCTTAGCAAAACCACTCTTGTGTTGACAGAGGTGACACACGTGCTGCTGGGGCTCAGGCTTGCCGGGGAAGCTATGCCTGCAGGTTGATGGGCCAGTGTTTTCTAGGATAGCTTTGGTCTCATCATCAGTTGTATCATGCTCCTCCGTCCAATTCTGGATGTTATCTGTGGAAAATTTGTTAAACCACTTTGTCTGCAAACTGAACCCTTGGTACTCCAAACTTGGCATCTACACAGCAAGCTGAGCAGGATCAATGGCGGTTTTTCAAAACGCAGGTATGGTGTGCAAAGTTTTAGACATATAACTTGGAATGGTTCACACTGTTTCAAAATACCCGTGCAAATGGTTCCCTTAGAGGCAGATATATTAACATCTCAAAAAAGAAAAGAGTGAGTCTGAGGACAGCATAGGAAGCCCAACCAGGTCGAGCTGTGCAGGAACATTTTGTGGCCGTTGTTACTCTAGCTGGGGACTGTCTAACCAGCATCTCCTGCAGACATTTGGAAGAGTGTTCCTGCTGTCCGTTTATCAGCTTCACTCGAAAGAGTGATCTGGCATGCCGACCTGCTTTTTTTGAAATAACAAAGCAGCTTCAAGGTAATTAGAATCATAGAATCATAGAATAATTTAGATTGGAAAAGACCCTTACGATCTTCGAGTCCAACCATAAACACAACACAGCAAAGTCCACCGCTAAACCATGTCCCTGAGTGCCACATCTACAAGGCTTTTAAATATCTCCAGGGATGGCATCTCAACTGCTTTCCTGGGCAGCCTGTTCCAATGCTTGACAACTCTTCCAGTGAAGAAGATTTTCCTAATATCCAACCTAAACTTCCCATGGTTGCAACCTGAAACCATTTCCTCTTGTCCTGGCATGCTGACCTGTTTTGGTTGAAGCAACAAAGCAATTTCAACGTAATTAGTACAGACAGGTGACACAGCTGCTGGACACTGAGTGACTCCTGGCTTTGGGCTATCTGATACTGCCAGGCGGCTGGTTGACCTTCCAGATCTCTTTGAAGAGAGAGAATTTTGGCAAAAAGCACAAGCAGAAGATGAGCGTGTTGTGGGGCTCAGAGCACTGGTGTATGTGGAGTGATGGGATTGCACTGAGAGATGACAAACTACAAGGTACTAACAACGATTTGCAGAGGCATGAAGGTATGACTGACTGTGCTTAGTTATCCAAATATCATGCTGCCATCACATGGCTTTTCTCAGAGAGGGAGTCGTTTCTCAGGATCCTGAAACTTGGATTCACCCCCATGTTTTTCGCAGCTTTTGATGCACTTGAAGACCTTTTTTTCTTCCTCTGTCAGCCACATGGGTCATCTGCTTACCTAGGCCAAGCTGCTCAGGGGCGGGGACATCAAGGCAGGTGCTCAGCTTGTAGAGGTTGTACCAACCTGTCTTCAGCAGTCTGGGTCTTTCTGTGAGAAGCTAAGACCAAGTTACTATTAATTGAATTCAGAGCAGTTTGTTTGGGGGGAAAAGAATGTGATACATTTCTTCTCTGTTACCTGATGCTTAGTGTGTTACACAAGTGAAGAAAACTGGTGAATAAATATGGCTTCTCATTCAGTCCCATTCCCTTATTTAAGTCTTTGCATAGACCAATCTACCACCATAAATGTTTCAGACAACTGAAAAGTCACTAGTTATGGTATTAAAAATTCAGTGAACTATGTGTTTCTCCCCTTGAGTAATTTTCTGGTTTGAAATGTGAGGATTTCTACACCTGGTAGGATTAAGAAAAATATATGTAACACAGCTGTAAAGATTCTTAATATCTGTGTAATTATCTGATTGCGTCTTTTAATCCTGTTAAATTCTTGGCTTCTTTGCAACGAAGCAAAGTTAGATATACGAAGTGCCTTAGAAATGCTAAGAAAAGGACCCCACCACTTATTTGTGTATGGAATATTATGTCATGAATGGATCCAAGAAAATATGTCTCAAAGAAAAACATACTTAAAGAACACAGAAGGGGAAATTCCATTACCTCGGAGTTCTTGTGAATTCATTTTTTCCCATTAATTTGTTTAAACGGTTTGTTTTACTCTGTAAAGTGAGCATAAATTCAAGTGTTAAATCAGATTCCTTGTTTGTGGTTGTTCCCTCTAGAGACACTTGTGATGGGACTATGAACTTTAATTTCCTAATATATTTTTCTATTAAGACTTGAGCACTATACTTTTTGCAATACACAGACAAAAAGGTGTGATTGCAACCAAAATAAAGTAATTTAACCACATGTGATAGAATTATGAAGACAGTATAAATTCATTTCCCAGAGTTTCTTAGGATTTTGAAATTTGGTTTAATTTTGAAATGAAAAAAATCTGTGAGGTAAGGAAATTTCTGGGTAATTGAAACATTTTGGGTTTGATAACAGTTTTGTTTTATTTTTAATTAAAAAAAATATTTTAAAATGAAAAATCAGAAAGGATTCACTCAGAAAATATAAAACCAGTCTCTTTCAGCATTCTCAGCACAATTTCCTCTTTCAATTCCTAACAAAAGTTTTAAGAAAGCTCAAACGGTTCCATGAAACATTTCAGTTTTGACAGACCTCCATTTTTCCCATGGAAAATGTGTCCTTCCGTATTTCCTTAATAACCCTAACATAAACAAGGATTCACAAAGAGATGCATTCTGTGATTTTGTTATTTGATTTCAGGTAGCAGATAAATGAGGCTACTACCATCTTTCCCATAGTCTATTGGTCTGAACCTGGTCTATCCACATGTTCCACATATAATCTACAGTTGTAGTCAGTAATTAAGCAAACCTGTCTATGAACAGAAAATAAATGTTACGCTACATTTTTTTGTCCAGGCAACACAGAGCAGTTATCCCAGTGCTGACTTAGTGCTATAATCCACTCTTGTTTAGAGGAATAAGAGCATTTTCATTCCACACTTGTTCTCTCCAATGAAGTTATTGAAAAGGTGTCAGATAGCAACTGTTAGCAATTCTCCAAAAACTGAACAAACATCACTTACTCCAGAGACAGTGTGCCTGTGAGCCATCAGACAATAACGGCATTATCTCATTTCTGGGCAGAAACAGTCTTCAAGGAAGGACTTCAATGTAAATTCAGTGCATCGAGCTATCAGTCCTCGAGTCACGCAGCCACTGGTATCTGGATCTGTTTTGCAACTTCACTTGATTTTGCAGAGAAGGACTCGGACCTCTCATCCTGCTAAGTCCAGATGTGGAAATCACAGGTGTGCTTAAAAAATAAATGTGTTTCAAACAGAAATATCAAAATAAGATGCTCTATGTGTATGAAATAATTCTACCCAGATTTCCAAGGTGTTTTGGTTATTCTTTTATATACTTAACATTGTTGGCCAACATTTTACTTCCCTTTTATCACTTGTCCAACAGCTGCTGGGGACCCTGAGGAGGTGAAAATACACAATTCCCAGGAGAACGCCAGTAAAGCTGGCAGCAGAATGCCTTGCAGATTGTCATGGACACAGATGAAGGTATAGCACAGTATAAAGGCTGGAAGCTGATGCTAGGTGGATTCAAAGCAGAAATAGGCTGAATAGCTCCAGCAAAGGTGATTAGGAAGACACGTCAGTTCCACACAGAGACAAACATGTGCATGCTTGTGGGGAGACCTAGCTCTGCTCCCTAACGCGAGCAGCCACTTGCTGTGTAAGTTTAAGGAAACAGCTTCTTCTCTTTCGCTTCACAGCATTTATTCCACTCATCTGTAGAGACTCAGTGCTTCCCACCTGTTGGCCAGCGGGTATGGCATACAGCATCTGATGGCAGTTCAGTCTTCTGAGGGTCCACCACACCACAGGTCAGCACAGTGTCACTGCAAAGACAGAGGTGCCCACAGAACGATGGTGATTGCCACCGTGAAGGCAGGTGCCATGTGCTGCTTACAGATTCAGGAATTTAGGTTTGGGTTTTGCATCTTTCCCTGAGGGTTGTTCCCTGACTCCTCTAAGGCAAAAGCAGTGAACTGCTCGATCCAACCACAATAAATGAACTGTTAGGATTTTAAATGACTGCAGTCAGGGTTTATAAGGGGATAAACTTCTTACTAGACAGTTTCACACAGCTGTGAAAAAGCAGACTGACTAACAACCATGTAGCTTGAAATGATCACCACACACAAGACACTGCAATGTATTTTTTACAGCCATAGGTAGCAACTTTCATACAAGTTCTTCATCCCTCTTACACTGCTGAATTTACAAAATACAGGGTTGTTTTTTTATTTCCAGTGTTTATTCCTTGGATACTTCTTTTGAGATTCAAATTTTTGGGAACATTACTGTACGTTTCTATCAGAATTCATACTTATGATTCCTCGAACTCAGCTGAACTGAACAAATTCCATAGGAGACAAAACTATTACATGCACTGCCCCAGTCAGGGGGCATCCACCAGGCATACTGGTGAAATGTATGAATATCCAATCGATATTTTTAGTGCTGCAGTTTTAGTGTATGTGAAAAACATGCATGAATTTTGAGCAAGAAAAGTGGGGAATATGTCTCTATCAGTGCTGAAAGAGTCAGCTCATATTTTATGAGGTTACTTCTATATTCCTAGTGAACTGGAAAACTGGTAAATTTGCTGAAATGGGAGGAAGGTCTCTTCTGTTTCACAAAGACCTTCTTGGGGCAAGGCAAGCACAAGCAGCCAGGTGGGAAGGAGCAAAAATAGAGAATAACTGTTTTTATAATCAGCAACCCTCTCTCCATTATCTTTTGCCATGACTGTCCCTGTGACCATAAGATAACACCATCATTGCCAACAAGGAGTCCAGGCAAAGTTAATGCCGCACTATCAACATGGGACTACAGGCTTTGAAAAATACATGTTTTGTCTTAGCTTCTTGGAGACTAAGTAGCCTATGGCTGATGGACTCATCACAGAGCCTTTTTTCAGCTATGAGTGTGTGAAACCATATTTACCCTCTTTTTCCACTGGCAGTGAGACATCAGGCTTACTTGCATTTCTTTGAATCCACTTCTTGCTCGGTGTAAGACAGCTCATAGCCTCTACAAGCACACAGGAGGATTTTTCCTCCCAGAGTCTAACTGGCAGGTGTACGCTCTTCAGAACTCATGGAGATGTTTTGCCTTCCCCTGAGGTCAACTGCAGCCAGCAACGGGAAGCCAGACGGGCCACACAGGTTTTTAGATGGTATTGAAGTCTCTCAGCCCGAACTCTGAGTATTTGCACATTGGATTAATGCTGATCCACAATTTGGGGTAAGGACGGGATTCTCAGCTTGGCAGAGATAATCCGGGGCATAAGGGGTTGCCTCAAAATTCCCATGCTGGAGCTGTTTTGGCATAGCTCATCTCTTGGGTTTCTAGATAGTAGGCTTCTCAGCCTTCCCTGTTCTTTGCTTGTAGCTTTCCCTGTTAGGTTACCTGAAGACCAAAATTACTCAGTTTAATCAGTCTTTGATCCTAAAGAATAGAAAGTTATTTGTGACATCCTACAGCTTATGAACTGGCAGAAGTCAGACGTGCTGATCTAATAATATCTTTTGGTCCAAAATTCCAATAAGGTCTATGTCAGAGGGTTCAGTTCCCCTCCTGTGTAAAGTCACAATCACCGAAAAGTATGGTCCAGGGTATACTGCTGTCGGCTGTTTGGAGCAGGGAGTTACACAGGGTTGCGTTGCCCCCATGGGCATGGAGGAGGAGCTCCACGTGTAGGTGTACCCTGGGCAGTAGAAGCAGGCTGAGTCAGTATCTGCCATAGCATTATCTCCTTCCCAGCATGAAACCCGCCCTCACTTTCTGGAGGACTGGAGAGGCAATAAGGGCATCTCGCTCTCCTCTGGACTTACCCTTGCTGTCCTCTTCACCAGGTTGCAAATTGCACTGCCTTGCTTTCTTGCCATCAATTAGCCTCCTGTGGCCTGTCTAGGAGGATGATTCTCTTACCAACTGCTTGGTCTTCTGACCATACAAGGAGGGGGTGTCTGACCTGTAATCATAAATGCTGTGGACCCACCTGTCCTTTCTTGATGCCAAGGTATTTTCATAGCTGTACTTCTTCCCTGTTTGGTTTTACAACTTCCTGAGAGGTGCCCTACGAGATAAGTCCTGTTTTACTCCAGGAACAGCTCAAATTAATGGCAGAGTGGAGCGTTCAAAGCTCTTAGGGCTGTTGTCTTACAAATACGCAGCACTCAGCAACGTGTTCAAGCTCATCACTATTACTTGCATGAAAGTGTCACCGGGGGACAATGAGGAGAGCTCAATACTAGTTTGATACTTGCGTGGGAGTTGAATTTCAAGCTCAGCCCTGGCCACTAGTGATTAAAAAGATCTAGCTGAAGGAACAATGATATAATGGTTTTCATTGTGACACTGGCAGGCCATTTGTAAAACAAGGATAATGATAATTCAACCTTTGTAACGCACACAGGGATCTTTGCACAAAATGCAATTTATACGTGCAAAGCATTTTTATTACTAATAGAAGATACAGTTCTGTCAAACATTGGAGCAGACCATTCTTGTTTTCCTTCTGTGCTGATGGGGAATTGCTGATCTCTGGTGGCAATAGGATGAGAGATTATGTTTTCAATGTGTTTGTTGCACAGGTAAAGTTAGGGTTAATACTTGGCTTGGAAATAGGAGAACAGCCATGTCACAGACCTTGATTTTTGAGAAATGAAAATAACAAATTATGTTTGAAAGATGCACTACAAATAATGGCAAGACTGAACATTTGCTAGTTGTTTTGTTATGGTTTGTCATAAAATGAACAGAGAGCCAGAATAATGGGAATAGGCAATGATAAATTCTTCCTCTGCAATGTGGGATCCAGGAGTGTTTCTCCTGCTGGGACGAGACTCAGATGTGCACCATTTCCAGGCAATCCTGGCTAGTTCTGCAGAGGAAACCCAGGCTCAAAGTCAAGAGGGAGCCTCAAAAAGCTCCAGGAAGGCCCCAGAGCAACCTCTCAGGGGACCAAAGCTGTGGAGGACACCTGCCACGCAATACAGGTCCCGCCAATACAACCAAAGAGAAGTTGTGTTTGCATTGCTTGGGTTTGGCAAAAATTGCATATCGCTTGACTGAAAATATCATTATCTCAAATATTAAAGTATTAGTGTTTGGAACATTCCCAAGCGATCGTGCTTAATGACAAACCTTGGCAGTCTCTAGCAGACATAACATTTCGGCAGTGACCCTTTGCTGCTAGGACAGTATAATGAAAGAAACAAAAGCTTTTGTATGACTTTTCCTGAATCTCGTGAAAGAATTAGCTTTCAGTAAAGAAAAATGTGTAAAAAGGAACCCTTTCAGCTATTTCTTACCTGGAACCTGATTTTTCTCCCATGCAAGTTGATGGCAAAACCCTGTTGACTTATATGGGAGCAGATGATGCACTAATTTCTCCAGGACACAGGAACTTACTGTTGCCAACATGAAGGAAATGGCAAGTTATTGCTTATGCAAACAGTTACATTCGGCCAAACAATGGACACCGGCTTATAGATTGCTCTAATGTCAAAGCCAATTATGGTAATAATTAAAACCCCTGTCCCATGATAAATCACTGTTGGAGATCCTTGCAAGAGTATCAGAAATAGAAAAGAATTTTGCGGCCACTGAAAGAAATTCTGCTTCTACTTGGGGAAAAAATATTCCATTCTTCACAGATAGAGGAACGAAACACAGGCTTGGCAGGGAATAGCTAAGAGATAAAGATATTATGAGGTAATCGGGCAGTAATGCTTCAAAGGAATATTTTTTAAAAATACATTATTTCCTTTTTATTGTGATTAAATGCTTGTAATAACAGTATTGTTTTAACCTTGCCAGTATGCTGTCAGTGTCCATTTTATTTAAAAGAAGGAAATAAACAAAAGGCTGTTATTACAAGGAATTCAAGCTGAAATGTTGAAACTTTATTGCTTATATGATTATATTTAAAATTAAAGGTTGCATGTCAAAGTGAAATCCTGGCACATACTCGCATATTTCATAAGAGCTTTTGGACTTGACATATGTACCCCTGTGACAATAATATCATCAAATAATGAAAATATTGTATATCTATTAGAAAATAGCAATGTAGTAACAAATTTATATAGGCTTATTATAGATTGTCAGAAACAAGAATAATGGACATACTACAAATCCAAACCATATGTTCCATGAAAGAGTATGTCCTTCCAGCATTTTTTAAAGCTATAAATTATCTATCACACTACCAATAAAGTACTGTAGAGGTAAGGTCAATGACCCCAAAGCACTGACATTTAGTTCAAGATCCAACCCCTGCAGCTTAGCACTTCATCCAAATTTCCAAATGTGGAGGGGAACTCTTTTTTCCTTTTCCTGTGATGTTTTCCCACAGGCTACTCTGCTTGCTGATGTTTCCATGATAATATTCTTTGCATTCTGTCAATTTACATTTAGTAGCTCCACTACAGTAACAGGAAACTTTTAGATCATCTCCTCTGTGCATACATACAGGCGCTGCGTATGCTCTGTGTCCTCATAAGCATTCACTTGGCTGGACGGCTGGAAAATTCCCCCGCTCTCAACTAGCTAAACGTGACAGTCTGGGGGTAGCGGTGCCCCAGGTCTGGTCTTCATATGTGAGGAAGAGAGCTGTAGGGAATGGTTTTCCTTCAGCAGAATAAGGGGCAGAGCGGCCCGAGGGCCAGGCTCTGTGGCAGGGAACCGGGTCCACCAGAAGGCTGAGCATCCACATAAATATTGCATCGATACCGTGCGAGCAGAGATGAGCAATGTACCCAATCAGTAAAGACAAGCAGAGTGAAAAATAATAACAACGGAGAAAAAAAAAAAAAACAGAAAAGGAGATGAAAAGGAACTGGAAAACTCTGAAAGTGATTTTTCATTACATGCCGAAGAGGCTGTGGTAACTTTGCTACCGTTGCTTTTTATTTGTGCTCATCTTGCTACTTCCTAGTTCTGGCCAAATCCACCTGTGAAAGATTACGGATCACATTCTCAGGTGGGGGAAATCAGCCCAGCTCCATCAGGCCCAGATGGCAATACCGCTCCTCGTAGCTGTTATTACCGTGCCATGTGCCAGGAGTGTGGTCAGCCAGCTCCGAGAAGTAAAAACTGAAAAATAGAAACTGCTGGTTTCAGCATACCCTGACTTTAAAAAGGTTCTGCTTTCTAAATACTTGAGCCTACTGTTACAGTAACGCTAATTGCTCCTCTTTTCAAATATGTCTACATTATCCATTGCACTGGAACAACGCTGGGCAAACAGGCTGTGGGTTGAATAAGAAACCTGAGCATGGGAACAGAGAGGGAAACATCCAAGACAATATTGCTTTGAGACTCTTCCGTTAAGATCGTTTTCTGCACCTCACGTGGTATCAGTCTCTTTCCTCTCCAGGCTTCTTAGTTTACCAACAAGTCAGATGACCTACGCTCTCAGAATTTCCTTGCCTACGAAACTTGCCGGAGGGCAGCCTGCACGACAACATTTTTCCTTCTCTTTTTGAATTTCTAAAAACCTCCCAGAAGCAGCTATTTGTGCATGGAAACAAGGGTTTGCCATTCTCATGCTGGTACTGATCCATCATACTCAGCATCGTGAATGAAAGCCCTTCCATCCCAGAAGCAGCTGTCAATTCGTACCTAAATGCGCATCCCCTCCTGTTAGACAAAGCAAAACTGTCAACCCCATCCACTTAGTTATTTACTCACAATGTTATATTGTTTTCCTGTGGCTATAGATAGTCTCTTGTGGGAATGACTTGTTTTTTCCTCCTGACTGTTATTGCACACCTATTATTACCCTGGTTTGCGTTCCAGGTCAGGAATGCTCCAGGGGTAGCTCTGAGAATGGTTCTCCAGCTCGCTAACAGGATCATCACTTAGATGCAAAATACTCTGAAGAGATTTTGCCATTCCTTTATTTTTCCCCTCTTGGTTAAAATGTGGAAACCTCTGTTTAATACAACCTTTGGAAGGTTTGTTTGGAGCAACTATAACTCTGTCAGAGAGGTGCCTCTTGAGGACTTTGGGAGCTGGACACGTTCAGCTTTGTTTCTCATTCCTGACGTCCAAATATTCACAAAGGCACCATTTGCACAGAGTTATGATACCCATCTGCACATTTTTCTTTCTTTGGGTGAGGGGGAAGAAACTTACACAGGAGGAGCTGAAGGGAAGGTCAGAGACAGACACGGTGAAGAAGACTGAGGTAAATAAAGGCTGGTCCATCCTTTGCGCTGAGCCCCTTCGTGCCACCGTGGCACATGCTTGCTCCTATTGTGAGACTTTTTTACCTTGACAGAATGGTGGAAACAGGGTTAAGTGCAATGGGGGCAAAGGTATTTATGATTACTAATTACTTCAAATTTCTTTCTTTCTTGTTGCTCGTTGTACTATGAATACAAACCCTCTGTAACCATTTTTCTACAGAAAAACACCTTCTATCGCTATTTTATCTGGGAATTTCTGCTCCATTTCACAATAGAACTAAATTCAGGTGGCTGAGTATAACCTGATTAGATTTGATTTGGGCTGGCATGGAAGTGTTAGGATCATCTCAGGGTTTTGTAATTCAGATTACACAGATCAGCAGATATGTCTAAAGCCTTTCAGCAAATTCTGAGGAAACTACAAATTTGGCAGTTTTGACACAAACAGTAAACAAGCCGATATTTCTACATTTGTCATGACCAGTGGTCTCAGAGTTGGTGGCGGGAAGTGCTTATAGCTCTCAGCACCTCTGCAACAAGGCCACAAAAAGATGGACACTCAAATCCTGGTGCTTGCCCAGAGATTCCTTGATGATGAATAACAGGCAAACAGCTCATACATCTTAACACATAGAAAATATTCGTATAAATAAAACAGACCCTTATATAGTGAAAATGTTGATGAATAATTTTTGTCGATTGCAGCTCTCTCACGCTTCCTTTAGGTTTCAGCAGAGCTGCCAAAAATTCAGTCTTCACAGGAGCTCATGGGAACATTTTCTTTGGTTTTGATCTGTGTGGGTTTTGACCTGGTAAACTTCTGAATACTGCAAAAATCGCAGAACGAAACCTATTCAGAGCCCTTGAACTCCAAGCATTTTCCAAACTGAAGCTGACCCAAGCTGGAAATGTCATAAATATGTTGATGCAGAGCTAGAAAATCTCCCAGGCTCTTCTCAAAGCCTCTGGAGTCCAGGAGAACATCTTGATCATTGTGACCAAATTTTTGTGTGTATTTAACAAAAGTTGTGGCCTAAAGCACACTATATAGTTTTAAGGTTGTCTGAAACAATTTCTTAGCTCCATAAGGTAACCAGGTTTCTCTGAAGTGTTTTGGCAATCTAGAAAGGGAATAATTATTCATTTCTTAAGTAAAACTCCCACACTAAACACCTCCCATGTGATGAGGAACACTTGGGTAATTCTTTTTCACTGTCTCAGACACACATCATTAAATTTTTTGTAAAATGATAAATTACAGGGGTTATGTACTTTTAATTAAGATTTCTT
The DNA here is from genome assembly GCF_965231255.1 of Vanellus vanellus. Taxonomy (NCBI): domain Eukaryota; kingdom Metazoa; phylum Chordata; class Aves; order Charadriiformes; family Charadriidae; genus Vanellus; species Vanellus vanellus. The sequence continues at coordinate 144,959,339 of NC_138906.1, forward strand.
TTGAAGATTAGGAGATGCACTGATCCTGACTACCGGAGAAAATATTCTTCAAATCATTCCTATTGGGTATAGAGGCAGAGTAATTTTTTATTTTTAATAGCAAATCACTGGTTTGCCAACAATACAGTTTCAGAGCAACCAAAGTGACTTATGAATTGTGCAGAAAAAAAGAAGTTTGTGTGTGTATGTGACAGAAATCTTAAAGCAGATCACTGCAGTATCTGGACGGTTTCACTGTAATATCCCACTGATTAGAGCATTTGGTAAATTCTTTGTTATTAGACTTTGGAGTCTTTACTTGGACATGAACTTTATTATGTGGAGTGAAAACTGAATAAAAGACTGGAAACAAATGGTAATGGTAAACAGCAATATACTGAGTTGGAGGGAAGTCTGCAGGGATTATAACTGATCCAAATTTTATTTAATGACTTTATTTACACTATAAAAGGATAATTTTTTTTTCTTAGATATAAAAGCCCAGCATGTTGAAGTAGTTAACAAAGTGATTCTTAAATTACTGGAGGTTGGTAATGCATTCCCAGCTCTCCTGTCCCTCTGTCTCAGGGATCAGTTGTGTTTCGCGTGCCTGCGTGGTGCTGATTTCCCACTGCAAGCTGCGCGGTGCATATGAAATCAATGGGACCTGGGAACTGAGAACCTTTATTACTTTTCTCCTTCCTGTTTTTCTGCCCTGGGCGCTTGCTTAGTCTTCCTCACACGTATACTGGTGAGGACGCAGAAACCTTTCCTCCAAAGGGACTTTCAGGGTTGGAAATATGTGCAGGAAACAGCACAATTAGATTCAACTGAGAAAACAACACAAACTAATATATCTCGGGAAGAATCCTAACCGCATAATCAGCAGGAGGGAAATGCTTGGAAGCCATGGCGTTTATAAAGATTTAGGGTAGATAATAGGTAACAAATCAGATCTGACCTAGCACTAGCTTGTCACAGAAAAGGTGCCGTTGTGTTTGTGTACCGCATACACAGAGACATCTTGGCAGTTCTCAGGGAGGTAATTTTCCCTCTTGAGGTGCTGCAAGAGGCTTTCCCCCAGGATTACATGTTCAACACAGTTCTGGGCTCCTTCGTTTCAGAGTGAAACCTCTATCCCAGCGATGAGCCACAGACTTAGTTGAAGGTATAGAGAGAAACTGTAAAGATTCAGAGAACTAAATACATATGTTTTAGCAAAGCAAAGACTGCGCGTGATGGAGGGGGGCAGACGGAGGGAAGGATATGTGAAGCCCCTTGAAGCAGCTGCAGGGCTTACTGCAAATCACTCACTTTTTCACCTTGGCTGCCAATCTCAATACTTGGGACATTTTTTCTCTCCTCTCACACCTGTCCCAACATCCCACGCTTTGTTTCTTTATGGTGAAAGTAATTGCAGAAGTATTCAGGATAAAGGACTGGAATAGAGGTGGGGACTTCTTATGACATTGCACCAGTTAACACCTGACCTATACTGGAATGGGATTTCTACTTATTGATCACTCTGGTCAGTGTTGTCCAAGAACTGTGAATAAAGGGGGGGAAATTCCTTACTGTAACAGGAGGAGAGTAACAGACACACCGACACTATCCCAGAAAAGATCTGTGTCTTTTTATTCTTCCTGCCAAAATCATTACGAAGCTTGTGCTCTAGCCCAGGCGGATGGGTTGGAAATAGCAAATGTTGCGCAAGTGCTATCTGGGATCTCCTAAAATCACAGGATTAGAAGCGATGTTTGGGCTGGCCCTGGAGCCATGCTGAGTGCACGGAGAAATGGAGCCCTTTATCAATGCTCAAGATAGTCTAGCAGGTGCTACCTAGGATCACAGTGAAACCTTTGGAAAATCAGTGACAGATGGAGTAAAAAGACAAATGTCCTAGCAGGGAGGTCTCCTGGAGCGATGCCTGAAGAGAGGCCATCAGCTTTATCATTTGGTAATCTGTGAAAATGATTACATCCATGGAAGTGTCACAGAGGGAGATACAGTTTTTATTTCTAACCCATCCCTTCTAAGAGAAAGGACACACTGCAAATATCTACCTTGTACTCTGCAAGGTGTCAGTATGAGGGTGGATGGAGGGATGTGTTGAGAATGCGCTGAAATAAAACATGCCCCTGCAGCCTTGGCTGTGGCCTCTTGTCTTTTGCAACCCCCATTCCCTGTTTCTGTCATTTTTTAGGACTCTCCCTATCCTGCTTTAGCAAGGGAGTTGGACTAGATGATCTCTAGAGGTCCCTTCCAACTCTGAAACTCCGTGATTCCGTGATTCCATGATTGGTGTGGGGGGGGTGAAGGTCATCTTTTCTTTCCTTTGTACTCTGCCTTTCACATGGACTTTCTACTGTTTACTGTAAGCCTAATGTGCCAATACTATATTCATAACATATACTGCTACTATGGTAGATGCAGTATACACAACTGTAAATACACCAACAGTTTCATGCTCTTTCAACATAGCCATCAAGTTATCAATTTTCCACATAGTCCAACCTCGAGCTACAGGTTTTAGATCAAATGCACATTGTGCTGCTAAGGTTTATCTCTAATATTAACATCTATAATTAATTTTAATATGAAACTAGAAATTGCAAGAACTGCAAAAAAGAAGACACTGTCAAGAACACATTGAAGTTCATGTGTGAAGATCTGACCATTAAGAAATCCTAATGATTAAGATAAAAATCCAAGAAAATTGATAAGGACCCAACACACAGCCACTTTAAGGAGTCCAAATTTTGGCTATTTTATGGATTTTCCTGGTGTTAATGTGAGAAAATTACTAATGTAATATGTGTGTGTGCATATATGTGTTGCATGCTCTGGTCAAACTGAGAACCAGACGGCATTCAGAATTTCCTAACACCTAACTCTCTTTCTGCACTTAATGTTTAAACTGTCATGATCTAATGGAAAAGGAGTCCCCACATGAATATTTGGGCTGGACTGAGTCTCACTAATTTCTTTGGACAGGCTAAAAGTCTTTTTCCAGCTCGCAGTGACATGTTGGGGCTCTGAATTGACAGTTAGAGATGTTCCAGGAGTTGCTCTGCAGTGCCGGTGATGGTTGTCCTGAGGTCCACGAGACAATAGCTGGGAGCTTGGCATTGTGCTGTTCAAATTGGTATGTACTATGCTACTCAAACCAGACTAACACCTGGAGGGTTCAGACAAGGTGGGTTGAGCGCTGTAGGAACACGTAAAACAGGCAGGCAAACGTTAGGAAAAAAGAAATATCAGTGGTCCCCCTTGCAGGGGAAAACTAGGAACCAAAAGCTCATTTTCAAGGAAGCCGGGAGAGTTTTGCATACGGTCTTTGCGGTTTCTTCAGATTCCCTTAAAATTCCAGCTAAAGAGATGTTTTAGCTTTCAGAGTTAACTCCATCTGAAGTCAGCTGAAGATACAAGTGCTAGATAACTCTGGAAAACAGGCCCATGGCAATTTGCCTGAGTTACCCAGGAACTCTGAATCGCACCATGGATCCCTGTGCACTTGAGCTGGGATGTACGTGCTGCGTTGCTTGTGTGCGACGCGGCATGCTTCCACAGAGAAACTTTATCCTGCACACTTAAAGCATGTGCAGAATCTCTTCAGATGCTCATCTCTGCAAAACAATACTGATTTAAATAAAGCATTTCAGTTACAAGAAACTACGCTGCCAATTTAAACCGCACTGTTTTCTTCTACTGACTCTGAGAATATACATTACTTCAACAGCCAGAGCAAATATGGGTTTGAAGGTGTTTAAACAAATGTACACTTCGGTTGAAAGCAGTTTGCAATAACTAGATTCAATAAAAAATTCTAATTGCAGGCCTCACGTTAAGTCCCGAAACACATTTTTTGGTCCCCATGTGCCTTGTTTCCAAGATGGTAGCACCTGGAAAAACATGCAGTTTGATTTTTGTAATAGATGTGGGCTCTGGTAGTCAGGCCTGCACTGCACTGCCCGCTTTGGAAGTGGTGGCAATGTTGCTGCGGTTTAAGTGGATGTCTTTTATGCAAGGGAATCGGAACATGTTGGGCTATAAAAAACACTGGCCATATACATTTTCTGTGCAACAAAGTGAAGAAACTGGCGGCCTCTTTCAATAACCAAGTCAAAACTTTCTGGATATTGTGCCAGCAAAATGCTGTTGCTTTCCCTAAGCCTGTTTTTTGACTGACTGTCCCTGCAGTTTGCATCTCTTGCTTCCTTCAGGAGAAAAATGGGAAAATGGGCCAGTGCTTTTTAGTACCTTCCCAAGTTTGCTGACATCCTTGCAGAAAAAAATGCAGTCCTTAAGGTGAATTGAAGTTTTAACAAGATTTGCCTAATTTCCTCATGAAGATTGCCTTTTGCTTCACATCATTTCCTGTGGTGAAAATAATCTCAGTGGTCCACGACCTCTGCTTCCTCATCACTCAAAGCTTAAAGCAAAATCAAGTGCAAAATGTGCGAAGTTAATCCTTACTTGTGTAATATTGTTGGGGTGGGTTTTTTTTTGTTGGGTTTCTTTTTTTTTTTTTTGTTAAGAACCATTCTGCATTATTCCATTTGCTGCTTCTGATGGCATTAAAGGCAAATGGGATGAAACGAGAGATATGGGCAGCTCCTTCATGAAGTGCAGGTGAGGGACAACGTCCCTGCTGGGGCACAACAGGCTGTAGGAAGCTCACGAGCCATTCCTGCAGTGGTGTATCTGCAGCTGCCTTCCCCAGTAAATTAGTTTAATGTTTACATTCTGCTTGTTTTTACACCCCCTCCACAACCGAACCACACGTGATAATTAAACTGGATGATTAACAAACGATGAGCATAAGGTGATTGGGGGCAGCGCTTCGCCGTAAAGAACAAGAAGCACCAAAAGCGCTGAGAAAAACGAGCAGTAACAGGCGGACCCCAGGCAAGCTTTCCCACAAAGCTCTGCCAATACGCCTCGGTCCTGATTTACAGCACTCCCGCGGCTCCCCTCTGAGCCTCGTCTGCTCCAGAAACTGTCAGTGGTGTGAAACAGCTTTAGGAGTTTTTGCAGGTGGACTCCTCTCTGCTCAGGGCTGCGCTGGAGTCTTACGCGTCTCCGGACTGTAACATTAAAGGCAGAGCGGGAAAGTGAACACGTCTTGCAGGAGCGGATCCTGCTCTCCGCTTGGCCATCGGCTTCCTGAGCGGGTCTGGATAAGCTTTGTCATCTCACTGTCTAAATTCCTTATCTGTAGCCCGGGGACGGCAAGAGCAATATTACCTACCTGTTGCATAGCAGGGAGTGTGCTGGTTAATTACTGAATGTTTATACAGTGGGGTCAGCAGAGAGAGTGCTATATGATAGCTAAATATTAGTATGAAATCACAGAAGATAACTGCACATATCCTCCCTCGCGCAGCATGGTGATATTTTATCTACTTGTTATTTCGAGCCACATTCTCCAAAAGCTGAAAATACTTAGTGTCTGTTTAAAAGAAATATTTCAAAGAACACATGCTGGCTTGGGTTGTTTCCCACTGTGCATAGCACCTGCACACAACTGACACTGGTGAGCTCTTTGCTTTAATAGAAAAGGTAAAATGAAGTGTTACTTCTCTTTAGGCTCTGTTAAAGGGAACGCTATTAAAAATACTTGTTCCCCAGCCAACTCTTTTCCCCTTTTTTCCTGCAGTCGTATCTGCTTTGGTGTACATCTGTGCCTGAATGTGTTCCTCTTGTCTTTGTGCCCTGACAGACAACTCCCACCAGAGCCAAGAGAGGAAGGTTTATGAGACATGTGCCACTTCATTTTGGGAGGGGGAGGAAGGTTTTCATAAAAGATGGGGCCCGTTTCAGCTGTCATCACAGCCGACGTAGGGAGCCCCTGCAGGCAAGGATGGCTGTGATGCAGCCAGGGTGGGTGAGTCAGGGTTGATGGGTCCTAAGTTGACTGTACAGGTCTAGAGGTGATAAACACCTTTTATCACACAGCCCTCTGCACCGTTCAGGGTGGAAAACAGAGCGGTAGCAGGTGCTGCGGCAGCGTTTTCCGTAGTGCCCCTGTAGCGGTGTGTCAGCCGCCCCGGGAGGCCGCGGCGGGGCAGTTTTCTCAAGCAGGGCAGTGCATGTGACTCCAGGCGCAGGAGAGCACGAAGGGAAGAGCGGCACGTCTTGCTGGGGCTGACATCTGGGGCTCGGAGCTGCCAGCTCCAGCGCGGTGCTCCACAGACCATCCTGCCTCAGGGGCGGGATCAGCTGAGGAATTTTTCTTCAAGAACAAAGATCAAGAGAGACTGCTCTTTATTACTGACCTGGGAAGTAGCTCACAGATCCAAACCAAAATGCATGTAGCAACCCTTATAGGTATAGAGCCTTGGGGGATAATATCACCGTGAAAGAGAGGGGACAAAACCAGGCTGTTTTCTGTCTTAGCCACTAAGGGCACCAGGTGGACCAGCAGCTTGGAGAAGTATGGTGAGGGGAAGTAAGTACTACATGCGGTTGTTAGAAAGGACTCCTTATCACTGCCTGTAGAAGACTGGACAGGCCATTCTGCCCTACAGCTGATAGAAGTCAAGGAATGATTATATCAGGCAGACACTGCCCATGCTGGAGACACCATGTGGAAATGGTGTCCACTGGGGCTGGTTTGCCACTGATTCCTTGCCCCTGCCTGGCACAAATTCTGTGGAGAAAGTATGGAACAAGGTTTGGGAGTGAGTCTTCTTGGGATGATAGCTCTTCTCCTTATCCAGTAGGGGGAAGACTTGTTAGGACCCAGCCATGTGGAGGCTTGTGGCATAGTACTGAGAAAAGCCTTAGTTTCCTCATGGTCCTGGAGATCTGGTACCTGCAAGAAGGGCCAGGAAGGGTCTGTTGGGTGCTGCTGCAGGTGCAGGCACAATGGGGGATCCTGGTCCCTGCCAAGGTGCGGCTGATGTGCAGGCCCTGGGGACAGACATGTCCATGAGAAGTGCCACCAAACAGTGCCACATCTCTCATAATATGGCATTTCCCACAGACGCAGTCAGCCTGCTGGCCTCCCTACAAAGGACCTCCCAGAATACCTCATCTCCTGGAAAGTTTGCCTTCTCCCACTCATAAAAAGATGTTTTCTTCTTTAAGTCTGCATGCACGTCAGCCTTCATTCAGCCTTGGACTTTACTTCTCCAACGCATCAGTCACCTGGGAAGCAGTCGCTGTATATGTATGGGTTTGTGAAAACTAGCTTGTCCTGAGTGCATTATTCCTATGTGGAAAGAAGGGCACAGTACTCCTCCTGGGTCCGTGTTGTCCTCCCAGGAGATACGCCTGGGACCACTGACCACTGTCCACTGCTATGAACAAGAAGTCTGTGCCTAATGCCTGAGTTACAGATTGCGGACTAAGACATGATAGTCACAAGCAGACTGCTGAATTCACTCAGACTCAGAAAGGTGTGTAGAGGAGGACTGGGAAGAGATACCGGAGGTGTAGTACAGCCTTTCCACCAACACCCATCTAAGGTGGAAGATGAACCCTGATTCCATCTTGCTCAGGCTCCTTGTGGTCACTTGCTGCGAGTACAATATTTACTGGTTTTAGCAGACTCCATAAGCAATGCCAAAGTATAACGGATAAATAAACTCCAGGCAGTGCAGAAGCTGAGTTGGGCTCTCCAAGTGTCCCCATGTAGGGCAAACATTCCCCGCTTTCTCCTCGTGATGGATCTTCCTTCCCTTCCCTCCCTCCTTCCCCTCTCCCCTGTTGCCCGGTGGGACCCCTTGGCACATAGGCAAAAGTAGAACACATCTTGCTGCCGCTTACAGTCCTTGGAAGCAGCAGCTCTCAGTCTGATTTGGAACAGCAAATAAAGCCTGGGAGGTTGTAACCTGCCCACAGATGATCCGCAAAAAGAGCTGCATTACCTCACCACACTCTGAGCAGCGCCCAGTGGTCTGGACCAGGCACAACAAAGTGTTTGAAAACACCACCGGCAGTGTAGCGTCCTGCTCCAGACCTAGTTTTCCTTATTTGTCTATTAATGGGAAGGTGTAAGAAGGAGGAGTGAAACTGCCTGACTACATCAGAGTTGGGCTGCAGCCATCTGGCGAGGCTGGAGGTATGTGATGTACGTGGGATTTGGAAAGGCCAGAGGACAGGAGAAGGCAGTGATGGCAGTGGGAATGATCTGGATACGGCTAAGTGTTTTAGTTCATTGAACAAAGGAAGCTCTTAACCTGCCAGGGCTGTGGATTAGCCCCTCCTGTCGTTAGCGTGCTTCTATATTCAGTCTGAAATAACATGAGCCATAAACAGCCGTCCAAGTAGCTTCACGTGGAGGAGGGAGCGTCCTTGGTGAGACCTGTGCTAGACCATTCCCCCCAGCTTTGCTGAGCACTTTTAAAAGAAGTTATTAAAACCTGGCAAGGGTAGAAAATCGGGGAAATTGCTGAAGGCCTGGGGAAGGATTCCTCCCAGCGAGAGACCTGCAGAGATGAGTTGTCCGGTCCATTAGTGTAAGAAAGGGACTGCATTGAGGACCGTGACAGCAGGCCCAGAGTCAGTGGCCTTGGAGAGGCTGGGACTCCTCTCTTCAGAACTGAAAGGCCTTAGAACCAAGGTCTGAGAGTTGCAGACAGACAGACTGCAATTAGAAGAAAAGACACAGATATTCAGCAGGAGGGCTGATTGGCTGCTCTGGCAAACTGACAATGCAAACGGGCGTTTCTTCTCCTGGTGCCCTTCAAGCAAATCAGATATAATTCTGAAATATGTTTTTACCATGCAAATATTGCTGGAACATGTGTGATAGCAACATTTAAAGGCTTATACAGAAACCAAATCAGATATTATTGTAACCTTAATATATATAAAACTAAAAATACAAAGTGTTGCAACTCTCTCAAAGTTCAGGTACGCGAGAAACTTACCACACATCTGTCAGTCTAAGGCAATGTCTCACCTGACGTTGTCTCTTTCTCCACAGCAAATGTGAAATAACTTTGTACCTTTATAGTTGAAGGCTATTTCAGTGAGGGATAAACTCAGTCACATTATCTACGAGGTGCAGCAAGGCAGAAATATCTGCACAGACTGTTACTACTGGTCAGCTGGCACAAGATAAATTACTTATTTGTCATGCCCTTGACAGCAATGGCTTGGTTGTGTTTCCCAGACATCTGTGGAAGGGTTCAACCCAGTTGCCTGGACTGGCAGAGCAAGGAATTTGGCAGAAAAAAACTTTCTGATGGTGCCATCACCTCCCCTCTGCAAGCCCAAGAGCAGATTTGGCCAGACTGAACAGCTTCGTGCCAGGACGTATGCACCAGTTCAGCCCAGGTCTCTGCCGAGCACACCAGCTGTGATCCCCTCAGACACCAGATAGTTTTCTAAACTGCCACCATGGGGTGAAAACCGGCCCCACTAAAACTGCTTCACTGGGCCCAATGAAGCCAAGAGCAAGAGTCTCATTCCAACCAGGGACACAGATCCACAGGACCCAATGTCTAGGAGCAAATAAAACACAAAGCCCACAGAAAACACCTATCACAATAACTACTTATGAAGTTTATCTTTTATAGTTCCAATAGAGAATTTTGCTCAGCTGTGAGCAGATGTGTATTAATGGATGGATTTAAAATGGCTAAGCTCAGACAGATCACAAATGTGTTTTGGCAATGTAATCCACAAAGTAATACTTATGACAGAACATGCACAATAACACTAATATTTCAAGAGGGATTTAGAAAGAGATGAGATTTACTAGTTGAGAATGAGAAATAAGATTTGATATTTAAATGTACAGGGACTTAAACATTTGGATGAGGAGGTAGGAGTAACACTGCGAAAGGTTTTCAAAGTTCAAAACAAAAGAATCCTTAAGTCAGCTCTTCTTAGCAGGATACGCTGAAGTGAGTTATGTACACTCATGCAATTAGAGTGATTTCTGTACATGCGCTAAGAGTCAAGCTGCTGCATGTTTGTGCGCGCTTGCGGTCAGTTGCAGCTTTTGCTGGTAGCAACATTTTAGATTGTTCTCAATACCTCATAGACACTGGCATGAAAAATTCTGTGTCTGGAGTGGAGTTACCTCCCCTCAATATAAGTAGCAATGAGGTTATGAGTCCCAACCAGGTTGAAGTCCATATGGATAACTTGGCATCAGCAGAGTATCCGATCACTAGCTGAACAGGCAAAATCTTTAAGCCTCGGTACAGAATGCAAGTAGTGTCATCTTTTTGCAGAGCTGAAGGCTAGAAATGGCTGGAGGGCTAAGCCAGGATAAAGTGCAGCCACAGATCTGTAGGGCCAAGTTAAGGTTAGAGGAGTTTATATCAACAGAACGATGCAAGTAGTAATGGGGTGTTTAGATGTATTAATGGTTAGTAACATGTAAAAGAAATTAACTTATCCTTTAAGATAATTCCCTTAAGAAACAGAAGTATAGGCCTCACAAAGAAGAGCAACTTTTTTGAATATTTTGAATTGGGTTTAACGAGCTTGAGCAAACACTGCAAAACATATTATTCAAATCTTTGTCTGAAATTTCCGCTGTCTTGTTATTATAAGCGCACACTTCTGTCTGTGCTGCCGGCAGATATTGTATGGAAAAGATTGACTGGCAAGTGCTTTCATGGAAATAATGAATGTTGCTATGTCTGCAGTTACCCAGAAGAATTAGTGTATATGTTAAGGCCTGGATACATTCCACTGAAATTTAGGCAACTAGCCTGAAGTCTCTCAGTTAAGAGTTCAGCTTCACTAGTTAACCTCAGTTCCCGAAGAAGAGATGGGTTATTCTAGTAAGTAGTTTACCTAAAATCTGAATAGCTCTGAGCAGCTGGCTCTTTTTCACATAAGTGAAGGCAGGGAGTCTCTGCGTAACTGCACAGCAGAAAGGTTTCCTGACTTACGGTGGGTCTGGTCCTTCATTTGCCCAGACTGGGGACTGGCTGGAACACACTTGTCTCCCTTCTCTGTGCTGGGAAGTCTCCCGTGGCCACAGGTTAGGCGCCGTCAGTGTTTCTAACTTTGGGCGCTTAGCTCAATATCCAACATGAGACCGAGCAATTCTTCAATGGATCTTACTCTGAGAGCTGCCTCCATCCAGATCAGATCATTTTCACACTCGTCCTGACTTAATTCACCCCATTACAGTTCTGAATTTTGCTTCTTGCTGCCCCAGTAAAACCACCCATGGGCAGGTGGGGTCCTAAGAGGTATTCATGGGTCTTGATTAGCAAATCATTCTGATTACAGAATAGCATGTAGGAAATTCTAAGCACAGAAAATCTGCAAAAGAGTGTTAGAAGTAAACTTCATCTAAGAAGTTTCTCAGCGTGAGCTGTTCTCTTCTCTCTAGACTTTACAATGCCGAGGTGAGCAGAGCCACACACTGCAGGCAAGAGGTCCTCAAGTGCAGCAGGAGAGGAATTCCACCCTAAACAAATACCCTCCCAGGGGCTTGTGAAAGATTAGAAGCCGTCGAGCTAGGCAGAGTTTGAAGGAGAGAACTTTGGCTAGCTCTCACCCTTCAGTTTTGAAGGAAGCAAGAGTAAAAATGAATGATGCCTCTACTGATAAGGTATTCACATCTGCAGGGACTAGAAAACATGAGTACGTTATGTGTGATTAGGAAGAGGCAGCAGTAAGCCAGTGTATTGTGCATGAGCGGTCAGGATACCACCGTAAATGCTTTAAAAGGATTCAGTAAAGGAACAAAATAAAAAGTGTAACTTTATTAGAGATGGCCAATATGGGGTTTTAATGAGGTATGGGTCATACTTAACTGAGTGACTGATTATTTTTCAAAGATATAGTTGCGACAGTAACTATGGGAAGGCAGACACGTTTTACAGCTGAATTTTCAAAGACATTCAGTAAAGTCATTTCTCACATAGAATCGTAGAACTGTCTAGGTTGGAAGGGACCTTTAAGATCATCAAGTCCAACCATCAACCTAACACTGCCAAAACCACCACTGAACCATGCCCTCAGCACCATATCTTCACGTTTTTAAATACTTCCAGGGAAGGTGACTCCACCACATCCCTGGGCAGCCTGTTCCAATGCTTGACAACCCTTTCTGTGAAGAAATTTTTCCCAATACCCATCCTAAACCTCCCATGGCGTAACTTGAGGCCATTTCCTATTCTCTTATCGCTTATTACTTAGGAGAAGAGGTCAACACCCACCTCTCTACAGCCTCCTTTCAGGTAGTTGTAAAGAGCAATAAGGTCTCCCCTCAGCCTCCTTTTCTCCAGGCTAAACAACCCCAGTTCCCTCAGCCGCTCCTCACAGGACTTGTGCTCCAGACCCCTCACCAATTTCATTGCCCTTCTCTGGACATGCTCCAACACCTCAATATCTTTCTTGCAGTGAGGGGCCCAAAACTGAACACAGTACTCAAGGTGGGGCCTCACCAGTGCTGAGTACAGGGGGACAATCACCTCCCTAGTCCTCCTTACCACACTATTCCTGATAGAGGCCACGATAGCGTTGTCCTTCTTGGCCACCCGGGCACACTGCTGGCTCATATTCAGCTGGCTGTTGACCAACACCCCCAGGTCCTTTTCTGCCAGGCAGATTTCCAGCCACTCTTCCCCAAGCCTGTAGCACTAGTTATTAATTAATATCTTGAAAAGATTATTAATTATTTTTGAAAAATAGCCTATTCGGAAGGAAACTGGGTCAAAAGAGTAACATTTTTTAAAAATAATCCATTTACTGGCTATTTTGGGGTACGTACAGCTTCTCAGAGTTCAGAAACACAGTTATCTTCACATTTCCAACTTGTTCATATTCTCTCTGCAAATTGTGCAGGCACAGATATTTACACATCTAATACCAACAGAAAAAGAAGAGAGGATTTCAGAGTGTGGTAGTCAGGAGACACTCCAACTCTGGGTTTTGATGTTGTGCTGAGATGAGTCTCTTCATATTTCACAGATCCCAGTGCCCTCTTTGCCTCTGATGTGCGAACACTAATTCGACATTGACTTCTCTCTGTGGGGAAATAATTCCCCCAGTAGGAAGCTGAGGTCCAAGCAAAAAGTTGTGTTGAGCAGCGCCCAAATGAGATGGTCTTTTCCTGCAGTGAAGGCTTTGGCCCACCTGTGAGAGACGGTACAGATGTTGCTTATGAGCCTCTGCTTCACTCCTTACAGTGAAACTTTGAGTTAAAAGAGCATAGCACTACTGCAGAAATAATATGAAATTTTAGTATATGAATATTATTTTTCCCAATCTCAAGTAGATAATTTAACTTCATACTAAGTGGGTATTTAACGAAAGTTGTCAGTGTGAGAATGAAAAAATGAATCAAGACTATGGAAATTAATAACAGTCACTTTTCCTTGCTTTTACTTCAAACTTTGCCTTGAATGGCAGCCACTTTCCACAGTACTGGGCAGAAAGTTTCACAGAATCACAGAACGGTCAGGGTTGGAAGGGACCTCAGGAGATCATCTAGTCCAACCCCCCTGCCCGAGCAGGGTCACCTACAGCAGGTTGCACAGGATGGTGTCCAGGCGGGTTTTGAATGTCTCCAGAGTAGGAGACTCCACCACCTCTCTGGGCAGCCTGTTCCAGTGCTCTGCCACCCTCACAGTATAGAAGTCCCTCCTCATGTTTAGATGGAACTTCCTATGTTCAAGCTTGTGCCCATTACCTCTTGTCCTTCCTGTCATTTATTTTATATCTGGTTTTCTAAGACTACAAGTTTTTAATGTGCAATTCTTTAATGATTCCCCACCTCACCGACATTTTACAATATTGGCTAGCAAGAACAAGCAGATCAGCTTTTTCATTTTTATTAAAGAATTTCTCTGTCAAATCAAGAAGGAAACCTTATAAAAGATTGTTTAGTGGTAAAAGGCAGGAAAAAGGAAAAGGGAAAATATAATCCCCCTTCCCTAAAATTCTCACAACATTTGGAAAATATTAGGAAATATAAAATTTGGAAGCATTTTATAATGCTCCAGACCATGGGAAATAGGTGGATTTGGAACTGATAAAAACTAATGTAGCTCTGTTTAATCCAAATTTGTGACATATGATGATCCAGCCCAGAGGTAATATCTTCTAAATAATATTTTTTCTTATTTTTGTCTGTGTTGATGAAGTCACTGCTCTGCGCCAAAGTATCAGTGTGTTTTGAAATGAATCCTTCACTTCAGGGGAGGATACATTCCTTGTTACATTAGCCCTCCAGGTTCCTGTAAAGTATTACACTTTGCATTTCAATTTGAAGGATGAATTTGGACACTAGCTTTCTGTTTGCCATTTTATTTGACAAGCTGTGCCAGTCTATTATGCTGATCTGATGAAATATCAAAATTATGAACAATAATTTCATAGGCAGGATGGACTGTAAAGTTTATTTAAAGAACCGCTTCCAGGGAGATACCCCTGGCTGGGAATCTCCCCGCTGTCGGTGCTGGGTTCCTTCCCAGCCTGCTGGGAGCCAGCTCCGTCCGAGACAGGAGGAGGAAGCACAAACCATCTGGCAAGGCAGCTTTTCTAGCAGAAGAGGAGTTTTGAGCTGAGTTATCTTGGGGGTTAGTGTGGGTACAGTTGCTGAAGGATCCTGGTGCTCTCACATCTACTGCATGCTCAAGAAATGAGCAGTGGGGGTAACTTTTCTGCTATATTATTTGCATACCACACTGCTGTGTTGTGAGGACAACAAGCTTCATTTCACGTTTTGCTCTAGCTGTTTGGTTAGCGTATTGTAAGTTTTTCCTATTTTCACCTACATTGCACAACCGCAGTAGAAATGCATTTCTTCCTCACCTGCCCCCGCCGGCTCATGCCATTCCCCTGGCTGCGTGCTCCTCTTACCTTTACCTTGGCGATTCCACCTGTGTTGACTGTATTTACCAGAAGTCTGACTGCCCTTCCTCTTCAAGCCTGTCAGAAATTGTTGAGTTTAGATAAGTGCAAAAATCCAGGAGGATTGGATTTTGGGAAATGTGATAATGTCATAAACTGAAGTAGGCAGACATTTACGCACCTAATAAAGCCTCCAAGATGAGGACAGTCAAGCAGCACATCAGCCTGCCAGAGGTGCTGTGCATTCTCCATCCTGGGACGGTTTCCACACCTGACTGTGGTCTGAATTTGGTGCCGACCTTGCTTTGCACAGGAGGTTGAGCAAGGCCTTGGCCAACCAAGGCCCCTTCCCACCTGAATTATTCTATAATTACATGAGAATCTCCTGAAACCCTGTAAGAAATTATCTATAAAAGTCACATTCTGTCCCTCAAAAGAGGGACTCCAGCACAGAGAGCCCAGAGGGCACTGTGCCTGGGTGGTGTGTAAACAAGTTTAGATAAAGTTTTGATGATTTCAAGAGTCTTTACAAAGTTTCACATATGCATCAGAAATCTAACAACTCTGCTCTAAAAAGACGTCTTGCATTTATGTGTGTTTACTTTAGGTGCTATCTATTAATTAATATTAACTGGATAGCTGCTAAGACTAAACACACATTTCCACACCACTGGCTATACATAAATCTCTTCACACCAGTTATTTCTCACAGGCATGTATGCTAAGCATAGCAGCAGTTTGCCAATGGTTCACAATATTCTTGCTCACATGATCAGGTAATGTATTTAGGCTATATCTGGACTAGTCAATTGAAAAGAGGTAGGCAGAGATATTAATTACTTGACTCTAACCAGGAACTATTGGCTGGAAGAGGGCACCATTTAATAACATAGGTTCAGAATATTGTGCAAATAGCACTAACAGCATGCAGAAGGTGGGATGGGGAAAATACGAACAAGGCCAATAGTGCAAAATGCCTCATCAGTTATTCAGCATTAAGTAACCTCTGAAAACTGGGAGCTCATGAAATGGGTATAACATTAGACAAAGACGATGTATTAGTTCCAGAATCATTACAATGCACTAAAGTAATAACAGGATGAAAAAAGTAAAGATGAGGCATTTGCAGGAGAGGTGTGAAATGCTTCTACGCTGCATGGGTGTCTGGCAAGTCTTCACCTGAGAGGACACACGCTGCTCAAGTTGTCTGTGCTCAGGGATGGTGAGTTGAGACCAAAACAGGAGCAGAGGAGGTCTGCTAAGAGGACAAAGGCAGATATGACAAGAGAAGACTTAGAGCACATTTTTCAGTCCATCCAGAAAAAAAAAAAAAAAAGCCTGAGAGATGATAGAAAATTGTTTACAAAGGGCCATAAGGTAGAAGGGAGAGAAGCTCATTTAAATAATAGTCTGCACTGATTTGAGAATGAGTGACTATAAATTCATTTGTAATGAATATAGAAAGAATTTGTAAACATATATAAGCAAGCTGTTTGTAGCCCTGAAGGTGGGGAAGTTCTGGAACAGCCTCTTGGTAGGTGGTGTGGGGGTGGCAGCTGTGCTGCTCAGGTGGGTGTCGGTATGTTCATGGGGGGGTCCTAGCAGAAAACCATCTCAATGACTCCGGCAGTCTCATGATCCTGTTTTCTTCAAGCTAAAAATTCCCTTAGCTAGTATACTACCATGTAACTATAAAACCTGAGATGTTAGGATATTTAAATTGTACAGTATGTTGTCAAAGTAACGCTGCTGCTAGGGTACCTAAGCTAATTCATCCCTAGGGTAAATTCCTTGTTGCTGCTGGGCTGGACTCTGGCTGTTGCTGTATGAGGTCCGGCAGCTCAGGGATGGTGCAAGGCTGAGGAGCAATTCCCCCTGTGAGGTAAGTATACTGGTACATGAAGCCCCTCACTCCCTCCAACAACAACAAAAACATCAGCACATTGGATGCCACTGAGGCAAAAGAGACTCATGTGTACTCAGCTCTGCAGATGCTCGGAACTACACAAAAAGCAGCAAGTGGCACGGATAAGGCTTATATATGTCAGGCATGAGCCCTTGCTTAATGCCTTGGAGTAATGCAGAAGCCAATGGCATTCAAGTGATGTAGGCTCTGTTTTGTTTCTCTTTGCTTTTATGTTTTCCCTTAACGTCCACTGAAGCTAATCTAAGAGCAATTTGTGTTTATTCCTGTTGACACTGCTATACTTTAATTTTTGTCTGTGCAGCTTTAACATAATTTCTAACACTTGCCACGGTAAAAGGGGTGGCTATCTCATGTACTGATGAGAAAGAACATTTGACAAATACAATTTGTGTTCAGTCCTCTGTAGGGCTGTTGTAATAGCAGGAAAGAGGACACAGTAATACAGTCCTTCGGACATGAAAAGGGCTAAAACATAAATCTTTAGTTGTCACTACATATTTATTTACACAGAATCACAGAATCACAGAATTATCAGAGTTGGAAGGGACCTCTAGAGATCATCTAGTCCAACTCTCCTGCTAAAGCAGGATTGCCTAGAGCACATTACTCAGGACTGCATCCAGGCGGGTCTTGAAAATCTCCAGGGAAGGGGACTCCACAACCTCCCTGGGCAGCCTGTTCCAGTGCTCTGTCACCCTCACCGTAAAGAACTGTTTTTAGTTGACCTTAATCTGTATTACAGAGTTCAACTCGTGTCACTGTTTGTGAAACAACACATTTGAAATCTTTCAGACAGGGCTTGTGCTCAGTAATGCCAGTGTAAATCTGTAGTAAATATATTGACTTCAGTGGATTTGCTTATTCCAGAGTCACACAGCAATATTTGGGATGACCTGAAATGTCTATACAGAGCATCATGACAGAGGAAGTCTGAGTGAACTGTGCCACCTCTTCCTTCAGTAATTTTGAGATGACGTAAATGAGTTGATGTTTCCAAAATGATAAGCACGGCTTGATAAAGCCAGTTGAGATGATGCTGAAGGTTGCAAATCCATCTAGCCAACATGTCTTGCTGGTTTGTATTTTACCCATCTGATTTCTCCACTCCCCACCTTCCTCCTTTGACCCACAGCCATTACGTCTCCCCTCACAAGTCAACTCTGATTTTGGTCTTATTTATGTTTTACTCATAACAGCTCAACTCTTGACTCCATGGTGAGATATGGCCATTCACACATTATGCAGCAGATCTATGGACCGGGTGAAGTCCCAGTAGTATCCTGATAGCTGAAGAAAGAAAAGGAATTTTTAAATGTGCTTTCTCAGACAGCAAATCTTTTAAATTACCCAGCCACAGCCCCCCTGCGATTCAACAGGGTAACCATTCTCCCTGCTCAATTTGAAAGGAAGAATCTTCTGCAACACTCAGGCTTTTTTTTTTCTTTTTTTCAGTTGTAGCATCCCACTTTATCTGTCAAGAGCCAACTTGCCAGTGATACAGTGACATTCCCAGAAAATTGTAGGCAAAAAAAAAGTCTGAAAGACACAGTGACATTCCTAGAAAGTTGTAGGCAAAAAAAAAAAAGATCTGAAAGTTCTCTTTTGGCTGAGATACCACTCAAGAATCATGGTTCTTCCACAGAGATAGGACAAGAATTCAAGGTCGAGTGCAATTTCAAGAGTGAGCCTGTGGATATGGAAATAGAATTGTCCCTCCTTGGCTACTTGCTTACTCTGCAATATGCAGTGGAAAGGTGATTTTCAAAGCCTGATGGTATGCACTGAGTTGGTTTCTAACTGTAATGCAGTATCATGTTGACCCTCACAGACCATTCATCATTACAGGTTGAAAACATGAGGCTTTGTCAACCAAAATAAAGGTGGGTTTATCAACATCCTGTAAGTTGGATATTAAACAGAATTTTTCCAAAGAAATATGCTTCTCATTGGCAACATATCTTATAAACTGTTCACAGAATACTCAAGTGCTGCACGAAAAGAAATATTCAGTCCTTCTTCAAAATGAAAAACAAACCCCAACTCATTCCATCATACAGATACTTGTTATCTACATCATCCCAGGATGTTGACTGCCACTCTGTGAAACCTCAGCCTGCTTCCGGCAGCAAGCTTACAACCAAAACAAAATGCATAAGACTGGAAGTGGCCTATGGAAAAAAAAGACGTGTCCATTCTGGGTATTTAAGTTCCTTTCTTCTTCCTTTTCCTTAAACTCAGGTCTTTAAAACATCCTATATGGCATATTTTTGCAGAACTGTTCTAAATAGGACAAAGCAGTATTACAGCATGACCGACCAGGCTTTGCTTTTTACCACCACCAAGCTTGCTTTTCCAGTGAATGTCACGGCTGAAAGGAACGTGGTTTTCTCCCAGAGCCATGTCCACTCTCAGGCCTTTGCTTTGCTAATGCACACAGCTGCAACCAGTCCATCCCTTCACCTTTGTGCCTGCGCTCAGGGATGTGCCTTGAGGTCTATCAGTCTGCTCGGGCTGGATCTTGCTTTGGGCAGCAGCTTCCAACAGCTTCTGTTCTCACTATGCAAAGAGGGGCTTAATTGCTACTTGCATTTAACCCAAGCAAAAACTAATTTGCATGCCTGGGACTGATCCCTAAAATTAAACCATATGTTTAACAGCTGCCATTAGCTGCTGTCAGCATAGCAATGGGGTGGTTTAGGCAAGGTCTGGAGAGGCAGCAACCATGTAACAGGGAAAGGAGGAGTGTCTTCAGGTGCCCTTAGGTCCTCTATTGATTTATTTATGGGTTATGCATTTTTAAAAGTGCTGCTGGAAGCTCAGAGCATTGCATTTTTGACAAAAAAAAAAAAATTGTGCACAGGAAAACTTCTATTTGTTTCCACAAAAATGTGTCAATTTGGACCCCTCGACATGCGCTTGGGACAGTAACGGTGGCCTCTCGAGAGGTCAAACAAGGTCTGAGAGCCTGGAAAGCCCTGGTCCGCAGCAGGCTGGGCTTGCAGTGCTGGCAGCTGCCTGGTCGTGCTGCCAGAATGTCTCCAGGATGGATGGGAAACGCAGGGCTGGTGTCTGGAGTGACAGTGGTGTCTGGGTGTGCTTCCCAGAATGAAGACCTGCCGTGATGGGGCTTTCCAGCCCAGGGAACAAGGCAGTGCCTGTTTGAGGGCAGCACCATGGGGAGACTTCCCCTCCTCCACCCCTCCACACTCAAGTGTGGCTCCAGGGAGCCGGGAACAGGCACGGACAGGGCAGGAGAGTTTTTAATCTGGGACCAGTTCTGATCCATAAGAAGGAAAGTTCAGTATTTGGGACCTGTTCTGGACCAATGCAGCCAGAAGGATTTCAGAAGGGGGCAAAACTTGCCCTGGTGTTTTCCCCCCTCAGGCCTTTGCAGTGAAGGAGAGGCAATGAAAATTGATGGGGTTGGAAAAGAAAACAGCTCCATGACCTCATGAAGGAGAATGGCACATCGGCACCAGTCTCTAGGCTTTACTGCTTTGCTCCCCACTGCAGAGCAGACACCCTGCAGGTCCCATGCCCTGCGAGTCCTCTCACTTCTGAGCACAGCATCGCTGAGGTTCCTTCACTGCCACAGGCGCAGTGGGAGAGCTCTTCTTCAGCAGCAGTCTGCTCTGCCGGTGCAACCGTGATGAGCAACCATGCTGGTGGTCCGAGGCGGGAGAGGGCACAGGGATGCACAGACACCCTTGTGCAGGGTGGTGAGAGAGGGGCTTTGGTCGGTGGGGCAGAGTGGAGACTCATGCACCGGTTACTGCTTCTTGACAAGTTATTCAGCTCAGCGGTGCCCCAGTAGCAGCCTGTCTGCACATTTCTAGTGCCCAGCTACTGCGCTGTAATTCAAGTTATCTTTGCTCACACTCAGAGAGCTCTTGTAAGCAGTCACCTCGCCTTCCCTTTGCCCTGGGTTAGCAACGCGTCTGTCAGCAGCTCTTGCCGCTCAGCTGATGCGTGGTGACTTGCTAATTTGTGACTTTTGGGCAACTCCAACAGTCTCCGTGCAATGACATTCGTTCTGCTCCAGGAGCCGTGCGGCAGAAAGGCAGAAGGGAGTAGCAACCAGACCTTAAATACAAGAACTTCCGTTAATTTATACATACAGATATGCATATGCATTTATTTATATGCTATATTTAGACAGTATATCTATGTTTACGTATGTTTACATATAAACACACATGCTCGTTTTGTGTATATATATGTATGTATGTCAGTCTGTATGTATGTATGTGTGTATGCGTATGTATAAATATATATGTACGCTTGGAGAACATGTGAACTAGGTGTTCAAATTCAGAGTATTTGGATTCAGAGCACTCATGCTGGGGTTGAGTTAGATGGGGATTTACATTTATCAACAGTTCTTGACTGCCCCTTTGCCACAGGAATGAGAGCAGTGTTTGGCTAGAACGACTAGGGTTAACTAAGCTGACAGCTCCTCTGAGGAAATCTCAAGCCAAAGAAAGTCAAAAGGGGATCGAGGGGTGGGGGGGGGGGGGGAAGATATATGAATGATTAAAGTATCTAAAAGGAAATCAGTGATTTTGAAGCGCCAGAGCTGGAAGCAATTAGTGGCTGGCTGGCAACTCGCAAGAATCAATAAAAGAAGGATGCGATTTCTAATAACTCAAAAATAAAATCTGCTGATAAGTTAAGAAGGAGCTATAGGGGGAAAAAAGAGGTGAATAGGAAACTAAATCTGTTAACAATTATTGTCAGTGCCAACACTGCCTTGGAAGAGTCACGTTTGTTCTACCACCTCCACCCGGCCAATTATAACAATATGTATTCACCAGGCTCTCATGACAGAAGCACCCACCAATCCTGCTAGCGCTAAGGAGCTGCTGGCATTTGTTTTTATTTTAATTTATCACTCAGCTGTTTCGAATCACATAAAGCTAAAACTTGGCTTACAAGTTGTCAGTTCCAATGCTAATCTTTTCTGCTTACTGCATATGTGCTTGTGTGATATGTATATTTTCTGAATTGTAAAACTGCCATGGAAATTTCCCAGTCTGGGTATGAAATCTCCTCTCTGGCCCTTTACTGTAAAGATTGGTCATGTTAAATCTATTGACATATGTTTACTCCCCAAACAGGAGCCTGCCAGATGATGCAAACTAGCTGGGTCTAGTCCACCATCCCTTTACAGAAGTTTAACAAGCTAACCTAGAGTGGTAGATCAGATTGTATGTGTGTAAGGTCGTCCTATGCAAAATGATGATATCCATATGATTTCCTTAATTTCTCTAACCAGGTGATAAACAGCACAGGCATGTGATAAATTGCATTTATTTTTCACCTTTTGACCTCCTCACTCATTCTTTGCCCACTAATCCATTTCTGCTGGGACCACTTCTGGCATTACAAACTTCTGAGCAACGCTCAAACAGCCAATACTCAAAAAAACCCCTCTGTCACAGATGGTTTCCTTCTTTCCTTTGTAAACACAGAGCTTCCCTTTTTATCCTCCTTCCCAAAATTATGCTAGTCCAGAACAGAAACCAGCGACAGGTACGGGATGTTGTAGCTGGGGTGCTGGCTCATCATCCAGAGCCTGTGTGAGGTCCTCGGTTTGGGGGTACAGTTATTCTGGTATAAATGGTAAGTATCTTGTGAAGTGCTTTCTCCAGAACATGGCAAAAACAAGATGTATGGTGGCTTGCTCTGACATAAATATTATGTTACAAAAATCACTCATGCTTCAGAAGAATTTTGCTGGTTTTGGCCCCAATCCTGTAATATGCTCTGTATGGGCAAGAAGTCCTTCCTCATGGAGTAACTGAAAGACTGAAGCTGTATTTGGACCGTACAGTTGAAAGCATTCAGCTGCTTCTCAGCACTGTTGAGTCGCTTTTCATTTACATCTGACTAAACTGAGCAAGTTCCAATCGTAACTAACATATAGGGAATTTGCATCCTGTTTGCTCTAAGACATAAACGTGCCACGCTGGGGTCCCAGAGCTCAGGGCACAGCTAGGGACAAACTGTGAGTCCCTAGTTTCCATCTTCCAGGGTCATTTGCGTCCTGCCCAAATTAAGGGTGTTTATCTCTTGATCCTGATATGACAAGGGAATTCTTTCAATCATATGAACTTGCAACAAATCAGTGTATGCTCTGCTAGGAAGATAAGGAGTAATAACAGTACCCTGGGTGCCAGTGGCATTGCAAGTGGTGGGTATGGATGAGGTATATGGAAGGCAATTTGCGCACAGTCCCTATGCTGATGGAGCGACTGCGTATATATCACTGCTGTGCAAGTGCTCAGAAGACTTTCCACCATCTCTGCCTACACTATGTGCAGCAAACCCAGGCTCTCTTTCATACCCACAGAGCGCCCAGACTCTGCGTGACATCTGCTGTGAGCTGGGACTTCGGACTTCATGTACACTGAGATTGACTTCACTTCACACGTTGTGAGCCTGCACGCACTACAGCCAAGACTTACAGACTCTCTGCCCATCTTGTGCCCAGCTGAAGGCATTTTTTTTAATAAGCTGATAAAACCAAGTGGTTTATTCTGATATAACCCATTTTTTTCTTTATTTTGGGGGATTGGTCTACACTGATCTGTACAGCAAACACACACACAGGCTTTTGAAGGGTTTTTGAAAGAATCACAGACCAATCACTCCTTCAGTAGCCCAACAAACAAACAAAACTAAACGAAATCACACCAACTGTTTCCCCACCTTGTTTTCCTCCACACTCTATGTTTATGGGGTTAGATTCAAAAGTTTATTCTGGCATGTGGCTTCTCCTTTGAACTATGGGCTGTAGTTTTCTGCCTCCCCCAGCTATTTCCGCGGTTGAACCAGACCTTTCACCATGAACGGCTTCAGCCTCATCAGTTGTTGTCACACGTTGACTTCCTTGTTCTTCAATTCCGTTCTCTGCTCTCAAGCCATTTTCCTACAGGTATCCCGAAGAATGGTGGTTGCGCCTTGCATAAATCCAGCCCATTTTCCCATGTTGCTTCTGTCTGAATGGTGGCATCTTATTCCCAGGGCTTCTGGGCTGGGGGAGGTATGCCACAGGCAGTCCCAGCAGGGTAAGGCTGAGTCTACCTCACCCTTGTCGTACAAGGGAGCAACATTTTTGTAAGATAACCTCTTACTCATTAGAGTTTATGCGTGCAGGTTCCTAGCCAGAACAGCATCAATTCTCGTTGCACTTAGGGGAAGTTTGCACGAGGCTGCCAAGTTACAGCATTTTCCCACCTACCTATAGACTGGAGCACGTTACGGGGAGGAAATACACGCATTGATCTATAAAGGCTTTGTTTAGCTCTGATTTGTTAAAGGTCACTCAGCATTAAACAATTAAAAAAGTAGCTCATGTCTGATAAGTGTATTTGGATTCTCGGAGGTATGTTAACCTCGCTGGATAGACGCAATTTCTTTGGATTTCAGGAATGCATTTAGCACGGTACCACACACCGGTGCAATCTCAGTAAGTCAGAAAGCATTAGAGGGATGGCAAGGCAGGAACTGTCAAAGGGAACAGTTCAACAGCGGGTCAGGGCACGAGGAACCTGCAGAATACAGGCAAAAGTGTGAGATATTCACACATCTCCGTTTTTTAAACTATGCAAATGTTCAAAGCACACCTACTGCTCAAGATTTGGAAAATAAGTTTTGTAAACTTGGACCAAGCAGAGATTTCTTGGATGTGTGCGTTGTGCAGGATAAAAGTGTGAGGTGCTGCCTGGCCCCCCAGACGGGTAACTTGTGTCACTGGAGCTTATCAGTGTCGGGGGGACTGCAGAGCCTGCTCACCTCACCCCCACGCTCCTCCTCCAGCCAGCACGGGGGCAGGCAGGGAGCCGCGATACACCAGCCGAGTGGTTTCTCTCTCCCACGCTTCAGAGGGGAAGTATCAGATTGTCAGGCACAGTCTGGTCAATGCTCCGCTCCTGGGATAGTGCAACCACATACTGTCCTTATTTGGGCTGGATTGCAGGGTTACGAGCCAGTCCTTGGACTTTTTTTGCCTTTTAACAAGTTCACTTTGGTGAGACACGTTTTTTCCCCTGTAAGGAAAAACCCCACAAATATTTTTAGAGCTGGTTAAATTATTTGTTATGAACAGATTGTCCAATGAATTTTGGCCTTTTCCTGAACATGAGTCATTCACAACCTTATTTCTGTGGATGTATTTTTATTCATAAATACTAAAGGAATAGTTTATGCAAAGGAACTTCAGGCTTTGGGTTATTCCAGAGCTGCTTGATTTTTCATTAGCGTCTGCTTTTCCTGCTCCAAGATTGTTTATCTAGGCTATGGAGCACCGTATCTTCACTGTAGGTAGTAATAAAGGTCTTTAAACAGGTAAAGACCAGCTAAAACATTTTGAAGGAATAGAAAATCAACATTAACCACTACTGATTGTAAAAGCATGTTAACCTTTGGCTTCAGAAGTTTTTATGGATATGGTTGTGGTCATTGAAACCATTGCAAACACAGAGCAGTATTATTCAACAAATCACATCAGGAATGAAAAGATTGGTTTGTTTACCCAACAAAGGACCTGGCCACCCAAAGTTTCTCCATGACAAAGGAGCTGAAATTCTGCATAGTAAAAGCGCTCACCCTAAGTATCCTTGTTCGGGCTAACGTCTTCTAGATTAGTAGACTTTTTTTCTTCCTTTTACCTAAATAGCATGTCCAAGCATGTTGGCACTTGCTTTGGGCATAGATTAATAAACTGGATCAGCAGTCAGGGTTAGGGTATGATTTAGGTTCTGGACATCTGCATCTAATAGACTAAGTTGGTCTACCAGTTGCTGGACCATGGCAAGTCCTCAAGGCTAGGATGAAATCGGGGCAGCCCCCAGCATCAGTACAGGCTGGGGGATGAAAGGATTGAGAGCAGCCCTGCAGAGAAGGACTTGGGAGTACTGGGGCATGAAAAGCTCAACAGGAGCTCACAAAGTGGGCTCACAGCCCAGAAGTCCAACCGTGTCCTGGGCAATAGGACAAGAGGTAATGGTTTTAACGTAAAGAGGGTAGATTCAGGCTAGAGATAAGGAAGAAATTTTTTTACAGTGAGGAGGGTGATGAAACACTGGCACAGGTTTCCCAGAGAAGTGGTAGATGCCCCATCCCTGGAAATATTCAAGGTCAGGTTGGACGGTGCTCTGAGCACCCTCATCTAGTTGAAGATGTCCCTGCTCATTGCAGGGGTGTTGGACTAGATGACTTTTAAAGGTCCCTTCCAACCCAAACTGTTCTATGATTCTATAGCAGCAGGGACAAATGCACATATTTTTGTGAAGTGTTGGTGTGCTTGGCAGTGCTATATTAACTGTTGGACTTGATGACCTTAAAGGTCTTTTCAAACCTAAACGTTTCTACAATTCTATGATTTTATGGGTTACGGTTAGAGTTACTGTTTGGGGCATTGGCAGCTGCAGACCTATTTTATGTGCCAGAGCCTACACGTAGATGTGTGAGATGCAGCAGTGATCCTATTGCCATAGCCCATACTGTCAAAAACACCTGTCCCTAGTCTCAACTAAAGCACATGCCAGTGATCCCAACAAACCTCTGTCAGCAGAGACCCTGTAGAGACTGCGGGCTTTTGCAGTGAAAGTATCTCTTTGGTGCTCGGTGTCTCAGATCCTATTTTAATTCCCAATCCTGACCTTAAACATCCCAGCAAGCCCTAGCAATTCAGTGAATCACAGTGACCACTTCAGGCTCCAGGTCTGAAATGAGGTTTGTGAATACCCTACAATTAGCGGTTACTTCAGCTTTTCAGATCCTGCTTTCATAAACCCACAAACTATTGCATTGCCCACTTCAATTAAGTCATTCACAGTACACCCTTTTGAAACTCACTTCAGCATAGCTCAGTGGAGCAGGCAAGGCCCATCTACACCTGTGGCTGTATTGCCAATATCCTTCAGAAACACTACAGTTCAAATACTGGCAAAATGATTTAAAGTCATTTTGAAGTACCTTTGAAAGCTACCCTCCAGCATGAAGAAGGCATAGCTAAGTGAAATTAAATTACCTCCCATGTTTACTCTTCCAAACTGCTTTTCTTTGCTTATTTTTAACCATATATTCTATAGAGTTTAAAAACCTGAAAGACAAAGAACCTCTTAGAAACCTAAAAACTTTAAAAAACTTGAAACCATATATTCTATACAGTTAAAAACCAAAAAAGACTGGATGTATATAGGTGATTTTTTTTATCCTAAAATATTGCATGATAACTTATGGCTTGAATTTCATTGATTAAACTTGACCTGCTAATTTATACACAGACTGTTCTTCCTTTCCAAGGATCTATGTGCAGAGGATCTCAGCTAAGATGCGATTGGTTTAGGTGTTCTCATCTCCTGGTCCAGTATTCAACAGGCCTCATGCTTCCCTCTCTCATGACTTAATATAATTTTCTTGGTAGCTTAGAGAAGGCAAATGCTAAAGAAAGGTGGAAGGGGTGTGACTTCATAATTTGGAGAAATAGCCAGGAAACTGAGTTTGATGAAGAAAAATGCACTGGAGATCAGTTTAATCTTTAGGCCACCTAGTAGGCATCAGAAACTGAAAGCATCAATCAATAGAAACCTAATTTTCTAATTAGGGAATGACCATATATGAATTATTATTAAACTTTAATCGCACAATAACATTATTGATGCCCTCCTAATAGTGCCCTAAGGCTCACTATCTATCCCTAATCAGTTCAAGGAGACATAGTGAGAAACTGAACCAAAAGACTATAGAAATATGGATGGATAATAAAAACAGCTGACCAAAATTCTTCGTTATGTCAATTCTCCTCATATTCAGAGTTTGGCAAACTGCTTCTCACCTTCTCTGGGACCTGGGAGTTCAGCACTGCAATTATTGAAAAAGTAATGCAGTTTATTGCAAGATTTGGGCCCATATGAAGGTTTGCATTCCAGAAACCCTCAAATTTCCTCCTTTTGCAAGCCTTCTTCCCAAATTGTTCAGCCCAGGTGAGTGATAACCTTCAACATTACACTTAGTTCCAGGTCACTACTGGTTTTCTGCTTCCTTGTTTTCTTCCTCTGCACTGAGGCCCACAGCAATCTACCTGTGACAAGTCTTTGAGGTGATCCCTTGTTCGCAAAATGTGGTATGTACTTGATTAGTCCTAACGCGTATTTTCTCCTACCACTGTCAAACATCTTTTTTTGTGAGAAACCATGCAGTAAAGCAGACCTGTAGTGTTTCAACTTATATGTTGGCATTTAATCATGTATGAGATACAAATGTCATGTACCACATTGGCGAGTGTTTCATCCTGCCAGAAATACATTGCCTGACTTCTCTAAACCAAGCAGATGATAGATACTTAATATTTACCGTTTTATGTCTCACTTTAACAGGTACCAGTACCAGTCAGATCTTCAGTACTCCCTCGGCGATATCATTTGTGTATATCACAAGCGGGCAGATGCCAGAACAAAGATAGGTGTACAAGTCAAATTACCTGACATACCCACAGCCTCTGACATGCTTATCTTATGACATATTTGCAGGTCTGAAATTCTGCTGAACCCACCGCTACACCAAATAAATCTTCACTGCTGCGAGCAATATCATTACTATGGCACACAGACCTTGCTTAATACATCTAGAAATTTGTGTCTGACTGCTTCAAGGAAGGGTTTGGATGTTTTCCAGGTGACCTGCGTGCATGCGTATAAATGTATATGTCTCTTTAAAGAGTACCTTAGATCGTGAAGCTGACCAGAGAATCTGTGAAAACGTTAAATTTATTAAGAGTGGGTTGACTGCTCTCTTTAGCTATGTGAAACTTTTATGGATGATCCTTCAAATCTGGCTGCTGGTTGGATTCCAGATATTATATGTAGCTATGTATGGTTATAATAATACTGCTACAGGATTTGCTGTAGGAGATATCAGGGGGGTTGCGTATGATTGCACACACATGTGTCAAGCCTGCAGCAGTATGGAGGGCCACGTTCAGGTCCAAATTCCGAACCAGGTCTCAGCCACACTCGGTGTAAGCCTGCAAAGACAGTACCAGAATCACCTCTGCCCAATATGTTGCTGCTAATACTTGATTGCACAGACTCACATGACCACAAAAGTTAAAAAAAAAATAAATAATATTTTCTTATTTTCATTATATATGTGAACATCGGAATGCCTGGCTATACTGTGCTAGGGCTTGGATCAGAACTGTACATTTGCAATATTTATTTATAATATTTATTTATGAGTGCAAACTAAGATGCTAGACTAAAATAGCTTTCTTAGTCATTAAGTACTTGATTTTATTTAGGGATTAAAGGGGTTCTTTTAGCCTGTATTCTGAATAACTGTAATGCTTAGGCATTTCTCACTTCTTCCTGTCTAATTGTCTTAATGAAATTGTGAAATAATTTCAGTAATTTCTTGAAGAAGCACTTGAAGGTCATTATGTTACAAAGTAGAAGTTAAAAACATTTTGGTATCAGGAGGTACTGATATGATGAAGTGAAGTCTTATGAAAGGTAAGTTTTAAATTCTGGAATAATGGGCAATAATTACCCAATTAACTGGAGCAGAACAGAAAGAATGGGACAATTACTTTCATTGTTGAAGTTATTTGAAAGTCAAAAAGCAAAAGTAAAGAAATAAAAATTTGAATTTAGATTTTTTTTTCACTAGGAAATAAATGAAACAAAATTTCTCTTTGCTGTCAATAAAAAGACAACCTGAGAATTATTCTGCTCCTAGTTATACCAGGTGCCTCACTTGCATTAGTTCTGATCTTCAAAACAGTAATGACAAATGGCAAAAGACCGCTTCTGTCTCGTGTTATGGGAAAAATTCCAAATTTGAGATTCAGAAGATTTTGTTGCCTAACAGCACAATTCATACAATAGAAAACCTTCACTGGGTGCTCCTGGTGAACCCTCAGCAGTTCCTCCTATTCCTGATTTGAAGTACGTCTAACTTGCAAGCTTTGAGTGCTGGACACAAATTTCTGAAGAGCTGCATATGGAAAGATACCCTACATAGAGTAAATCTTAGGTAACAGCTTCACCAGCCTTTTCAAATAATCAAAGAAGACAAATAAGGGCTAAAAAGAAAATTTAACAAAGATTTTAGCTAACATTTTTCTCGTGAAATTACTAAATATATGTTATGTTACTGCATAGTCTGGAGCTTTCTGACTTCAGAAATAATGTGTGTTCTGTGTGGTTTTTGTGTGTTCTCTTGAGAAGCTCCTACTGTCTCATACCCACCATGCAAAGCAGAGCTGCTCCTATTCTACTTCAGACACTTTTTTTTCCCTATAGCTTTTGGACGTACTGAATACACAGGCCACAGAGAGCAAAGTGAGCAAATTTTTAATTCTTCTTTTCCTGACTTGAATTCCACTGACCTAATGTTTGTAGTGGAAACATGAAAAGGCAAAAGCATGGACCTTTTCTTAAACAAGATTTTACTTTAAGTGAGGAGTGAACCAGGGTTAACCTTTGCACTGGAGTTTTATTTGTGGTTTCTGGGGGGAGGCTGATATACCAGCACTGCAGCTCCAGAAAGGTGCTACTGAAGAGATGGAGAGCCTCCATCTCTTGGATCTGAGTGAGCACGTCGGAACAACTGCAGTGTGTGGTCTGTAGTCTGTGGTCTCCTCCCTACACTAGTAAGATTGGGCTTAATGCTCTCAAATGCTTTTTAAATAAGCTGTCACATAACTTGGAGGGACTTCATGTAGACTTGGAGGACAGGACTGGAATTCCAGAAGGACTGGGGATTTAGTCTGAAAAAAGTAGGATGCTATCAATCAAGCTTGCAGTATTTTAAGACACTTAAAACAGGTGGCATTATAAGATGATTTCATGAGATAAGACCTACCAACTGCTGAAACACATCTGCAGAACAACTGACTTGACAGCTCTTCCGCAGAAAGGAATCTTTGACTGTGGTGGATTGCAGGTTCCTTGGTAGTGGGTCATGCACTGAGTGTACACACCAAGTTGTGAAGATCCAGTGCTGCACCCAGACGTACGAATGGTGACCACCATTACTGGACTGCCTTTGCCAGACTTACTACCAGACTAAATGCTCTTTCTGCTCCTCTCAGCTTTGGCAAAGCCTCTGCTGGATTGCTTGCTCCTGTTGTTGTGCCGTGCTTCGAGGTAGATGTGAATCAACCAGAAACTCTTCATCTGGAGAATGATCAGGCTCTGGAAAACAGGACAGGGAAGGAATTAAGTTGGAGTTACTTACCCTGAAGGAGGAAAACTTAAGACTAAAATATGAGAGCAAATATCAAAGATAAAAAGAGCTTCTGTTGACCACAAGGGACTAATTTCTTCTTTCTGTCTGTTGTGGTTGGGACAAGAAGTAATGGACTTAAATTGCAGCAAGAAAGGTTTTGGTTAGAGAGAAGAACAAAATGTTTCTGTCAGCAAGCCCTGTAACAGTTTGCTTGGGATGGCTACAGAATATCCCTTGCTGGGGGAGATTTAAGGATATGCCAAACCAACATCCATCAGGATGACAAAGGTATGTATTTCTTCCTGTGTTGGAGCTTTGGAATGGAGTACATACCCTCTGGAAGGCCTTTACAGGCTTCTGAGTCTACCCAGAAGGGCAGAGACCTCTGTGCGCGCACATGTTTGTGTGGGCTATCTGACTGTCTCCTGTGGGAGCTGTGACGCTGGGCAGAGAGCACTTCACTGTGCATTGCATAGGGCATTAGTGCTGGTCAGACTAGCCTTGGCCCCTCTAGCCCTTCTCCCAGACCTGTTTCTCATTATTGCTCTGCACAAACACCCCGAGTAGGGCATTTCCATTGGAAGCAGAGAGCCCTAGGGCTGAACACCCAGCGGATGAGGCCACGGAGTTGCTCTCGCTTGCTCCCTCTCTGCAGCAGATGGACAAGCCCTCTCCCGACCAGCAGCATGGCCCTGGTGTGCGAGATGGTGCACACCTGCTATCCCACACCCCAGACTCCCCAGCAAGAAGGATGAAGTCTGAACCTTGCCTTCCTCCAGCCGCAGTGGAAATTAGACCTTGGGCTCCCACTTGTTGGATGAACTCTAAATGCTGTCCTAGATCATCAGACCATTTTTACCCTTGGTGACTTTGATGGATGTTATATGGACTGTTACAATGGTTGTTAAACATATAGCACCACTCTGAAACCGCCTTTCTTTCTTAGAAGGCTCTTCTATTAAGTAAACCTGTATCACTTCCCACCTATATGAAAATAAACCTTTAAAAAAGAAAAGTTTCCCAAGATCCCTTTCCATCCCTAAATTGAGCACACTGTGGCAAGGGCTAGGGCTCTGGAATTGGTGCCTGCTGTTTCTCCTCTCCCCAGGCAGCCTGGGTTCTGCACCGCCTACCCTTGAAGATTTGTGGGTAAGCAGCTTAGATGTCTAAATAATGTATGGATCAGCGTATGGGGCCTTTCATGTAGAGTCTGTGTTGCAGGCA
Organism: Vanellus vanellus; assembly: GCF_965231255.1. Taxonomy (NCBI): domain Eukaryota; kingdom Metazoa; phylum Chordata; class Aves; order Charadriiformes; family Charadriidae; genus Vanellus; species Vanellus vanellus. The sequence continues at coordinate 144,991,488 of NC_138906.1, forward strand.
ACAGTAGCAGTCTAACGCAGGCATTCAGGAATTCTGGGTTTGCTCATGTCTGCTGCTTTGCTTGTTGCCTTTATGTGATTGTGTGGGATTTTCCTTGGCAGAGCGCGCTGTGTTAGAGATGATGTATTAGCGATGATGCAACTTCTTCAATCATTTGAAAAAAAAAAAAAGTCCCTGAAATTCTTGCCCTTATCTAGTATAGCACACGGTATGTTTCAACGAGGAGTGTTTGTAGCTGGGTGATGGCGTGTTTCCGAGGGCGAGCAGCCCAGGCAAGGCGTTCTTCTTCCTCACGACTACAGAGAGCCATGTCAAAGGAGCCCCTTAATTCTGGCCTCAGGTCAAGATGCCACTTAAATACATACCTCAGTGTAACAAAATTCCTGGATTTTGTCCCAAATCTGGATGGAATAGTCATTTAATGCTAAAAACATGGTCATTAATATCAAGAGAGTTTATCTGGGAAGAAAGTTTATCTGAGAAGAATGTCCAGTCCTTCCCTACATCCACATATTTCACTGTGGACATATTTCCTGGACCCAACATTTTCCTCAGTCAAGCTCCACTTCACTTCAGAAGTCAGTGACTATTAAAACCGACTACCTTTCCCCCAGCATTTTTCACAAGGCAGTGAATTCCTAGGGCTATTTTTTTACTTGCTTTCCATTCTGACAGTATGATTTATGCCAATATTTTTACAAGAAATAAGTCATGGGTCCAAATCCCATCCACTACTGCAAACACGAAGTGGTGTGAGTACAGGGAGAAATTAACCAGTGAGGTCAGTAAACACACCCCAGTCCTGATGCTCATGATGCTTTTGCAAAGACAAATCACAACTCTTGAGAGGACAACCATATCTAAGGTTAAAGGGTGTTGATTTAAAAGACTCTTTTGAAACCAGACAATGCTTGCTGCAAATATGGTATGTGATACAGTAGCAAAGGTGATATAGGATCATCTTTTTCAAGGCCAAGAAAAGTAGGCATGACAAAAATATGTATATTTTAAGAATAATTAATAGTCTTTATTCTTCTCTGTAGCTATGATTATTAAAATAATTCAGGTCAATTATAAATTTGTATTGTTCACTGTTTGAAAGTGAGATACAGAAGAGAATACAAGGACAGAATAATAAAAAAAACCTTTTGAAACCTAAATACGAACACATGCAAGGTTTCTGCTGACTGGAGGTCAGCTCGTCAAAATCAGCCTTGCTATAAAAAAGCACAGAGGGAGAAGGGCATGTGTTTGTGAGTACATAATCTGATCTCCAACCTTTTTTCATCTGAGAAACACGAAACTGAAACAAATGACAACCTCCTGACAACAGATTCATCATATCACATTTGCAGTGCTATCAATGAAGAAGAAGGGAGGGGGGGGGAGGGGGGGAGGGGTGTAAGAATGTTAATACATACCAGAAAGGACGAGGTAAGTAGTGAAACCTGTTTAGCGTACCCATCAGGAGCAAGTGTAATAGTTGGCTTGGTAGTTTTAAACCCACAAATTTGGAAAAATGAGTCATGACAGTTTCAACAATGAACATAAAATGTCCTTTCATGGTAAGAGAAAATATTTGAAATACTTAAAGGTAATAACACAGTCTATCATTTTGATTCCTAAGTTTTGCCATATAACTTTAACTTGCCTCTGGATGTAAAAAGGCAGTGTCAATGGGCTGGACTGGGTGGGAACAGCAAGAGGCAAAGCCCCAGGGTTACAGGAGACAAATGTACTTCCAATGAGCTCCAGGTTATTCCAGTAAGGGAGTCTGAGGATCAGCCCCTGAGTTTTACATTGCATTTAAATCACAGATTTGGGGGATGAAGGGATTGAGAGCAGCCCTGATGAGAAGGGCTTGGGGGTACTGGGGGATGAAAAGCTCAACATGAGCCAACAATGTGTGCTTGCAGCCCAGAAGGCCAATCACATCCTGGGCTGCATCAAAAGAAGAGTGGCCAGCAGGTTGAGGGAGGTGATTTTGCCCCTCTACCACCCTCTGTCTCTCTCTGGTGAGACCCCACCCGGAGTACTGTGTCCAGCTCTGGAGCCCTCAGCACAGGAAAGACACAGACCTGTTAGAGCAGGTCTAGAGGAGGGTCACAAAAATGATCAGAGGGCTGGAGCACCTTTCCTATGAGGACAGGCTGAGAGAGCTGGGGATGTTCAGCCTGGAGAAGAGAAGGCTCCAGGGAGACCTTATTCAGTACCTAAAGTGGACTTAAAAGAAAGATGGGGACGAACATTTTAGCAGGGCCTATTGCGATAGAACAAGGGGTAATGGTTTTAAACTAAAAGAGGGGAGATTCAGACTAGATATAAGGAAGAAATTTTTCACAATGAGGGTGGTGAAACCCTGGAATAAGCTGCCCAGAGAGGTGGTAGGTGTGCCATCCCTGGAAAGACTCAAGGCCAGGCTGGATGGGGCTCTGAGTAACCTGATCTAGTTGAAGATGTCCCTGCTCATTACAGGGGGTTGGACTAGATGACTTTTAAAGGTTCCTTCCAACTCAAACTATTCTATGATTCTGTGATTCTATGATCTTCCACCAGTACACATTGCGCAAGCCCCTCACTGGTTCTATGTTGATTTATGGGCATGAGTTGATGACAACGTCTTCTCCAAAGATGGCTGAAAGAAATGGATATATTTCAGCAGGTCCTCTCTCCTCTGGTTCAGTTTTGCTGTCTGAACCAAAGGCTCCTGTATCCCAGGAGATCCTGCTGCCTTCCTAGTCATGTCTGTTTTCATATCTTCCTTGAAGGGCAAATTCTACCCCAGGACGGACTTGGGCTTTTGGTGGCTCAGAGATAACAAAGGGTGGTGTGGTCAAATGTCTCCACCAGAGAGTCTAGGAGGCTGGAGGATTCACCATTACAAGGAAATTGTTTCTTGATGGCTTAGGAGGTGCAAAGAGAAGGTGTGGAAAGGCTAGACTCCAAATACCTGGATAAAAATCCATGGTTTGCATTCTCCCTCCTTTTGTTGCTTTGCATGTGCAAGGTGTAGTTGTACGCACAGACAGAAAACAGGACCCTCCACAGCCCTTTGTAGGGTAGATCTGTATCATACAAATGCCATATCTGGGACATCGGTGGGTCATAGAATGACACACCTCTCTGCACCTACCAGCACATCTGGAATGTATAAAGTTTTGTGGTTTGTGACAGCTCTTTAAAACATAGCTCTTAAATTAGAAAAAGTAAAAAATTAGTAACAATCTGTTGCATGTAAGATTTAAAGAGGATGACATTACTGATTTAACCCAAAGACTTTTCACAGTAAAATGGCAAAACATTTTGCAATATTTAATTGTACCCATTGTTCTGTCTTCTGAATTCTTTTTTTAAAGTAAAGGAACGAGTTCAAGCCCTTAATAATGTATTTATTGTGATTGATAATCAATACAAGATGATATTTTCAATGAGGAAAAAGCACTTCCCATCTGGTGGGAGGAGAGAAAATATGTTGTTTGACTAAAATATATCTTGTAGTCACTCCCATAGACATGTATCCAGTAAAACAGGAGAAAACACTTCCTAATGGAAATAAGAGTAGAACTCTGGGTAGAAGTGATTTCAAGTGTACACACCTCCAGCAAACATGGTTTTGATTTATAGAATATAGACCACATTTATTAATATTGCCAAGTGCAATAAATTGTGAGGGATTTCATGCCGATTTGTTAAATGTAACATATTTTAAATAGCCCTTAATGATATTTTTATTTATGCAAGGCTGAGTGAAATGGAGATCTGGTTCTCCTTTTGGCTGTGGCAGTCACAGCGAGAGTCAGAGGCACGCATACAAATCAACAGCAAAGAAACCACTGATGGGGTGCTTTCCTGCCTGAAGATGTGAATCTGTTCATGCTTATAAGAGTCAAATTAAAGTAATAGCACATTGAAGTTTGGCCACAAGCACAGCTGCATCATGAGTGTGTTTTCGGGTTCTTGTTTACAGTTTAGAAATGATCCGGTGATATGTGGGAGGGCTTACTGTAATCTGAGATAGAGGTTCCTCAGGCTGAGCCAGACTGGGCAGCACCAGAGCAGAAGAGAAAAAGGAACAAGACTTTTTAATTTCTTTTTTTTTTTTTTTATTTGGAAAACTGTGGAGGCACCAGAGTTGTGGAAGGTCTGCTGCTTTTCAATATTTAGGATCCAGAAATTAAAGAGAGCTTATTAAGAATGTTTCATTTTTAATTTATTTTTTAGTTTAAGAAAGATACGCTTTCCTTTATTTTTTTGAATGATCATAACAAGAAAGCAGCCTTTAAAAACCCTCAGGGGTGCAGCAAGAGTAACTCCAGATAAAATGTTATTTCAAACCTGCTTTTAGAATCCATAAAAGAACAGAAGTAACGTCAAAGATCATGGAATCACAGAATCACGGAGTTTTCAGAGTTGGAAGGGACCTCTAGAGATCATCTAGTCCAACTCCCCTGCTAAAGCAGGATTGCCTAGAGCACATTACTCAGGACTGCATCCAGGCGGGTCTGGAAAATCTCCAGAGAAGGGGACTCCACAACCTCCCTGGGCAGCCTGTTCCAGTGCTCTGTCACCCTCACCGTAAAGAAGTTTTTCCGTGTATTTGAACGAAACTTCCTGTGTTCTAACTTGTGCCCATTGCCCCTTGTCCTGTCACTGGGAACCACTGGAAAGAGCCTGGCTCCATCCTCCTTCAACCCACCCTTTAGATACTTGTATGCCATAATAAGGTCTCCCCTCAGCCTTCTCTTCTCCAGGCTAAAGAGTCCCAGCTCTCTCAGCCTTTCCTCATAAGGGAGATGCTCCAATCCCTTAATCATCTTAGTTGCCCTAAGATGTGTCTTGACTGTTTCCCATTGACATATTTTGAATTGCATACATGTATGAATAGACGCGAACTTCTTTAGAATGTGTTACATTCTACTGTGGCACATTTCGCACGGTCTAGGGTACCGCTGACCTCCTGCACAGCTGACAAGTCGCTACTATCTGCACCCTCAAGATGCAGTTTGAGTGTATTAAGGTGAATCTTGTGCTGGGTAGCTAGGGAATTCCAGTATTTCAGGGGCAACGTGAATGGAAACCAAAGCAGATCAGGCCTCAGTTACAAGAAACATTTTGCAATGGTCACAACCAGGAGCCCATGCTTTATATTCACGTCAAGCACTGTTGCACACTATGTCTTGATGGCATTTCCAAACAGGGCTGGCAGCGGTGGATTTCTGCTAACATGGAGGTTAGAAATGAGCCCTCAGTTCAGTGACAAAACTGTGAAGCTGCAGTCACGCCCTGGTGAGATGGAACCACGTTTGTCGTTCTTATTTGAACACAGCTGCAACTAGTATCCATAATTCAAATTAAGTGCTATTTAGGAGGGTGTTTGGAAACCCGATTAGTGTTCCAGTGTTGAGATTTATTGTTTCCAGATTGGTGGAGACTTTTCTTTTATAGTTTTAATGATTTAGGGTAATTGAGAGAAAACATCAAGTGGAGAATTTAGTATTTTAAAATGTCTGAATGGAATATGTAACAAGAGTCAGACTTATTTGGGTACGCCTGACTTTGCAAGTTCCTTGTCAGAAGGGGACAGTCACTGCCCACATTTTCCTCAGGGGCCTCAAGGGTGCACCTCTCTGCAGAACAGCTGATGAACTGGAACACAGGGGGTCTGGCTCGTGAGCCACCAACCCAGACCTGGGCTGTTCTTGTGTCATGCCCACCTTTGGCACACACCTCTCATCCAACTGTGGGCAAATTGTGAGGGGCAGGACTCATCTCACCCTCTTTTACCCATCTAGAAGGAAGTCATGTGGTCTAAACCAGATGCTAAAGAGAGACAGGTACGTCCATGGAGAGACTTGTGCCATCCTCAGGTAGCTGTCTGAGACAGGTGAGGTCAATCACGCTTGGAACATCTGTCAAATGAGACAAGTCTAGCTTATACTAGATTTTACTCTTTAAAATAGCTAAGGACCAACACTGGAAGTCTTGATTTTTCCATATGGAGCAAGAAAACTGTCTCCTGCACAGATTATTCCACTCTTCAATACAAAGAGAGTGTCCTGCAGTTAAGTTTTACAGCATCTGTCCCAAAGGGCTATCGTAGCTTGGACCTCTGGGCAGGATAAATGAGTGTGTATGCAGATAGCGAGAATGAAATTATGTGCTGAAAAGAAAATTGTTTGGCTGAAAGGCACAGAAAATCGGGTGGCAATTGTCAAATCTAGGTAGGCAATGCAAGGGCTTTGCTGAGGAGCTGGAAAAATGTCCTGCCCCGCTTCTGGTCACTGCATGGTGTTTGGGTGATGGACTGAGCCACGTTCCCCCTACACACTGTGGGTACCAGAAAGAAAAGTGGGAGAGGGGTTCTAGGTATAGATCTCCAGATGATTCAAAAAGAGATCCTGGTGAGTGTTATCCCAGCAGTCAAACCCTCTCTGCATCGACGGAGGGTGACATGTCCTGAGGAGGCAGAAGCCAGCAAAAAGACGTGTAAGGAAGAAAAGCTGTTATATATTCCAAAACAAACAATAAACAGAGGTCCCTACCGCAGCCAGAAAGAAGAAATGAATAATAGCAGATTCCTTTCTTTCTGTGATCTGTGTTTGGTTATTTGGGCAAGATGGAAAAAGATGGAAATATTAAAGGAGGCCAGTTGGGATGAAAATATATCTGCAAATCTACTTCCTCTGGCTACAATGGAGATGAATTATAACTGCAAGATGTGTATTTTTGTGGTTCGTTCCTTGCCCTCCTTGAAAATAATTTAGAAAGCGAATGTGTTGTCATTTCTAAAGAAGAAGACACAAGCAAAAGATGTTTATAAAAATTTACTGTGTTGTTTTTTTCCACAGCGACCTTGGGCTGCAACGGTCAATGATATTGTATAAATATTTGTTTGTCGGATTAACATCTTCAGCTGATTTGCAACCCCGTCTGATAGGGGAGGAGAGGAGAGGGAGTCTCAGCAGGCTCTCAAGCACCGTTGGCCCAGGAAACAAAGCCCTTTGTTCTGGCAGGGATTATTCATTAGCTGATTTTGACCACTGGCTGGTGTTCCCCAGCCAAAGACTTGAGAAGAAGACACTGTTATGGGGCTGGGGTCCCACTTGAGAGCGAGGAGGAGCTTGGGCAGGGGTGGAGTGGCCAAGAGGTGGGCATAGGTCTTCATGATACTATGTCTCGGTTTGCATGTGCAGAGCTGTGACCAGTTCTGCCAAAATCTTTGCTCATGGGTATAGTAGGGATAACACGCCCGCGGCTGTGTGAGCCAGATGCCACCGAGCTGCCGCCTCCATCTCTCACGGCACCTGTCTATTTGACTATTTGCTGGTTTATTTTCCGGGGTGAGTCGCCACGTTCCTAAGTAACATGCGACCGCCCATTTCTGCTCTGTGCCCGGGCAATTGAAACTTGAAAGCGAAAGTGAGAGGCCGCAGCCTGGCACACGGAGCCCTCTTCGCGAGTACCCACATGCGGGAGCACACACGTGCACATCTGCAGCAACCATTCCCCGCGTAGCTGTGCAAACAGAAACCCTTCGGCACAAGTGTATATGAAAGCAAATAAAAAGGCTTAAATCACACTTAAGCAAAGTGGCTTTAAGTGCGGTGACGGAACTGGAAGGGACCTTGCTGGGTTACTAAGGTCAGTCTCCTCAAGGTCACTGGAAACTACTTGTTATAATTCCTTTCTCGGTTTATGCAGTTCAGCTTTCAAAGGCTACATTTATAATCCTCCAGTATGCCGGCTAGAAGTGCTTTCCAGAGCCTCTTTCTTCTGTTCCTTCCAATACCAATGGGTCACAAACGCTCTCTAGGATTTTTTGAGCTCTGCTGAGGAGTTATTTGAAAAACAGTTACTTTAAATATGTTTTCTTACTTCACCAGATTATATTTCTTCCTGTTCTTCATGCAAGATTCCCCGCTGATTTTGGCTTCACTACTTCTGTAAAGACAACAGAATAGAGTATTTTAGGCTGGGAATAATCTTTCCTCTTTTTAGTAATTCCTTCTCACTGCAGAAGAGATTTGTTCCTGTTGTTGTAGTGGCTCGCAGCCGTGCCAGCTGTAATTTTCCCTGGAAGAAAAACCCCAGAAAAGTTCCTACCTCTGCAAAGAAACCTTGTCTACTTATTCACTAGCAGAGGAGATGCTTTTGACTTGCAACCAGAAATTGAAACAATTGCTTAAAGCAACTGTGATGCAAGTAGTGAGGATGGCTCTTGGGAGGGTCTGGAGTGTGGGGGGATGCTCAAGGTCTTTCGATGTTCTGCTTGGAAGGGGCTGTGTCCCTTGTACCATCTCACATTCCTGTAGATGAAATCTAGAAACAATGCTGCTTAAACAATGCTGTTGCTGCAGATTGAATTTAGCTTAAACTCGTACGCAGATTTCATTAGTTAGCCTAGCTAAACTGACCTGTTGGTAAATATTTCAAGGACTAGATCATAGTGGAAAGAAAACTAAAGGCATAATTGAGTTTATAAAGCTGCCTAATTTTCCATCATTTAATGAGTATCGTCTTTATCTCACAACTTATGTTATTCATCAAGTAATCCATGACATTATTTACCGGAAAGTAATGGCATCATTTACCAGAAAGCTAGTTTAATCTGCTACTCATTGTTTTCATCCATTATATAAAATTGACCTTTCATCTTTAGCATTGTGCCTTTCATGAAGTCTTGCCAGAGGAACAAGAAATCTGTCTGATCAGACAGCTGTGCAGCATCCGACATAAGTAAAGGGTGGTGGTATCATCACCATCACATTCAGTGATAAATTAGTCCATTTTACAAAACCGCAGAGCTAGTGCTGTGTGCATGAAACCAACAGCGTACAAATGAATGAAGGAGGCTCCTGTGCCGGCTTGGAGCTCTTCTAGGAAACAGTTTACTACGTATCTGAAAAAAGGTGAGAGAGAAACATTCAAGGACAGTGTAATAAACTCACACAAATCTGGAATTTGCCCTGGAGGACTTGAATATGATTGTGGATTGGTACTGCCCCAGAAAATCTAGGCATTTGGGGGGATGTCCACCTCCTTGGATGAGCCCAAGTCAGTGGACCAAACTGTCCACCGCCCTTCTCTGAAGCAAAGAGAAGCAGAAAAAGTAGGACAAGCCATCAAATCAGCAACATAGCAGATTTTAAAATCATCCAATAAAGTAGGACAGTTGGCCCCATTGCCTGGAGGACAACGTGCTTCAGGAGGATAAGAAGGCAAGTTTTACTTTCCTTGTCTACTACAGCTAAATTTGTGTCGATGTATGAACCACAATTTCCCTGTGGCACGATGTTTGCATGAGCCTTGGTTGATAAATTGCCCTAGAAACAAAGCCTGATCAGGAGAAGAAATGGCAACGTTTCAAAAAAGCTGATCCCAGCCCTGCTGAAGTCAGTGAAAGGCTCCGTGATTTCCAGGCTGTGGATCCAACTCCATGTGGGCAGGTCTTCGTTAAATTATGTGAGAAACTTAGCAGCTACCTCATTAGCCCTGTTAAGAGAAAACATCATGGCTTTTACATTTGCTGTTGTTTTAGGTTTTTTCTGAGATAAACTAAATTTCAAATATTAGCCATTTTCATTTGAGGCAGGAGTTTAGATATTTCTGCAAATGGAGGAGTGTATCTGTCCCAGCTGCTGGGAAATCAAAAGCTTGGGTTTAGCAGCAACTGCAAAAAGTCCAAAATCCAAAAGTTAAGAGAAAATTACAATAAATGTCAATGAGAGGTTAATATTTTGAAAGATATGAGTATATCAAAATGGGACTTGGCCTGTCACCTGTCCTATAGGCAGCATCTACTTGACTACAGTAGACATAGCAAACCCCTGGGTTGTTCATTGCCTGACTTATATTGGAGAAAAGATGTCAAGATTAGATTGCTGATTTCAATCAGGAAATCCTAGTCTAATATCGAGTGCAATCATTATAATGTAGTTGTAAACTGCAGTTGTAACATCCAGCAGTGAGTTGACGGAGAGGTTGTGCTGCTGGTCACTGCTCGCTCATGTCCCATGGAGCACGTATGGCAGCAGGCAGGCACAATGGGGCTGGGGAGGAGGGGATGGTCTTAATAAGCCCTTTCCAGACTGAAGTTACAGATAATTTTCTTGTAATTAGAAACAGAATCTGTCCTATACCCAGGCTGTATATTTTAATTGACTCTAAGGGTTTATGAAGACACCTCCTGCCTCAACAATAAGGGCTCTCCAATATTTCTTTCTGGATAAACAGTAGTGATGAAATATTTAGAATGGTATACAGTCACATTTTTTTCAGAAATTGCATGCATTTATTATTTCTTTTTTTGTTTCAAGCCTAAGTACCTATTTTCTTAGACCATAAGTGCACACCTCAGAACTTGATATTTTAATTTTCATTGGGAAATGCAAAATCATTATTTTTACAACTCACCAGAGAGGTATAGCACAATTATTACTGTTCAGGGAGGATTTTTTGTAATGTCAATTTCCTTACTGAAATCACTGTAGCCGTTTGTTTTGGGACATTTTCAGACTTTTAATTGAAGCAGGTTAGCTTTGTGTGCTATAAAGTGCTTATAATGTCAAGAGTATTTGCACACAACATATAGCACAATGCATGAAAATTTTGGAGGACTTTGGATTTTTTAACTAGGTTGATCAAGTGAACTGCATGCACAACTATAGACTATTTGTAGACTTTGCACTTTATATACTTCAAGAAGCCTTAATTAAAATATTTGCACTATCTAGTCCAGTTTGCATTTTCAAACTTTGTGTGCAAATGTAATCCAGCGCAATAGTTCCTAATAAAAAAATAAGTCAAGATGGCATATGCATGCAGCATGGCATATATTTTAAAATAACTTAAGGCTCTTAAAGAGTGTTGTTTTCATTAAACAGCCATCCTTCCTGGTGTGGGGCTCATTCACTGAGTGGTTAATGATTTAGTGCCTCTCTGTGTGGAAAGACAATATTGGCTACAGATACATTAACAACTATTGCTCTGTTGTGCCATAATTTTCCAGGTAATCAGGAGAATTTTCCTACCCTGTTGGATGTCAGAACACTATTGCTGCTGCTACTGCATCGGTGTGGGATGCCAGTTGGCATAGACTCTGCAAGTTATCTCTGGAGATAGAGGCAATCGAGGGCAGTTCAGACTCCTGCTCTGACTCACCCTCTGAATCACGTGCTTTGAACAACCTGAAACCCAGGAAATAAAAGGCAAATCCAGAAAGGTAAAAGATATGTATGTCAGCTCTCCATCAGCAAAAGTTCTTGTGCAATCGAAACACATTGTGTCTTATGGTAGTAAATGTGTCAACCCATGGAGCAAACAATAAAGATCAATAAAGATCAAAGACCAACTGATCCTAAAGATCAAACAAAAAAATCCTGAAAACATCTAAACTGAAATTCAAGTCCTCGTTCACCTTGACAATTCTGCCAGCGTTTTGAATATAGCCACTGGGACCGAGTTTGGGACTAGAAAGTGGTAATACCCTGACATTTTTGATCAGGTACTCAAGTACAGGAGGCCCCTGAGTGGATCAAGTGGTGTGCATTGTCTTTCTGAAATAGGAGGCTATTAACCTAAGTCAGGAATTGTCTTTTTCCATGGCTGGTGGTGCTAGCAAGCAGGTATTTTCAAACAAAAAGCTGCATCTGAGAGAAAGCAGTGACCTCCAGGAAGAGCTGGGACAGATCTGACTGCATGTGTGCCTGGGACTTCAGAGGTGCCTTCTCTGGGGCTTTTAGTCCAACCAGCTGCTTGCTTGAGTACGGCTACTTGAAAGCAATTCACATGCGTTCGGTTTGAGAAACACGCATTATCCCTGGTGCTAGGCAGAATAACACGTTCCTCGCAGTCCTCTAGGACATGGATCCAAGTGGAAATTGGCTCGACATCCCCTCAGATCACATAATGAATTATGTTTTGAAACTGTGTTTAAAAACAAGCAAAACTACTCTGAGGGTGGGAGTACTTACAGACTCATACTTTAATATATTAATTACACTCATTTGTCATCACTTGAACCTAAATACCCTTGGACTTCATTAAAGTTGCCAGAATCCCATTCCCCTCCCACAGCTGAATGTCCAGAAGTAATCTGTTTAAAGGAAAATGAAGTGAGAGACTTTTGGAGTCCCAGAAGATCCCTGGGCAACAAAGGTGAAGAGGGGGAGAGACTGCAGAAGGGCTTTGATGCATGAAATTGCTGCAAGGCTGCAGAAATAGGAGCAGTAGAGTGAGGCTTAGATGCTCTGCTAGTGCCTTCATGAGAGCAAGCCATGCCATGAGACCATCAGTCCTAAACTGCCAGGCACCGTGCAGGGGACAAGAGGTTCTTGCAATGATAAAATTGTTGCACCGAGCACGTGCGCAAGATTCCTTGTCAGCTTTTATTCAAATCATTTACCAGCGGACACATTGTCACATTGTCTGTTCTTTCTCTGACCACAGTATTTTCCGCTTTTGGCCCTGCAAAAGTGTCTGATAGTGGGTTAACTTGCTCTGTGTGCAGAATGGGGGAACCCACCCTGCCACCGCCCTTTAGTGTGTGAAGTGCCCACCAAAGACATCAGGAGATGAAAAGCAGGCAAATTAGTGCTTTGCGACTTAGTAAGCAAACCACCTGAGGTAAGCTCTTTCCACAGCTTTATTTGGAAGCTCTCTGCCCCTGTTTGCGTGAAAGAGTTTGGGCCACAAACAAAGGGCCTGGCTGTGTGCATGTATGTTCCTCCCCTTGCCCCTACCCCTGGGCTGAAACCTAGCTCACTGCTGTGAGGACCCTGCGTGGGCTGGTTTGGGTGAGAGGCTGCCTCCTTCCCAGTGACATCACCCTCCTCTCACAGGCTGCCTTGCTCTCCACCAACCCCCAAAAATTTCCCAGGGCAGATCCCTTCTCATGCCTCCATGGCCTGCAGCCCGAGCAAACTCATGTTCTTCCATAAGTCCAACAGGGTAATACCTACCAATTTTTCTGAGCAATATTTATGGCTTTAACATTGGCCTCAGGTACACAGATGGAACTGGAAGGGCACTCCTGCGGGTTTTCTGTGGGAGTTCAGCAAGGCTTTGCACAAAGGACATCTCTGATAAGGACCTTTGTACACTGTTGTCTCTTGCACGCATTTGAATGTGCTGCACTTACGGGAGCCCCAGGCTTTCAGAGAAGCACCTTCACAGCTCTTTCATTCCTGTCCCTCTTTGTTCAGTCAAGTATTCAGCAAAGAGTGTCCCATAAATAGGTCTGTTCACCATCATGTTGCTCAGCTCATATTTTACTTATGCCATATTCATATTGCATATGTATCATCTTAATTGTTTCATAATGTTGTAAAAATTGGCCAGTATAATCAGCAATGCTGGATTGCATTAAGTGAAGTCTTTTTGAAATGTACTGAAATATTAGTTCCATATGATAAAATCCATAAAATACAATCTAGATGCCAATGAGATTAGGAAAATGGGCTCTTTTCCACTTACCTAAATACTGGAAAGATACACAAGCTATTAGCTTTATATCAAACTAATGATCCCTTGAGGCTCTGGTGAAGGATTTAGGAAGTGGGTAAAAATGAATAAGTAGTATATAAAGAGACACAGTCTCACCTCCCACCCTCAGATGCTCTGCAGAGCATTGAAACCTTCTGAAGTTGAGGCACAAAAAGACCCCGTGAAACGCAGCGGGTGCATTAACACTGAGGCTGTTTATCACAGCCTGTGCAAAGTCTGCACTGGCATCCCCAGCCCGGAGTGCTCCCAGCTGCAGGAGCTGCTCAGCTACACAGCTTTGCCGTGTAATTCTGAAAATTCAAATATTGACTGAGGAGATGAGTTTGAGGCAATGCGTAGGGGAAGACTGGCAAGGAAAAAAAAACCCTTATTCCTTATGCATATGGTCCTGATGAGACGAAATGCACCTGGCCAAAACAGGCCTAAAAGGCACAGATAGTGTTTGACGCTCTCATTGTTCCTGATCCTCCCATGGGACAGGGGAAGAACAGGTTCACGCCTCCCACACACGCGGACCAAGCAGCAGACCTGGCTGGAAGGATTAAAAAGCATGGGAGACAGTGGCAAAGTGCCCTGCCCATTGACACATTCCTGCACCCCCCAGGCTGGCAAAATGAACCCTACCAACCAGACTTCTAATTTCCTTCCACCCTGGGCAAGCATTCCTCTAGTCATTACATAAGTACACAACAAGATTAATAATTGAGGACTTTCTTTATGAATTATGATTGCCGAGTATTTCAGCTCTGGAACCCAAGGACCTTTCTGTGTATCCCCTCTGAAACAGCCAAAATTGATATTTCTTTAAAAATTGTCTAAGCTGGCTTGGCCAGCAAGAGAATTCCACTATTGGTTTTGTTGAAAAAGTGAGATATTAATAGGTTGGGGATTATAAATATAGAATTGTACAAGCAGCTTCCTCCTAACGGAAGAGTGAGACTGAGAAAATTCAGCTGGTGAACAAAAGTTTTAGAAGGGAAGGCAGGGGAAAAGTTTGACTACTTGCAACAGAGATTTGTTGAGAAACACATACATTTCAGGAAACATTTTTAAAAAATTAAGATTTTTCACTTCATTCAAAAATAGATGATACAGAAAAGAAATCAGTTCCAGCCCCATGTCTTCAAGAAGCCTTGGCTCTCCCACAATGACAGGAGTAAAAAGCTATTTTTGTCCTCAGTCTGCAGAAATGAGTCAGTGCATTCAAGGAATAGCTCTGATGAGGAAGCCTGGGCCAGTTTTACATGGTTACCTCTTAGAGAAGAATTGATCATTATTCGAAACTCACTATTATTCCAGTGTTGAATAACTGAGATCATAGGTTCACCTTGAAGAAAAATTCAGATAGGAGAAACTGAAAGCCACTTTTTTCATACTGGGCCATTTTGTGCAAAATGTGCAGTGTAAATGTTGCATCTTCAAGAGGTTCTCCAGCTCTAGAATACATTCAGGACCAACTTAAATATTGACCTTTAGGCTGATTTTTTAAAGGTGTAAATACACATCAAACAGATTTCAAGTCCCTCCATTTTAGCAAACATCATTACCTTTCAGATGAGAAATATAATTAGTGTTGCTAGCCCAGTTGGCCTCTCAAAATAGAATATGAGCTGCATATAGATAATTCCATGAAAACACTACTGAAGATTCAAATACTTATCTAATCTTTACGTCTGGCAACCTACACTACATTACTGATTGTTGGTACCAGTGAAGCATAGTATAGGTTTTACTTCCAAAGGAAATTAAGCCAAGAAAAAGAGTGCCATTTAGTTCAGAGGAAAGATGTTCATACATTTTTATACTTTAAATGACTCCATTTGAGAGCTCGGAAAATTAAAAGGGCACTCAGCCAAAAACAGCTCAATGTAATTCTACTGAATGCAGGCTAAATAAGGATCAGCCTTATCTAACTTCTCAGAGGTACATTAACCAGAGACACTGTATAAAGTTCCAAAACTATCATATGCCTGAAAGGGATTAGGGGATAACTAAAGTGAAGAAAACCAATTTATTCATAATGTGAAACAACAGGTCATAGAAACTAGTGCAAGATAGTTCCAAGAGAGAGAGCAAGAGCAAAACAAGAGTGGAGTCCATTTGTTTAAAAAGGGATGAAATAGCTTTATGTTGAATCACTGGACAAAACGCTCTGGTTTAAGCTGAAACTATTTCCAGGTGTATAATTTACATAGGGAAAGAAAATTCTAATAATCTTTTAGTAAGGAAAAGAAAGGGAACTCTAGTCTATTCCCTTACAACTACTAACCCGCCAAGAGGGGGAGCCAAACATCACACGTTCACATGTTTGGTACCCCAGAGAAAGGCTGGAGAACACAGCTGGGACCGGAGCCTACCAGGTCGCCCCCCCGCCTGCCTATTTCAATTTCACGTCGGTGCCTCTGAGTTGTTCTCCCTCCTCTTCCCTGTGATCTCAGCCCCTGTATGAGCGACTCGTTTGCCATCACGTGGCACAAGCTTCATCCTGATTCCGTATTAGCGATTCCTCTTCTGGACAGAAGAAAACCAGGTATTTTGTTGACCTGTGTAAAACTCAGCTTTGGCATGTATGAGGTTTTCCATGAAAAACTGCAGTTTCTTTAGTGCTTTCATGACTACTGATTTAAAGTTCAATTTCCACCTGGAGAACATGGTTACTTTGATATTGACAATGACAACATGCTACTGTTCTTAGATTTTCTTTGTGAAAGCCATTTTTGCCCCAAAAGGAGCAAGGTTTCACTTGCTTGGGCTTTTAGACTGACCCATCCCCACACGAGAAAATGATCTGGTTTAACTCATAAAGAAATAGTTAGGGAGACACTTGCTGAGTTCCAACAAAATAGGGAAGCAAGGGAAGCGTGATAAGTATCACATTTCCTAATGCATGAACAGCACTACTAAGTTTTTCTTTGTGAAAGGCCAGATATCAAAAAGTAAAAGGATATTCTGTTTGCAAAAATGTTTATTTTATAGACAAAAAAGGGTCACAATGAAGATTCAGAAACATTTTTATGAGGTATTACTGTACAGAATATGACTCCCAAGTATTGATGATGATTCTTAGAGAAACAGTACAAAGTCACTAGGATTATCTTTTCAACCCCGTCTGCAGTATTATTCCCCATCCCTGTAGCACTGTGTGTTCACAAAATGCTCACAAAATGTCTAACATTGCGGCTCCGTAAAATCAAAAAATTTGAAAAGAGTTTATACATTTTTCTTATACAATACATAGGTTGACAATCAAGAAAACAATTCATGTAATTTCTAATGATCAGAATTCTATCAAGAGTTGCATGTACAGCAGTGATTTTATTTAGAAAAAAAATGCAAGTTTTAAAAGGAAAAGCACCTTTAGTATTTAGTATGATCTATGTATACATGCCTGAGAATTTCAAAGTATCATTTCAGAAGCAACAAAATCCTGGATACACAAAGGTGTATCTCTTATTAAGATGTTTTTTTTAAAGCCTTCAAGAGTAGAAAACTCCATCACGTGCCTAGGTCAGTGTTAGTAATTCCTTATCATCCCTTTTAAAAAATGTCACTTTTTTCAATGTTTGAGTGTGTCTAGACTCAGTTTCCAACAAATGGATTATTCAGTCTGAAAAATCACATCTCCACTTGGCAGTTACAAATCACGTAGATTCTTTGTTTAATCATGCCACGGTCACATTTGATCTACTAGCTACAGCTCGTATGCAATCATTTACCTGATCCCTATTTCTTTTTCACTGTGTCAGTGGAATATCATAGGATATAATTTAACATCAGATAACATGAAGTACAAACTATAAAGAGGAAGGAGTTTTTCTCCTTGGAATGCATGCAAGATCTTCACTTCTGAATAGGAGTTTTGCCACCGATTTCAGTGAGGTGGGATTTAAATCAAGGGGTTTCTATAGATAAGCAAAGGAGACGAAGTCTGGGCTGTAGAGGAGAGCTCTACAAGTGAGGCTGGGCACACATGTGCTGGGATCAAATGGTTACAGCATTTTGCCAACCATAGCAAATGCCATAACTCTGTGTTCCTTGTTATCCAAAGCTGTGGTGGTTAACAGGATGCAACTGAGTTATAGCAGTGAAGAAATAACTTAAGTTTTTGGTGAGTCTAAGTCCAACAGAAGACAAGTGAAGTGTGAAAGCAACTGCAACCATTTTGGACTATGGTGCTATGATACCCCCAAAAGGCTTAGGAAGTACTTGGGGTTTTGATGCCAATGATGATACAAGCAGGCTTTGCTTGCTAAGAAGTTATACAAACACAAGATAGGTAGACTCGATTCCCATTCCTTCGGTTCCCATGGTTCTTCAACATATGACTAGAAGTGTTCACAGGGCTGTGAAAAAAACCCCAACTTTTTAATTAGAATATATTAGGAGGAAGTTGCTTCCCCTGGAACAGTGACAACAAATAATACTGAATCTGCAGTGACCCGAGATTTTTCTTGAGCCAAATCTACTTGTTCTTGGATCAGTCAGGCAAACTGTGTAACCTTGGGGTCACTGCAACACCCTCAATGTATCGTACGAGATCACGAAACCTAAGGGCTCCAGTCATTTTCATTTTTGTAAAAATGAAATTGAAATAATACTATTCCAGAAATGTTTTCTGATTCTTTTCTAATCCAAAGGGACCTAAGCTGGGTTAAGTGAATAGTGCTCATTTGGCCTAGAGAATGATATAGGCAATTAAGGAGAAGAGGAAGAAATCGTAATCATGGAGCCAGCTCCTGCCAAACCAAAGTGAAGCACACAGCAGGGAGGAGGACAGCAGCTGGCAAAGCTAATTAAGAGGAAAAAACAGTCATCTGAGATTAACTTTAAATGGTTCCCTTTACTTCAAAAAGAAAGATCTACTTCTTTTTGAAATTGCAAAATCTGTTTTTAAAATCCTTTTAAACTTTTTTTAAAGGTGACATTTCAAATAGAAAATATTGTTCTGAAACCAAATGTTTAATTTCACGAACATCACAACCAAATAAAATATTGTGATGTTCTCAAATCCGCTCTTCCTCCTTTTTATCCAACAGGAGCCACTCATGAAATTCAACCCAAATTCAAAAATAGCTGAATATCTTTCTCATTTACTCTTCATCAAAAAATTGCTTCGTTTTTATCCCAAATATCCTAGTGCAATGTAACAGGGAAGAAGGGGCCAATTGTTCCTCCCCCCTGCTCTGCAGAGGGAAAGTGAGTGCCAGTGAATAACCTGCTTTTGCTGTTCCAGGGCCTGTGAAAGAGAGGTCTTTTCTCACTCAGTATAAGTAGGCTTTGACCCCTCCTGGGAGGCTGGACTTTGCAGGGGCTCATTAGTTTATTGGTTGTGACCATACTTCTGGCTGATTGGGATTTGGGTGCAACTTGCTATCACCACTCACCACTCACTACATACATCATTTTCAGCACAGATGAAAGACAAGCCAAGAATATTCCTTCCTGGCACTCCTGAATTTACATGGGGTTTTCTGTTCAGGGGAATAAAATTCCCTCCTCCTTCCGTGTCAGATCTCAATATTGAGCAGCTGCCTTGGCAGAAACACTCAGCCTCCCGGGTGACAGAGTCGGAGAGCAATTGGAGACTCCAGGTGGGGAAGAGGAGGAAACATCAACCATGGCCATATAGCATCATGGTGTCAAGGGATGGAGAAGGCCTACTAGGTCATCAAATCCAGCCCTTCATGAGAGGAAGACACAGTCACCTGTAGAGTGGACTTCAGAAGGTCTTCTTTGAGGTCTGCCTACCTCTGTAGCCCTCTTCTCCACACTGTCAGAGGAACAGCTGGATGAACAGGGGTCAAATTTATGGGAAATCTGTAGGGAGGCTAAGTCAGTTCAATGCACGCTGTTGTCTGGCTTTCTTCAACATATGTATTGATCTAACTCAGACTCCCTTTTGGTTATCTTGTGCTGGTACAGGCTGTGACTAAACATAACCTCTTCCAGCTCCAGGTGCCATAGGGGAAAATGTTGTCCTGCCAAGGTGTTACTCATTGCTCAGCAGCCGGTGGCTGCTGCCCCCATAGTTCTGCTGGTGGATAGGTTCGTTTGAAACCTGGGGCAAAACCAATACTCCAGCTAGCTTTGTGTGAGGCAACCTTCCCACTTTTCCCAGGAGCAGGCATGAATGTTCTCCCTCAAGCTGTTGCTCTTCCCAGGAGAGGTGAAGAACAACTGAGCAGCAGCAGAGCCTGCAGTGAGCAGCTGCCTACTCAGGGTACATCTGTCCATGACCACAGAGATGCACGTACAGGTGTGATCCAGCAGGGAGCTGAGAGGGGCTGGTTTCATTCCTCTTCCTCTCCATCAGCCTTGCTTCACTCTACTCTTCCACCACGGGGTGAAGTGGTGGCCGTATCGTGCCCAACTGCCCTCTCTGGTGCCACCACAGGCCTGCAGAGCACCCCGTCACATCTTAGGTCCCATCCTGCAGCTCTAATTGGGAGATAAAAGAGCCCTATTCTGCATGCCTGGCTGCACACACCTGTATTACCTTCTGGGCTTCATGCACCTGTGATTAAGCCACATGTATTATACACAGACCTATTATTACTTAAAATACATATGACAGTACTCAAACATGCTAGGCCACTGCGTGTCCTTCGTGAGTTTTTCCCAATCGTCCCTGGGCCCCACATAGCAGTCATCTCTGGAAAGCTTTTTGGGACAAGCCAAAGCTGCATCAAGAACTCAATATTACTCGGGAAATTGTTCGTTTGTACAGAGATTCTGTGAACGCCTGGTGCTCTTGTCTGGAGCAGGATTGGTACCAGATGGGAACAAAGATGGTCCAGCCCCACTGGCTTGGCTGCCAGCGTCTGATTAGAGACCTGGGGCCTCGGTTGCAGTGGTGAGTGGAAGGAACTGATGGGGAAATAAGGTAAATGTGCAGAAACAGCTCCTTGTTATGCACGTCTTCATTTGAAATATCAAGTTGAATTTCAATCTCTGTGTCATCAGTTTGAAATTGTCCTAATAGAGAAGTATATGATAGTTCTTAAAATATACACCAGATCAGAAATAGCTACGTTTCAGGTATGCAACCTGCTTCTCAGATATCATTATATTAAATAAGTACTCCAAGAAAGTATAGCAAAGTGCTCAGACAACTGGCCTACCTGATAACTTGTGCAAGGAGAAGGGCTGTCTTCTGTCCCCCCCGCTGAAGGGGGGGAAAGAGGGGGAGGACAGAGAAGGAAAAGCCTACTCCATACCAGTGGGAAAGGCTCCGCTTCACACACTTATTCTTATGTTACTTGTGTGTCAGGATAGCATGTACTGCTGCTGAAGTAAAGAGGTTTTTGACAGGTAGACTGCAAGCTATGCCTGTGAAAGTGTGATACCATGTATCCGTTGACGCTGCAGCTAACGTCCACCGTGACAAAGACAGGGATCAAACCCTCAGCATTCAAGTGAGCTGAAGCATCCCCTTCCCTTTTAAACTGGCAAACAGAACAGGTACCAGCACAGAGCTACAGCAAAAACTACCTCTTCAAGTCTTCAGTCACCATGTCATGATGTACCACTCCAACATCTGATGGAGCCAGAGCTCAGGCACTCCTCTGCCTCCACCTTAGCTCTAAGCTATACATCATCAGGGCCGCTCAGGGATTTTATGGAATAGCTGAAAATATTCAGTGTCAGAAGGGCAATGGGGAAGGAAAAGTGGTAAATTGGATGTGATGAATTGGCAGTCATCAGAAAGGATGAACGTCTCTAAAAGTTGGTTGCCTCTCACTATTAAAGAGGTTGCACTGGATGGGGACATTTCCAGTAGAGTCAAAATCTGAAAACTAGAGTCTTACCACCTTTGAAGTGGAAAAAGCCACCTTATATAGGTCTCTTGGTCTTCCTTGTCCTTGACTTTCCATGGCTGTATACATTCATAGTATCTGTCTCACAGCCAGCCACACACAGCTTCATGGCAATGTTTAGGACCAACTCTGAACCTCAAAGGAGGTGCTGGGCACTGCAGAACCTCAAATGCCAACTTGCAGGAGATTGACTTGCTGTTCTTGCACTTCTGTAGCTGCAAACCCTGTAAAAATACGTTGCAGGGGAGGAGAGGAGAAAACAACAGATCAAAATTCTGTACAAGACAGTTGCTGGTGGTCCCTGTGGTCCCTGCTGACATGAGGCTGAAAATGGCTTTTAGCGGAGGTTTTATTTTCTTAATGCTAGGAGGGCTACAGCTGAAAACCACTACATTTAATGTTAACATTGAGGCTAGAGACTCCATATTGTAGTGATTAGTAGCAGGAACTTCAGAGACGGTAGCGTGCAAGCCAGAGGGAACATGCAGATTGGGTGTAAGGAGACTGCAAGAGTCGCAGGTCAGCTCTAAGTAACGGAATTATTTTTTTTAAATGCGTTTCCTCTCTGGTTAGTTTCTGAAATACAAACAAAATCTCACAGGATTTAGGCTCTCTCCTTCCTTGGGTTTTGGCTCACGAAAGTCTTTTGCCCTCCTTGACTGGTCTAAATTGGATTATATACAACACATAATCCAAAGTGGGAAGCAATGTCAACCACATTGATGCTTTGGTTTTGCTTGTTTAAAAATTGCATTTCCATTCTCAGGGTTCAGTTTACAGTCCTCTCTCACGCAAGTTCCCCCTTGTCTCCAGGGAACCATGTCAAAGTGAGGATGACACTGGAGAAATCTTGTAGGACTGGGCCTCTAGTTGCCTAGGTTTCTTGAGGAAAAAGGGCAAAATTCTAAATATTTAGCAGAAAATTATTTTTTTTTCTTGCGTAAAAGAAAAATAGACCAAAAGAAAAATATCAAGCAAAGTAAATTTCAGTGCTAATTTTTTATGCCAGAACTAAATCCCAAGGAATTTCTGCAGAGAAAAGAAAAAAAGACTAAAGACAGAAGAAGGACCAGACTCAGATACCCTTCCTCAGTCTATTAGTTTATACCTTGAGTTG
The DNA here is from genome assembly GCF_965231255.1 of Vanellus vanellus. Taxonomy (NCBI): domain Eukaryota; kingdom Metazoa; phylum Chordata; class Aves; order Charadriiformes; family Charadriidae; genus Vanellus; species Vanellus vanellus. The sequence goes on from NC_138906.1 coordinate 145,013,925, forward strand.
AAATTGTTGTTATGGATATTTTTTATAAGGAAGGCAACAACAGTAGTAAGAGGAATAGGCATGATACCATGGCTATACCTTTCCCTAGAAATAGATTCAGATTTTGAAAACACGTGAATTTGTGGTATTGTAACAATGGATGGAACATATAATACAGACTCAGCTGAAACATTTTTGGGGTAGTAGTGATTGCCACTGCTCCCTCTGTCCCAGAAGGATATTTTTTCCTGTATTTTGAGGTCTCATGCAAGAAAGGAAAATACATATTTGCCTCTAAATTGGAGAGACATGGGTTTGATGGATAGACTGTTAGATGGATAAGGAATTGGCTCAATGGCCTCTTCCAAAGAGTTACAGTCAATGGCTCATTGTCTTAATGGAGATCGGTGACAAGTGGTGTCCCTCAAGGGTCCATACTGGGACCAATACTACTTAATATCTTCATCAATGATATAGACAGTGAGATTGAGTGCAGCCACATCAAGCTTGCAGATGACACCAAGCTGAGCGGTACAGTTGATACGCTTGAGGGAAGGGATGTCATCTAGAGAGACCTTGGCAGGCTTGAGAAGTGGATTCATATGAACCTCATGAAGTTCAACAAGGCCAAGTGCAAGGTCCCACACCTGGGCCAGGACAAACCGCAATATCTATACAGACTGGGGGATGAAGGGATTGAGAGCAGCCCTGCTGAGAAGGACTTGGGAATACTGGTGGATGAAAAATAGGATATGAGCCAGCAATGTGCTCTTGCAGCCCAGAAAGCCAGTCATACCCTGGGTTGCATCAAAAGAGTCATGGTCATCAGGTCGAGGGAGGCCATTTTCCCCCTCAGCTCTCACGAGACCCCACCTGGAGTACTGCGTCCAGCTCTGGGGTCCCTAGCATAAGAAAGACATGAATCTGTTAGAGTGGGTCCAGAGGAGGGCCACAAAAATTATCAGAGGGCTGGAGCACCTCTCCTATGAGGATAGGCTGAGAAAGTCGGGGTGGTTGTCAGGAGAAGGCTCCAGGGACACCTTACTGTGGCCCTTCACTATACAAAGCAGGTTTATAAGAAAGGCTGAGAAAGAGTTTTTACCAAGGCCTACAGTGGCAGGATGAGGGACAGCGGCTTTAAACTAAAAGAGGGTATATTTAGATTGGATATAAGGAAGACTTTTTTTTACAATGAGGGCGGTGAGACACTGGAACAGGTTGCTCAGAGAAACTGTGGATGTCCCATCATTGGAAGAGTTCAAGGTCAGGTTAGACAGGGCTTTGAGCAACCTGATCTAGTGAAAGATGTCCCTGCCCAGCATTCTATGATTCTATGAATGATTCTATATTTCAATAGGATGATGAGCCAAAATTACTCAGATGGTGCACAGCCCTAGAGATGCCTGAGTTTCATATATACCCTACTTGGAAAACCTCAGGTTCTCCGAGGTTCATTCCTATGAGTGCCCAGGGCTGCCCCCATTTGCCAGATATGTGCAGATCATATGTAAATATCACCCCTGGGTACCTGGGATGATGCAAACCACTTGACCATCTCCTAATGCTCATTGACTAAAACAAAATCCTCGGAAGGAAGGAGTCCCGCTTCAAGCAGAGGAAAAGGAGCAGCAACTCTGTGAGACACTGACCCATCCAGTGGGAAACCCACCCGGGCTGTGGAAGAGCCATGGTGGGTAAGATTAAGGCATGTCCAAGAGGCATGGGAGCTAGAGAGGGACATGCATGCCTGAGCTTCCTGGACCATGTCTTCAGACCCTCTGGGGACATAATGGGGCAAGAGAAGAAATGTGACTCTGTGGCAGCATTCTGCTGCTTAGAGCATTTTCTGCCAAAATGGAGGGAAAGCATGTTCCAAGCCATGCCAAGGACTGTTTATGTGAAACAAAACAAGGGCTGCGTGCCTCAGTAGCGGTGTGGCATGGCCCACCTCCCCATGCATTGACAAGAGGAAGGGACCCCTGACAGCTCTGAAACAGAGGTTGTAACACCTTCCCACAGGAGACCCAAGACAGCAGCTAACTCCTCCTTAGAGCCATATGAACGGGGCCAGATTTGTAACACACCTCTACCCTTCATGCTTCTTCTTGGCCAATTCCTGGCAGCTATTTGCTGAGCAAGTAGATTTTAAAGCTGTTCCCTAAGCAGTGACCCTGGTTCATATGGTGCAGCAGCCAGCTGTACAACGAGCCTAGAGGTGTGAGAGGGGCTGCATTTCACACTGCGAGTCAAGGGTACAAACCATCTTGTCAGCAGCAGTATTAGTTGAGTCTCCACAAATTGATGGAGACTTTAAGCTGATCCTCTAAACTCATCAACACTGCCAGTTAAGATATTAGACTTAACAGACTGGTCATTAGACTTAATATTAACAGTGCATCCCACCACACCTGATCTCTGCAGATATAAGTTTAAACAAATTTAACCTTCCTTTTTAAACACTTTGCCTAAAGTTATAAACTGCCTGAACCGTACTGTGCGTACCCCATTATTAGCTGTAGGGATTCTGTTTCAACATATAACCTCCATAGGCTGTGTATGCTCATGTGAAGTGTTCCCTACAGGCATTGCTGGGAGATTAGTCACTCTCATGGACAATTGTTTTATAAGCCCAAATGCCAAATGGTGGTCTTAGATTTTTCTAACAAATTCAGAAAATCACAAATCTTTGTCAAATTATGGTTTGTACTAAATCTGAAGTGGTTTAATCAAGATGCCTTCGTGGACTGAACCACAAGCCACTTCAGGCCCCAGTTCTGGAGCTGGAGCTGTGGTTGTGGTCAGTGGGAGCTGGAGTCCCATTGGTATCAATTAAGCCAAAGTTGCCGCAGGCAGGCATGTGGTCAGAGAAAGTGTGAGAGAAGAAAACTGGCTGAGCAGAGCTCTGTTGCTCTCAGGAATTCCCCAATTACCTCAAGTGGGGCAGCAACCAACCAAAAATATCCCCTCCCTCCCCTTTATCGAAAGGAAGGTAGATGGACAATCTCCTTCAAGGTAATGTACGCAGCTCATTCAAGAAGTGACTTTGTGAAACTAGCTGCAGCAGGAATTCAATGAGGACTGTCACGTATGGTAAAGCTTTACAAACGCCCTTTGGTAGCCAGGCTTGGCGTTGTGCACTCTCACCCCAGCTCCTAAAAATGCAATACTTTGTGCAGAAATACCGAAAGTCCGCATGGCTTCTGAGGAGGTAGTATTTTCCACAAATGCCTAAGCTCTGAAATCAGGGGTGATATGAGAATCTCAGTCTTTGCTTAGAGGAAAAACATAGCACCAAAATAACAGAAAAAGAATTTTAAATGTGAATCACCAAAGCCTGCACATCAGAAAACCAAGAAAAAACAAACTTTTTTATTTTTATTTTTAAATCGGACCAGTTTCATAACTGCATTATATGCCTTGGCAAGGCTGCAACACTCTTTACCCATGAGTACATGGCTCCTGAGTTCAGCTACAGCCTTCCAGCCAAGGATATATCCCGTGGCCAGCAGCACAATGGTGCTGGTGCTGAGGATGCCGGGACCTGGATCCTGGTTACTGAAGGAGGTGAGTCAACCGGAGCTGCTCTGGCCAACTTTGCAAGGGCTCCCCAAGACAAGGAGGTGCACTGAGCCCAGCCTCATCCAGAAATGTAAATATTGGAGATTGGCTCTCATCTCTCACTTGTGAATCCCTCCTGGATTTCACCATCCCATAAGGCCTCTGAAGGATGTGCTAGATCTCTTGGGACTCACTGCCATTTGAAGATTTTGGTACATTCCTCCCATGAACAAGAAGGTTCTGGTGATAGTTAAAGAAGATCTATCATCACTAAAGGCCAGATGTATTTGTAAAGATGAGGGGAACAGGAAGGCACCTGAAACTACTGTTTGAGCTTTCTTCATGCACCATAGTAGAAAAAGAAGATACAAAGGCAATCTATCCCCCTTCAAGGACATTTTAACAACTCCCTGCTGTGAGCACAGCTCTTTGCTAGTTTACTGAGAACTTACTGCAACTGCCCTTTCTAAGTTCGTCAGAGTTTTGTTAATGTTTACTGTGTTACCACAGTGCTCTCCATGACTTATACAGCTGTCATCTTACATTCTGCTGGCTTTTCAAGGTTTTTGTGATCTTTCTCCACTCTTAATACAGCAGTGACATATTATATGCAAACGACAGTGCCATGTGTTCTGTATATCTATACTGTACACAACCCAGCCAACAGATGTTTTTAAACCACAGTATACAACATATATTCAATTCATGCAAAGGAACCCTGCAATCATTCTTTGTTTTGGTACAGAAGTTGCTAGTGTTTGAATTGTGTAATCGCTGTTTTGGAAAGATCTCCCAGCTACTAAATAGCTGGTATTACTGTGGGCAAGTAGGAAATGCCTAGATTACCTTCTGAGAATAGGTGGCTAACAGTGACAGCATTAAAATAAAGTGAGATCGATGGCACTGTAGACCAAGTACCTTGCAGTACACATGATCAACTGTTATCGTAAGTAACCCATATTTGCATTCTGCTTCCAAAATAATGACTAAGTTTCTTTGCCCTGTAGTTATTCAAGACATAAGGAGTCAAGAAAAGGCAAAGAGACCCTCCTTGTAAAGGTAAAGAAAGGAACCTAGCTAGTGGGAAAGGAAAAACAACTGGTGAATCACACAAAGACATTGCCTGCTTCAAAGAAAGAAATGGAAAAGTTACAGAAGGTGTCTGTAATGGAGAACTTGTGACCACTTTGGACTTGATGCTGTGAGCCAGAAGAAACTGTCTTTGCATGGCCACTGAAGCACACCACCAGCCCCTGCTCCCAAATCTCTGTCCAGTGGGTGCTGTAATTCTTGCAGCAGAGACTCCATACCCCTCCTTTGCTCCATGTAGGTGTGTGTATATTCCATGTAGAGAGGGATGTGCCTGTCAGAGGATAGACTCTCTTTGACTGGATTGCTGACTGCTGAACTGCCCTGCAGCCCTTCAAGTTATCCCTTTGCTAACACCATCATGATTCAGTAGTGTAGGATCCCTGAAAGTTAGTAGAGAGAGGCATCCCTGAACAAAGTGTCCTGAATCATCCTGTAAAAGATCTATAGACTGTACAAGTGGTTTGGGCATTAACTTTAGTGCTTAAGTTAGTAACAGGCAGAGATTTGCTGTCAGAAAGAAGCAGGCTCACACTCTTCACCGTTCCCCACGGGCTGGAGCATCCCCACTCAGTCTGTGCCAGGCACCAGCAAGTGTTTCTGCTGTGGCGTGTTGGTAGAGCAGGGGCTGGGCTCCAGCTGCTGGTCTGGGACTGGAGGAGAAGGACCTGCATCCACTCCATAATGCAGAACACGCATGTGAGCAAGAAGGGCTTCAACCCCTCCACCTGTGTGTCATGGCTGCATGGCACAAGAAAGGATTCTTTAGAAAAAGGTGCGTGCAATAGTGTAACCAAGGGTATCTGATATGATGAGCGCAAGGCACATTAACACTCCAGAAGCAACTTTAATTCTAGTGTTTCCTAACTTCCAGATTCCTGACATTCCAGTTTTGATACTGTTCTTCCAAACTATTTTACCTGCAGTACAGACACAGCAAAGACACAGCTTTTATCCACACAGATGTGCAGTGTTCCATAAAGAACACAGATTTTGGAAAAGTCAAATTGAACAGAGAAAATATGATGGAATCAGTTGATGGAAGAAATAGTCTCAGGGCAGCACGAATTCTGGTCTAGCTGATTTAATAGCCATTTTGCCTTGGGTTGCTTTAACCTGGTAACTTGATCTATAAGAGTTTGATATCCTATAAACATTTGTTCATCATTGTCTTTGAAAATGCATTTCCTCACTTCTAATTGGATTCAGTTTTATTGCTGTAAGAAAAAAAACCTCAACACTTAGCACCAGTCAAACAGAATTCATTTTCCAGTAACTCAGAACACTCTCTTTGAAGGTGAGCTTGCTTTGCCAAATCTTTGAAGTTTGCCATATGTACCAATCCCGCTGCCAAATGCAGTGATGTGATTACAGACACACAGCTTTGGCAAATTTTCACTAAGACTTTGTCTTGATCAGAGATGTCTAAAGCTTGCCAGAAGCATGTAGAAACACGTAGACTGCTAATGGGTTGAGCTCCTAATAGGTGGACTGGGAATTATTTGAGAATACATATTTCCAAAGGAAGAAAAAGGATTCTTTTCATTTAGCCTTGAATAGAAGAAGGCAACCCTGACAGAGCATGCTGATCCAGCATAGCTGGATTCTCGCTTCTCTTCCTAAAGCTGGTTCTTCAGCGTCCTCCTGTTCCTGGTTAGTGTGGGGATGTTCCCAGCAGGCAGCCGGGACAGTGACAGTGTCAGGAAAAACTGCTTGCTAAACTCCCTCTTCACCTATATGGAAATGCCCAAGTCCCCTGTTGATGTAAGAGCTTAGATACTGGCTGTGAAAATATAGTGTCTGTGGGTTCGTCTGGATTTAAGATATAATTTGCTAATTAACCAAAGTCTGCCTGAATAAAATCCAGTTGGTTGGTTGCTTGGAAGCTGCACCAGGGCAAAGGATAGGTGGACTGTCCTAGAAACTGAGGACCTCCACTGAAAAAGATGCCTTCTCTAGCCCTGGCCAGGTTTGCCCAATTGAGCCAACTGTGTCTCTGAGCCTCGGCGCCAAGGGGAACTGGTGTCTGCCGGTAAACTCCTGCCTGTGCCAGGCCATAAATAGGTGACACCTGAGTTTTGGAGATACTGGGCTGAAAATGGTGGCTGCAGTCTGCCCTGTCTCAGTGTCCCTATCTGTAAATGAGACTCATGACACTTCTTAGGAGGTAGGATGCTCAGGTTCCCCATTGATGATATGACCTGCTGAGATATTTGCACACGTGGTTAATTGTTTCAGACCAGATCACACTTGAATACCAAAGTAAAAAAAAAAAAAAAAAAAAAAAAAAGCTGCTAACTAGTAATTTCAATTAATCTGCATGGGGTGAAAGGGGCTACATTTTGTTATTACTGTGCAGATGCTACGTGTGAAAAGAGGAAAACTGCTAGACATCATGCACAAGGCAAGTGGTTAAATATGGCTTTGTATTTCTTGTGGCATCTCCTGTCCAGCACAAATATTTCTCTTCTCAGGCTGGCTTATCCACCTCCTCTCTTAATTCCCTGAGGAAGAACAGCAAACCTTTCTGCCACAAGGTTTGCACCTCTCCTTGGCAGTCAGACTGGAGCAGAGGAAGACATTTCTTCTGCCAACCTCCCCTCCTGCCTGGCAGGAAAATGAGAATGGATCCTGCCACCTGAGAGGCCCCGCAAGTGCCAGCACCAGCCTTGAGCAGCGAGTCACCCAAAGTGGCCGGCACACGTGCCAGATGGATGAGGCACAGCTTGAGCCACGGGCCTGGGGCCAAGGATTATTGCTCCAAAATGGGCACATGTCAGCAGTGTTCAAGAAACCCAAGCTCCGTTCTGACCTGCTTACCTTGGAGCTGACAGTCCTGATGTGTTGGATTATGGGAATTGCTCCTTACAGCAGCTGGAGCCTGGCAGGAATGAAAACTCAGCAGGAATTGCAGGTGCCTGTGCAGAGCTGGGCCAGCTCACAGCAGCCCTGCAGAGCCGTCAGCGGCAGCAAGGGCTGGCTTTAGCAGGAATTGTCACTAATGCAATATATTTTGGGGTCTCTCTCTCTAGAGCCTTAAAAGGATAAAGGAAAGGCAGGTGATTCAGTCTGGACACAGGAAAATATTACTTTTACTGTGTTGGTTGGTTCTTTATTTCCAGCTAATGGCCATATAAATGTTTGTGTTTTCTCCAGCGTTACAATTTAAAAAGCTTGGACAGTTCTTGGGCTGGGTATGAGAAGTCACGGCTGTTTCAGTCTTGGGTGGTGATCTCCAGCAGCCCAGTCCTGGTCTTGCCCTCTTTCTCATTTGCTGGACATCTGAAGTCAGTGTGAGGTGTCTACTAAAGTCTGTTTTGGGGATGTAATTCATCTCTTTGAGTTCCGCCTTAAATCCCATTCTACGTGTCTGTATCCTTTTAAGGAGAGATTGCTAAAAAGTGAACAGGCTTTGCTGCAAAGTCCAGCCCAGATAGTTTCTTGGTGGTGAGCTCCACATGAACAGTCCTCCTGGCAAAGGTATCGATCCCTCATGTTGCCTCCCAGGGAAGTGTTGGGAGATGCTGCATGGGCCATGAAGACCTTGCAGGGAATGCAAGGAGCTGTTTTCTAAGGCTGTATTAACTGAGGGACTGAGGGACAAATGCAGCTCCTGAACCAGCAAGATCCAGATGTGTGACCTGGACAGTTGTGACACTGCTCCATTCTGCCTGTGCACCTGATTTAATTTCTGCATCCTGAGGCTGAAGAACATCCAGGTCTCAGCCAATACAGGGGTGGGACAGAGTCAGGGTCTACCTGGTCCACCAGTTTAGACATGGCCTAATTTATCTTGGGGAAGAGAAGTCAGGTGTGATACACAGTTTTTGAGGATGAGCATCACTGTTAAGGAGAAGGTTTATATTTAAAGCAACAGCAAGGTGTTTGATTAGATAGTGCTAATGACTGGAGGCTGACACTCCCCGTTGGTCACTCTTTGCCTCTGGGAACACAAGTGTGCACGAGAGGTCCGGTCCTGAACCCTATCAGCTCTCCAGTCCACCAGGACACTGAAGGGTTTTCACTGACTTGATCCTCAACCATTGCTGCCCATCTGCCTCAGCAGTCCCCAAGCAACTCTTGGCACGTGAGCTTCTCCCCAGGCTCAGGTTTGCCGATAAGACCATCTATGCTGAGCACTTCATCTGCCATAAGGCTGCAAAAATGTAGCACCAGAGGCAAAACCTGAATCTTTTATCTTGCTGCTCTTCTCTCTCTCATTTTGGGTGTTTTGGGGGGACCTTCTACGTCTTCAAGGAAATATAAGACTGAATCAAAAAACTAGGTTCCACGCTTGCCAGCTAACTTTTCTTTTCTCTCAGAATTGTCCTTTCAAAAGCCATCTAAATTACTCTCAAGCCAGTTTTCCCAGACATACTTTAGAGCTAAAAGGACAGGGAGCAGTTCTTCCATTGCAAGCCTTATTTAGTCATTTCCATGTGAATTTTTGAATTGTTTTCCTTTCTTATTCTATAGCATTAGTAAGAAATAGTTCACAGCACTTGCTATGGTGAAAGAAGACTGCAATAGTTCGACACAGAACCCAAGACCATTTTAAACTGTCTGACACTGTTTTAACCATCTGACACTCAGCTGTTCAAAATGTGCAGCAGGATCCAGCGTTGTGCAGCAATGAACTCTGAAGTTTTGGGTCCCATTGGGACAATTCATCAAAACAGATTATTTCAATACCAATTCTTCATATCAGATTGGGAGGGAAACAGGACAGGAAGATGAGAAAAGCAGAGACCATGATCCAGCCTAGGTTATCTTGCCCCAGTCCATCCTGTTTCCCAAAACCTCGTCTGAAAAGTGGGAGGTAGCTGAAGACCTCCACACTTCAGATATTACTCCTCCCCCGTAACTGACTGCTATCAGGGTCCAAGAAGGTCTAGGACAGTGAGGAGTGTCGGAACCAATCTTCAGCAGAGTCTCTGGGACGTTTCTGGGCTACCTAATCTTTGCAAAGGGCTAAGAGGGCAGATCAGAGCCTGCGCTCCCACAGCGCGCATTGTAACCCATCCTCCGTGCTGGACTGGTATTTGGCTGTAGGGCCAATAAAACCCAACATCTTTAATCTAAAGATGAAGTAGAGGCATTAAGCTGACACCTGAACAGCAACACAACCCAAACTGGTTCCCAGCAGACATTTCCAAACTAATTTTCAGTCAGCTGAGCCTCAAAAAATGCTGTGTTTGTCTTTCTGTACATCCAGTCATTTAAAATATTATAATAGGAGACACTTTTGGATCACAGCTCCTTTTGGAAGCAAATCAAACCTCTTTGCTATTTAAAAATAAATGCTGAATTGTTTCAAAGACATTAATAATATTATGTCCAGCGGAGATGTACTACACTTTTCAAGATGCTGAGCTTGTACTGACAACGGTTCAAATATATTTATGTTGTCCCATCGAAAACTCAGTAGTTTCGACTTTCAAGAGGATGTTTTTTAAACATCTTGGGTAAATGGAGGATTTGACTTTCTGCCCGGGACACCCTGAGAGCTGCTCCTTACAAAAAAAGGGGAGAAAAAAAAGCAACTAATAGGATAATAAATCCCAACATTTTTCTCTAAACAAGAGTTGTTTTAGTTAAACTAGCATTCATTTCATTTATAATAGCACCCTACGTTTCTTTAGGCTATTGTATTTAATAAAAAACTCTGGACTCATCCATCATTATGCACACTTTACTGATTTCACTTTAAACATCACTGACTAAAACTTCCATTTATCAAGCCTGTTTTGCCTAGCAGTTGCTGGCTAATTTATTATCACTTTGAAAGATTTGGTATCTTTGCATTGCAGCGAACACAGTGTTTGTCAGAGATTCACACTGTGGGGAATAAGCCATGGTGAAATCAATGTGTCCACCTACCACATATGAACATGAATTGGCATCTCTTAGGATGGCCAGATTTGCACCCCTGAGCCATCAACGGTGAAGGAGGGAGCCTCTGTGGGCACTGGGTTGGAGGGCAGATGCGGCTTTGCATGTACCATGCTGCAGCAGTTGGAGGCAGAAGCGGGAGATGGCTCTCAGGGCAGACAGGAATGCACAGGGAGAGACAGGGGAGTCTCAGACCTGGCATACAAGGGCCAGGTAAGGAGGAAGACCAAGCACGGGTAAGTATCAGAGGTTTGTAGTACATTTTGAACCGTGCCAGTCCCATGCAAGAAGAAATTCTAAAAACAAAACTATAAGCCAGGCTTGGCTAAGCAGGCCAGCAAAGAGTAAGGAGGTGTTTTGCTGAGCTCAGAGATCTTCTGGGCTCCTTCTAGCCTGAAAGATGCTCTGATTCTCCCATATGCGTTTGTGGAGTCATCCTCCACTTTTGTCTCTACAATGTGGTTTCTACAGCAGCAGACGGCATAAACTCCCGTGAGAAAACACATGAAAGGAAGAAACTTCAGAAAGCTTCCTCCAGGTTTGTTCCGTCAAAATCAGGACACAGGCCAGAAAGAAATCCCTGCTTTTGGCAACCCAGCACGTAGAGCCCCATGCTCCCTTCTCTCCACCACTCAGAGAGAGCAAACGATAACCAAACCCACAGCTGTACTGGGATGGATGTAGGGACAGGAACGGGGAGTAGGCTGTACAAGGGGTTAGCTTGCTTTTCCCTGGTATACTGAAGAGGCTGTGATGTACATGTTCAGCCTTTACCAATCCACCCAGCAGCATCTTTCTGTGTAGCATTTGCAAGTCATCTACTGCAGGCTGCAAAGCTTTAGTAATTCCATTTCACCCAGCACTGTAAAGAAAGGCTATATTTTGTATAAAGACAACATTGATTGGTTTATAACTCTACATCACCCCCAAATTATTACTTCTCATAGGTTACCCCTGCCATTTGAATTAAGTTGACCCAACCAGTCAAACATCTTCTGAAAAACAGGATGGCTACATACGAGAGGAAACAAGACCAGCATTAATCAGGCTCTGCAGCTCTGCTCTGCGGTTGGATTGCTGCATGTGATGGGGAGGAGAGGGGTTGCCAGAAATCCTTTGTTAAAAACAGTAATTCTTCACAACACCAGCAGCCACTTATCAGGTTTCAAATGCACCACATTCCTCCAGAAGCTTGTTTTTCTTTTATTTTCTTTCATAAATTTCCAAGTTGACACTTGCAGGCACGCTGAATGTCAAAAAAGGTAGTTATGAATATCCTCTAAGTCCTAAAAAAAGCCTGGCCAGTCTTGTAGCGCTGGTGTTTCCTTCTGGCTGTTGGATGGGGATTACTCTGCACTACCCCTGGCTCCAACAGAGCCCTCCACCAAGGCCTTGGGCACATCAGTTAACCTTGCTGTTTATCCATCTGTACTGCAGCAATTCTAGCCCAAACGTAGCCCTCAGACCTGTCTTGCAAATCAGTGGCACAGGGTTTGGAAAGCACATCAGGGTCAGAAGGTACTCTGTGCAGGCCAGCTATTACTGGGTGGCTTTCTTCACCATCATCACTTCAATAAACTCAGGACAGTAAACAACCTGGACCCAAATACCAGCTAGTTTTTGCAGAGCTCTAATTTTGCCTGCACTTGGTGCACATCTAAGGACAGGGATGTCTTTTCTGAGCCAGCATGAGAGAGTTGGAGAGCAGAAGAGGTGCAATGTGGATGAAGATCAGTCTCCTTGCTCCAATGCTTTGGGGTTTTAGGCATTTTTCCATGTTTTACAGCTGCTTTCTGATGTAAGGAGGGAACAGGTAAACAAACGTGCCAACAAATGTCTACCTTTAGAGGATGTTGCCCAATACAGTTATTTTTCCCACCTGCTATTTTTGCTGGGAAATTTTCTCCATGGAGGAAGGAAGGCACAAAGCAATTGCTGGATTTGAATAATCCTGCAGTTTGTTATGCAGGTTGTCATGCAGCCTCTGGCTAGCAGCTTGTCATAGACAGAGGCACAGGACCGCAATCAGCGAGTGTGGAAACAAAACCCAACAACTCTATTCCAAGGAAAAGAGTATTTTTCCACTTCTCAGTCAGCAACTGGGATATGCATAGAAATATGAAGCCTTGTGTTTCTACCACTGGAGTAAATCCGGTATGGAGCAATTGGGGTTATGCCAAGTACCCATATCACTGTGTAATCTTTCCTTTTTTTCAAATCCCACTAATTTTGTGGCCTCATGACAATGAGATCTAAAGGTTAAAGATGCATAGGATTAAAAATCCAAAGATTTAGCTGGTTTGGTTTTCAATACAATGTGGTAGTACACCACTATTGGTTTAACTTTTGGCAGATTTCCTGGAGAACCCCTTTCTGTTTGTTCAGTGACAGAAAAGGTAAATAGGGATACAGGACTTCTTTTTTTTTTTCCTTCATCATTTACCTCTCTAGCAGGTCCAATTTTATTCTCTCCCTCTTTTTAATAACCAAATAGCCAGAAACTTTTAAAATCTCTGTATTCCTTCTGTTTTCATTATTTGTTTTGATTACATCGGCCATCCGGCAGAAGAAGGGTTGACCAGAAGTGAAAGTGAAATCATAGTCATAGTCATAGAGTCATAGAGTGGTTTAGGTTGGAAGGGACCTAAAGGAAGATCATCTAGTTCCAACCCCCCTGCCACGGGCAGGGATATCTTCCACTAGACCAACTTGCTCAAAGCCCCATCCAGCCTGGCCTTGAACACTTCCAGGGGTGAGGCCTCCACAACTTCTCAGGGCAACCTGTTCCAGTGCCTCACCACCCTCAGAGTTAAATTTTTTTTCCTAATATCGATTCTACATCTACCCTCTTCCAGTTTGAAGCCATTACTCCTTGTCCGATCACTACATGTCCTTGTAAAAAGTCCCTCTCCAACCTTCTTATAGGCCCCCTTCAGATACTGGAAGGCTGCTATAAAGATCTCCCCAAACCCTTCTCTTCTCCAGGCTGAACAACCCCAACTCTTTCAGCCTCTCCTCATAGGAGAGGTGCTCCAGCCCTTGGATCATCTTCGTGGCCCTCCTCTGGACCCACTCCAATAGGTCCATGTCCTTATGTTGAGGGCTGCAGAGCTGGAGGCAATATTCCAGGTGGGGTCTCACCAGCGCAGAGCAGAGGGGCAGAATCACCTCCCTCGACCTGCTGGCCATGCTTCTTCTGATGCTGCCCAGGATAGAGTTGGCTTTCTGGGCTGCAAGCGCACATTTCCGGCTCATGTTGAGTTTGTCATCAACCAACACACCGAAGTCCTCATCAGGGCTGCTCTCAATCCATTCTCCGCCCAGCCTGTAATTGTGCATGAGATTGCCCCAGCCCATGTGCAGGACCTTGCACTTGGCCTTGTTGAACTTCATGAGGTTGGCAGAGGCCCACCTCTCCAGCCTGTCCAGGTCCCTCTGGATGGCACCCCTCCCCTCCAGCGTGTCAATCACTCAACACAGCTTGGTGTCATCGGCAAACTTGCTGAGGGTGCACACCATCCCAACATCCATGTCACGAACAAAGATGTTAAACAGCACTGGTCCCAGTACTGACCCCTGAGGAACACTACTTGTCGCTGCTCGCCACTTGGACATCGAGCCGTTGACCGCAACATTTTAAGTGCGACCATCCAGCCAGTTCCTTATCCACTGAGTGATCCACCCATCAAACCCATGTCTCTCCAATTTAGAGACCAGGATGTTGTGTGGAATGGTGTCAAATGTTTTGTGCAATCCAGGGAGATGACATCTGGTGCTCTCCCCTTATCCACCAACACTGTAACAACGTCATAGAAGGCCACCAAATTTGTAAGGCATAGTTTGCCCCTTAGTGAAGCCATGTTGGCTGTCACCATTCACCTCCTTATTTTCCATGTGCCTTAGCAGAGTTTCCAGGAGGATCTGCTCCATGATCTTGCCAGGCACAGAGGTGAGACTGAACAGCCTGTAGTTCCCCGGGTCTTCTTTTTTACCCTTTTTAAAATTGGGGGTTATGTTTCACCTTTTCCAGTCATTGGGAACTTCACCGGACTGCCACAACTTCTCAAATATGATGGATAATGGCTTGACAACTTCATCTGCGAGTTCCCTCAGGACCCACAGGGTAGATATTTTTCTCCCCTTCATCATTTACCTACACTCCTGGTTTAGTTACATTCTAATACTTCAGCATTATTTTCCATTACTTTCCTTCATGTCCTCACGTTTTGTTTGGATCCCCCACCTCTGCTGCCTGCTCAGCGGAGGTCTTCACTGAGCTGTCCCCAATGGTGCTGGGATTATTTTTTATTTTTTGTGCACTTGATTTAGGACCTTGTTGTGGGTCTGAAAGGTTTAAGGTATTTGCCTCCAGCATGTGTTGCTCTGCTTCTCCCTTCCTTGAGTTTCATCTCCCAGTGAATTGAGCAATGACTGAGCACTGAGGGTTCTCCCCAAATATCAGCCAACCTATACACAACAACTGTCAGTTGCCAAGTTTACCCTTTTGTGTTTCCCCTTTTTCCAGGACATCAATGAATCTGATAAATTGTATCAGCCTGATTTGGCAAAGTGGTTAAATATATGCTTGTTTGCTCTATTCGGAGGGACACTTGAGTGCGTGTCTGGCTCTGAGCCAATTCATACAGTGGGACTTAAGCACATGCTTAAAGTTAAGGAGTTAAAGTTAAGCACGTCCTTAAGTGTTCTGCTGAACAGAAATTGGGTGGGCCTCAAAAGCACAAACCCTTTTCGTTGTCCATCTTCCCAACGTGTTAAAAATTCAGTTCTTCTTTTTATTGTTTCATATGCGCTTCCATAGCAGTATCTGTGTTTTAATAGTAAAATTGCTAAATTTACACAACAACAGCTTGTATGGGAAGTTTTCAACAATCTTCTCAAAGGAGATCTCCTCTAATCTTTACTTGTTTCTAATCTTTTATTTCTAATCTTTATTTTGTCAGTGAGTCCAGAGAAATACAGAGCATTCAGAGGTGAGCACATCCGAAGACACAAGAAACAAACCCAAACAGCCGAGAACAGAAAAGTTTGTTATTCAAACTCATATTTTAAATGTTTTTTAAAGAGTGTTTTTCATTCTAGTTTATAATGAATGGATTGTAAAATTGATATTGGTGTTTAAACTCCAAAAAGCGGTGCACTTTTTTGGGAGAACTTCTCCTGAGCACTCCAAGGCGTCCCCAGTACAGCTGGAGCAGACTCAGCTGACACCCCACAGCCCTTCCTAAGGTAAAATAACCAAGGAGTTAGGAAAATTACTTCTTTGAGAGGGCTCTTTCTACGTGTCTTTAGATTTTTTAACCCCCCCCAATAGCCTAACTCCAATTTCAGCTTAATCCTTTGCCAACCGATGTACTTATTATTGAGAAGCTCATTGATTTTTATTATCTTCTCCCAGCATATCTGTGAGATTGGAGAGTTGTTATTTCTTAAAAGACAGCAGTATAAAGGCAATGTTACTGAGCTCCTTCTCTCAAGACGGCTGACTCTGTGGTTCCTATGCACACAAACACTCCCAGTTAGTTCCGTGGAAGGATGCTGGTAACAGCAGGCTCACCAGTGCCTGAGGTCAATAGCTCATGTAAGTTTTCTCGATCGTTTTTTTCTCGTTTTCACTCTGTGACAGAATGACAGCAATAAAAGAAAATGCTTGCATGCTTTTAGCTAAATCCAAAAGGCAATGCTTTCACGAGGCTCTCAGTCAAGCCTGGGAGGAATCTAGCTGGGGCTGTTTATTGTGCATGTGACTTGGGTAATTACACAGTCGTGACCGCGGAACAGAAATGGCGATATTTTGGATATTGATTTTGTATGGAGGAATTCCTCCTGAAAGCCAAAGAGTCGTATCTAGGGGAGCTGCTCAGAAAAGAGAGATGTCTACATCTGGTAATATTGGATTTCATGTCTGTAAAGCAAAAATGATATTATGCACATAACAAAACATAAACACGTTGTAAAATGCATTCAGCCCAGATTCCAAACACATTGAACACTACATGATTTAATGATGGATAAACTCAGAAAAATATCCCAGTGGGGGGAACTACAGACTCCAAAATGACAGCTGCTATCATTCCAAAACAAGTAATTGTTTATAAATGAATATTTTTCATGATAAATTATTGAATTACATGAAAATCAGATGACTGCCTGCTGCCAAATTTGTTTTCAGTTTCACAAGACAGAATGGAATGTGCTACAGACGGTGAGTGAAATTAAAAGCTGCTGGTCTTTTCCCACAAAGGGCTGATATTTTCCCTTAGACATTCCCAGTATCTCATAAACCTGCAAAATAGTGGTCCTGGGGAATGGTTATCTAGCTAGATATCCAAAATATTTTAGATATATAGGATTTCAGGGAATCTCTGCCTAATCTGAGCCAGTTGTATTGTAAGTTCTATTTAATATTCGTCTTCTGTTGCTTTCTAGTTCAAACCCACAGAGCCCCAGTATCTGTGAAAACCACTTAGCATTGCAGGGACACTCTCAAGATATTTTAACCATTGTTTTTCTCCTTTTTATTCTCTCCTGTTTGCATTTGCATCATTTGAAAATACACTTTTCTTTATATATTTTGGTCTTGCTTGAGTTGGCAAGTCCTTGCCTTCCCCCCGTGTTCTGAACAGCAGTGAAAATAACCTGAAGTGGCTGTTCCAGCTGAACCACATCTTGAAGTCCTTGCTGGATTGAAGCTTCCAACACAGCTAGTCTGAGGTTTCTGGGAGCAAGATGGTCAAGACCGCAGAGTCCAGCTAATCTTTAACAGCATTTTCAATCTGCAAAGTCCTTTCCTCATTCAGCTGGTCCGTGCACGAGGACTAGTTAACATTGGTGGCACAAGCTCTCTAATGGGTGCAAAATGCCATGCGTAATCCATCTTGTCCCAGAGAGCCACTGGAGCAGCTGAGCTAAGTCCTGTAATTGCAGCCTTGGCATCAGATCTGAATTTTAGAAGGCAGCACAGCTGTATCACATTTCTTTACACAGCCTCACGTAGCTTTCTGACTGGTGCAGCATCTGGATCTTCATTGCCTCCTGCTGTCAGGTAAGTCAAGCAACAATAAAGCCATGAGCACATCCCTGCTTCCCCAGCAGAGAAACATAACTGGTCCCCATCCCAGAGTGGGCAATTGCAGGGGTAAGGCTATAACAACAAGAAAGGGTGCAGTCATAATTTCCCCGTTAAAACCTTTCGGTTGCTCTCAGACTGTAGCTCAGAGACCACCTAAACAGGACATTGCAGCTTTATGATCAAAAATCCTTGATTAATTTGTCTGCCTCTTGCTCTTCTGTCAATTTTTGAACCCATTGGTACTTCCGGCCACTGTCGCATCTTATGGAAACACGCTCCTTGCTTTGACTACACATTGTGTAAAGAAAAGGATACTGTTTGCTTCAAACCTGGAAGCAGATGTCTATGATTACACACATATATATGTGTGTGATTTTATATATATACACATACTTATACACATATACTCTCACAGTTTGTGTATCATATGTCTTTCAAAGGTTGGCTTGTTTGTCTGTGGCATTTGCCAGAAAAATAACTGCCAAATTTAATAAAATTAAGGCAGTTTTAAGAAGAAAAGCTTCTTTGTTTTTTCCCCCATCTGACCTTTGCCTTTATGTCCTTCTGTACACTGAACTCTAGATTTGCTTCCCTCCGCTGTATTTGAAAACGGTCTAAATCACTGTGGTTGCTACCTCAGGCAGCATGATGAAGAACGGAAAACCAGGTCAGGTAGTAATGGGAAATGAATGGAATATCCACAAGTTTATTACAAGGAGATCAAAAATCCGCATCCCTGACATCTCACTGGTTGTCACAGAAGCAAAAATCAAATGTACACGAAGGTGGATGCAGACTCCCTCTGGCTTTCAAGACCAAAAGCTGAGGTCTTTCGGCCACTTCTCTCCCCTCCTTTTTCCCCTTTTTCTTCTTTTTTCCCCCATTTTTTTTCTACATTAAATTGCATTGAAGATCACTTTCTAGAGCACGGTCATGCTGTAAGTGAATTCTGATGTTATTATGTCAGACCCCCATGATACAAATCTCTTCACAATTCAAGCATTCACCACTTTAATAGTTTTTGCTCGGCGAAAGCTTGTATGTGATGACCCTGCCTGTCAGTTGCTTCTGGATATGGCATTCGGCTTCTTTTGATGCTTTTTTCCCAGAGCCGTTTGGACAGATCACCTTGTGATGAGCTTCAGATTTAGGCAAACCCGCTGGCTTTCACTGATAAAGGCAGTGGGCCCCAAGGAAACAGATTTCTGCCAGACTGTGCGGTACAGGGCTGGATAAAGAGGGCTTAGTTTCTCCATCGGGAAGGGAAGTGAAGCACAGAAGTGGAGTGAGGCTTTTAGTCTTTCTGATCCGTAGATAAGAGCTTCACAAAGCCTAGTCAAGGTTATTCACCTTGCATTATAAGGAAACAAAGAACATCTTCAGATCCAGAGATAATCGGTCCCAAGGATAACATTAAAGCAAGTGATGACTAGAAGAAAGTCCTGTTATTAAACTGCAGCGGGCCAAGGGCTATGGGAGTTGGACATTTGGCGTTCAGATGCTTTCACCTTTCCATGACTACATACGGTCCACTCAAACCTGGGGAATGTTAATTTGTGCCTCATCGATACTAATGGATCAGGAATTATGACATGTTTTATGTTATCATTCATTTAAAGCAGATAGTTAAATTTCAGCCACAAGCTAAAGTTTATATATATTATATTTATTACAAACAACAGCGAACACTTAAAAGCCACTATTTTAAATCTAAATGACATTGTGTTTAGTATCCATTTCCTCCAGCTCTGAAATGTGCAGCCTGTGGAGTCTGTCATTTTTCCCTAGAGCTCTCCTGGATGCGAAGTGACAACTCCTCACAAGTTACCAGAAACAGGAGAAAATGCGGAGCTCCGCTCCAATGAGCTGTTTCACATTACAAGAATTTACAATGAGAGCCTGACAGAAGAAAAGCAATGGAGCTTGAGAGGGGAATATCATGCAGTAAATCGTTAGCTATTATCAGCTTCGACGAAACAGGGCAGGGAGGATGGTATTTAAACAGAAAACACAGGAGGAAAGACATTGAATCAGTGAGTGAGCCCCTCGTGTGTCAAAACTGAATGGTTGCTTCTGAAAGTCTTGCTGATGACCATTTTATAGACAATATTGTATCTGGAGACACAGCTTGTGCAGGGAGCAGTAGTTAGCTGTGGCAGCAGAGGGAAGGGGCTATGGTTCCTCCCCTGCTCCCACCAGTGTCCATGGCTAATCTCCACGTCAGCCCATATGGCGAGCAAGTGCTGCTGCTTCCCCAGCCTCTCTTGTGCTATAGCTGAGTGCACACAAGCACAGAGGAGACCAAACCATCACGTCACCTCACATGCAGGTGAGGAACCACATTTGCAGCCCTGGGGCAACCGCACCAGCCAGGGCCACCATCGACCTCCATGAATGAAGGTGTGAAATGGGACATCAAGTCCCCGTCCTGTCCTCTCAACTGCTATCTGCCTTTCCATAATAGAAGACTTGACTAAAAGCTTCCAGATTACCTGCTCCTCTTCCCTCCTTGCCAAAACCCAGCCAGATTGCAATCCATAGCCAATACTCTCGCCTCAAGGGCCATAGGTGTTAACAGGAGAGGAATGGGTTACCTACCTCCACCTTGCAAATGCCTGACCAGTGAAACCAAAACCTGCCATTCTGAATTATTCTTGGTTTAATGTCTTCTTTGAAGGAAGGCAGTAGTGGATTGTCCCTGCCGGCATGGCGGAGCTGTTGTGCTAAGCAAGTCAGAGTAGTTCTTGTCCCCTTGGTGTTCACAATGTGTAGAAGTGTAAATGAACTGCAATACAATAGGTCTCAGTACGCCGTTTCAAGTGGAAATAAAGAAAGCAATTTAGAGAGTTTTCAGGTGCTTCATATTTTCATTTTCAGCTTTCTACACACAAAAAAAAAAGGCTTAAACTATTATTCAGTCTCCACTTGGAGAATAATTTTGACATTCGGAAATCTGATTTCATGATCAGAAACACATGTAGAATAGCATTTAGAAGTCAGCAAAGACTCCAAGCATGATTTTATTGGGAGCTTGGGTATGCCCTTCAGAGTAATTGGGATGTGGAATGTGGAAGTAGTTTTTACAGGAAAATAGGGATAAGGCCTCCTGTAGCCAGCCTCAGGCAACGGAGCGAGTAAAATATCAAGAAGAATTCACATTCAACTTGATAATAAGGTTTCCGAGCATGCTAATTAAATGAAGTATCACGTCCCCAGCCCTGTTGTTTTAAACATTTTAAGGCATTAACATTACACAATAGAAACATAATTTCCCCTCCCTCCAGATGCCTATATTCATTTGATTTTCCTAGCTGTTAGCTTTAAACTTTCTGTGAGCATGAAAACCTACACTTTCAGCAGTGCTGTCGTATTTTGCCCCTTCATTCTTCCTTAATACTTATTTTGGGTGCTAATTGGCAGCAGTGGTTTTTAAAAATAAAGTATTCAAATGGGACAGCTGCACTGTTTATCCTCTGCTGAGGCACTGTTTTCCACAGCCTGGCTTTGAAGGAAAATGATGGGAAAATGGCATCCATTTGGTCCTGAAGGTCTGAGCCTTCATGGCTAGCATGGAGGAGTTTTAGGGGGGTGAGGTACAGCCAGAGGAAACCTCATAAATCACATCCCATCTTTCTGCTCTTTAAAGCACTGGTTTAACTGGGAATAAGTTGCTAAAATCCCTTTGGGGATGCAAGAGTGTGCATCTCCTTCTGACGACGGTGCCCCGTGCAGCAGCTCAGGTGTGAACTGAGGGACTGGCCAAGGGCAATTGGTTGTACAGGGCACAGGTATGCATACCTGCTGGCAAAAACCCCCATACAAATGGGAGAACTGGAGCTGTGCTGTGGTTGTGTATGTACTGCGCGAAAGCTTTGCAGCTGGCAGGGAAGACACCAAGATCCCCTGTGCTTAGCCCACATACTCAGGCATTTCTCCAGGACACGGACTGGGATAATATCCTGAAGATCAACGTCTGCAAGTTTGGGGCTCATTTCAAAGCCAGCAGCTGAAAAGTCCCACTACCAGTTTATGGCCAGGAAAACCTTTTACTCATGGAACAGTTTTGGAGACAAAGGAAAACCTTTCACTGGCAAACCCCACATCTTTCTTAAATTTAAAATTATGGTTTAAAGACTATAAGCATATACACTCTTCTCTTTTGTTTAGTCCAGAGTGCCTTGGTTCTCTCACAGGAAGGAGACCGTGCTAGTGATGGGGCCAGGATCCCCACACTGGGTTTTGTTGGGACAGAGTTAATTTTCTTCATAATAGCTTATATGGGGCTATGATTTGGATTTGTGATAAAAAGAGTGGTGATAGCACAGGCATGTTTTAGCTATTGATGAGAAGTGCTTGACTAGCATCAAGGTGTCTTATTTCTCACACTGCCCTGCCAGCAAGTAGGCTGGGGATCCACAAGAGCTTGGGAGGGGACACAGCTGGGACAGCTGACCCCAGCTGACCAAAAGGATATCCCATACCATATGACATCATGCTCAGCAATGAAACTGCAGGGGGGGAGGTTGGCGGGGGCTGCTGTTGCTCAGGGACTGGATGGGCATCAGTCGGTGGTAAGAAACTGGTTTCTTTTGCATCACTTGTTTTTCTTGGGTTTGGTGTTTGCTTTTTTTTTTTTCTCTCACTCTTTGTTCGTTTTCTTCCTCCATTTTTTAAATTATTAAGCTGGCTTTATCTCAACCCACGAGTTTTCTCCCTTTTACCCTTCTTTACCCCATCCCACTGTGGGGCGAGTGAGCAAGCAGCTGTGCAGTGCTTAGCTACCTACCAGGGTTAAACCTAGGTTGACAATCCCCAAATTTAAACTGTATTCGTAAAAGAATAAAAAAGCTTCCTAAAAGCTTGACGAAGAGCCATGCTGTTTGGTTATCTGCAGTCTTCAGTTGTTACCATTCTCCCTAGTGCTGTTTTGGCCTACGCTACCCTGTTTAGTGAGAAAGCATTTTTCTGTACGGATGTAAACCATTCCACACAGGCTGACCTCAGAAGCAGAAACAAGTCCCCAAGTCATGCTATGTGTTTCCGTAGTTTTAGCTACAGATTCAGTCCCAGATTCATTCCCATCCCCGAGTGGTGGGATCCCGAAGACTTCACTGTCACCTCAAGCCTGTGAATACTTCTGAAGCTCACTTTTCCCTTAGTGCTCCAAGAAGCTGAGAAAAGAAACACTCAGCAACTGAGGTCAAGGGTCCCTCTCTCCTAATTCTGTATTTTGTGCATACAGCCCAGCCAAAGTTTCCCTCTCTTACATGTGGCCTAACATGAACCAAACTCTACACCAAACTGTCTGTCTGTCTGTAACTCTTGATGACTCTTGTGCAGGCTCAGGGGCTGAAGTGCCCGTGGTCTGGCACTGATTTGTTGTGGGACAAAAGTATTTTAGAGTATTAGCCCCATATTCTTCTCCCAAATCCATAATCTTAATTATGAGAAAAGCCCTGTTTTCTTCACTTCTGAGCCAGCCCATACTGGAAGAACTACACCACGGTTTTCATGGGAGAAGTCCTCGGAGCTTTTTAGGCATGTTTCAAATGAGATGCAGACATATTTTACTTCCGAATGCTAATATGGGTAAGGTAGTTACATGGGAGGCCCACTTCTCCCACTGAAGTCAGGGCTAAAATCTTCTGCAATGCATAAGGATGCAGGTTTGATTTATACTTTATTTGGAAAGGCTGTGAAAGCAAGGTGGTGAAGTGATCTGTCTCATTTGAGAATCAGGTCAGTAGCAAAAAACAGGCTCAGTCCCCTGGGTTTCAAATTTTTTCAGTCCCTTCCTCAAATGGGTTTAGACTTTAATGGCCAGTCTCAAAGTGGTACGGGCTCACATGAATAGCTTTTTCCCAGCCTAGGTAAACTCTTCAGAGAGAGCTCTGCAGCAAGAGATCACACCTGCGGGATCCAAAAGGGTACTGAGTTCAGGTGTGTGGTATGGAAAATCAAATTACTGAGAGACATGTTCGTAAAATAAGTTATAATGGGGAAATGGAGTTAATGACAATGTTGTCATTAGAAGGAATTGGAGAGTCTCTCACACAGTACTGCAGACATGATCTTATTAGCATTTTTGAACCCATAAATCTGCTTGGTCCCAGTGAAAGATAGGAGGAAATTCCTTCCGCTGTGGTGGTAAATGTTTCATAAACTGGATTAGGAAAGCAAAAGCTCATCTACAGTTGGATCTGGTGAGGGATGTAACAGGCAGTAAGAAGGGCTTCTGAAGGCATATCAACAGCAGAAGGAAGATTAGAGAAAAGGTGGACCCACTGCTGAATCAGGTAGGGAACCTGGTGACAACATGGAGAAGGCTGGGGTGTTCAGTGCTTTCTTCACCTTAGTCTGTACTGGTAAGACCACCCGCCAGGAATCCCAGGTTCATGAGACCAGTGGGAAAGTCTGGAGCAAGGAAGACTTATCCTTGATGAAGGACAATCAAGTTAAGGAACACTTAAGAAACTGGACATACACAGGCCTATGAGGTCTGATAGGATGCATCTGTGACTGGTAAGAGAACTGGCTGATGTCTTTGCGAGGCCACTCTTGATTACTTTTGAAAGGCCATGGCATGCAGGGGCAGTTCCTGAAGAGTGGAAGAAAGCAAATGTCACTCCTACATTGAAGCAGGGCAAGAAGGGGGGTCCAGGGAACGACCAGCCAGTCAGCCTCACCTCAGTCACTGGAAAGGTGATGGAGCAACTCATTCTGGAAACCATATCCAAACATACAAAGACAAGAAAGTGATTTGGAGTCATCAACATAGATTTACAAAGGGGAAATCCTGATTGATTGACCCAACGGCCTTTTTTGATGAGATGACTGCTTTGGTGTACAAGAGGAGAGCAACAGTTGTTGTTTGTCAACACTGTTGCCCATAACATCCTTTTAGACAAAGAGGTTAAGTATGAGCTAGATAAATGGAGGTGATTGAAAACTGATTTGAACTGTTGGACTCAAAGGTATGTGGTTAGCAGCATGAAGTCCAGCTGGAGTCCAGTCACTAATGGTGTACCCCGAGATGGATATTGCATCCTACACTGTTAAATATTTTCGTTAAAGGCCTAGGTGATCAGGCAGAGTGCACCTGCAGAAAATTTTCAGATAATACAAAACTAGGAGGGGTGGCTGATAAACCAGAGGGTTGTGCTGACAGCCAGAGGGATCTAGACAGGCTGGAGAACTGGGCCAACAGGCATCTCGACAAGTTTGAGAAGGAGAAATGTAAAGTCCTGCACTGCACCCAGGGAGGAATAACCCCTTTGCACCAGGACACACTGCAGGTTGCGCCACTGGAAAGCAGCTTTGCAGAAAGGGCCCTGAGTGTCTGGGTGGACACCGAGTTGACCATGAGCGAGCCCTTGTGACAAAAAAAGGCCAACAGCCTCTTGGGTGGCATTAGGAAGCATGTTGCCATCAGGTTGAGGGAGTTGATCCTTCCTCTCTGCTCAGCACAGGTGAGACATCTGGGTGCTGTGCCCAGGTCTGGGCACACCGGTACAAGAGACATATGGACATAGGGGAGTGCTCCCACTAAGGCGTTTAAGGAACTGGCTCATTTGTCATACAAGAGGCTGAGAGAGCTGGGACTGTTTACTGCAGAGAAAAGAAGGCCCGGGGAAATCTCATCAAGTTGCACAAAGGCACATCAGGAGTGAGTAAAGACAATGGTGCCAGATTCTTCTCAGTGGTACCCAGTGACAGGACATGAGGCAATGGGCACAAACTGTAATACAGGAAATTCCATTTAAACATAAGAGAAGAATGTATTTAATGCAAGGGTGGCTGAACACTGGCAGAGGTTGCCCAGAAAGTTTATGGAGTCTCAATTTCTGGAGATTTTCAAAACCAAGTTGGACACAGCCCTGAGCAACCTGCTATAGCTGAGCCTGCTTTGAGCAGAGTTCAACTAGGTAATCTCCAGAGCTATTTTGTGATTCCATGAAATGTTGTGATTAGACTACAGCAATGTCTGAAGGCAGGAGAGGCTGGTTGCAAATCTTTATGTTCCAGCCAACCAGAGCCAGCTGTGATCTGAGACCCAAACTGCTTCCTTGGAACTGAGGAACCTCAAAGAGTTTCTGAACTGCTACAACTGGAAGTGCCCAGACAGGACCCAGGCATGCATGCTGCCTTGCTTTCTGCAGACAGGGACATAGGACAGACAGTGCAAAGAAGAACCATGTCTTGATCCAGTGGGTGCCCACCTGGAGTAATGAGAGGACCAGATCCTTGGGGATATCATAGCAGAGTGCAGGGGCACCTGCAGAGTCCTAACACATCCCTACAGCTCTGAAGGTCCCTTCTGGACTGCTACAACCATCTGTGTGCCATTCAGCACAGTCACGTTAGCCTTGGGGTAAGAACTGATAATGAGACTGACAACTGTAGAGTTTCCATTCTTGGAGGCTTTCAGACTGCCTCAGACTGGACAAAGCCCCAGGCAATCTGGTCTGACCTCAGAGTTGACCCTGCTTTGAGCAAGAAGTCGATCTAGAGACCTCCTGAGGTCCCTTCCAGCCCTGTGGTCTTATGAACTGGTACCACTTACATTTCCCTGGGATGCTGGACGAATCACAGAGCTCCCCAGATTAGCACAGCAGTGTCCCCAGCTGTTCCCCTGAGAAGTCAGCAGTACGTTCAAGCACCAAGCACTCACCTCCCACGTTTTCCTCTGGGCTTTGGGGCATGCTGGCAATGGCAGGGACAGTTACCCTGTGGGGAGCAAGACTGAAGGTCCAAGCACAAAACAATTCTTGCTTTTTAGAGGCACTGTTCATATCAAACTGCTAATTACTCACTGGATTTGTGTTGCTCACCAAAGGGTGGGTGGGTATGTAAGCACCCACCCTGGGTCTGAGCACCGTGCCGCCCAGCAGGCTCCGTCCCAAGGAATGTTTCACCAAAGTGGTTTTCTCCTGCTGGCTTGTCTGGGCCTGCGAAGTGAGTCCTGCTGACCTGCTAGTACTCACAAAGGTCCCCCTGTGATTATTTTTTGTCTGGGAAAGTGACTTCCGTTGTCTCGGCTTATTTATTTATTTCTTATAGATGAGTGCTTCACTTTCAGTTCTGGTCAGAAGTCAGAAAGGAAGCGTTTTAGCTTTTCACACTAAAAATCTTGGGCTGCATTCTCTGACGGAGGACAGCAGACGGCTTTCTAAAGATTTAATCCATTTTAAATGACTTAAATTAAAGTTATGTGAATCCTTCTCACCCCACAGCCTGCTTTGTTCTTTTACACAAGCAGATAGCGTTATGTGTTCAGAACAAGCCTCGGTAAAAGGCTATATCGATATTATCACCATCCTTCCTCTGAGGACTTCACCAGAAGCCAGAGTTTATGTGTTTTCTCCTCATTCAAAATTCCTCCTTAAACGCTCAAGAGTTTTGTGCGAACGAAATCAAGTCCCAAAGATTCTTAAGAAAGTAGTTTCATTTCTACATGCTTGTGTGTGTGTGTAATCAGATCTTTTGAAATTGGTTTGAGATACCGGACAAAATGTCCTCGCTAATAACTGGTCTTACACAGCAGAGGTTTCTTTTGAAGTACCAAGCACGGATACATGATCCTATTTAATGACAGCACTTTAAATTACAGGCTGGTTAATTCTATGTGAATTCTTCTCATCTGTTTCATATTTCTTGTACACATTACTGTAAAACAAGCTGTACCCATTTCTGTCAGTGAAACCACTGTCCTAATCTACAATTTTTTCTTAGAATCTGATAATAATGGTTAGCTTTACCTCAAGAGAAAAACCTACAGGCAAACATGTCACACATAGCGCAGTTTGACTAAGAACAGATACATGCCACTGGTCATAAAGGGTAAACACTTAAGACATTTAACCCAGCTGAGCAGTACTAAATGGAAGGCAGCGGTCATCTGGCTTTTGAATCACCTAATTGACATGTCAGAAAATAAGCATTTTATTGACAGAAGGTGATTGCAGAGAAAAGTCATTTTTCATTTAAATAGCCAGATACTTCCCTTCCTCCTTCCCTTTGTATTTGCAGGGCAGGGGAACATTTTGTTAAGAAAGCAAAACCACAATGCCCAGACCATTTGTTTCACTATTTTTGCCCGCACAGCTACCTTCTGATAGTGATTTTCTTGACTGCAATCATCTGCAGAGGATTCCAGCATGGAATAGTTTCCAAATTATGTTTGCTCTCAACGTTTCTAACTTTGGATGCCTTTTGAACTATGTTAGGATTCAACCATCCCTGCGGAAGCCACTCAAATCTCATGCAACTCAGTAGTAATTCTTGTGCGGAGAAGTCACCCGGTCTTACCTCAGCGTAAACCAGGAGTAATTCCACTGGAATTGCCCTTCCAGGTTCTCTTCGGTACCCGTTGCTGCTGGGTAATGGGGAGAAAAGGGGTTCAAAGGAGTAACTCTGTGATTCTTATGAAACCCCAGTCCCAAAAGCAGTTTCAGGAATATTCCAGTCAGGGGCCCTGAGTTTTGGTTTGGGCTGTACGCACCACAGTTTCCTTCCTCAGCTCTCCTCAGCCATAGCAACATTCTCCTATCGGGACAGAAGGTAGCAGGTAAAGACACCCAAGACCTGCTGTCAGCCTTGCCAGGATCTTCTGCAGGACCAGCTGCCAATGCTGGGGACATGTGCCAACACTGCAGCGTCACTGAACTCTCCCCGTGCCATAAAGCCACTTGGCTTGATCTTTAGCCAGATTAGCCTGAGGACAAGCAAGGATGAGTGCAAAGGGGGAAAAGCCGTCACCATGGGTTGCAGTACTTGTCCCAAGACCCAGATTCACACCACATCATCCTGGGCACTTAGCCCCATATCTGCTCAAAGGGGAAAGCCAACCCACCAGGGACTGTTAGGTGGGTGAATCTGGTTCCTGCGTCCACTGCGGAAAGGCAGGTGACTCTGCTGCTTCTGCCATGGCACTTCATCCCCCATCACGGGGTCTAAGGCAGCACTGTATCTTCCCAGGTCACCAGGCTTGCCAGATGTGGTCCCTGTTGCTTGCCTCACCACCACAGGCTTCCCTGCAGATGTCCATCGCACATGGCATACCTCCACCCATGGTGACAGCGAGCATTCCTTGGAGGAGAGCTAGATCCAGCATGAGCCAGACAATTTTTTTTTGTACCTCAGGACCCTTTGGTGGCTCTCCCAGGGGAGAGCACATGGAATGGTAGCTACCATGGAAGAGGGCTGAAGGCGAGGACAGGGCATGAGGGTGACCTCAGAGAGGCACATGTCACCTTTGCCTGGGTGGAAGGTAGCTGAGGACGCTGGGGCAGTGTCCCCTTGGCAGCCCAGGGAGCAGAGGCTGTCCAGCCAGAGTCCTCTGCGCAGCTCCTCTTCCCCACAACAGCACAGCTCCAGCTGTTCATAAGCCCCTGTTTTAATGAGGTCGAAGGCACAGAGATTTAAGTTAATACCGCCTGGGAGAGCCCCCTTCAGTGCAGTCAGCCTGGAGAGTCGCTCTCTGAGGATAAAGCGCTGCTCCCTCGTTCTCTGAGCCAGATTTTGCAGATCTTGATCTGCCCAGGGTCTTTCCTGGGCAGTACTGTTAAGAGACTCTGCTGATACGGAAAGGTAGACTGTATTTTATCATTCATATCTAGTCATGATGGCCCAGTGCAAGACCTCTGCTTTTGGAAGAAGCAGAGAGGGTCAGCTAAAATGCTTTGCCCCACCATACAGCAAGCGCTTTCATTCGGGTGCTGCCCAGGTTGGGTTTGTGGCATTCATAACCTTTCTTGCCCTTGAAGCTGCTAAGAGATCAAATCAACATTGTTTTATTTCACTTTTACACACAAGAAAAAGAAAATAATTGAATTCTACTCATGTTTATAAAGCCCTAATTCATCCTTTGACTCTATAGGAAAATGTTCCTATAGATTAAATGTGAAATTTTTACATGTCTGGTATTGGACCCCTTGGTCCCACACACTTTATTTAAAAGTTGAAGAGGAGTTAGAGCTGTCACCATTCTCCCTGCTCCTCGCAAGGACTGTTTTATAATGCGCTGACTCAGAAAGGCACTTAAATATGGGCTCAGTGGGAATCAAGTGAGACAGTAGCCATGCTGGCTTCAGCACAACAACTTATTTTTAGGATTAGGGTATTGAGCATGAGTTTTATTTTCAGAAGAAACGTCCAATAATAGACATGGCTGTCGTTTTTCTACTCCCTTCAAATTCATCTAGCAAAAGCAGAAATGTGATGAGTATCTGAGCCAATTTCTATTTTAAGAAGCACTTAAGGAGGTTTTTCAGCTAGACAAAATACAAGGATGGAGTCAGCAACAAAGGGGTATGGACAGAGAAATAAACAATCATTGTGAAGGTAAAATATTACCACGTTAATTAGAGGAAAAGCCCTCTAAACCATCACCCTACTACTCATTACTAATATTCGGTGTTATGAATATAACACAGTTCTGCTAGGTGATTTACTCAGGGAATATCTAGATGATGAACCTGCCCTGGAGAGCTTCGACTCTACACGCTCTCAAGGTTTCCTCTGGAAACAACATATTTTTTGAACTGGACTGGGAGTTAGGCCATTCATCCTCTTTCCACCCAACCATAATTCTTCTACAAAATATGTTACGGCCACTCGTAAGGAGAAACTTAAAACAACAGGTATGTTAGACTGTCACCACAGCTATCTGTGTCCTGGAACAAGATCTCTCCTCAGGGCACTTCCTATGAAAATAGACATCTGAACGAACCCGGGGGGCTATAACCAGAGCTTTCAGAACAAAGATAAGTTGATTATGTGTTCCAGATTTGAAACCCCCCAATGACATCACGCCCCCACTTCCCAAGATCATTTGGTGTAACATCTGTGTGTAATGCTAGTGCGGTCTTGATAGTCACTGGAGCAAAATCTCAAGTAACATCTGTGGCCTCATTAAGAACCAGGCCTGTTTGCCTTCCTTTAAAAACTACTTTTGGCTTGTGTCACCCGCTGATTTGTGACTTGTGTCTGTACTTGCTCCATTCCCAGTATTTTCAGCAAGCTGAAAAGTGTTCACCGTCGCTCAGCCCCGTAGATGCCTGCCCTGTCTCTGATCTCTTCTTACCTGAGCAAAACTAGAAAGAAATGCTTACTGACCCAAATCCAAAAGCATGTGATTTCTACAGTTGTTCTAGAATATCCTTGCTTGTGTTTCAGTCCCGTATGTAGCAGGGAAAAACAGCCTGGGCAGTGTTTTCCTGGAACTAATTATACCAAATTCTCAGAGGCATTTGGGGATCTAATTCCCATTGATATCCTGGGATGTCTAAAGCTCTTTGTGAATGTAGGTCTCTCAATCTAAGGATGAACATCTATTCTCATATTACGAGTCCTGGGAGAAATGTCCAACAGGAACCATAGGTTTTGCTCACTTATGTACTGGCAAGTGTCAAGGTCTCTCAGTCGGTTTCACTCATTACTTTCAAATAAATCACACTTTTCTTTATAAGCCGACTCCATTCAAACAGGTCTTGTGTCCAAACACCCAAACAGCTCATCCTTACTTTGCATCCCATAAAATATTTCCACGGCATTTTCAGGAGACAGAGACAGATGATTATGAGTCTATGTCATGGACTATCCCCTCTCTTCCACCTTTGTCTTCCCCACCACAGGCAACACACATCTCCAGCTCTTTCTCCTACGCTATGTCCTACATACTAGTAAAACGCAGAATATGAAAACCCAAGCTCATTATTAATTTTCCAGTAATTAATTTTCTCCCTCTCTTTCCCTTTTCCATCTGAGGACTGTTGGAGCTCCCAGCGTGGCCCATGCTCGGGGGCCTGGGATAGAAATAAATGCTGGCCAGGGACCTCCACAGTGCCCAGCACCAGCCCCCTGGGTCTCACCAGAACAAAAGACATCTTAAATGTCTCTGCCTATGCAGGCCTCTGAAATGCCAGGGTTAGACTTAGTGACTTCTCAAAACATGAATTCAGCGTACAGCTAGGAAGAGGTTTGTGTCTGATAATATATGGCATAGCACAATAGTATATTTGTGCATGTCATATAGACACAGGTTTGAGCACAGATTCCTCATTTGAAGTATAATCATGTAGGGAGAGGAAAATATCTTTTATCAGGAGAATTGAAATAATGTGAAAACAGGCATGTTTTCCCTCACATTCAGGCAGTTCTGTTATCAGTTAACCACTGTTTCTGGCAGTTTATTTGAATCTCTCAGAGTATTTAAAACTACACCTCACACACCACTGTACAGGGCCACGGGCAGCCCTGCCCCAAACTGCCTGGGAGGCAGATGAGGACATTAGGCTCCCTGAAAATGGGGTACAGGACTCAGGTGAGAGATGCAGCAGCAGCGGAGACGAGTTCTCCCGGTAGCTCTGGTGTTAGCTAGAGGGACACCAAGGCAGTGCATGAGGAACAGAGGAGGTACCTGTCCCACAGCAGACAGTCAAACAAAAATCTTCAGTCTGTGTCTTCCTTTCCACTCTCCCCCAAGGAAATCTGAGCCTGTATCACAGGCTTGGCATGAAACCTGGGCTTGATTTTCAGGCTGCTAATACATAACACAGTTCTCTTGATACCTCACTGAAATCAAACAAGATGGTCATTTAGACATGTTAGAAATGACCTATGCTGCAAGCAGGGAAAGCTTTTTAAAAATATATGCTTTGTGTCATACATCCATATACATAGCTCACTGTCCAGTGCTCCCAAAGATGATCAACTTAGAAAAGAAAGGAAGATGTGCAAATACACAACATAAGTAAAAAATTGGGTATTCTCTTAAACAGATAGTCCACCTCCACTGTAGCGGATCATATGAAATCTGGGAAACAAGCAGCAGGCATGGTAGAACTATACTGGTAGATTTAGTCTTGGTGAAAAAATCCACCAACGATAGAACACAGCATCAAAGGTAAATTCAAATTATTTGGAAATAAGCTATATCAAATCCCATTGTGAGGTCCAACTCCAGAACCACCGCACTATTGCTATCCCAATCTGGGTAACTGCAATGACCATTGTCAGTATATCAACAGCAGACTGCCTCCTATTTTCTTATAGCTCAGTATTAGTTCAGAGAGTCTGAATAACATTTTTTGGAGGGGTTGGTGAACATGGAAGGGGAAGACTTGGTCTGGCATGGAGCTTGCACTGGGTCCCCCTACAAGTGACACATCAGTGAGCGTTTGCGTGGCAGACACCTGCCAGCTGACCCCAACTCCCTGTAGCCAGGGCCTCTGAGAATGGGTCAGTTTGAGGTTTGGTTTTGTAAAAAAAAAAAAAGTCCAACACATTATTTTGACTTTCAACGTGCCGGCCCTAAAAGGACCACATCAGGCTTTATAATCAGCTTTGTCAGGTGGATGGGAGAAGCGCAAATTGGGGCAGGGGGCAGGGCTGGATGAGAAGCCAAATTAAGCAAAACAAGTAGGAGCTTTGTAACTTCTGGGGAAAATCCCATTAGACGGTTTTTCCCACTTTTTGTGGAGCTAGTGCAGAATTCTCACTCTGTGTAATGAGTTATGAACTACACTAGTTTGGTGAGTGTGCTGGCACAGAGTTGCAGAATCAGCTAGTTTTTCACTTTTGAAGTGACTACTGACTAATTTCTAAAAATGTCCACTTGGAGCATGTCATAAGCACGTAAAAGGAGTTCGTCTTTCCAGGCCCATGGAAAAGTTTATTCTCCCTCTTCTGCCTAAAATAAAAATTATGGGGCAAGTTCCTGGCTGGTGAAGTTCAGTGTGACTCCTTTGAATTTCTTGGCATTTTTCCACCTTCTGCCAGCTGAGAACCTGGGCACCCTCAGCTTTTCAGGGAAGCCACCAGCGCAAGGAGGAGAAAGAGCATGGTTCCCAGCTACCAACTGCAAAGGTTTCGGCACTGTTCTTAAAATCTGAGCTGCCTTAAAAAGGTGAAAAACAGACTGTTACTTATGGCTTCAGCCTGAAAATACGAACCTGTGACCACAAGAGTCCACACAGGGAAACCCAATTCTGAAATCTGGGCCTGATAATGCAATTAATAAATAAATACATCTACAGCATATGGTTGGTCAAATTATCGTTCCAGCAAAAGAGATATCAGAATTATAAAATTCCTTTCAAACTTCCACTAACTACACATTCATATACACATATGGATCTATTTGTGTAGAATTTAGATAAATAAATACCCAACATTTACAGTAATTAAACCCCAAACAGTTTAGGCCTATACATTTCCAGGGAATAACAGAGTCCCTATTAGAATAATGCATTTCCTCACCTGTGGGACAGATGAAAACTAAAATTATATGGCTATGCAATATAGAGAGATATAGAGATATGTATGGGTGTGTTTATCACACATCATCTTCTTAAGAGTATTATTCCATATATTGTATAAGTTATGCACTGGTTCTACGTTAAAAGAACATAATGCTGCAAAGCCAATGAGTTAAATGTTAAGAAATGCTAGAATTAAGGACACCATTGTAGAAAAAAAAGGAATTCCCAGTACAAAACTTTCAGTATTTCAGATATTCATCCCAGTTGGAATAGAAAAAAAACAAAACAAAACAAAACAAAACAGAATTCCTGTCACTGGACTTCCCTGCAGGCTGGAAATTCTGGCTTTTTGTCAGCTTTTGCCAAAGGTTTCACTTGCCAGCAGAAGAGCATGAAAAAGCAAAAGCCAAAGGTCTAGAGAAAATAAGTGGTCTAGTGTGTAGGAGACAATTAACCATCATCATCCTTCCTGTCCCCTCGGTCTGGGTCTGCTCCAGCCCCTGCTTCCCAACCACCCACCAGAATGCATTGCATCCAGCTTCTCTTTCCCACTCTCCAACGCCTTTATGTTCCTTGCTGCCTGTTTTGCACCCCCTCCTGCATCTGCTGGGGCATTAACCGGGAGGCATGGGGAGCAGGAGAGCGATGCTCTCTGCTTTCCATGCTGTGCCTGGAGTAACTGCAAGCACAAGGACCTGAAGAAGCAGTTTCAGGAAAAGCCCTACTCAGTTCGTCCCAGCTCAAGCTGAGTTGTGGTCAGGGCAGGCAGAATATTTGGGATAAGGGCTGCCAAACTTTAGGCAAACCCTACTGAGATGTGGCAAATTGAAATTTTTCAGGAGCTCACGGCTTCATCCAATTTGACTACCTTTTCATGAGAACAGGAAAAGGCATATTCTGAGCCCTTAAGTAATTTTCAGATTTGAGGGCCAAATGCAACGGTACTAGAATTCACCCAGGAGAGGGCTATAAACCTTCTATTGGATTTAACACGAGCAAAGGCTGCTCTTTTACTTTCTTACTCTCTTATTGATAGAAAAGTCCAGATCACTTAATTTGAGTATTTTTCTAACTAATTCAATGTGGCATGGGAATTTCAGCCCAAACATTTAGGTTCAGTTAAGTTATAAGTGTGCGGAGGATGAACTTATGTGGGAAATATTTAAGTGAAAATCACATTTACCAACTCTACCTAGAAAAAAACAGTAAAATGCCCTCCACTTCTGCCTGTTGGAAAGAGACCAAGGACAAATTTAAGAAAAAAATTCTGATCAAATAATAATAATAACAATATTAGCAATAATAATAATAATAAATTATAAGAACTGATAATGCCTCAAGACTGCAGGAAGGGGTCTAGTCTCCGCATGAAGCAGGCATCTGGCCATGCTTGTACAAGTGCTTTTGAGCAACTTCTTGTGCTGCATCCATCAGTCTTTGGCCAAGACCTGGGGCACCATTTCTTCTTCCCACCTGGCCTTGGGGCTCAGCAGCCCTCCTTATCCAGCATCACGACCCCACATTCAGTGTGCTCCACACAGTTCCTACCTCTTCATGCCACTCACCTAGCACACCTCGCTTCTCTTGAAAGGGACAGTTGCTGTCAGTTAGAAGGCAAAAAGAGCTGAGAAGGAAAAAGATTATCTTTTCTCTGTCACAGCATCTCAGTGCAGCAATGGCAAATGTGTAGAGACACATGTCCTCTCATCCAAGCTGCAAATATTATGGGGTCCCCAGAGGATGCTGTGGATGTAAAGAGATTAAACCTTGCCCTTTGGGCATGACCAGGCTATGTGCATCCAGGTATGGAGCGCCTTAGTGAAAAAGAAAGCAGAAGAAAGAAGTATTTTAATTTTTCAGTCCAGGGGAACTTACCACAGTGCTTTCAGATTTTGTGCCTCAGGTATTCTAGCAACCCTAAGATGGTGCCCATGGGAAGGGGGCATTTATTTGGGTGACAACAACTCTGGGAGGCATCACCAAGGTATTTAGGAAAGAGCTTGGTTTGGATATTCAGCTGATGGCCTTTGCTGTAGTGATGCACGCTGAAGTCAATGGGACAGTGTCTGATTTACTGCAGCAAGGAGACAAGATCTTGCCCAGGGGTTACAGGCTAATAGCTGTGATGGGTTCAGCTTCCATTTTACATCGCAAAAAAAAAGGATCAAGAGAAGAGCAGCCTTTACGTTCCCTCGGTATGACAAGCAAACTCAGCCTCCAGCGGCAATGGGGTGAGAGAGGCATGACAGGGAAACAACAGGGACTGGTCATGGTGGAGGAGCCACCTCTGTGGAGATCCCAGCCTGAACAGTGCAATCGAAAAAGGCAAGAAGGGCTGGATCGGAAACAACATCTGAAACCTGCAGGATTTAACTACTGGTTTCTGCAGGAAGGGGGAAGAGGGTGGCTGTGGTTATGATTTGATAGTCTCGTAACAGCCTGCCGCTTTCTCAAGTAACTCGGTGTGTGCTCCGTCAAGCAGGAGCCACCAAGCACCTGCTTACCCCACACCCCACATGGGGAGGTTTGGCTGAACATAAACACGCAGGTGAAGAGGTTGAGATGATGAAAGACAATAGACCATTACCAGGGACTTAATGGTGTTGTAAAGGAGATAAATGTCTTTGAAGTAGCACCCTTAAAACATGTGACCTTTGGGCTGACCTTTCCTTTCAGATTACGGTATGCAGATTGTTTTATACTGGCCAGTGCAAACAAAGCAGGCAGAGGCAGCATCTCAGCCCCTGTGCTTGGAAAGTACTTGGACGTCATATCTATCTAGATAGCGTGTTGTTTACTTTAGCTTACCAAAAGTAAAACTCTGCCACAATTACTGCCTTTCAAGACACATCTCTCACACTCCAAATAAAGCAAGTTTATTATTTCCACCTGAATTCCATTAATAAGACCAAATCCTGAAGACCAAGAGCCAAACCCAAATAATCCCTCCAGTAAACATGGGCTTTCTCTGTGCTCAAAGGAGGAGATATGCGCTACCCAGTAGCAAGGGACGTGGCTGTGACGAACTTGAAGGGATCGCCACTGGAAATTGCGGAGATGCAGGAAGCACAGCATGCGAGGCTGCGATTGAGGCTATGAGAAGATAAGCAGAGTTTACCCATTCCTCTTTTTCCAGCTGGGAGCTTGCCAGCATGAATTAGCACTTTTTTCTACGTACCATCATGGCACTGATTTATGCTACTTAGATGGCAAGCTCTTCTAGTCTTTCTGTTCTATTTTGCATGATGCCTTGTATAAAGGTGCCCCAACCCATGACTGGAGCCAAACACATAATAAATAAGGGTAAGAAGAAAGCTGCAAACATTATTTGAAAGGTTGCATGCGCACGGTCTTTGCTCCTTTATACCACTTTGAGAAAAACCAGAAAACCAGAGGTTTTTCTGAATCCAGACACAGGGAGCTATCTCAGGTCTGCAGCGGTGAAGACGGGCGCCGCTGGGCGAGGAAAGGAGAGCACATACTGGCACGTGAGGCCCCTCACCCTTTCTAGCACCCCTTTAAAATGAGTCAGCATTAAAGAAAAAGGTCTGAAGGTCCAAACCAGCCTAGAGCTGTCTGCCCAGCCAGCGGCAGAGCAGGCACTGATGGGGCTTCTTGTGAGCATCAGAAACGTTGTTGAGAAGAACGGGGCTCACAGCCCCAGGGCAGCAAAGTCTGATCTGCTGCTATGCCTCTTGCCCTGGTTGTTGACATGTGTTCCACAGGCAGCTCCCGGCTCCTCCAACCCCGCTCCTGGAGCTATGCGACCAGGCACGAACTCCCGCACCTATTTGCAGCCACATGAATGCAAAACTCGAGAACGCGCCCTGTGAGTAAGCGCCGCCCGCGCCAGGGAGCTTCCTGAAATAATACTCTGCATTGCTGTCCCACCTTCATCGCTGGGGCTGAGGACGTGTTGCAGCCCGCTCTGTCCAGCTGGCCTGGGGTCATGCAGGGCCCCAGGGCAGGGCAGTCCCACAGGGGACACTGGGGGTGTCTCTGTGTCTTTGACGGCTTTTATTCAGCCCTGATTTTGTGGTGGCCCAGTGGGCTGCAGAAGAGCCTCCGCACCAGGGCGATTCCGACTACACCCTTTAGAAAAGTTCCTGTGTTTCAAATTGTGTGAAGCAAAGGGCAGGTGATGGGTAGGACCCCCACCTGGGTCCAACCTCAAAAGCTTTTGAAGAGAGTAGAAAAACAAGTGTTTAATTACAAATGGACTTTGGTGTTAAATTGGACCCTGATCTAAGTAAAGGAAATCTATCAGCTTTCTAAGAAAAAAATGGAGGTGCTACATGGATTTGTATGTCCTAAGGACTCAATCCATAATTATTATATGATTGGCATGGGGTTTTTCTAAGCTAGATTTTGTTTTCTCAAGCCTTGCCATTTAAAGGTCTCTGAGCTGCAGATGGTCAGAGGTTAGGGGAGTGCTTGGAAGATGGCACCGTGTCTGCTTGCCCGTATTTACGCTGCTCCCTAAACTGTTGCTTTGGGATACTGAGTTAGATGGATCTTTGCCCTCATGATTTTGGCTCCTCTTGGGTACTTACAATACATCCTAAGTCTGAATGTCATGGATTTCAAATGGGTTTGGGCGAGATTTTGGTTTGGTTTGTGCTTTAAGTAGCTTCAAACCTTAGTATGCAGAAAAGCCAGTGGTATTTGCCTGTAATGCAAACTCCACCATCAGACAGAGCTTGCTGCTGCTTTTAACTTGCCCTGTTTGCCAGAAATCTTGCTCTGTTTGTGCCATAGCTGGAATCATAGTGGGGGTGAGGACAGGGGTGAGCGGGCGGCAGACAGGCATCCTTCAAGGAGGGCACCTGGGCTGGAGGATTTGCTCCTCCAGAACCCAAACAGGGCCCGGCACCAGCATGTTTTTGACTCCGTGCCACAAGCATTTGCTCTCCACAGCACTTTCTTAATTTGGCTAGATGGTATTTATCCCCTCCTTGGGAGAGACGGCTGAGACTCCAGGCAGTTTGATTTATGCCAGTTGTTCAATATGTGACAACTGCTGTCAACAGTTGTTCATTTTAATTACTGTTCTTGGGCCCAGATGTCTCAAAGATGAGCTCAGTGCCACATAAATACATTAAATACAGATAATATTAGCAACTCAGCTTCCTTTCTAGGGGAGGAGTACAGAGTGACCAACCGCATTTCCCAACATGTCTCCCCGGCCTGCCCATCTTCTGCATGGCACTGGTGGGAGAGGTGGAAAGGCAGATGGATTAGCTTTTCCTTCCTCTTCCCTGGTGCACTGCTCAACAACTCTGCTTCCACACCAAAATCACATCTTGACTTGTTCATAGCATAGGTACTTATCAGTCTACCCAGACCACCCCAGAGCAAGCCCTCTGGCTTCCATGGCAGAGGTGTACCTGGTCCTCCAGGCTTTTGGTACAAACCCTGCAGAGACAGCAGAGCTCTCTGCTCACCTCTGTTCACCCCAATATTACTAGAGATCATTGCACCAAAAGGGAAACTACAATCCTAAAAACTTCTTAGCAGAACCACCTTCTCAAGGCCTTCGCTCCCTAACTGAATATACAACTTGCTATATGGAGATGCTATTTCACAACAGCTTCAGTGCCTCCCCTGACCCCAGCTGGAGAAATATCACATGGGCCTTCAGGTGATTATTAGTCCCAGGCCATGCCTCCCCCTGTCACCTGTGCTAGATGCCACATCACTCCCACGGGCAGTTCAGCACTTTTTGGGAAAGGTCACGGGGATGGGGACTTTGGCAAAACTCAGGAAGGACGAATACAACCCTTGATCCCACCGCAGCTATGAAAAGGCTCATGCCCCTTTGCTTCCTCCAGCGTAGTGGATGCTATTCACTAAAATTTGCATTAAAATGTATCATCTAAAACAACTGGAATTCCTGTGCCTGGACATAATTAATAAGCAATATGGGTAATTTAATGTAATTATTCTAATTATCAGCTCAAAGTAGGAATCCTATCAAGAGTGTTAAGCCATTTAGGCAACATTAAAACCTCAACAAAGTATGAACAAGGTTGTTTACCTTGTGAAACCTGTTGTGTATTAAAGGAGGGTCCTGTTTGTTCCTTGGTGCTTTCTTAATTTTTTGCCATTGACTCACGCTAATGAATTTTCCAGTGTAATTGCAGAAAGCACTTCAGACAGCTGCTGAGGGCTCTTCGCTCCCATCTCCCCTCGCACACGGAGGCACAGGCTGTCCTCAGCCTGGCAGGAGGGGCTTTTCCCACGCTTGGCTGCCAGCGGGGTCCGAGTCAGGCCCGGGCAGCCACGGACAGTCTCCCAGACAGCCTTTTGTGCAGGTGAAAGCTGCCACGTGGCTGTTTGCATGCAGCAGGGGACAAACGGAAGCATGAAGTCTATGAACATCTGAAGAAATCCAGTTGCATCGGGAGCCCGAGCCCATATTGACTCTGGGCACTTTTCAGCAGGGTTGGTGACACTCCGCATCGTAGGTGGCTGGGGCTGGGATTGGAGAGGACACGCTGTTCCCTGGGTACGATAACCCCTCCGCACCTCTTCCACGAGCCCTCCAGCCAACGGCAGCCTCACGGACCATCGGTGTGCACATTCAGTGGATAAAACCTGGAATGTGACACCCCAGGGTCTGGGGCCAGCTGGAGGCAGGAGGACAGAGCCGGGAGCGCGTTACGACGCTTGTAGTTGCGCTGGACACATACGGTTATATTTAAGTGCTGGATGTCTGCTGGCTGAGGAGGCTGAGGCAAGACTGGACTTGATTAGGCGTAATGACAAAAATGGACCAACTGTTGCTGAGAAAGCCTCTGCAGCAGAGTATTAGGTCTTTGTTATTGAGATATTACTGTCTGAGGCTTCACTGCTTTCAACTCCAATCGTTATCTTTACAGACTTCCACTGCACTTTAAATAGGTTCCCAAGTTCAGCTTTTTGCCCTCGGCCATAAATTTAACATACTAAATATTTTCATCTGCTGTAGAACGCACCACGCTGTGGAACTTGTTACTATATGGAAAATAAATACGGCTTGAAAACAGCACACACTTCTGAAAATATTTTTTTTTTAAAGTGTAACCCTTTTCACCATAAAAATGTCAAAAATCAGCATTTTTGTTTTCCAGTGTCTGAGTTAGTGTATATATTTTTATATTTTTGATTATACAATGAATGCTGACTGTACCCTTCCATATGTAAACCTAATGGATAAAAAACCTAACATGTTTAAATCAATATTCAAATATAGTTTTAATTTACTTATTTGCCATTAAAAGGTATAATACATAGGTGTTTATTTTCAGGCTTCATTTAATATAATGTTTTTGTATGTGATTACATTTATCTGCCTGTGCTCATACCCAAATAATACATTAATCTCTTTTCTGTTGTGATTAATTATGCATTTATATTATCTCCGGTATGGTGGAGTTATTCCTATTTGCTGAAAGGTACCAGAAAAAAAGTGGATTTCCATGCAAAATTTTACACAGAACTAAATAATTCCATGTTATACAAATCGCTATAATGTATAATTTAGTTCTTTGATCAAATTACTGGAGCTTTTACTTAATTTAGAGTGACCCTGAGAGTCTTGCCCTTACTGGCGACTGTAGTAGCTTTTAATCTTTATGCATTAGCTAAAAACCTGCTGAGGACTCTGTACCTTCACAGCTGAGCTTCCTTAGATTTATGAAGGCAGAGGTAGAACAGGCAAGAAGGAACATGCCTGTACCTAATGGCTAGGGGACTTCACTGAGGGATTTTACATGAAACAGTAACTGGATAAAAACCAGTGATCGAAACATAGAATCACAGAATAATTTAGCTTTGAAGATACCTCTGGAGGTCATCTAGTCCAACCCCCGCTCAAAGCAGGGCGAACTTCAAAGTGAAATCCAACCTCAAGTTAGATCAGGTAGCGCAGGGTCATAACCAGCTGAGGTATGACTATCTCCACGGACGGAGATGCTCTTGGGTGTAGACACCAGGGCAGCCCCTGCTCAGCTGAGTACCCTACAAAAGTCACGCTTTTTGCTCAGTTTCCTACCAGCCCTGTGATTCCTGGCTGTGCAACGCTGCAGTTTCTACAGGGACCTACAGGCCAGGGAGAGATGAGGGTACTTGCCTGAAATGTGGGAATGTGGTTTAAAATCCCCTCAGGCAGAGGAAGCCTCAAACCCTTCCTTGAATGGTGGTCCATCTGCTGTGGCCAGAAATGCCGCCGACCACAGGCTTTCTTGTATTATTGATTCAAGTCCTGTGTCTGTTGCTAAAAGCACACGGATGCCGCTTCATCCCCTTCCAGCAGCTGTACCCCCTCAGGGGATCGCCCCAGCCCCGTCCCTGTCCCTGTCCCTGTGTGGGGGCCCTCGCAGGCCAGCGCTGCTTCTCCCCGTGGGCTTTTCGCATTGCCTTGCCGGCGGGTCTCTGCAGCAGGCTTGGTCTGGTGCGGGCAAGGCTGAAGGCAACCACTCAGAGGGGGCGGCTCCCCTCTATTTCTGAGTCAAAAAGGTGCCCCCCCAGGTTTTAATCCCTGTGGATGAGGGCTCAGCCAGCAGCAGGGGTGCTTTGGGACAAAAGGGCTTTAGCTACTGGGTTTGGGGGTGGACTCCACTGCTCGTGGTGCCCACTGGAGACAGTGCTACCCTCTGAGCAGCAGAGACAGCAGGGTCCTGTTGTGGGCCTGGGGGGACCAAACAGTGCTGTGGGCCTGGGGGGACCAAACATCTCCTTACAACCTCCTCATCACCATCTGCTCAGAGCAGGTCCCACTCTGGAGTTAAAGACCAGCCAGCAGCTTCCACCCCTGCTCTAGTAGCGGAGCTGGAGCAGCACAGCCAGCTCCTCAGCCTGGTGGACTCAGGCAGCAGCAGGGCTTTACACAGAGGAGATGAAGCCGGAGTGAATTTGGTCCTCTCAGCCGTACTCCCAATAGGCAAAACTTACTGGGCCACCAGGGTAATCCCATTAACTTCAAGGGGTCTCCTCACTTTTGCACAGGACTGACCCTGCTGTGAGCTCTACTCCCATCATTGCT
Organism: Vanellus vanellus; assembly: GCF_965231255.1. Classification (NCBI taxonomy): domain Eukaryota; kingdom Metazoa; phylum Chordata; class Aves; order Charadriiformes; family Charadriidae; genus Vanellus; species Vanellus vanellus. Next base: position 145,056,820 of record NC_138906.1, read on the forward strand.
ATACAGAGTTTGGTTTTCAGCATTTGGCAGGCCCAAATTGCCCCCACCACCCTTGCTGCCAAGACTAGAACAGCTTTAGGGCCACTAAACAGCCTTATAAGGTGGCCAAGAAGCCTACATCCTTCTTGCCGTGGCTGTGCATGGAAAGGTGCTGAATCTTGCACCAGGCACATACAAAAAATTATTATCCTTTGAAATGTTATTACATTGTAAAACATTCTTTAACCGCAAGCTCTTGAAAAGGCAAGCATGTTATATCACCTTTACTTTTACATGTTGTTTTGCTTAATTTACTACTTGGTTTAGAGAGAAAGTCTTTAAAAAAAATTCACAGATATAACTTCCAAATGGTCCATGAAAAGATGTATCTGTTGCAACAGCACTCTTAAAATGCCCATTAATACCTTTCACTTGTCACTCAGAATTGCAGAGTCACACTTTTGGTATGAATACTGTTTAGAAACCAGTGGGATCACTGCTTACGCATTTTGAAAACAAATTGGAGGACAATCAATAGAGAAAACAGGTTCATTAAGACACTTGCAGAATGGGCAGAAAGCAAAATATTTATAATGTACAAGCTTGAACATCACATAATCCTGTTACCCAGATCCCTGATGCTGGTGGTGATGGTTGCTGGACTGACCTTCCCTCTACAGACCCTGCAGCAGCCAAGGCTGGAGCACCAATGCAAGTCTTTTTTCCCCTACATTTTTCCCACATTTTCCACAAAGAGTGATGGGACCACAACTGTCTCCACAATGACTCGTACATGCCCAGCTGATATGGATCTTCCCACCTTCTGTAGCTCTGGTCTACACCCACTATCTCTGCAAGATTCAAAAGTCAGGTCTTGGCTTGGCCAACCTGACACCTTCCCCTGTAGCTCAGGTTTTGTCCCATGGCATTTAATTAGTGGTCAAGCACAGAGCTCTGCAAAGGCATGTCTGGGGCCAGGCCCATGTCCTCCTCCTGTGCAGTCACCCGCTTTGGTTATCAGCAGTATTATGATGGTGACGGAGAACAAGACTCCAGGAAGGGAGAGTCAAAGTAGGTGGTTCCCACAGCTGCCCCTGAGGTCAGCAAGCACGACTGAACATGCAGTGTGCTCCCTCCAAGGAGAGGGTCCCACAGGGGTAACGCTATATAGGTGGTTTACAGGTATTAGGTACTATTATAGAGCTATACACTATATTATATATTATAGCCTATAATTTTAATTTGATATGTTATTTATATGTAAATATGCATTTATATGAATATATGCCTGTATGCATATAAAGTATAATTGTTAAATAGCTCATATTGTGTAGGTATGTAATATTACACATATTATTGTGGAGGTGACAGGGACTCAGCCAGGTCTCTCTGACCCTGGCCCATGTTATTCTCATCCTGCCTCAGCCCAGCAGAGCTCCTCAGACCTAGGTCCTGCTGTTAGGAGCTGATCTACAGGGTTCACTCAGAAAAGAAAGCAGAGCCTTTCCAGAAAGAAACACTCTCCCGGGGTATAGTGCAGTGCCCTTCAGTTCTGCAGGATCATAGGCTGAAGGCCAGGCATTTTGTGCCTGGCTGCAGGGTAATTTTGCTGTGGGGTGCTTCAGAAGGTGCTTCGGTTGATCAGAGGTGGGTAGATGTGTTCCTTGCCTCCTTGGGCATCATGGAAGCCCATGCTCCTCTTGTGTGGAGATGTTGGGATTCCCCATGGGGCTGAAATCAGTGAAACAGAATGAGGGGGGGGGGGGTCTGCATATAACTTATTTTATTTATGCTTTAACTTCAAACAATGGTGGCTAAAATGGCATTGAGGCAGTCTCCATCTTGGAGGTTGGGGCCAGTGAGGCAGTACTCAGTCTCGGGAGGACTCGGCCCCAGGGTCTGCGTTGGACCAGGTAGGGACAAAGGAAGAGGAAAAAAAAACAAACAGTGCCCTCATCCCAAAGAGAAACCCCACATCGTCCCTTCAATGCGTGTTCAATGGTCACGCACGCGCACAAATAGTGTGCACAATAGCACCATCTGGTGACTTTGGCCATCAGATTGTATTTCCATGGCACCATATTACCCAGGGGACAATTTCCTCTCCAGCACCTGGGCTGCTGTTTTCCATACTCTCTTCAGCCAAAAAATCCATGGCTTCAGTTCTTCTGCAGAATAAAAAACTGTAGACACGACGGTGTCTTTCAAACACACTCCTGCCAAATTCCCACATTGTTGCTGGTGTGACCAAGTGTTTTAACGTTCCCATGTTTCAGTAAGTCTGGATTTAAATTCCTCTTTTCAGGTATTTGTTAGGTATTGGGCTCATAAGGCACTACCTACCAAGTGCTAGGAGAGCTCTCACAGCTCAATTATAAAATGAAGCATTTTTCTGGCTTTCTTGGAGGTTTGTTTCCTATTACTTGGAGGCAATGTGTCTCCGCACTCACACACATTTCTTCAGGTCAATGATCACACCCTGATCATGCTTCACTGCTTCTTCCACTGCCACTAACGCAGCATTTCCAAAGCAAACCTCCCACTCAAGGATAGGCTTTGTGAGAAACCAACCATGTTGCCACATTTCTTGTCTAGCACATATAAAAGGTTTGAAACAAGCACTAAGAAGGCAGAAACACAGCCCAGCATTACCACGAAGCACAGGTGTCCAAAGCATGTCCTGTTTCCCCTACCTCACCTTTATTTTCCTTGTTGCATGAGAAAACAAGCAGTGATAAGAAAGCACTTTTTCAGAGAGGATTTCCAGGCTCTTGGTTGGTTTGGGGCAGCACTGAGGTAAAACATAAACACTGAGGTAAAGCAAAAATCCCCCTTGCTCCATGCATTTCACTGTAATCAAAGAAGAAGAGATTATATCTATGGATTCATCTTCTCCACCAGCTCAGAGAGAAATGGTTGTTCGCGGCTCTCCCCGCAACACCCACCTCTCCTCAGCTCCCTGCCTGTGCCTGCACATCACACCACAACCGTGCCGGTGACAAAGGCACCCCACGTGCTCCTTCCACCACACCCTGCAAACACCTCCTGACTTTTTGTCCTGAAACAGCCAGCATGTGGCTGCAGAGCTACTGGCGTCCCCAGAAAGATGCACCTTTCCCCGAGCAGTTCAAAGGCAGGTCAGCTCCAGACTTTAGGCAACCTTGTGAGCTTTGGCCAGCTTTCTCTGTGCGGTTGGTCTGTGCCGTAGCAGCAAATTCATGGACACTCCCACTGCTGTGTATTCGCTCTGCACCATCCTTGCAAACTCGTCTTACAAGGATGCTGAATATTACGATGTCATCATTATGATTAAATTTATTACTGAGTACGTACTAGGTTATTCTGAAACACCACCAGGCACAACTGAAATTGCGCCGTGTTTCCTTCGTAGATGAACAAAGCACATTTTGAGATCTGCCTTCTGTGCTGTTTTTACCATTTATTTACTTAGAGTCTGATTCCCAGAGCAGAAGGATTTGCAAGGAATCAGCCAGCAATTAATGCCAAGCTGCAGAGTTTCCCATCTGATTATATATGCTGGATGTGGTCAAAGAGCAGGAACGTTCTTTGTGACCAGTTTGTTGTCTCTGTGTTTTTGGAACGCCCTGATCCCCTGGAGACCTAACTTGCTGCACGCACAGTGCAGATCAGTGCCACCGATTCAGGGCTACTCCGGCATCTTGCTGGGAGAAATCCTCAGATGGAAATCTGTGGCTTCTTCCCACAGCTGTGATTTTGTCCTGTGCTGAACCATCCCCAGACAAGCGGGCTGCATCTGTTCTAGCAAACTAAACACAACCGAGGCAGAGCTCCAGCACCAGCACATGGTGGTCCATATCGGTCGTTGTTAGCACAGGGCTGGCTAACACCAGCCCCTCACCCTGCCCCAGACCTGGCAGCTTTTCCCTCCTCTCACTCTCCTGTGAACAAAGGTAGAATTTGCAGAGTTTAATGTGAAAAGGGCTTTTTAAAATTATGATTATTTTAATTTTGTGTGTTTTAATTTTCGAGCAGTAAGGTCTTGACTGGACTTTCTATGGGTGAGTGCCCAAATACAAGTATTTCATAAAATACTTATACTTATGTATTTTATGAAATAATTCTTCATTATAAGTGCCTCTGTAATCCAAAATGCAAGATGAAATGTGCGTTCTTTCTGGCTGTAGTAGAAACAAGCTTCCATTGCAGAAAAAGTTCCCTGGGTGTCTGTTTTTCTTGACTTACTTTTTCTAATTCATGAAACAAGCTTCATGTTCATTGTTCGTTAGTAGGTAAAGCAATTGTTCTATAGTCTGTGGCATTCAAATACATTTATTTTCTAGTATAATATTTTTAAATGAGATCACTTATTGTATTTTGCCTGTAAAACAAACATTGCTTTGCAACATTTAAATGACCCATGCAGAATCATACATAACACCAGTAGTGTCCAACAACCTGGCAAATTGCACTCCAGCAATGATTAATAAAGGAAATTATATGACTCCTCCATTCTGTGTAATGTATTGAAAGACTCAGCAAAATCAACACAAAGACTCATTTTTACTTCAGCCACGCTGCAGTTCTCCAGACAAGTCCCACTGTTGTGAGATTGAGTGCGTCACAGTCTTTTTATACTCCAAGTACTATTTTGAGTTTGGTGGTGCTCTTATCTCCATTTCACTGACAATACTTGGATGCATAAAGGGGTTAAGGGCTAAGAGCTAAAACCATAAAAATCCTGGGTTTATGCCAAAATACCACACATGGTCCACCTAACTTTTAGTTTTTGTCTGCTCAAGGTGGAATGCAGAGCAGGCAGCGGCTGCCCAGCCTGGTCCTCTGCAGCACATTGGGGAGGAACGGCACTTCAGAGAAAGACCCCAAACCATCAGCACTTTTCACTGCAGTTGGCCAGTGGGGAAGTCTGGAGACGAAGCCATCTTTTTAACCTCATTCTTCTCCCCACTTGGGCTTTATGCCCAGGTGCACCTTACCAGCACCCTCTCCTGCAATGAGGACTGCTGAGAGGGCCAAGAAGGAAAACCTGGCTGTGAAATAATATTACCTTGTGTGTGATTTAGCCCCTCTGTATTTCCTAAGTGCCTGCTTTGTTTCAAGGCCTGTGGAAAAGCCATCTTTTCACTCAAAACAAAGCCTGAGGAGGTGCTGTTGGTGATGGTGGTCAACAGAGAGATCAATGATAAGATCTCTCCCCTAGACACCTGCTGGCTTGGAGTTGCTCTCTGCCTGCAAGGACTCCAACCCCAGCAGTTTCCAGAGAGGAAAAAGGAGCAGCATCAGCCTCTCCTGACTAAACCATGCCACTTGGCAAGGAGTCATTAAAGATCGTTTGGACCACATGGAAAGAGAAAGCAAGAGTGCTCTCAACATCTAAATTCAATCACTCACCCAGAGGGGAACTCCAGGGCTCTTATTCTTGGTCCAACTTCTATTTGTATAGTTCCCGAAATGACTATTTAACATACAACGATTAACTGGTCATCAGAGCACCACTGCGATCCTCATTCTCTAGCCAAACTGCTGCAGAGCGCAGTATCAGGCACAGACAGAGCTGGCTGAAACCCCCTGGGCTGCGTAGCTGGAACAACACCCAGTTTAGGAGAGGTGCTGAGCTGTTGCAGGCTGCCAAAATGGAGGTGCTCCTCATCACAGACAGATACAGAGTTTCAGGCACCTCAGGGATAGGCAGCTGCCGAGCGGAGGGATCACAGTTTTGGACTTAAGCCGTAAGGCTCCTACACAGTGTTAACAATGCTTTGAGCTCCTCAGCACCAGGATTTCAAGCCCAAGGCAGTGACTTAGGGAGGCAACGGTGTTCTCCTGACACATCTGAGCACTGTACTGGCCACTGGTGCATGAGCGGCTCCACGGAGCTACACCAGAGCTACCATTTTCTTCCAGGCCTCTGCCTCACCCTGGTTTCTCAAGTCAAGCTCAGTCCTTCAACCCCAGGTCCTTCACCATTTCCATGCCCTGTTTGAAGAAGGCTGCACAACAATGACATCTCTGGAGGAAGCCCTAAGCAAGACCCTCTGGCCTCATCCCCTACTTCTCCCCATGGCTGGGGGGACCTCTGTAAGCAGACTGCCAGTCCCACTCTTACTGCCTGAGTCCACTGTGGCAGCCAGGAAGGGATCTCCCACCTCTTCCAGCCCATGCTGAAGCTCAAGTCCAAGGGCTTCACTAGAGGTCAGTGACCATATGCATGCCTCTGGTAGCAATGGATGGAGTTCCTACCCCAGATGGCAAATTTCACTATGTGCTGTTGTTATCATGGTGTTGACATTATGAAAATGAAGGCACAAAGTGTGCCTTCTAGGACCACCAGGTCATTAGCACCAGAGTTGGTAACGCGTTGGTCTAAGGAGGCTAATTCATGACATGGTACAAACAAGAGCTTAAACACTTTGTAAATCTGCTCTGTCAATATAATGACTCTTTAAGGGTGTTTGTTCCTCTCCAGAAAAGTGGATCTAAAAAATAAAAGAAGCTTGAATGTGTATTGTCTGCCGTATTTTGATCTGTCAGTTCCGATAGGACATTTCAGTAGTGATGGGAGATGACAGAGGTGTTACACTAGTGGGTTCCAGTGCGCCAGCCAGGCTAGAGCCCATCTCTGTACTTTCCAGGGCTCGCTTTGACCAGGGCTCGCTTTGACCAGCTCTCGGTCCCCAGGATATCATTGTCCTCCTCTCCAGCCTCCCTCTTCCCTGATGCCTCCTTCCATTCGCAGCCAGCCCCTGCCTCTCTGGCAGCAAACACAAACTCAGCTCCTGAACGTAAGTCAGTGAAACCTCTGTCCCAGGTAACCGCACTGTCTTGTCACCTCTTGTGTTTTGTCTGTTTTGCCTTCTGCTGGCCCTTAAATATGGGACTTGAAGGGCTGCTGTAATCCTGGCTCAGAGGAAATACAGTTTTTCAGAGGTTTTTATTGGGAAAGCATATTTGGTGGCATGGCTGTTTCAGAGGAAAGGGTACAGAAGACTCAACATTTGGCTGTGTGCTTTCTAGTCGACTTTGTGAGTCTGAGAGAAGGAATATCTAAAAGGGACAGCAGAAACCAGGCACAAGAACTAGAAGAAGATTCCAGGACAACAGCAGAACAATTTTGAGGAGTGCTGGAAAGAAATGTAGACACCAAGAAGACAGTTTTTTCAGGTGCAAAGAAGATGGTACCCATTGTGGAATCACTGATGAACATGTACAAGAGGTTCAACATGAGACACGCAACTCTGGATGCATATTCACCTTCACAGAATCATAGAATCGTCTAAGTTGGAAGGGGCCTTTAAGATCGAGTCCAACCATCAACCTGACACTGCCAAAACCATTCCTTTGACCCTTTCCAAGGATTTTGAAAGCCAAGAATTGCCTCCCCCATCCCTATGTGCCAGGAGAGCTGTGGCTCAGCTAAAAGCCCCGGTGGGGGCTCAGCAATCAAATCCTATCTTCTCTTTACACTTTGCTCTTAAATATATGGATGAGCACAAGCTTGTTTCATGACGGAAAGCAGCTTCCAGCTCATTTGTTCTAGCATGCAGTACTGATGTGGGTAAATTGTTCCAGCCTAATTCCTTCTAACCTTCTCCTGACCATGCCATATGGGACCACTGTTCCCAGCACAGCCGGTCCAGCCACAGTCCAAGCAGGACCAAAAAGAAAGAGCTGTTGGCAGGACATTCCTAGTGGGGTTCTCAGCTTATTTAAATGTGCACATCCTCTGGAGCCAAAACAGGCAGATACACAGTCCTTGAGAGTGGGCAACAAGGTGACACTTCATCCTTGGGATTTGGGCAGGAAGAACATGCTGTGGGTGCTGGGTGGTGGCATGCAGCAGGGTGGGCTCCGAGGGAAGCCTGATGTGTCTGTGGCCTGAACTGGAGCAAGGGATTGGCTTCTGCTGTTCAGGTTTTATTCTGGGAGGGGAGACGATGGGTGTGTTCCTGCTGGTTGTGGCTGCATTTCTGGCATATGCCAAGGGCCCTGCATAGCTTTGCTCTCTTTTCTTCTTTTGTTTTGGGGGTTTTGTTCTTCTTTTTTTTTTTTTTTTCTTGTTTTGGGGCAGGGTTCCTTTCCTTTCCTTGCCTTGCCTTGCCTTGCCTTGCCTTGCCTTGCCTTGCCTTGCCTTGCCTTCCCTTCCCTTCCCTTCCCTTCCCTTCCTTCTCTTTTTCATGTATCTAAGTATAGAAAAAATTTAGTCTTTCAAAAGAAGCTGAGAACTGAAGCAGGGAAATGATGGGAAGGAAAAAGTTCAAAGAAAAATCACGATAATAATGAAAACAAGATCTAGTAAGAAACTTGACCAAGTAAAGGATTTTATACCTGAGTTACACCTGAGTTAACTTCATAGCAGCGGAGGTTTATCTCAGGGAAGGGGGAAGCATGGTTTCCCCAGTGAGGAGGAGGCAGCAGCGTGGCTGGGGGTGATTCCTCCGCACCTGTGGTTGCAGTGGGGGCAGAGCCACCTCTCCTGGCCCTGGGTGTCCCCAGGGCCCAGCCCGTCCCCCAGCTGCACCTCAGGGAGACCAGTGAGGTGAATAAGTGCCTTTCCCAGAAGCAGAAATACCAGACCCCCTCCCAGGAGAGGGACAAAGGGCAGAGGAGAAAGGCTTTTCCATGAGAAGGTAGAAACGGGTCACTTGTCCTTATTTCTAGTGGGAGGTGTCCCTGTCTATGGCAGGGGGTTGGAAATCAATGATCTTCAAGGTCCTTTCCAACCTAAACCATTCTATGATTCTACGTTTCTGCTCCTGCAGGAGTATCTGGAGAAAAATACTGGGTTACACTAAGCGCTCACCTTTTCTGTAACAGAAAATTCTCAGGGTTTGCTTGTAAACCGAAGTGAGTTCTTTCACACTGCGCATTTTTGACAAGTCAGGAAAACGTGGCTTTTATCTAATGAACACCCGCTGCTCCCCTCACCCCGTGTGCTGTACATACCTTCTGAATCCCAGACAATTCACAGATATCTGTACAAAGATGAAGGTAAAATAGTCATTACCTACATGGCTAGGGGGCATCTGATGTAAAGTGCATTCCCTGGGTTTTGGCTTATGGTTTGTAAAGGAGCGCAGAACACTTTCATCTCCCCTTTCAGCCCATCTGTGGCTTCAGTTGACAGGACAAAATGTGGCACAACAGAGCCAGACAATAAACTATTGTACAGTCGAGCAGGAAGCAACAGGTAATGTTTAGAGGAATTAAATTATTTTTGGATCTGATACTGATAATCAGGTTAGGCGAGGGGTATCCAGTGCAAATTTATCCAACATTTTTAAAAGACTAGGAGCACTCAAGAAGCAGATAAGTTAAAGTGCAGTATAAATGAACCATTCATGAACTCCAAGGCTTCCTTGCCTGCATACAAAACACATGAGAGCAGACCTTGCTGCCTGTCACCCTGGACTTTTTTTAATTAACAGTTGTGAGCCATTGTTGTGCAGTATGTCTGATACTGGGGAGAGACCTTTATGCCTTTTGCAGAGGAACAGAAAGCAAATTAACATGAAATTCCCAGAAATACAGAAAAGTACTGGATATCATTCCACCTTCAAATATCTGAATTTCATCCAAAATGATAATGTGAACCCTTCACGTTATATTCATCTATTAAAAACTGAGGCACTGGAAGTCAAGCTGATGTACAGCTACTTAAAACAGCTGCTGGAGCAATGCTTATTTAATTAATCTAAGCTTTGTGTCATCCAAGATGTCTGTGCACTGGTTCCCACGCCGCTTTTTGAGAGTGGCCACTGTAGTGATCCAAACAAGCACGAACGAGAGCCCTCATCACCTGTTCTAGGCAAAAAATGCTGACATAACAGCGGTGTTGGTCGGTGGAGCTCTCTGCTCTCGTGGCGTATGTTTATTTAGGGAATACCTGGGTCTGCAGCCCTCTCTGCAGCCCTGCTTGGCTGGAGCCCTCCTCTGCAAGGCCGTGCCGGGCACTGTCACCGGCCAGGCAGCCGCAGGGGAAGCAGCGTTGACGCTTCCTTTCTGAGAGGGCAGGGGAGAAGAAAGAAAGCAGGCTCCCCCGGTTATCTGCTAGAAGCAATAAAGTGCTTTCTACAGCTGTCAGGATGACCCAGGGAGATCTACCAGACAGCATCAGCTCGACCCTGTTTTCTGTCCCAAAGCCAAACATTTGACACGTCAAAACCTTGCTGCCAATGCCTGCACCAGCCCAGGGCTCCACAGGGGCCGATCCTGCAAGGTGCTGAGCACACCGGAGCAAACGCCTAAAAGGCTTTATGTCCTGATGACAAAACGCATTAGAAAGTATTATTTTGCAGTCAACAGGGCACAGAATGAACTGTTATTTCCATCGCCCCTGTTTTCACTCTCACTCTGCAGTGTTTGCATTTCATGTATGTATATTTTCTACGGGGGGTGTTTATCTGAGGTGCCCTGTCGCTCGCTCAAGGCAAAGCGTTAACCTGGAACTATGCAACCAGACATTTGCTGAGGGAGGAGCAGCTCCAGCATCTATTCCTCACGTAGCTCCAAAGAGCTATTGCAAATCAGGGGAATATTTGTTTGTGTGTGTTGTTTTCAGCTGGCCTGGCCCTAAGATATTGTCAGTACACGTGTGTGGAGGAAGTTTGTTAGGACTGAGCTTGAGCTGTTGGGGAACCTGAGAAACATGAGGGGAAATCAAGGAAAATTCTTAACAGATGCAGCCTGAAAACAAAGAGCATTCTTTTAAAAGAATGCAAAGAAAAAATCAGTTCTTTTCTGAGGATCTGTTGTGCCATGTCTGGAGACATCAAAGTGTAAACCAAAGAGTTTTAATTCAACTTCAGGTGAAAATCTTGACTCGAACTTTAACACGCAGCGGCTACCAACATCTTCATTTTGTAACATGTAAAGCACACATGCAACCACAGAGCTATTAATTTCCATGCACAGAAACTTTTGAAGGCACAACACCAGCTGCTTAAATATGTCTATAATTATTCACGCATTAACACCTACTGAATTAGCAGCATTAGCACCTACTGAATCATCTTGTACGCATTTAAATAAATTAAGGCTGGGATTCGGTGGCGCTGGCCCAGGAGGCTGTTGTTGCTGGGGTTACACATGCGGTGCCGCTTGACCTGCCAGGCCTGCGAAGCGGGTGAAAGATATTACAAATGCCTTTTTAAAAAAGCCTGCCTTCAGACGACGGCGGTTGGCACTGGAATTTATTCCCTCCAATTCCTTGTTTTCATTTCGATTGAGGAAGATTCTTGTTGCCTTTTTCTTTTCCTTCTGCGCTCGTTTTACTAGGCCCCATTAGGAAACTCACATTTCTCCATCTCTCAGAGCTTATTTTATGTGGAAATATTTCAAAACTCACGCAGCTCTTGTTCAGCCCTGTGCAATTGAAAGAAGTTCAAAGTTAGGCAGGGCACCAAGTCAGCAGACATTAATAACATTACCTTGCAACCATTCAAAACCTGTCATTTGTTAAGTCTGTCCCTCTCTCATTCCAGCAGGCATAAATCATGTGTATAAATGAGCTCCTACCCGCAAAGGAGAGCTGATTTTAACATCTAAGGCTGTGCTGTCACCATCAGGAATTCTTTTATTTTTTTCTTCAATGTTTTTACTTTTGAGTCCAAAACCAGAATGGAGGTGACTCAGTGCAGATAAACCCCAGGAACATTTTGGGAAAAGGAGATAAGCAACTTCTGCATGACAACCTCAGCCCTCCCCAGCCCTTCCCACTCAGATCCCCACATACACATCCAGCACGGCAGAAGTATCCTCCACATCCTACCACGAGCACCTGCATCAGCCAGGTCGGGACAGAGGCTGCCAGAGGGAGGGGCAATGACAGGGCCCTGGAGGGACTGTCCTCCCCCACAACCTCTCCTGCTCTTGGCAACTGCTTTTCTAGCACTGAAATGTTTGTATCCAGTAGTGTCCTTCTGCAAAAGTCTTGCCAAATCTGAAGAGAAAGTAAATCTTCACATCACTACACCAAATTGTCATGGGGCTGAGGGTTGTGGGTCATAGGAGGGGTTCCCACCCACCAGGCAGCCCCTCAACCTTTCCCTCAACCCCGTCCTGCAGGCACCAACCTGCTGCTTCCTATGAGATAGCCTCCCAGGCGCTGTGGAGCGACCCCACAAGAAATTGAAGCACAAGAAATTCCACTTAAAACATAAGAGAAAAACTTTTTTACAGTGAGTTTACAGTGGGTTATCAAGCACTGGCACAGGCTTCCCCGAGAGGCTGTGGAGTCTCCATCCTTGGAGATACTCAAAGCCTGACTGGGCACATGTCTGGGCAAGTTGCTGCAGCTGACCTTGCTTGAGCAGGGGTTGGACCAGACGATCTTCAGAAGTGCCTGCCAGTGCCAACAACTTTGTGACTCTGTGACTGTGCCTCACAGCTACCCTCAGACACCCTATTGCTGCTGTGTGCATCCCACCTCTAATGCAACGTTTCATCTCTAGTCCAAACCATCCTGCTGTGGCCAGAAAATGTCCTCTACTGTACTGTGAGGCAAAACCCCCAAGGGAGTATTCCCCTTGAGCAGGAGTGCCTGCTGTTCTGCAGGTCATGGGAAGAGAGGAGTCATCCTTCCCTTTTTACGAATTTGTGTATACACCAGCTCCTTGCTTACCTCTGGTGTCCACAGTTAAAGCCTGAAGACCGGGCACCGGAATGACCTGATGCCCAGAGCTGTGCACAGCTACAATCCTGTGTCACCGCTGTTTTCCCACACAGCCTCTGAGCATCACGTATGGTTGCTCATGGCAAGTGCTGTCCTAACCACAGGCTTTCTGCCACGAGAAATCATGGTGAAACTCCTCTCTGGGACAAACCATCGCAAAGCAGCTCTTTAGAGCCTACTTGAATCTTTTGTACACCGGGTAGGTCTGAATCACTCTGGCTGACCACTTGAAAGCCACTTCAAACTGTCCTTTTTGTTCATAATCTCAGAGATGAATTTACAGATTTTAATTTGATCTAATCTACAAAAACACCTAAGGATGATTTTTGCTTCAGTGAGCATTGTGGAGTCTCCCTCCTTAGAGATATTCTTTTTTATACCACTGGAACGAGGCAATCTGACTCTTCAGGGCTCTAGGTTATGAGTAAGTTGAGAAAGTGCTAAAATCCATCCTATTTATCACAGTAAAATCTAGGTACTATATGACCACTGTGACCTCCAGTGTCCTTCTCAGAACCATAACACACCCTCTGGAATCCTCACTTCAGTCTGTCTCTGCTGACAAGTTTCAAACCAGGTACAAGTTTCATTCAGTTACAAGTTGTTTGGGCTCCTTCATTTTAGTGGGAAATCTCCTGTGGAGTATGACAATGAGGTTCCCAAGGACCTCAGCAGAGCCTTTGGAGACTAAAAATGATGCAACTGGGTAGCTTCCCAATGGGGGGCAATGATTTGGAGATGCTGCCTTCAACAATTTCCTATCTAAGGCTCGTCCTTTTCCCTTTTTGGGAAACTTTCAGACACTGCACTCATTTTTTTGCAAATCCTCCAGCTCATATTTTGTGCCCGCTGTCCTGGTTTGAGGTGAATCTGCCATTCATTTCAGTGGCCAGTCTGGCCCAAACCATGACATCCTCTTTTAATTATTTCTCTGACATCTCCAGCTCCTTCAAGTCTTAATTCCTACTGCAAAATCTACAGGTCTTGTTTTAGACCTTGTCTGTGATGTCTTCAGGTCTTTTCTAAGTCCAGTCAAGCCATTTTGATATCTCCATCATTTGGTTCTTCTCAGTTTAATGAGACCAGCAGTTCACAAGCCCTTTGCCAGGACTGCTTTTCTGCCTGACTCCAGGGTTGTGCTTCCCAACCCAGGTGGCACTCGGAGGTCTCCTGCTCATTTCTGTTAAGAAAAGTAGATGGCAGAATTGGGGATTTCACTGATGTGATCCTGCTCAGTTACAAAAATAAAAAGAGAAAACATGTTCTACAAACACATTTGGACTCAAAGTAGCAAGATACGATTTCTCAGCTATTTCCACCCTCCATTCCCAGGCAGTACTCCACTCCGGTCTCTCTGTGTGTAAGATCACATTACAAACGCTTCCCTCTGGCTGTCTTTAGCTGAACGCTGCCCTTTTTGCCTACTATTTCTGGTGATCTGGCTTCATTTTTCAAGTCATGGTTCTACCACAGGTAACACCCAGTCACTGGTTACCTGTCCCCAGTGAAACCTGTCTGCCTGCACAGCTTCTCTCCCACCAGTCCTGCCCGCTGTCCACCATTTCATCAATGGATTTTCTTGTTTTGCTTGTCTTATACCTGCAATGAGCTTCACCATTTCTTAGAAGTAATCTATGGGATGATCCATGTTGTTTTGTGTTACGAGTAACCCTAAGAAATGTCCCTGGGTGACCAGTACCTTTGCCATCAAACCACTGTACCCAACATGCCCTTTCCTACCACATCAAAAAGGAAGAACTGCTACTCAAAAGCAGCAGTGGTCTCATTGCCTTTTCTCAGCTGCCCTGGCAGAGTTTCTACCCCCACTTCCTTTCTGAAGTTCTCAGGTCCCTGAAATCTCTGGCCAGAAGTAACTGAGACGAGGGATAGAGATACAGAGAAGAGGAGGGGTGAGGAAGAATGCATCAGTTGTCATTTGTGGTGTCCATGCCACCTTTCAAGGACATGTCATATCCTGGTTGCAGGCTGTGTTTGAACAGCTTGGGTCCAGCCAGTCCTGGAGCATGGCTCGAGGAGAGGGCAATGGGGACAATGATCATTTCTCAGGGGCAGACTGTCAGGTGACAGGATAACATGGGCACCTTCCACGACAAGCCACTTCTGTTGGGCCACCCTGTGCCCACCACCTTCAAGGTTCACCGAATGCTGCTTCTCCTCATGTCCTGCAGCAGAGTTTGGGCTTGCTTGGGTCTCTCTGGGGCAGCAGCACCTACTCCCAGCTCTTCACCCAGACTATGTGCATGCAATTCTGGAGCCTCAAATCAGCCACTGTCATGCCCATGCTCCTACTGCCTTCCACCAAGGTCCTATGCTTTCCCCCTCACCACCCCTAAAAGGTAGGAGCACATCTCCTCAAGCCATCATCACCCCTTACCTCATGACTACTACATTCTTTGCTTTAGCTTCTGAACTCAACCTGTCCTTCTTCTCAGCCTGATAGATAAATAACTGCAAAGGTACAGGCAGCAGCACCAGCTCTGAACTCTCTCAACGCACCAGCTTTCACTGGAGATAAAAGACAGCTGTCCCACAGCATCTGTGAGAGCCCGTACCAGAGCTAACATCACCCATTGCCCCAGTTTCAGATTCGCTGCTTTGAAGTCCTTTGGGGTCAGTTAGGGACCAGTTTGGGAATCCCTGCTTCCCAGCAACCTATTTGCATATCTTTCAAAGATAAATATATTCCCATAGCCAGTTGTAGATAGTTTTTGCAATATCTGCATTTTTACTTTACACTATACCCTGTTCTTACTAGCCCAAAAGATAAAAAGTTGACTGCTACTGTCCTGGGAAACCAGAATTTGAATGCAGACCAGTTAGAATGCATTTTTTCTTTTCTTCCGAGCCCTCATAACAAAGCATTGAGTTTTGCACAGCTGCAATACCAGAAACACGGTATCAGACGCATACAGATCTTAAACACCCCTCTTCCACCCACACAGGCACACGCACGCACCTCCAGAGCAGAGACCAGGAGGAACAATAAAAACCTCTGTAGAAATATTTATTTTAAAATAGAAGCTATAGCTCAGCCCCGCACTGACTTACAGGACAGTCACCTGCATTGCTTCTCTGCAGGGGCCTGTGAAACGTTGCCTGTAGCAGTCGAGCAGGCTGATAAAACCCTGATGGTTCCTGTAGGGTTGGAAGGACTCAGCACAGCACTTCTCGCATCCAGCCAGCACCACCACTCCGTATTGACATTGGCAGCTCTGCACGGGTCCGTCAGAGGGATGGAGGGAAACTGATGACATCATGCAGCCTTCATCCTTCCACGGTGACCCACATCAAAGGCAGTTTAATCACTGCCCAGAGGAACGGACATTCTGTAACACACAATGAATCACGTTTTGAAGTCCTTGGAGGTCAGACACAGCTCCTGGCAAACCCAGAGGAGGAAGATGATGTGGATGACAGCCCTTTACAGCAGATCCCGGAGAGACTGTAATTCGGATGATGAACTAGCCCCCTCAAAGGATTAGCCCTCACATACCGTAATGGCTGGCTAACATGGGATTATCAGTAGCTCTGCAGGGACACTGATACACACAGCATGGTTATCCCAAGTGTTAACACAGCTCAAGCAAGAAAATCCTATTGTAATTATACTTGGTGAGAATTGATTAGGACAGTTGAATCAGTTGAAGATCCAAGTTGTCTGATTTAGCCGAGCATAGCTTGGTACCACAACAGTGCTCTAGACTGTCTTTCAAGACCTATAAATCCATGTCTGATGGGTAAACCATGGTCCTTTAGACATGCTTTTCAGCAACAGCGAGCTCTCCTTGCTCTTCTTGCTTTGACAGTACTTCTGCACCAGCATGGGTGTGATCACAGAATCATAAAATCATTTAGGTTGGAAAAGACCCTTAAGATCATTGAGTCCAACCGTCACGGAGGTTGATGACTTCCCGGCCCCGTCACACTGCACAGATAAGACTTCAGAAGTTGTATGTTGCATTCTACTGCATATCTACACCATTATCAGCATCTTGTAGCAAGCCCACTTGGCAAGGTCAGGAGATTTGGCCTAGTGGCTTTAGAATAGGTAAGGAAACCAAAGACTATGGCCAGATACATCCACAGAAGCTCATGACTTTTTTCATGTTTTTGTTAATAAAGAACATGTGTCTGAAAGGTTATCTAGCACTAATCAACTTAAAGGTTGTCCTATCCCTGTTCTAGAAGAACTGTATAATGTCTAATTGTATAGCAAGGCTAACTTGATGTTAGGCGTGGTCATTTAAATATTATTCATTGTTGACCACTTTTGCATATATCAGTTTTTACCTAAATGCTTACACACCCATACACATACACACTCATATATATACACACAAATAATGTATTCTTTATGGTTGGATAGCAAAAACCATAAATTAAAATGCTGTGAGGCTCCCTTGTATTTCTAGATCTGTAAAATATTAATTTCAAAAATTGCAAAATATCCAAAATACGCAGGGGAATATAGGATCCCTAAAGTTCAGTCTTATTACTCGCTGCTAGCTAGGCCTGTTCAGAAAACCAGGACTCTATTTTGTGTGAAACATGCAGGTCACCATATTTCATTTCTCTGTAGAATTAAATCAAAATACAACCTTCTCCATGAAAGTTTTCATGAAAAAAACAGACTCACAAGACATCTGGTGTCCCCATAAGGTGACGTGGACTCTCTAGTTTGGATGAGGGACTTGAATCTCAGTCTCTGATATCCCAGGCACTCTTACATTCCTTCTGGATGTGAGAAACTTACTCAGCAGCTTCATCTAGGTACTGCTGTGTTTTAGCAAAACGTTCCACGATGATGTTTTTTGATGAATCTGCAATTCTGTGAAGCATTTCACATTGAAGGGCTTGTTCAGTTGGACAGCAAATGCTTTATTCTGGTTAGTTCTTTAGATGACCTCATTGGACACACCCCTTTTCTGTCCATGGGTACCACCTCCACTTTAGTACATCTCTGGGAGGAAAGATCATAATCACATGAGAGACGCAATGGGAATTTCTGGATGTCTGAAATCAATTGAACGTGTGTGGGAACCTCTTAGGATCCAAGTGGATCTGCCTGCCGATGCAGTTCCCCCTCTAAAGTCCAAGATCTTCAAGGCCAGGGAGAAGGTTCATCAGCCATGTACTGCCACCATGGTCCTCCAAGCCCCACCAGCTGAAACCACTCTGGATTCTTAGCAGCTGACAAAACTCATCCTTATGTTATACTGAACATAGTAAAGAGCAGGACTTTTGTGAACAGCTGCTTGGGGGAAGGAGGTGAGCGAAGACCTTTGCTTTTTTTTTGTGAGTGTATCGCAGCTGCTGGCAGGTCTCTGTTCACAGTTGACAAAGGAGCAGAGGAAAACAGAGGTTGTTGCTTACAGAGGGGAGGAGGCCTGTGTCTGCATCTGCAAGGGATTGGGAATCCAGGGATTATTCACTGCAGCTGCGAGCTTTATCATGGGCAACTTCAGCAGAAAGAGTTTTCCTACTTGCCAAAAAGATCATCGCCGAGTGTTTAGTTGTCCCTAGCTGTACTGAGTGAAGCAGAAATGTCATGATTTCTTTGATCAACTGTTCAAAGGAGTACTCGAAATGCTGAGGTTGTTTGCAGACTCATTTTCGGCTGAACCTAAGGAAGGTAAGGGCAGACCTTGCTCAGAACTGATAGTTACCATGTGGTGATTCGCTCTCCTAACAAGCTTCCAGACAGAAAAGTGAGGATTTTCTCTATGAAGCTGCCAAATCACAGCTCCCCTAAGTCAAGTGAGAGAGCTGCCATTTGCATAAACCACTTCGGAAGACCTATGTGTGAAGAGGTTTTTTTTTCTGGTCTGAATCTGACCAAATCAGAACATTGCAACTGCTCAGCAGACTCATTCAAATTCCTCTGGCCATCTCAAAGGCAAAGCTGTCGGTTTGAGAGGAGCTAGGGAGAGATTTCCCATTGACATCACTTTCCTGGCTGTGACAGGAAACCACGATGTCTTTGTTGTTCGGGTGTTTAATGCAGTCAGAGCAGTCAGTAATAAAAAACAACTCTGTGTACGTATCACAGACCAAAATTCTGTGCAATTCTGTGCAGTCCTCAGGCTCCCTCCATGCACTGCTGTCAAAGTCATGCACCTCTGCTGGGCAATTCTAAAATATGTCCTTTTTTTCTATGAAATATCATTGCCTATGGCTTTTCCTGAAGATAGAGAGAAGATTTCTCCTCTCTAAGGACCTTCACAGAAAGCGAACATTGCAAAACAAGAATCCAGGATTACTGGATACAGGATACTGCCTCCAGGGACTCTAAATCACACCTACCTGTGGTGCACTGCTGCCTTCACTGAAATACTTTCTCAGAGCTCAGGTGTTTTACTACCACTGCTAGTGGGAATCCTCCCAAGCTTTCTCCTTTGCTGTGTGACTTAGCCAGCTTTTTTTAGAAAGGCAGATTTGCAAAACAGTTGCGCTTCTGAGGGCAATGTCTGCACTCTTGGTTAGATCCAGTCCCAAAGCCTACAGACAGTACTGTCCTTATTGTAAGACTGGGCCTACTGTGGGACTGGCCCCACAGTGCATCCATCACTAACCCCCTCGGCCGTGCCCCAGGCAATGGTCAGCACTGTGCCAGGAAGCCCTCCACAGTCTTGGAAAACCACCTCAGCTCCCTTTTGGAGAAATACTGAATAGGATGTGCGTTCACTTTTTGACACAGTAAGTAGAATTTAATTGCCTCAGCATTGGTGTTTAGGGCTATTTGAGATGCCCTGGCCAGCACCACCTGGGCCCCAGCAGTTGGAGAGCACAGTCTCCCATCAACTCTCCTCCCATCAACCACCAGTTGATGTCCTGGGGTCTCAGGGTCTCTCAAATGGCACTAGACACCTAGGGTTTGGAAACCACACTGAGCTGGCTGGTGACTTCCCTAGGAAATTTCTAAGGGGGTTTAGGTCACGCATCTAAATGCTTAAATAGAGGCTCGTGGTTCAAGGCTGGGCTACCCGTTTTCTCAAAAGATTTGGAAGTGATTTTGCTGTCTGACTTGATTTGTAAATACAGACAGTAGTGAGTGCATCTGCTTACACGTGTGAATGTTCATCTTGTTCTCTGTCTGTCTGTCAGTGAGTGTGTGTGTACTGGCCCCAGCACACAGATGACACTCAACAAGCACCAAAAGCAGGTGGAGATAGTGCAGGTCCTGGCTTGGTTCTAGATCCAGATCTTAACTCCTTCAAAGTCAGGAGGTGCTGGGGTCCAAGGTTTTGCAGCAGACAGAGCCCTGCAAACCTCAGCTTCACTTGCTCCCTCCTGCTGCCTCCCACCCTGGGGCGGCAGAGGAAAGCAGGGAAAGCTGACTTTGCCAATTGGGAACAGCCATGCACAAGGGGAAAGTTCCTCCCTGGTCCCTGCAGGGGAGTTCGTGTGTACGCTGGTGCAAGAGGTCTACTGACCTCAATCTTTATGTGCCCAGCTCCAAGTGTAATTAATTGACATAAAATTATCCAGCCATTTTTCAAATCCTGACCCATTGTTTAAATCAGTGACCTCCTGTAGTACCAAATTCCACAGGTTGACTACATACTGTGTGAAGTAATATTTCTATCCATTTACTAGCCATTAATTTCTGGCCTTTGGGAAATCTGAAATATGTATGATCATGTGAAGGATCGTGAGCCATTCATAGTTGTGTGTTGTGCGAAACACATTTGCTCGTTTAACTAACTCCCAAGCTCATTTGGCCCTGACTTGAGCACCAGGCAAGACAAATCAGCCCAGAAAGCAAGAGAAATAGCAAGAAGCAAGCTGCCAGCTGTTAGATGAGCAAACGGGGACCTACAGAGATTCCCAGAGCCAAATTCTTATCTTATTTATGCTAGCATAAATCTAAAGTAACTGCACTGAATTTTTCTGGATTTACCCTTCTGTAAAAGAGATCAGAATCTGACACTCGCTTTGGAAACTTCCTTCCTCCAATTTCCATTCTTGCTAGAAACAGAATGAGACACCGATGTGCCACAGCTTTTTCAAATATTTCTTTACAGAAAAGGATCAAATAACCAACAGTTCGGGGGGGGGGGGGGGGGGGGGGGAGGAAATCCTTTGCAAAATTTTCAATAATCAAAATAAATCTCACAATTTTACAAATCCAGAGGTTGCAATGCCGAGAGAACTAGCCAGAATTAAAGTTTTAAGTGTCCTTTTTCTCTTTGTCTGGCCCATACAAGTATCTGCTGTAAAGTGCAGTTGTGGGTCTCGGCTGATCCTGTGGAGCTGAATCTGATGGGCGGGAAACGCAGACAGCAGGAACGGAGATATTGCAGATGAAAGGGAAAGAGTTGCAGGCAGGTTTGAGTGTGCACCAGAAGTGCAAATGCTCACTCGTTCTGTGCTTTTTCCAGTCTTCGCATCGTGCCTTACGATCGTATCATAAGGCTGCTGCGAGAGAGAAGCAAAACGCAAATGTTGCAAAAGAAATACGGGGCAGGCTCCAATGCTGACTTGTGTAATAACATGTTGTTACAAACCAGACCGTGCTGAAAAGAATATTACTGCTTCCCTCATTTCTAGTAAAGCCCCCAGCTTCATTTTTCTAACACATACTATTTTATTGCCAGGGCATTTTATGCAAGACATGCCTGACTTGCAAAAGTAGTCCGGAAAAGTTTCTTAAATGATTACCTTGCAAAACATTCCGGGACATTTAATTGAAATGGCATCACCCTGTTTTAAAACATTGTAGTGTTAAATAAACTTGACCTGTAGCACCGAAGCACTCATTTTTCTCCAGCTACGTCATACCCTTGAAATGCATACGTACATATATAACGCCCTGACTTCTCCAGCTGACAGACAAACACAAGCCCTCATTTAAAATTAATGATGCTCCCACCTTTCCTCAGGTCACAGAGACTGATGGGGGAAGAGGCTCTGAGAAAGAAGTGCCTTGATCTTAATTACCAATGGAAAATGAGATGGAACGAGACAGGTATTTTAAGCACACACTCGTGCTGTCAGTGCAGCCCCCACTTCTGCAGGTACAGAGCTCTGCCTGCAGCCCCCCGGCTGGCAGTCAGCCCTGCAATGGGGGGGGGGGGGGGGGGGACGGGACAAGAGCGGGGCAGGAGGGTCGCACTGGGGATGTGGGGATCAGAGCATCCCTGTGCGACACAGGGCCAGGGACAGCAAGGGGAGAAGGTTCCCGGCAAGACGCGGGGCAAGCCAGGAGCGCTCACCATGGCCCAGCCAAGGCGTGCGTGTCCTCCACCTCCCCCTGCCCCTCACTGGGGCTGCAGGGGTCTCCCGCTGCCTGCCAGGGCCATCTTATAACCCTCACAAAGCTTGGTAGGGCAGAGTCCTTTGTCCCTCCTCCTATGCCAGACCCTGCCGGCCGTCACTCCTTCAGTGAGCATTTTTTGGGGGTCAGAACTAAAGGAGAGGAAGGCGCAGCTCAGTGCAGTTACCCAAATCGCGTAGCTGTGCTGTGAGGACCAATAAAACTATTAGCTGCTGGCATCGAGCCAAGAATCCATTAATGACAGACTGGTATCTCTCCAGGAATGTAAAATGTTTTGCTAAATAAACATTAAAAGCAGGAACCATTCAACTTCTGTCACTAGGTAGAACTCCAGTGTGATTCTACCCCAAGGAGGAACAGCCAGGAGGTGAGCAAGAAAACTTTATTTCACTGATAAAAAAACTATTTAGTACCAGGAGGAGCCAGCGAGATGTGTTTTATAGTGCCTTACACAGCGTGATGAATGAGGCTCAGTGCTTTCATGGGATCAAGTCACTGACTACGCGGAAGGGAAAGGAAGGCAGCGAACTGTGCCGGCAGAAGGCTCCATCATGCAGGATGATACTCAGAAATCAGCTCACCAAATTCTACATGTTATTCTGGCTACACAAGCAAAACTGAGAATGAATGAAAGGAATAAGTTTGCTAAAACCCTGCTAGGTTTTTTGGTTTGGGTTTGGTTTTTTTTTTTTTTATGTGGGGATCACTGCAGTTTGCTTGCCATGCTACAGGTGGGAAACGTGATGAAAAAAAATATACAAGTTAACATTCCCTTCCCCCAGCACAAGAAATGTCCATTACCGGATGGCCCATATGAAGGTCCTCCCAGTGCCAATGTGTGAGATCTCCACTGGGGGCAGAAATTACTATTCTTTCAGCCAGCTCTCCACTCTGGACCCCAAAGAAGGTCCATGCCAAAAGCATAACACTGTGGCACCATTCTGCTCTTATTTGGGGTTTTCCAGTGAGAGAGACCTGAAAATTGGAAATAAGGACATTTACATTCCCACAATCCACAAGGAGGCAACTTACACCCACATAGCTTGAGACACAGAAGGAATCCTTCTCTTGGGATTCAGGAGGAGAAGAAAAAGCATGGTTAGATAGCTACTTCCTACAGGTTATGCCATTGGAAGGATTATGGTGTACAGCAGGTGGAAAGCACAGTAGATACTAACAAGGCTAAGGGGAGACTTAAATAGCGGGCAGCTAAAGAGAAAAACACATGGCAAGAAATTTTGAAGACTATCAGTGGCAAGACACTTGTAAGAAAACCTGTGGCTCTCCTAAACCCATGCAGAGCCAAAATCATTGCAGGGAAGTAAAAAATATGTATATGCTGCCAGCTACAGCATTGCATAGAGATAAGAGAGCCCAAAGTATGTTGTGACGGCCGGTGTAAGCTACTCTCACCCTTCTTGGAAAGAGGATGGGATTTCTCACAGAAACTGAAGTCTGTGGTGGCAATACTGGGTGCAGTCTCAGTGCTGGCCAGGGGAGACCCAGCTCCAGGAGTCCCACCGGGACTGTGCAGCTCTGTCTCCAGAGAGCCTGCGGAGCAGAGTTTCTCTTGCTCTGCAGCCTGGGGGACAAGCTGTCCATTTGACAACTGGTGCCCCAAATGCACACAGCCTTTTCCATTCAGGTGTCTGCCCCACAGAAGGCACCTCTTTGGTCAGTTCAACCCCAAACTCTTAGATTGTCAGCCCAGATCTGCAACTATTCCCACAACCTTGACAAATCTTCTCTTGTCTCTTGTTCCCATCCTTTGTAGAAAAAAAAAGACTTCGAAATCATCTTTTTACCCCAGATAGGGTCTTGGTCTTCCCGTGCAAACTTGAAATTAGAGACTGCACAGAAACTGGTCTGAAGTTGAAGCAGGTGGACGTGTACAGCTGAAGCAGCAGGCTGTGTGCAAAACCCACCTGCAGGACTCCAAAGCCAGCACAAGAGGCTGTTTGAGGAGCGTACTCAAGCCACAAGAAGGCAGAAGGAGCTACTTTGCTGGGGGATAACACAGCCTGCCATCCCCAAAGGCAGCCTGCTGCTGCCAGGGATGAGGGGAGGAGCTGCTGCTTGAGCAGAGGTTGAGAGGCAGTGGCCTTGGGGGGGTTGGGGGAGGTTATTTGCAAGGGGACAGGAGGGAAAAGACTCAGAAGGGGAGCAGCGCAGGGTCTAGATCAAGTCCTGTGGCTATAGAAAGGGGACCCTCCAGGGCTACAAGGTGCAGATCACTTTGGGCTAGAGGCAGGGGTTAGCCGAATGCTGACGCTTGGTCCTTGAAATTTTACTCCCCCCTTTGCTCTCTGTTGGCTTTTACAGAGGATGCTCATCTGCACAGACACGTACCAGTGGGCTTGACTACAGCTACATCTACGCAGGGAGAAAACGGTTTAGAGCCAGATCCTCAGCTGCAGTAAATCAGGCAGCTGTGGACTTAGGCCAACAGAGACCATGCGTGAGATCTCCCAGTTTCTTCTCTCAAACTGTTATGTTAAACTAAACATAAGATTCAGTAGCTCCATATCTTTGCCTTGTTTTTGCACTCTGACATTTTGTCTGACTTCACGTGCCAGGGTAAATACAAGAAAGATGATCACACCACAATTGCATCCAAATTGTCAGTGACTCACCCACTCAGGCAACTACCTCTGTAAGGAAATATGGGGATAGTTTTCACCTCTCACTGTTTCAGGAAAGCAGAAGCATAATCCATGTGGTCTTGCACAGATATCATCCGTGGAGGAAGATCTTTGTAATTCCACACCCCAGTGTGTGGGATCTAAGAGCTGCAGGTACAAGGAGGTCTGAGCAGCCATGCCCAGGGGCCATCTCTCTTGAAGCTCAGCGGTGAAGAGGTGCTGCCACCCTACAGGGCACTGCCAGCATGGCACCACCTGATGCTGGGACGGGAATGCCAAGACCCGGCAGTCCCCCTCTTCCTGGGGCTTCTGCAAGGACATTGGTGATCTCTGTGTCATCTTGAGCCACCTGAAGGCTGCTGTCACTTGTTTGGTAAATTTTGCAGAGCTCGGTGGACTGTGTGAAGTGTTGGTAGGAGGTGCATTGCTGCTGCCCTTTCCATAAGTATACCAGGGCAGAAGTGGCTGTTACACAGCTTGTTCCAGCAACACAAAAGGATCCCCTGGTACCACAAGCACCTTCCACTGATGAGGCATGCCAAGTAGCAAGGTGCTTTGCATAAATAGACACAAACATAGAGTAGCCTTTACAGCATTGGAGGTGTCTCACCTGGGAATGAGAGAAGAACCATGAGTGCTTTGGCACACCGTGACCTGGGACCAACCACAGCCACCCTTGTGAGGGCAGCCCCCATCGCCTGCTGCACCCAGGAGAGCACCCTGCACCCCAGCCCATTCCTCTGGGACTGGTTAAACTGCCTTTTATGCCCTTTTGACAACCTCTCAGGTGCCTTGCATGAAAAACACCAGCACTATATAAGGCTCAGAGCCACCATTAGGCCCCTTGGCTCAGATTCCTTATGGACCCCACCTTCAGTGAGGAAGGGGTTGGAGATGAAAAAGATCCTGGTTTTCGTCCCTGACAGCTTACAAATGGTACGGAAGCATGTATTGGCCTGAACTTCCTAACTCCGTAGAGATAATTCCTGCATACAGCCCATCTAACAAACAGATGAGCAATGGCTGTGGCATCCGAAGGTGACTGGTGGCTTGCTGCTCTGCAGCACTCAGGGGAGGCTCTTTGGTTTTCACATCTGGGCCAAGCTGTTACATTTGTGTGACCTTTCCAAATCAGGGGAACTTTCTGTGAAATACACAGGCAGCCAAATATTTAGGTCTGCAGAGTTACTGTGGGCCATTATTTACTTATCACAAACACATGGCTCAGGAGAGACAGAGCTCTCCAAAGTTTGGCTTGAATGTCAACTCTTCACATTAATGTACTTTGTCTATCATTAAAGAGCAATACTATTTTTCTCCAAGAGCTTAGTCAAAGCTCATTTTTGGTAGAAATGGATATTCAATTCCATCATCCTAAAGTATTGACTAGGGCTTTCCTACAGCATCTACGTGCCCTAATTCTGGATAATCCTCCCCCTATAAAAGCAGCTCTTCTCCCTGTCACAACACTGCTGAGCACTATTTCACCATAAGGATTAGGGTAATCAAAGCTCATGTTTCCTCGCTGGGTCAATAACAGCACGTTTTCTCCATGCACCACACTTCCCTGCTCTGCACAGGTGACATGATCCCCCCCTTGTAGTAGGCCACAGGAAGACTTGCCACCAGTTGAGCCTTGTATGCTGGCCCTCACCACAACCACGTGTTTCACCTCCTGGGAACCCTCCTCCAGGTGAAAGGTTTCATGCTTGATGCTAAAAGGTTAAAATCATGGAATCACAGAATCACGGAATTTTCAGAGTTGGAAGGGACCTCTAGAGATCATCTAGTCCAACTCCCCTGCTAAAGCAGGATTGCCTAGAGCACATTACTCAGGACTGCATCCAGGCGGGTCTGGAAAATCTCCAGAGAAGGGGACTCCACAACCTCCCTGGGCAGCCTGTGCCAGTGCTCTCTCACCCTCACCGTAAAGAAGTTTTTCCGTGTATTTGAACAGAACTTCCTGTGCTCTAACTTGTGCCCATTGCCCCTCGTCCTGTCACTGGGAACCATTGAGAAGAGCCTGGCTCCATCCTCCTTCAACCCACCCTTTAGATACTTGTACGCCATAATAAGGTCTCCCCTCAGCCTTCTCTTCTCCAGGCTAAAGAGTCCCAGCTCTCTCAGCCTTTCCTCATAAGGCAGATGCTCCAAGCCCTTAATCATCTTAGTTTCCCTTTGCTGGACTCGCTCCAGCAGTTCTCTGTCCCTCTTGAACTGGGGAGCCCAAAACTGGACACAGTATTCCAGTTGTGGCCTCAGCAGTGCAGAGTAGAGGGGGAGAATGACCTCCCTCGACCTACTGGCCACACTCTTCCCTATGCAGCCCAGGATTCCATTGGCCTTTTTGGCAACAATTGGCCTTTTTGGCAACAAAAAAAAAATCGTTTAAGATCTCTTAACTTCATCAACCCCAAGGAACAAATCCAACGCCGGTCGCTGCTGGTTGATTTTTGGGATGCCTGATTTTAAGGGAGCGTGACACACAAAATATTCTGAGCATCAGAGCTGCTAAAAATCAAGTATTTTTTAAAGTGCATTTCAAGCTGGGAACTCAGAAGTGGAAGACCCTAAAATTGCTTTTGTACCTGGCCTCAGTTGCTCAGGGTTGTGCGTTGCTGCAAGCACTCGGAGTTAACCCTTTGCTGTGTAGTAGCCTTTGCACAGCTTCCAGCAGCCATTTTGTCCCCAGGTCACTCCACCGCCACACGAGGGTAGATGCATACACCATGCTTTCCCACCAGGATTTCTCTTCCTCATCCGTTGCTTTCCTCACTTTCAAGCAGATGCTGTTCACGGAGCTCAGAGCAGCCTCGTTACTCTGGCACAGGAGCCATCATCTTCATACGGAGCATCTGCCACCTCAGGAAGGGACACAATCGCCTCCTTCCAGCTTCTCCCCACCCTGAATGAGCAGCAGAGATATCCTCTGTAGGTTCAGGGGACTGCAGAGAGCCAGGAAAGGGACATGGCAACGAACTCTTTGAACTCCCTTCACCAGAGCAAAAGCCTCTTGCTGTGACCAGACACACTGGAGAGCCATGGCCACTTCCACCCTCTACCCCAGGGCCCCCATGGAGACCCAGTGGGCATCACCCAGGGGCACGTCTAAGCCAAAACCCTAAGCAGAGTGTTCATTACACTTAATGACAAATGCTGTGTCTTTTCTGCTCACTCGGCCTTTATAAGCAGCTCCGTCCCTCACACATCTCTGACCACCACCACCGCTTTTGCGTTTTGATTTGATCACAAATATCCAGAACTGTGGCTGTGCCTCATATCCACCACTGCTCACGTAAGTGACATAATATCCTCTGTTCTCCCAGCACAGATAACAGCAAATCCAAAACAGGAGAACTCTGCAAGTTGCTTTCTACCTGCTCTTTTTTAATATTTTTATAAAATTTTACATTTTATATTGTTGATAACACTTTAAAAATCTAATGGTTTTGTTGCCTGTGGAACCCAAACTTTGCCACACTTGTGCACAAAGGGGACAGGAATGTAATTGCATTGAATCTGTTGCAAATTGCAACGAGTAACGACAGAGAGCGTGTTGCAATTTCCACACTCTCCACACAGGACAACGTCGTGTCTTTGTTTTGCTGTTTTTAGTCCTTATTGCAGCGTGAAAAAACTTTTAGAAACACTCGGTATAATTATAGTCCTTGCTGCATCGAGATACATCGCAGGCCACCGCCGGAGCCACCTATGCCTGCCCTCAGGTCATGTACATATTTCTCCGCTTCCCACAGCCTTCTAGGAGGAATCTCTTTGAATTTGTGAAAACAAGGGACGGGTTGCGTCGTGCAAGTTGTGTCAGGTTAGGTCAAGGAGGAACCACCAGCGCGCTGGGGAAAAGCCAGCCCAGCCCTGGGTTTATCGCTCAGGAAGGTGTGCTCAGTGCGGGAAGGTGCGGTCCCTGCTCCCAGGGCCACCATCACCTCACGGGGAGCCCCACGGTGCACCAGGGAGCAGCACATTCGCCTGCACATGGTCCCTGCAGCGCTTGAGACAGCCGGGTCGCCGAGCATCCCCGGCTGCCTCAGCAGCTTCTGCTGACGAGGGGAACAGTGGCTGATGTTGCAAAGAAAATAAAATAAAAACACGCTAGGGTGAGAAGTGTTGCTGGGTGGCTGAGTTTTTAAGACAATGAAAAAGCTTACTTTGTTTCTAAAAAAATAGCTTCAAGTCTTTAGGGCTTTTGCCTTTTGTTATTTTGCTTGGTGCTTGGTATTGAAGCAAACGGAGAAGACAGATGAAAAGACACAGAAAGTGGGGTTTTACCTCCATCCTTGCAAAAGCTTCTTTAATACCAACAGTGAATTTTTTTCATTCATATTTTTTCCATTAATATTTTTTCCAAAGAAAAAATCCCTTTTGCTCTTTTTAGAAACCTGTCTTTTCCAGGTGAAGGGACAAACTTTGCATCACAAAAATGGTAGCCATTTTTATGTAAAAATGAAAAAGCAAAATAGGCACTGGGGAAAGCAGATTTTTTACACGCCAGAGACAACCTCCACCTTTGCTATCATCATTTTCCCAGGCTAGTACTGGGGGGAAAACGTGAATTGATCTACCAAGATTTCAAGGGTACAGTGCTCCAGAACAAAATGTCATTATTGTAGCTAGGAGTGACAAGATATTTGGGATCTGGGTTTGGAAGAGGTGACTAACATGGAAAAAGGCACAACTGGGAGAGGGAGAGGCTGGAGGAATGAGCAGATGCCATCATCTCTGAAGGGGGCCAAGGGACTGTGCCCTGAGAATCCACAACATCCAGTCTGCTCTGGAGCTGCACAAGGTCTTGAAAGCAAAGCTAAGTGCAAAAGGAACAAGAGTCTGCAAAAGAAAAAGCAGAGGGAAGGGTGTGAGAGGGGAGGGTTGTTAGCCCGAGCAGAGAGGGATGGTTATTTACTAGCTGTGCTTGGCTGGGATGGAGCGGAGGGATGTTAGAGCCTGGATGGGTGCAAGGCAGTAGAGCGGGTGATCGGCAGGCAGGGAACGGCAGCGTTGAAAAGGATGGATCACTCCAGGGCAATGGTTTGTACTTGCTTCATTATTTAAAAGTAGGCTGAGGCAGGTAATTACTCATGAGTCTGACCACGAGGTATTTAGCAGTTGAACCACAGAAGAAACTGCACGCACAGCCTACCCCTGCCTGGCAGGAGGCATAAGTTGATGATTAATACAGCTTAAGTCACTTACAGCTCACCTCTCCGTGGGCCCGTTTTCCTCGAGGAATAAGTCTGCCACGTACAGCTCGGCTCCCGCCAGCCTAGGGATGCTGCGAAATGATGCCCGCGCCTTGCGAGGCTACACGGGAGCCAGGCAGAATCGCAGCCCCCTCCGCCCAAAGACACCCATCGCTCCCCTCCGGCTGCTCACCACGGCGTCCCAGCAAGGCTGAGCAAGATGTGGGCTGAGAGTGGGTGCTGCACCCCAGGGGATCACCGGAGCCCATGAGTCAGGGGCTGGTGCCTGGACGGAGCGCTGCACCCAGAGGCAGCATGGGCTTCGTTTCCCGCGGGGGCAGGAAAGGAGAAGGTATGGACATGCCAGTCCAAAGTCACAGCCCTGCAAAGCGGTCCAGCCTGTTTGCACACGTTGGCTTCTCAACATGTACTTGGGGGTGCAGAGCTCAGCAATAGCTTTTTTTTCCGGTTGTACTTTGCCTGTTGTGACAACAGGATGGCTTAATTTTGAACAGCACTATGAAACCAGTGAGATAGACGTAAGTACTAGCTGATACTGAATACCAGGAATGACCTGTCTTTTATGTCCTCTCACTGTTCTGGTAGAAGCCTACCAGAATGCAGGACACATGTTTTCCAACTCAATAGCAGGTATCCAGCTGGAGAAATGTGTTTCCCTGACTTATGGCCATATGCTACATATCCCACTTCAACATATCATATCATGTTCCATCTGCACAGAATTTGACACTGCATAAAACAATCTGCTTTGAATTTGAATGCATATACTTCCTCGCACAAAACAAAACCCTCTTGCTTCGAGGCTATGAGTCTAGATGCCCATGAGTTTCTGGTGCCGCAAGCAGAAAAGACCAGAACCAAAGCTGTAGCGAGGAGAAAGCATTACCACTGGGCTGTGCCATCTGAAAGAAATTCCGCCTTCACGCCAAGGAGATTGTCCTGGTGATTGCTGAGAGTGGACAGAGCAGAGCCCAGAGCAAGAAATAGGAGCAGACATGCCGGGGCTACCAAGCTGTACAAAGCATGATATGTAGGAGTACATCGTTCGGGCTTTCTCTAAGCTGCTCCAGCCCTTTCCCATCTGTAACAGTGCAATACTTTAAAAGCAGCTAGAGAGTAGATGTCTCAGCAATTTCTAATACTACAGCACCCAGAAGTATAGAAAAATTCAGAAAATTTTCATGCACGTTGAAGACAGCTTCTCCCTGCACAGACTAACTGCTATGACAAGCCAACCGGGCAACACAGAGTGTTTTCTGTTGTTTTTCAAGAAAATATGAATGCTTTCAAATTATTTGCCACATTTCTAATGGCCCCAAGGTGATCCCGTCTGCCTCACCCCCACAGGCATTCAGCCTTCTCCTAAGGATTCCCATTCCTCCTTAGGAAGAAACGTGAAGTCAGAAGTACCCAAGAAGTCATTAAATGATGAAAACTTCTCCTTCTTTATTTCCTCTTTCTCTACCAAAATGTTTCAGCCAGCCTTGCCATAGCTGCTTTACGTTTGGTGGCTTTGCTGCCTGTTTCCTCAGTGATGAATTTGTTTGCGTTGCCTCCCAGCAGACCAGCCTTTGGCAGAGGTACCTCCCAGGTTAAATAGGTTTTTAGACTCTAGTCTAAAAGAACAAAAAGAAACAGCAACTGAATGATAGAGAAGGGTCAGAACAACTTCAGCACTGCTAATGAAGGGAGTCTGCTCACAGGGTTTGCTGTTAGGTATCGACAAAAAGGGACAGAAGTACGTTTTACAGAATTCCAGTTCTGGCTGAAGGTAGTTGTTTATTTCACTCTACAATAACAGAACAAAGCAACTAACGTTTGGGAGCCTGTGGCATACTGGAGGCTGATGATCTTCACTAGAGAAAGCCGTACGTGAAGGGTTGATGGGCAGGCACGCTGTATTCAGTTCCCGGCTGTGCCGAGGGCCTGCAGACACATCCGAGAACCGCTTCCTCTCAGGTCTGAAGGATTTCTGGATCAAGACAGACCAGAGCTTTCTGTTGCTTTTATTTGGCTGATCACAGTAAGATCCAAAACGCCTCTCCAGAGATCTTCATCTGAACCAATATGGATAGTAAATGACAAACAGAACAGCAATGCCAAATTAAAACTCTTGAAGACATAAAACCCAGTCTCTGAAAAGTATTTGGGAGCCAGCTGCAGGACACAGCAATGCTGGGCGCAGAGTATCTGCTGGAAAGCGGAGACAACTGGTTTTAGGCAGATTGAGGTTTGGGACTTTTTTGGACAGCATAATCATCAACAGCAGATCATGCCTGGTGAATTCACAGAAGCCCATCAAAACAGCACATTGTTGTCATGCCATGAGCCATTGTCTGGTTTATGATGGCAACAAGAGACTCTTGCCCAGCGCAGGACTCCACCGGAGTGGGAGCGAACAAAGGGTCTCTCTCATTCTGAAGCATTCAGTTGGCTGTATTAAACAGAATGCCTTATATAAAGTTATGGGGGACATTTATTCCACTCTGCTCAGTACTAACGACATCCCAGCAGGAGTACTGTCCAGTTTAGGTGCCACAATAGGCATCGCAATAAATCCCCTTTTTCCCACTTTAAGAGCAAAATTCAGGCCTGTATTTCTCAAGGGAGTTAATTGCAGATGAGTGCATAACAGAGTTTTTAGGAGTACCATGGCATCCAGTTCTCCCTGGTCTCAGGCATGTTATGATGAAAAGAGGTTGTGGTACTGCAGAGAGTGCTCCGTGCACTGAGCCCCCGGGAGCTCCACTCCTTTCTCTTCCACTGGTGAAAGACCGAGCAAGGCCCATCCTGGTAGACATATCTTAAAATGTTTCTCGGAGCATATAAAGAAGGCAAAGAATGCCTCGTCTGTGCACCACGAGCTGCCCGGTCTTACATATGAATCTGTTGTGCGCGGATACATTTAGGTGCCAGGCCCTGTTACTCAGTCTGCAGTCAGCAGACCACCAACGATCCAGAAGAAATCAGAAAATGATCTGCAAGAGCGTGATCCCTGAAACTGGACACAGAACTTTACCTAAACCCTCATCAGTCCAAAGCAATATGGAGCATTTCCCACATCTCACATCCCAGTTATTACACCCTGGAATATCCTGGGCAACAGCATCATTTATTACCTTATATCCAGAATTCATTCCCCTATAAAGCCCCCATTCTTTCTTGCCGAATGACCGCCTAGCCAGATTTTGCATCTCATGCCTGAGGCTGTCCTTCCTTAAGTGTAATATTTTGCACTTGTTGCTGTTACATTTCACTGTACTTATGTCAAACCACCCTTTTAATGTAGCAAGAACATTTGGAAACCCATTTTCTTAAGTGCTTGAGTTACATTTCACTCCTATCAAAGAAAAAAATTAGACTAGTCGGATATGATTTGTTCTGGATACATTCATGTCATGTTTTAACCACGTTATCACTCTGCAGTTGCTATTATATGAAGCACTTGAATTTTTTGCAGTATTATTCAAAGTATTTGAGACATCTGAGACAGGTTGGCCGATCTGTAATTTTTGGTACCTCTGAATTCTTCTGTGTGTTCTTAAATACACTTGTTAATATTTCAGAAATGAAATAGTTCTTTAATTATATCAGGGAAAGCATCCCCAGGACTTCCTGCTTTGAGTACATGCACTTTATTCAAATGTTCTTTCACTTCTTTTCTGTGGCCTGAGTTTCAATTCCCTTGCTAGCACTAAGTGTGTTCAGCCTATTGTATCAGGTGTCCCCTAATTGCAAAGAAAGTGTTTCACACATCAGCCCGCTCTGTCGTTTGTCCTTTGTTCACCAACCCCGAGAAGCGACAATCCTTCTCCTTCTTTTCCTCTCATTTCTTTTTCTGGTCCCTTTTGTATTCCTTATACGTCAGCCCTTCTTTTTTACTTTTCCTGGTACAGTGTCTTTCCTTACTTTTTGTATGATGGGTATTTGTTGTCAGATAACCAAGCGGCTCCTGACTCAGCCCCCCTGATTTCTTCCAACGCTGTCCTCCCTGCCAGCAGGATAGCTTCCTACCGGACCTTTAAATAGGGATTTTTTCCAAACGTCCTGTTTCCTTAAGCTCCTTTCTCCTTTCAGCTCCTCCCTGCAGAACCTTCCCTATCAATGCCCCAACGTGAGGAAATCTGCCTTACAGGAGTCATTTGGTCTTGCTCTCCTCCTATCAATCCTCCTTTTCCACAGACACATGAGCTCCAACTGCCTTCTAGCAAGTTCCTTTTTATTAGTCATATCTATCATAGCCTTATCTGGCCATGTCTCCCATAACTGCCTCCGCTCTTTGAAACAAAAAGTTGTCCCAACACATTCCAAGAACTTGAGGAACTGTCTGTGCTGGGCTGTTGGGTTGGTTTTTTTCCTTACAGCAGATATCTGGTTAGATAATGTCCTCTACCTCATATCCTCAGGACACTCCCATTAGTTGCTAAAAAAATGTGACATCGACCTCCACCTCCTCATTAAGTAATCATTAGTAGAGCTTTACAGTTCCTCTCTATTTTATCTCCAACAGCTCTGACTCTTCCCTCTTTCTGGCCTTCTACACATTCCTAATATACCAGGTAATACTCTTCCCTTTTTTCCTGCCTGTCCTTCCTACACAAATTATACTCTCTCTGCTAATATCGAAGTGCTGCAATTTATTCCACTGAGCCTGTGCGATGCTGATTAAACTGTAGCCTTTGTTGTGTCCCAAGACTTCCAGTTCTTCCTGTTTATTCTCCATCCTCTTAGCATTAGTGTAAAGACATCTCAGATGTTTGGCAGTTTGCCCTTACATTATCCCTTTTGTTCTTCTATGGCCCTCTTGCAATTTCCCACTTCCACTCTAGAAATGAGTTGTCAACCAGACCTCCAGTTTTCTTATTCACCTGAGGTCCTTCCTGCCCACCCTGTTGAAAACTGGTGTCCTAGGAGTCTTCTCACTTGTTCTTCTCTAGTAATAAAATTCTCACGTTCTGAAAAACGTTTTTTTCACTGATTAAACAATGCTCCATAGGACAGAAATTCTCCTAAGAGTCTTCCTAAAAAGTTGCTAGTAGGAAAGTGGTTTTATGGGATACAAGTCCCCAGTCCAATTCCAGACTTCTCAGTTCCAGAGAGAGGGTTGGTGGTGTACATAGTTTAAATGAACACTAGTTTTGACAAAATGCTGGCACATGGGCAAATATATGGTCCCATACTCTGCGTCAGGCTGATGTCGTGCAAAATTAGCTCTGGTTACAACCTTGGGAGAACCCTTTCTAATTCCCAGCAGTACGATCCACTAAATAGTAATGTATATTAGCTAAGACAGTGGTACTTTTCAAGGCTGCAGTCATCAAGGAATAGGCAGATGATGAGCATAGCAGGGATAATATGTTGACTCTCCTCCCTCGCAATTATGAACAGCTGGAACAGCCTCATTTTACAACAGGTCTGACACTGCAAAGAAACAAGAACAAATATTTGGAAATCTAATCGTGTAATATAGCTGAACGCTGACAAGAGGACCCCGCTCTAAGGGAGTATACTCCTTTATAGCACATGGCTGCTCTGCAAAAGAACAAATTACATGCTATTGAAATCTACTGTCCTGCTGCCCAGCCTCTGGATGACTGACGAAGGGGAAGTTCAGTCACTCGACTTCCTCAAAGCTTCAGATGTGCTTCTGACGCAAAGACTAAGAGGTTATGAAGGAAGATGTTTCATACAATGTGATCAACTGTCCCTGAAATAGCGTCTGAGGTTAAACATTGAGGTGCAAAGAATAAACATGTTTGTTTTATACATTTCAATAAACAGACTGACGTCTCATCTTCATGGAGATAATGAAGAGGAAGATTGGATCTACTCTTCGGGGGGTGGGGGGGGTGGGGGGGTGTGTGTCCACCATTTTCCCACGAAAACCATTTGCAAAAATACACCCGTCCCATAAATCAATGTAAGAGGGAGTCTGCAGGCCAAAAAGGAGGAGCAACCCTTACAAAGTAAGGGCTTAAGACCACGTTATTTTTTTTTTTTTTCATTCAAATACTAAGAATTTACTTGTTCCAATACATATCGATACTTCAAAGATGAGTCAGTGGTTTTCTTGTGTTTGAGCAACACAGCCAGTGCGATGGATGAATCGTGTAACATCTGCTGATATGTATCACACCATCAGCCAGACCGACTTCAGCTGTCTTCTGTCTGCTGATGTCTATTCCCACTACTTCATAGATTCTGCTCCCTCTTCTGGCCAGCAACATAATAAAAGAAATCATTTCCCCTTTTTAAACATGATTTTGAGCATGGGGAGTTGAGAAATGGAAAAGAAAATTCATATTACTTTGGCAGGACAAAGAGATCCAAGCTGCGCATCCGCTGAATTTCCATATTTGGATTTCTTTGTAACAAAGGCTTGCAGTATTTGTGGTAAAAGCTGAAAAAATAATTACTGGTATTTTTTGTTCAGCTCACTGGTTAGTTCTTGGGGGGAGGGTGGGAGAGAGAGAAAGGGAGGTGCAAGGAAGGAAAGACCGTCGCTCAGCTTTGCTCTATCTTTTCACTTCTCCTTCTCGGCACTGTACTGCTCCTTCTCAGTTTTGCGCAAAAGAATATTGCAGACCTAAAAAAGGAAATGAGCAGAGATCCCATCTTTAGGAAAAACAGACTTGCCAAAATGGGCTCAGATAATGGTATATTAGCTCTAGCACCGAGAGCACGTGCTCAGAAAGGCTGGTGTTTCCTCTCTTTTAGTAAGTAAAATCCAAAAGGTTTGTCTCCAAAGCAGATACTGCAGATTCTGACTCTTTTTGCCTCTTTTCAGGTCCTCTCATTTCCCTTGGAGGTTAACAAGCACAGACCAGAAATTTGGGAAAAAGGATTTTCAAGCCTTTTCTGGCCATTAAAGATGTCACCAAAAATTCAGCTAATGTAGGAGAAGGTACAAACTGCTCTGGACTGTACATCCAAGACAGCAAAATCTTCTCTGTTGCTTCTTTGAGGAGATATTTCTTAGGCCTCCCACAGTTGAGCTTTGTCTGATGAAGCTCCCCAAAGCCACGTCTGAGGCGAAGCAGAAAGGACAGCTCAGTGACAGGACAGCTTGCTACCAAGGGTGCGATGTACAGGCTTGCAATAGAAGCGATACTGGTTTTTACAAGGAAAGAAAATTGGATTGAAAATCTCAGTGTATGGTTTCAGCCAAAGCATTGTCTGTACATGTGATAATTCATTTGCTCACTGGACATTCAAACAGAGATGATGCATTCAGCCTTTGCTATCTGTGAATTTTGTAAAATTTCAGATTTTTATGTTGTGTTCATTTCTAGTTGACAGTGTCTTATGTATCTTGATTACTTTTCCTCAGAGACCATATTCCAGCCTTTTCAGACATCATCGTTCCATTGCTTTCCTTCATAAAAGAGGGCGGGAGCTTGATCCATAGCTGAAGACAGAACTGGTGCGGTCGGAGCAGCAATCAAAGTTCACACTGGACAGAAAACCGCTAGCTGCACCCAGTGAACTGGGCTTTAAACCTAAAGCTCTTGTTAAAGCTGCTATTTCCGAATCTACTATTAGTCATGAACTTGAAACATGAGTAAGCGCTACAAAAGAAATATTCCTCTGGAAGTTGTACCAGCTCTAAGGCTGGACTCTTCCACAGGTGTCTCAGCTGCTGCCATTCAAACACTCGGGCCCGATTCTGCAATCCTTTGTTCGAGCACCCGTCCGAGGGGGTGAAAGTTGGCCCGAGAAAAATGTGTGAGATCAGATCTTGTGATATGGTAAAAAAAAAATCCACTTTCCATGAAAAGAACCTTGTTTCCAAACACATTCCACAAGGTGAGCAGCTCTTTCAGCCCTTCTGCATATAAGATGAGGCTTTCTCCCCCCCGCCTCCCCCCTCGAGAGTGGGGCTCAGAGCCCCCCCGCTGCCTGCACCACCTTCTCCGCACGCATCGTTGCGAGAGAGGAGGGGAATCCTTCTCTTAGTGAAATACCTACTCATTGAATAGTTCTTCATTATCTAAGAGATAGCCAGGAAAAATTTAATAAATATATTACCCATTGCATCAAAATAAATATCATTTATAAAACATTCATTGTCTTTTGCTTGTCATCATCAATACAGTGTATATAAATGTGCCCAGTACAGATGAGATTTACAAAGGTTTGCCTGAATTTTTTCCCTTAACGCATTCTCCCACTTACAGTAATCATCGCATAAAATGCATAAAAACATAATGCAGCTTTATGCCACTGGCATAAACCGAAGACGAAACTAAAGATCTTGTGAGAGTACAAAAGTCTTCAGATAGGAGGAATGGCTTTAAGTACGTCTTAAAGTGGCACTTGCTCCAACTCAACGCTGCAGCATTTTAGAACTGGAGCCAACGTTTACTTGAGAACTCAGAATTACTTAACCAAATAATAGAACATATAAAAGCAAGCTGACTTTTTGGAAAAAAAAATGTTTAATAATACAGTAATAGTTGTAGTATCGTCCAGTAAAGGTGTATTGTAAAAATGTTCTGAATATTAATTTACCTCAGATAACTTTAGAGTTGTAAATACTTGCATTATAGTGAGGTAGACAGTAAAAAAAAAAGTTCTTTTCTCCATTATTAGCACAGAATTTAAATCTTGTAATAATATCTTAAGGAAAAGATAATGTTAAGTAAGGATGAAATATTTGATTAATGCTTAATTCTGTACAACTCAAATATAAACTTTTAAAAATATTAGAAATTATAACATTTCGAGTGCATATAATGTTTTGTACATTAAAAAAAGAAATGCTTGTTGTTCATCTCCATTTTGCACTTTTCAGTCTGTTTAAATAAACAAATATTTACAACTTTTATATGAACAACAGTGCATCCAAAGCAAAATGTGCATTTTAAATTATTGCTCCTGGTCGAGTCTTTTTATTAGCATTTTATATTATTATTCTCTTCTCTTTTTTTATTTTTTTTTCCACCAGTTTGTAGCTCTGCGAAACCAGATAAGCCAACAATTCTAGAAATCAGTGGGGCAAAGCCTGAAAGTACGAACATAATAGTTACGTTAAGAAAGGGCTAGGCATGCTTCGAAGTGCACTTTCCTCAGGTGAAGCCACAGCTGAGACCAAAGGTGGGAAAGAAACAGAAATCTTACACAAAACGCCTTTTCCAGCACATCATTTGCGTGTAATACTGCTGCAGGTTGCGAGGGCTGCCGAGCTAGAGCTACCTAGAGATGCTGGCAATGGCATCCTTGCACCGTTCGTGAAAGCCGAAGGAGTTTCCTTTCCAATCCACCCAGGTTGTGCTCTCTGTAACACTTCGCTCTTCACAGTTTTTCATCGCTGTCTTAAAATAAAACCTAACTGGTAATTACAATCTCGAGTATTTTTTTTTCCTTTTCTCTTTCTTTTTTTTTTTTTTCTCCTTTGGGGGGGGGGGGGGGTAGGAGGGGGCCGTAGGCTATTTCTGGCTGGTAATCTTGCAGGAATGTGAAAGGGAGAGGGCAGAAATGAAACAGCCCTTTTCAGAGCAACTTCAGAGAGAGGGATCAGTCTGCTCCCTCTCCCTCCCCCGACTCTTTTTGTACTTGGTAAATTGCATTCACTTTCGAAGGGAGGGGGATAGATCGCCAGATAAACCTCGGGGGGGGGGGGGGAGGGAAGCAGGGAAGGGACCCGGCGGGGGCCTCGCCGCCTGCCCTGCCCGCTCGCCCATCCCCGCACGGCAAACCGCGGGCAGGCACTGCCCGAGCCCCCGCCGCCGCCGCGGAACACGGGAGCCGGGGCCGCCGCCGCGACCCGCCGCTCCTCTCCGCTCCGCCCGCCGGTCCCCTTCGCCCCAGCCACGCTGCGGGGCGGGCGCGGGCTCGTCCCCGCTCGCCGCCGGGCGCATCTCCGCCAGACGCAGCCCCGGGGCTGCCGCCGAGGGGCGTCCCGCCCGCCCGCTACCTGCAGCCGCAGGACTCCACCACCATGTCCTCGTACTGCTTGTACACCACGTTGTTGCCCGCGTCGATGTAGAGGATGCTGATGGGAGTCAATTTGGTGGGGACGCAGCAGCTGGGCGGCGTGGAGCCGGGGTCCATGGAGTTCATGAGGGTCTGGATGATGGCGTGGTTCGTGGGCTCCAGGTGGGAGCGCAGCGGGAAGTCGCAGACGCCCTCGCAGTGGTGGGCCTCGTACTCCAGCGGGGCGATAATCCAGTCGTCCCAGCCCAGCTCCTTGAAGTTGACGTGCAGCGGCTTCTTGCTGCAGCGCAGGCGGGACTTCTTGCCGTGCCGCTTGCCGTGCCGGCTGGCGAAGGCGGTGCGCCGCTGGCGCCGGGGCGGCGGGCGGCGGGCGGCGGGCGGCGGCGGCGGCGCCCCCAGCTCGGCGCGCAGCTCCCCGAGGAGGCTCCGCCGCCGGGCGCGGGTGAAGACCACCAGCAGCGCCCGCTCCTGCGGCGGCCGCGTCCGGCGCCCGAAGCCCAGGCCCCGCAGGTCCAGCCAGCGCGGCGGCCCGCGGCCCGCCGTGGCCCGCAGCTCCAGGCACAGCCGCTTCCAGGGCCGCTGCTCCCGCAGGCCCTGCCGCACGTCGAAGACCTCCCAGCCGGGCCGCCGGGCCGTCCGCAGGTCCAGGGCGCGGGAGTC
The DNA here is from genome assembly GCF_965231255.1 of Vanellus vanellus. Lineage (NCBI taxonomy): Eukaryota > Metazoa > Chordata > Aves > Charadriiformes > Charadriidae > Vanellus > Vanellus vanellus. Next base: position 145,097,221 of record NC_138906.1, read on the forward strand.
CAGCGGCCGCGGCGAGAGGCAGGGGAAGAGCTGCATGTGCAGCGGGGCGGCGGGCGGCGGGCGGCCGCGGGGGGCCCGGCGGAAGAGCCGCAGCTCGGCCCCCACCAGCTCCCTCCGTCTCGGAGAGGGTCGATACATCAAACACATACTGCTGCCGCCTCAAGGGAGCGGGCGAGAGATCGTCTGCGAGATAAAAATAATTACAGTCAGTTGCGCTCAGGGGGGATCTGCCGAGAGGTCTCCGAGGAGGGGAAGGGCGGGCAGGGCCGCCGGCTGCCCGGCCGGGGCCGCTCCCGCCCGCCTCACCCCCGCCCCCAGCCGGGGCCGCCCCCGGACCCGCACCCACCGGGAGCCGGGACCGAGCCGGGCCCAGGGGAGGGCTGGGAGAAGAGAAGGAGGCGAAGGCGAAGGAGCAGGAGGAGGAAGAAGGAGAAGGAGAAGGAGAAGGAGAGGAGAAGGAGAAGGAGAGAGAAGGAGAAGGAGAAGGAGAAGGAGAAGGAGAAGGAGAAGGAGAAGGAGAAGGAGAAGGAGAAGGAGAAGGAGAAGGAGAGAAGGAGAAGGAGAAGAGAGAGAAGAGAGAAGAGAAGAGAAGAGAAGAGAAGAGAAGAGAAGAGAAGAGAAGAGAAGGAAGAGAAGAGAAGAGGAAGAGAAGAGAAGAGAAGAGAAGAGGAAGAGAGAGAAGAGAGAAGAAGAAAAGAGGAGGGAGGAAAAGGAAAAGGAGAAGAGGTATGGAAGGACCCCGCACCAGACAAGAGACCGCTGTGCCGCACCAGAGGCAGCCCCTGCTCCACGCACATCCTCTGCCCATCAGCCTCGCCAGCAATGTGGGACTGGCAATGTCTGTGTGTGTGTTCATGTACATTACGCACACATATATACATATACACAGCTATATTCTCCTCCAAGAGAAAAACCTGGACTTCTTTTTTGACACATTGGTGTACGAAGTGCAGCGCAGAAAGCAAACCAGATTCCCCTGAGCTGCTTTCCAATAAAAATGTTTACAACCCAGCAAAATACAAAAATTCCCAAAGCCCCTGGGTTTCCCCAGAAGCCAGTAAAGCTTGTGTAGATTTCAATAGTAAAAGTGTCACTGGAGCCTCTGTTCAGCAGCCCCTCGCCGCTTTTCCAAGCTCAGCCCACTCCAGTGGTAGAAACGGAGACTAAAGAAATATACAGCCCCCCGTTATTTATTGATATCAAAGGTCATTGCGATTCCTAATCAGTGTATTTCACAACCTCGGGTCTACCTGACAGGTCTGGGGGAACCTCATGGGGGGCGGGAGGGACAACGGGATGATTTATGCAAACCAAGACCTTCAGACGCGCCACGGCAATGTAAAAATCAATGCGGATTAAACGTGCAGTTAATCAGTGCGGATTAGCGTTCTCGAAACTCGCCCCGCGTCGCTGCGTGTTCCCCCTGACGCCAACAGGGAGATGGAGCGTGGACAAGGGAGTCCACGCCAAGCCACGGGAGCCCACGGCGGAGCCTGCCTGCCAGCCGGGAGCATCCCTCCTACACCCCCGCGGTATCCGCGGCTGCGGAGCTGGGGCTGCGCGCCGGGGCGAGCGGAGGGGGGGGGGGGGGGGGGGGGGGGGAGCGGTGCGAAAATAGGTCAGTCCCTTCAGGCATCCCGGGGAATTTGGACCCGGGCCTGCCGCATCCCTGCCCCCGCTTCCAGACCCAGGCTCGGCGGTTTGCCCGCGGCGCGGCTGCTCCTTGACCGGGGAGGAGCCCAGAGCCGGGAGCGAGAGGCAGCCCGGCGCACCCCTCTCGGGGGGTTGGGGGGTGTAGGGTTTCCTGGGGGGAGTCTGCGAAAACCACACAAACGCCCGAAAAATGTCGTCACAACCCCAAGGTGACGTCAAGAGCTGATCAGCTGAAAAGAAGGAAATCCAGAGGGAGCTGCCGACAGGCGCTGGACCGTCTCGGCAGCGCTGCAAGGACGGAGCAGGATTTGGCCCATGGGTCGCTTGGAGGTTTGGGGGTGTTTTTTTCACCCTTCACATGTTTGTGGCAGGGGGCTGAGGTGCGCCTGGGTGTCGTGAGGAGGGTCTGGCAGCTCAGGAGGAGCTCTATGGCCGTTTTCCCCTTCTTCAAGGGGATCCGGGACAGGACTGGGGGCTGCAGACGGAAGGGGATGTGCATCCCTCTGGCAAGAACGCGCGGGTCCCCTTCCTCCTTCTCCTCCTCCTTCTCGCCTTTGGTTTTCCCTGCTCCCAGCATCTATCAGATGCCCGAGCATCCGACACGGCGCAGACAGGTCTCCTGACCTCGCCGAGCTGCCCTCCCGCCTTCCTCCGACGGCACCAGCGACCGTCGAGGAAACCAGATCAGCGCCTTCCCCTGCCCCTACCCCCGGCTTTTAGGGAATGGGCAGAGCCGGGCCTGGGCACAGTTCCGCTTTTAAGCCATCTCTTTGCTTGGGGAGGGGGATGTAGGTTTGGTTTCAAAGGCAGATGCTCGCCCGGTTTGATACTCCCTTGTCGCGATGAGGTGGAGGTGGGGGGAGCGCTGCCTCCAGCCGGCTGTCCCTCTGGAGCAGACATCCCCGCCCTGGGGGGGCCTGCATCCCTCCGGGGTGCAGGAGCAGGGTGGCACTGCCCGCCCGCCCGGGCTTCCAGGGGAGGGGAGGGCAGGCCTTTCCCAAGGGGGTGGGGAGATACGGAGGTGACAGCGGCCCCCCCCCCCCCGGGATCCCCCACGCAGGCAGGTGGCTGCGGCGCGGGAACTCAGCCCCTCCGGGGGTGACATCCAGGCGTGCGGGTTAGGCGGGAGGGAAGCGGGAAGAGGCTGAATTCCCAGCGGGTCCCCGCTGCTGAAAGTGGTTTATAAAGGGTCTGCAGACCCCTGACATGCGGTGGGGCGAGGGGAAGCCAACTCCGGTTCAGCGGGTGTCAGAGGCTTGCTCAGGGGTGCGCCTACAACGCGCTCCCCAACAGCATCCTTTGAAGCTCCAGCTTGGCGGAGATTGGACGCGTTGCAGGGCCGCTCCGGCTGGCTCGGTGTCATGGTACGGTGGGGACACGGCCGAAAGGCAGAAATGTGTCCCCGGGCAAGCGGGTTCTCAGAGCCGGGTTTAGGCAGCACCGACTCTGCGCTGGAAAACTCCCACCGGTTCACGCCGCTGCCGGCTCCCGCTCCTCTCCCCGAAAGGGGCAGGGCTGCCGGTTGTTTCAAATAAGCAGCTTTGAATCCGATCAGATAAACGCTATTTATTCACTCTTGTAACCTAATAATTCCAGATGAATACATAATCCTAAACCAGTACTGGCTCGCTCCCAGCGCAGTCGAGAGGGTGGGAAAAGCAGCGGAGGGCGGGGAGGGAAAGCGGTACCTCGGGAGCCTCCGCAAACAGGGGAGAGAGGGGTCTGGTTTGGGGACCCTTTGTTCCAGCGAAGCTGCCGCCTTCCCAGCACACAAAGAGCGGCAGCAGCGACGGCGTGGGGGGCACCCTGGCTGTCCCTGTCCCTTCCTGTGAGGAGCACACCCGTCTTGGGGGCTTGTCCTCTTCAGTTTTCCTTTAAACCCAAGGAGCGGCTGGGGTGAAACAGGGGGTTTCTAACAGCCAGCTCGAGTTCTGCCTTTTTCTCGGGCCAGCTGAGGTTGTCCTTATCCTTATTCCCGTTACCGAAATATTTGGAGAGAGCAGCAGAGTCGTCTCACATCCAGCCGGGCTTGGGAAAGCCACATTGCAGAAAAGGCACTGAAGGGATGGGTTTATATTTGTAACGTTTAATTTAGGTGAACGTTAGTTACGCAGTAAGTATTAGTATTATTTCGACTCTCCGTTGTTTATTTGTTCGAGCGAAGATCAAATATTGGGAGCGGGAAGGAAGAGGAGAAGGGAGTGGATCTATCTGGAATTTAAGCATGTGTCAGCGGTGGGGGACGAGGACAGCCCTGCTCCGCTCTGCCCTCCCCGAAGCGCCGGGGCCGCCGGCGTGCCCCGTGCTCCGGCGGGGCGGGCAGGGGCCGGGGGGGGCCGGACCGGGCTGGGGGGAGGCTGCGCCGCCCTCCCCCCCTCCCCCCCGCCTCCTCCCCCGCTTTCCTCCGCTTTGCGGTGGCGGCGGTTTTATCATCTCCGAGGTGAAATGAATGACTGGGTTGGGACGTTTCCTTTAACTCCCTGTGTGAACCCTCTGCCGCTCCCCGGGTTCGCTTTCCCGCCGGCAGCCCGGGCTTTGAGGCGAGCCGGGGGTTAACGAAGGCTACACGAAGTTTCCCTTTTCATGGCAGATCAGGTACTGGGCTCCCGGCCAATTCATCAGGGCTCAGATCTTAACTTTACATCACTGCAAATTATACCCAAACCACATTCAAGAAGAATTTTCCCATTCCCAAATTCTCTTTCAAGCCGTATTTAAACTCGCAAACCAAAAGCACATTTGCAGTTTAAAGACCCTTTGCAGGCGCTCGCTCAACAATAATCTGGAAATTAAAACATATATCCCCCGTAATTGCGAGGGGCTGCCCGCACGTTGTCTGCAGAGTCGCAAGGCTGACAGGTATTTCTCTCGGAGCATTACCCGAGCTGGGGAAACAAGGGGCTGACTCTCCGTGTGTGGTATTTCTCCCGGTTTCAATTCCTCATCTCCCAGCGCCCGCCTCGCCGTGGTTTTTTATTACACCAGGTGATTAGATTTAAATGTTTCGTTCGCTTCGCTATCGAGTAACTGGCAAAGACCACACCTTCCTCGGACCAGTTCCCAATCCTGCCAAAACCCCAGCGTGCTCATGGAGGGCTGTTTCCATTTTTTTTTTATCCCCCTTTCTCCCGCAGCGGCGAGGCACCTGGCTGCGATATACCTTCGATCGCCGCTTTACCGGACCTGCGCCGGGGAGGCTGCCTGCCCTCGCATCGCTCCCCGGATCGCCGCTGCCGGCGGCCGCCTCCCGCCGCCTCTCGCCTCTTCTTCCCGCCGCCTCCCCGGTTCCCACGAGCGACGCTCGGTCCTCGGGCGCAGAGGGACCGCCGCAACACCCGCGGGGCATCCCGCCAGGCTCCGGGTGCCCTCGTCTGTCGGCATCGCCCCAGGAGACGCGCCGAGGCGGAGAGGGGGCTTCATTGAAGGGGGTTCTACCTGCTGTAACAGACATTAACCGAGTCCCCTTCCCTTTCCCCGTTTGCGGCCGTTTCGCTACCCGAAATACTTCGATCGAGGAGAAATCATTTCTCCAAGTTTATTCGCGTTGAGAAAATCGGAGTGAATATTCCCAGCGCTCGGAGCTGAGAAACGGAGCGAGGGGACGCTTTGGAAGATACTTCTGAGTGATATACGTGGAAGCGGCGGGACACAGCAACACAACGTACAGATCTGGCCACAGCAAGCAAGGACTGAAACGTCCCCTTTCGCTCAGAAACCAGACATCAGGCACGCAAGGACGCCCAACCTCAGTTCCAGCCTGCCCCGAAATCACAAGGAAACGAACGTTTTTCCGATCGGCCGCTTTTTTCTATAGGACTACGAAGCGAGAAGGAAAATGAGGAAGGCGAGGCGCCCGGCTGCCGTGCCCAGCGCCGGGCTGGCCCCGGACTATGCCGGCTTTTCTCCCCGCGGGCCGCTCGGTTCCCGGCTGAGGCTAGCCCAGGCTGCGGCACGACATCGCCCCGCCGGCGGCGGAAAATAAACAGCCCCGAAGCGGAGAGCTCGGTCTCACCGTCTTCAAAATAAAAAAATAAAAAAAGAAAAAATTTTAAACGAGGCCTCTTAGCAAGTTCCTCGGGGGGGGGAGGCTTCAGGATTTAAAAATTAAAAGTAAAAAAACAGGGTCGGGTCCGAAATGAGCCACCAGAATGGCTTGGTAGGCTTTAATTTTTCTTTCCCGTTGGCAGAGCGGCTCCGCGGCCGCGCACCGCCCCGCCGAGCTACCTGTGCCGCGGAGGGGTGGCGGAGCCGCCTCTCCCGTCGCTTGCGGGCTCCGCTCGCCCCAGACCGCCCTCCGCGGCCCACTGCGCTGCCCTGCGCAAGCCCCCGCGCCCTCCGAAAACAGAGCATACAAACAAAAACAACAACAAAATTAAAAAACAAAACAAAACAAAACACCTCTGACCCCCTCCGATTTTCACCGGGGAGAGACGAGCGGTGCGGCCGCGGCTTCCGAGGGGACGCGCCGCTGCCCGCTCCGCTCCGCCCGCTCTCCGCTCCGTTCCCTCCCGCAGCTCCGGCAGCGCGGGGTGTGTGTGTGTGTGTGTGTGTGTGTGTGTGTGACACCCCCCCTCCCCCCCAAAAAAACCCAACACAAACAAAAAACAAACCACCAACTAAACAAACAAACAAATATCCCTCAGGGGCAAGCAACGCGGAGCCGCAGCCCGCTCCCCGCGCTGCCGGCTCCGCGGGCGCGGAAGCCCCGCCGGGCCGGGCCGGGCCGTTCGCTCCTTCCCCGGGCGCACGGCGGGGATGGGAAGCGGCTGCTCGCTGCCGCGCTCCGGCCGTCTGGTCTGCATTAGCGTTTTTATAAGGGGCTCAAACAAATCGAATACAAGGTCACCAAATAATTAACAGTTGTGAATTCCCTCCTTCCCCATTAAAATACTTCCCTGCTTATATTTCATTTTCCTTCTGCCAACGACAACACTGCCTGGGCAAAGGCGCTGCACAGATTACACTATATTGCAGCTTTCGGTCCACCCAGAAACCCGCTGTTTTGCATAAACATGTTGCACTAGATGAACTTCAAGTGGGATTTACGCTCTTTTCTTCTGCCACATGCACAGCCGGGCCATTTCCAGCTTCAGCACACGGACCCCCCCCCTTCCTCTTGTCCCTTCTCTTCACCCCCCTCCCGACCTTAACGGCAAGAGCGAAATAAACGACGGCCCGTCTGAATCAGCCGCCTCTCATCTGGAACACGAAACTGCAGAAAGAAAACGGGGAGGGAAAAAGGAGACGATCTCGACCTATTTCGGTTTCCCCGTCCCTTAGGCGCGGAGCTCAACATTTCGTACGCAGGAGCCCGGCCGCGGTACGGCGGCTGCGGGCAGCTCTGCAGACGCAAAAGGGAAAGGCGAGGTGAACCCACGGCCGCCGGCCCCCGTGGCATTCCCTTCCCACGGGAGATCCCTTTGAAAATCGCTCTCCCTCGCACCCCGGCTATTTCTTTTTTTTTGTTTTCGGTTTGTTCCGAGACGTGCCGCGCTTCTTGCTAGCTGTGGATTTGCTTGTTTATAGCTCCCTTCTCCAGCTCCCTCCTGCTCGCTCTCTCTTTTTTTTTTTTTTTTTTTTTTTTTTTTTTCCCCTGCCTGGTGGAGTCCTTGCAGCTCCTAATTGTCCTGCCTTACTGTGGAGCTCCAATGCTGGGGGTCCTGAGGCCAGCGAGAGCACCATCTGCGTTTTAATGAGTTACTTCATGTGCCAACAGTAATTTTCCTACATTCAGCGAGGTCCTGTCTGATCTTGCGACCGTAACAAGGGGGAGAGAGTGGGGGGCGGGAGGGGGTGGAGAAGGGGGAATCGCAAACCCTTTCCCCCCTTTCTGCGCTCTTTTTCTACCGCTGGGGTGGGAATATATCTATATATGTGGCAGTAGTGTGGCTTTCCTCCCTCTCGAGCTAGCCTGAAAGCGATCTTATTAGCTTCAAGCGGGAAGGAAAGAAAGAAGGCGAAGAGGAGCGATTGCTGGTGTCCGCGCCGAAGCGCTCTTCCCCTCTCCGCTGGGGAGGGCGGTGGGACGGGCTGGCTTCGGGGCTGGGCGGCCAGGGGGAGTGGGTGGGGGTGGTGGGGGGCTGCTGCAGGCAGGAGCCGGCCGCCGAGCTGCCTTTCCCGTGGGGACGCTCTCAGAGACACGCAGGCACGGCAGCCCACGCCGTGCGGGAAGGGCATTTCTCGGCAGGACTGAAAGCTGCTTCGCGCTCCTCTCCCGGCTGCTGTGTCCCCCCCCTCCCTCCCCGAAATCCAGCGACGAGGGATGCCGTGCGGGCGGGAGGGACGGCCACCGCCGTCTCCCCCGGAGCTGCCGCTTAGGTAAAGAGCAGCCCATCTAATTGGGTCAATTTGGGCGGCTATATTGTCTGCAAATGAATTGACAGAAATTCCGCCCCCCACCCCCCTAGCCCCTACCCCCCCTTCGCTTTCCCTGAGCAAAGACTGTTCATCATCAGCACTACTCCAGCTCGCCAATTAACTGGGCTAGGAGCCCACGGGGAGGTGGGCAGTAAAATAGCTACCACTTCAGAGGAACGGAAGCTCTCTTGAAGTTTTTTGGTGATGTGCCATTGGCCGGTCCGCTTCATTATGGGAGACTAGACAATATTTGATATGTTATGACATGAACACTCAATTAGATCACTGAGTTGAAATACTCCAATCAGTGGCTTGATGCTAAGCAACCCTCAGAAGGTCCAGCAGAAGGTCACAGCCTGTGACACATCAAATCAAAATCAATGGGGAAAAGTGAGGCTTTTCCTTAATCAAACCAGGACTTCTGTTAGCAAATCACTTCCCCCGGAGTAGAATCTCCCATGCAGCGAGATGAGCTAAATTTGTTAAATTAACTGTCTTTCTTCTGGTTATCAAGAATAAGATGATCTTGAGCGCGGCTCTATTTCCCCGCGGCTCGCAGAATTAGCACCCCGTTTCCTCTCGGGCGGGAAGAACAAGCCAGCGCCTTTCTGAGGGCTGAACTTTCCAAACCGTACTTCTAGAAAGCGAGTCGTCGTGTCCCCCCCCCCCCTTTTAACAGCGACGAAGAAAACGACCCCATAAGGCGAAGGCGGAAAGCAAAAACCCCGCGTCCCCTTTCCCGTCGGAAACGGGTGGGCTGTTCCGACCGCGGGGGGGACCCACCGCGGGCGCTCCCACGCACCCACCCGAACCCAGGGGGGCGCGACGGGCACCGGGACGGGACGGGGAAGAGCCCCGCCGAGAGCCCTCTCGGCGGGGAAGGACCCCTCGAGCCCCCGAGGCTGTGGGTCAGGGGGCTGTGGGTGCAGGGGGGAGGAGAGGGTCGGTTTGGGTTCGGTTCGATTTAGGGAGCGACCGGCTCCTGTAGCTCCGTGGAGCCGGGCATTTTTCCCGGCGCTGCGTGTATGCCCTGAAAGGGTTGGGAAGCGGGGAGGTCGGCGACCTTCCCCGGCTCCCGGCAGCTGCGGGACGCCGCTGCCAGCCGCCGGCAGGTACACGGGCAGGGTCCCGCGGGGGGCCGAGGGGGGGGGGGGGGGAGGAGGCGCGGAAGGAGGGGAGGGTCTTCAAATCGGGGAGGGGAGGGGGAGAAGGAAAGAATGCATAACATACATTAAGAACCTGTTAATTAGTTTGTCGTTAATGGCTCACAAACCAGGGTAATATAGATATATATAAAGGGGGGGGTGGCATTTTGAGGGAGGGGAAATTCTCTTTTCCACCGGTTCACCGAGAAACCTCCACCCGCTGCCCCGGGTGCGAGCGATAAAACAACGAGAGGAAAGCAAAGCAGGGCTCCGGCCGGGGCTGTAGGTCGCAGAGGCGTCCCGGGAGCCCCGCGGCACCCGTGCTTTCCCGGACGGACCGCGGGCAAGGCCCGGGGCCCGCCTGCCCCCGGGCTCCGCCGCCCGCCCGTCCTCTCCCCTCCTCCGAGGGGCCGCCATCCCCGGCCCGGGGAGGGATGAGGGCAGCCCCGCACACACCAGGCGTGAAGGAGGTAAGATGCGGCCCCGAAACAGGCGGCGAGTCCGGGCCGCCCCCCGCTGAGCCCCGGGGCCGGGAGTTACCTGGGCTTCAGGCTGCCCCCCTCCCCCCGCAAGAGGAGCCGGCTCCGTCCCAGCCCCGGCGCTTGCAAACGGGGCTGGTGCTCTTCCAGGTAACCCCGATAAAGCGACCCCACGCGAGAACAGCTTGAGGGAGCAAATGTTTGCCCTCGGTCAGTTTGAACTTTCTATTTGCCTTCCAGCCGCAGCGATAAGGGCGATCCTTTCTTCGGCAGACGGAAAGAAACCATAAAAGCTTTTTTTTTTTTTCCCCCCATTTTTTTTGCTTGCATTTACACACAATTTTTTGCTTGCGTTTACACCCAAAGCGCGCCCGCAAAGCTTGAGCGCGTTTCCCACCACCCCGTGATGATTCGGGGACGAACACGCGTGTTTTCTCGCACGCAGCATTTACGGCTGCTGCGATGCGGGTTTAGCGCCGCGGGGCAGTTTGCTTTAAAATAAAACAACGCGATCCACAATTTACCGAAAGATCCACTCTTCTGCAATACCGGGGGGGGGGGGGGACGGGGGAGAGGGGGTGTTGGGAAACACCAGTGACCGATGCAGCGGGCGCTCCCCGCCTCCCCAGCGCCGGGCTCCGCGGGACGGCAGCCGCGCACCGCGGAGGGCCGCGGGAAGGGGCGCCCGCAGCCCCAGGGCGACGGTGAGGGGCGCGGGGAGAGGCGGGGTACGGGGTGGGGTGGGGGGGAAACTTACCTCGTCCCCTGTCTACAAAACTAGTGATGGTGTTGGCGGATTTGGACGACTGAAAAAAGCTGGCGTTGATGCCCAGTTTCTCCGCGATGGAGTAAGTCCTGAACAGCGACAGCATGTACTCGTGGGGTTCCGCCCGTGGGAGCGCCCGGCCCACGGCGTGTCCCCCTTGCCGCGGGCGGTTCTCCCGTGGGGACCGCGGCACCCTGCGGCCCCGTCCGCCCTTGGAGGAGGCGGCGAGCTCCGAGGCGGCGGGGAGGGAAGCCGAGAGGCAGCAAGGTAAATCCCAGAGGAGGCTGGCGAGCAAGGCGGCGGAGAGCAGGGCCCGGCGTGCATTCATAGCGAGAGGCGGCGGCGGTGGGGAGGAAGAGGAGGGCGGCCCGACGTGCGGCTCCGGCGGCCCACGGAGCGGCGCGGGGACTGCGCGGCGGCGTGGCGCGGAGCGGGGACTGCACCCGGGCGGGCTCGGCCCGCGGCAGCCCGCCCCGCCCCGTGGGTACCGCCCCACCGCGGACCGCCCCGTGGGGGCACCCAGCCCGCCCCCGCGGGGCGGGCCGCGGCGGGGCGGGACACCCCGCGGTCGGGTGCTGGGGGGTCCCTTTGCTCCCTCCTCTCTGTGGACTCCACGCGGGAAGTGGACACGAGGGCCGGGGAGAGATGCTGCGCGTCTCGCTGCCACCCTTCGGGTACCGCTTCTTATCAACCGGCCAACGCTTTGCTGCGTTTAGGTGCTGCGGGTGCTGTGGTTTCAGGTGTGGGCAGACTCTGGTGATGCTGATGACCTTGCTTAATGCTCTCCATATTCCCACCACTATGTGCCTGCTGAGAGCTTGGCACAAAGCAGGGGTCTCTCAAGAAGGAGAATTTGGCAGAAAGTGGGGGGTTCGCTATGGGATGTGCCAGGGGCCAGCTTGGGGCAGGTGCTGCCACTCATCAGAGAGGGAAGGGAAAACACAGGAGTGAAGAGCCAGAGGCCATTCTTCTCTAAAAATCTGCACAGCCACCACGAGGGGACAAGGAGGAGAGGAGCACGGTGCCAGGCTGGGCCCTGGGAAAATGAAGCGATAAGGCAGCAGTACCGACAACATAAACAGGGCAGCCTGGGGCAGGCAGGAAGGTCTCCCCTAAGTGGGGCACAAATCCACTTTGTGCTGGTCATGCAGAAGACAGCAGTGGAGTTGTCTTCTGCAAGAGGATTTATCCAGTTCTTTCCATTTGGCTTTTCAGAGGTGCATCCCCCAATATAAGACTTGTGTCAGCTCTCCAAATGGTTCCATCCAACCACCTGTGTGGGGTTCACAGCCATGGACAAAGCATGGCAGCAACCTTGTGTTACCCTACCTGTCCTGTTCCCTCCTCGCTTCTTCCTGACTTTCTTCTTGTCTTCCTGCCTGAACCATGGCACTGCTGCTGCTGGCAGCCACAAGCCACTGTCCTCCACTTCCCCACGTTGCTTTCCTTTGCCCTGTGCTGAACTTCCCTGCTCTCCTCTCCTGATCTTCCCCTCCCACTCTCCCCCATTCTCTGCTTCTTCCTGCTGCTCCTATCTGTCCCAGCTCTGCCACTAGTGGATTTTCCTCTCGTTCCAGCAAGAGATGCTGCAGCCTGAGGGTCAAGTGTGTTTAGCAGTGAAAGTTCAGTCCATAGCGAATAAAGAGAATCTGGCTTTCACCCCAGGTTGGATCTGACATCTCTGACTGTGCTCCTTCATCAGCAGCTGTTCTTCATGGGCCATGCAGTTGTACACTGGACTTTCTTGTCTTTTATCCCCCTTTCTCATTTTCCACCAAGAGATGGCAACTCATGCCTGGGCTTTTGGCACCACTTCCAGGGCAACACATGCATCAGTGGGATGAGTCAGACCCGGTCAGGGCATATGAAGCAGGCATCTATCCTGGTAGGTCCCAGTTTGCCTGTGGCAACCTCAGTCCCATCACGGTCCCCAGCTCTTGGGGGAGAGATGAGAACCATGAAGGGGACATGCAGATCAAAAGAGCGGCTCAGGTTCCAAGTGACCCAGGGTGCATCTCCACCAGGGAAGACAACTCCAAAGCAGGGGCTCACACGTTGCCCTGCTGCCCTTCACACATGGCTTAGCGAGCTCCCTGGTGTGGTTTTTGCACGTGCCAGCTAGTACTTTCCCAGCCAGTGCCCAGGCCTGTTACAGGTTAGGGCTTGTGCCAGGGGCTGTCCCTAGACAGCAGTTTGGATGTGACCATGTGGATGTGGGACACATCATATAGCTTGGATTAGAGAATGGGGCCCGTCATTGCCTTGGCTTCTTTTTAGTAGGATAGATGTACTGCGAGGTGCTGGCAGATGAACTGTGAAGAAACAGGGCTACAAAAGAGTATCAGTGACAGTGCAGAAATGAGGCAAGTGTTCTGCAAAACCAATTCCCACATTGCTCCGTCCCGTTTTTTTTTCATCCCCTTTTATTTATTGTGCTCACATATTTATATGTGTTCATTCCTTCTGCCTAACCCCTGGCTTCACAGCTGCCCCCTGACCATTCATCTCCCTTTTCATCAACTGCTTTCTGCCCTGGGACCTTTCCCCCTCCTTCTGTCCCTTTGGCTTCACTTTTCTGATGCCTCACTTTTGTTACTTCTGGTCCCCTTTGCCGCTCCCGTGCTTTCTGCTCTGTACTTCTCATTTTGGCTATTATTTTGTTTGCCATGACCCAGTTCCTTCCGGAGCCTTATCATCACTTTTTTGTTTCCTTCTGCCCCTTTTGTGCCCTCTTCACTTATTCCACGCTCCTGCCGGCTATCTCCAATCAGCTGCCCAGCTCCAGTTTCTTCTCCGCCAACTTCTGCCCAACCCTAGTCCCCCAGGCTCTTTCTTTTCTATCCCGCTGCATTTCATTGTCCTATTTTCCTTTTCTGATGTTGTTTCCACTTCCCACATCCCCTCCTTGCGGTCCCCAGTGCTGCTGCTGCACGGCTGCCCTTTCCCACTCCCACCCCGCTGGTTTCCAGGGTCCCCTCGCTGCTCCCGGAGTGTCTGTTCCCTTCCTGCCTTTGTCTCTCGGTCTGTCTCTCCTCTTCCCTCTTTGTTCTGAGCTTTTTCCTCCCTTGGCCTCCTCCTCTCCCAAGGGAAGGTGGTTTCATACTAATGGAAAGCTGCAAGGGTCGAGTGGTCTCGAGAGCAACTTCCATCAGCCCGATTTAATTTCTACCTGCTGCTTTTGCACGTTTTAACGCATTCTCTAAAATTGACTCGGACGGCTGCTTTCCACCCTCACTTCTTTATGGGGGGCCTGGCTCGAAGCCCTCTGCAGCCAACAGGGGCCATTCCCCTGGCTCCAGGGACCTTTAAGGCAGCGCAGAGGCTGGGGGAAGCTCACACCCTGTTGTTATCACCCCAAAACAGCGATGCTCACCAGACGATAGCCTATGCAGGTAGTAGTAACTGCCATAAAGTAGGCAGTGCTGCTCTCCTGCCTGTTTCTCGCAGCAATAGGCCCCGTTGCTCAGGGTGTCTCCTTGCCATTTCGGAAGACAATGCCATTGTTCAATACAGCTAATTGCCAGGGCAGTCACTTAAGGGAATGACAGAGCGTAGAGAATCGAGAAGATGTAGGAATTGTGTTGCCTTATGCAGCTACGCAGTCAGATCACTGTGTGAGGGACCTGAATGTATCAAACCATCTTAAGAAGTTTTGGTTTTGATTGGCATTGAGAAAACTACATGGAACCGGACCTGGGAACTGCCAGGCAGGAGCGGGCACCTCGTGGGGCAGCGCGCCTGTGAAACACTCGGGATCTTGGCTTCAGAGCTCGGCAAAGGGTGTAATAACGGCAGCGACAACAATAAGAAGAGTAAAATAATAGCAGCCACCAGAAAAGAAGAATAGCATTTTTTAGCATTATTTCCTTTCCGGTTTTCTCAACAATAAAAGTTGGCTGGATTTCAGTTTATAATTGCATTATAAATATTTTGTAACAATTTTTTTTTAATTTCAAATACATTTCTCCAAACTAAAACAACTTGGGGAAGCTTTCTAAACTGTGGTTTTAGAAACAGTTTCATGAATTCCCTTGCGCTAGAACACACAGATTTCATATCTTTCAAATTTATTTCTTTCTGTGAATTTGCTATTCTGGGGGGATAAAAAGTCACCAGAGGCAAAATTTGAAAGCCAGGAGAAAGTGAAAATCAAATGTAATTTTTTTTCCCCTGGAAGTTTAATGGAAATTTCTCTTGTTAGAACCATAAAATGAGCATCAATGTTGAGGACTAGTGTCAGAGGTTAAAATTCATCCCTGTACAAGTGGTCAAGCCAAGGCCTCAGCAACCCTAGTTTGACCTCTGGTTTGTAGTCTTTCGGAAGACTTACTGCGGCATTAGTACAGAGCTGATCAGTTTGCAGACAGTCCCTCTTGATCTCTTTTACTATTTTACAGCGAGGTTGTGGCTTGTTTTAACATGAATGATCCTTTGTAGGGTTTTTATTCCTGCAAAGCAAAATCATTCTCTATTAGGATGACTAGAAAATGTACCGACTCAAAATATGGGCTTCTTCTCCTTTTACCGCAAAAAGCTCCGAAAAGGCCGTGGTCACACCACATAATCAGGGGGTAGGGATTCCTACTGGCAGAGCAGTTAGCACAGCATTTTCTGAAATGCCTGTGTAGTCCATATGTGCTGGTTTCCAGCAAAACACCAGCCTCCAACAGCCTCAGATTCTAAAATGGGACTTGTCTTTCAAAGGCTCCGAATCTGAGGCATTAAACTCCTGTTGCTTTTCGCTTCACCAGGCTGCACCTCTTGTTGCAGTGCTCCTGAAAATATTGTTTTCCAGTGCTTCAAACTAGCAGAAATATTTGTTTTCAGAAGGTAGGTTTTGATCCAGAAGTTGCTTTCCCTTCCCCAGACGGACCTTCCCAAGCGGGTAACGTGCCATCTCCTCTCCCTGCCTCCCTCCCAGCCAGGCTGCCCTGCTCTGGGCTGGGAGCGTCCTCAGGGAGGGAGCACCAAGCTCCCTTCTCTGCCGCCTGCATCCGGGACCATCACATTAGTGAAATATATATTTATTTTTTGCTTAATACAGCGAACCATCATTTTTTTTCCCTGCTTATTTTTTTCAGCCTGCCTGCTCTCCAAACTGTTAACATAAATCTCAAATGTCTAAGAGGACCTAGAATTTGAACTGTCAAAACAATGGCATATGAACTAACAGGAGGTGAAGGAGCGCATCCAAATAAATACGGTTGCTTTAGGAGAGTCTGAACCATGTCCCATATTGGGGTCCTCCAAAGAAAGTCCTGTTTCTACTTTCCAAGCATCCCGCGAGGGATCTGTGGCTCTCCCAGCGCCCCGCAGCCCACGGGGCTCATCCAGGAGAGTCCCCCGCGCTCTGGCTTGGCGGAGGCTTGTGCAGCCCCACGGCACGGGGACAGGCTTTCCCATTTCTCTTCCTTTTGCTCCTGCTTTTGGCGGTTAGTCTTTTCACAAAAAAAGTCGGGGGAAGTAGCAGGGCTAACCCTACACGCCACTGTTGCTTTTTATGGCATTTTATTTTGCCATGAACCAGTGGCAACATTGCTTCTCCGCAAGTTCTCTGCATTTTTGTCACTGTCTTAGATTAGAACCATATTGTCTCTCACTCGCAGCTAAAAACTTAATATATGGGCACGAAGAGTGAAGCCACTCCTGCATTCTTGGTCCGTCAAAACACACCCTGACGTCAGGGAAACAAACTGCAGCATATAGAGCACGAGAACGTGAAGAGGTTCGCAAGGGCAGTCCTGTTTTCGTTCGCTCTGGCGTAGAAAATTAAAATGATGTAGGAAATTGTCTTTCCTGTTTAGAATAGATTTGGGTTTGAAAAATTACTGCTAACTTTGTAAACATTAAAATAGAAGCAATAAAGATGTGAAATTTCACACAGGGGATCTACAATGTTTGTATAATTATAAGCATATGGTTACTTTACATGAGGTCTCTGTTATACTTTTATTTACTAGTGCTTGGGGAAAACAGAGGTTCTCAAATTTAGTGTTTATTTACATGTATAGGGAATGTCACAGTCCCCATTAACCTGTCATAATCCGTATTTCTGTCTCGGAGCTCCAGCTATATAAACTGAACCCCTAGTTTTACTATCATTTCTAATTTGTTTAGCTCTGCTGATAACTCAGATAATTCCTGTCGTTTCTAAATAATGTATTTTCTCCTGCCGGTGGCAGGATGGGAACCGCTTGCCGCCTGGGCGCCTGCTTATTTCAGCTCTTGGGGGGCTAAAAGCGAAAGGCTGTTGCTTCAATGCAGCTTTCTCTCTTCTGAGGAGTTGGGTGGCACTTTAATTTATTGTTTTCTTTTTAATCTGACTTTCCACTAGGCTGCAAACCCAGCCCCGGAGGATACTCGGCATTTCTTCTTCAGTGCCGAGTATCCACAATTCCCGGTTTTGTAGGACACAAAAGGACCTCAGCCCCAGCAGGATCCAGCCCTCCGTTTGTGGGCTGAATTATACTATTTGTTGCCTTTAATACTTAGTGGCCATACGTCTAGGGCTGCTCTTTGCTTCAGTGCAGTGAGTGCAGGAACTCATATATGAATAGTAACTTCTGATCTTAGAAAAAAATGTGGAATAATTTCCAGACATTTCTTGCATTTTTATATTCTACATAGGGATACTTAAAGTCCTGATTAGCTAGATTTAACTGTGGGGTTTAGGGTTTTTTTGGGGGGGTGAATACCCCAACTCAGACTCCCAGTTTTGCCTTTGTTCAGACCGGTGCTATGAAACGATGTTCTGTCATGACCACAGCCACACGTTCTGCCTAGAGAGGGACAGGGACATACAACTAACTCCTTTTTTTAAAAAAAAATGAAGGGGTCTGTACAAAGCACTGCATCACCACAATTTGGCCTAACAGAACAAAAGAATTTAGCTGCATCCTTTTTATTTTACAATTCCTTACTCGCTCTTCTCATTTCCCTCACTTCCCTCTCATCACTTCAGCACTGCATGGGCCCATTGAGCACGGCAGCTGGATTTTCTGGCAGGCCCTGAGATGACTTTAAGATGCCTCAGCTACTGTCCTGCTACCCGTGTCGGGATGCAGGTGAGCAACTTACCCGAGACCCCGAAGATGTGGGTACCAATCTCATCTGTGCCCACACTACCTCAGGAGTTTCACTCCATTGCTCCTTGCTGCTGTTTCTACTTCATTCTTTCTTTCAGCTCCAAATTCTTCAGAACAGGGGCTGCTCCCCACCATACCACTGCTACATATTTTTTTTCTTGGTAGGGAAAATTTGATTTTTCCGTGTGTTTCTTCAGTTCAAAGCAGTTTGCCAGTGCCAGGTCTGCCAAGCCTGCTGGGTCTTGTTTATCACTGTCCTGGGCAAGGGCCTCTGTGGTGGGCTGCAGCCATTTCCCCTAAAGAAACCCCTTTAGGAGCAGCGTAGGTGTCTCACCACATCCAGACCTAACCCAGGGGGTGCCAACCAAGCAGCATCTGGCAAAGGAAACCCACTCCTGGCAAGTACAAAATTCATGTTGACCCTTGTTTGAATGCTTTGGCGTCGGAAGGAGCCGTGCTGCAGCAGTGCCCAGGCTGGGGATGTTTCCCGGTCTGCCGAGGTTATGCCCAAAGGCGATCACAGGGGAAGGGGAGGCACAGACTGAACTGTGCGATGGTGACAGCCGTCATGTTAATTCCACTTTTTTCCCCCTCTCCTGTTTTTTGTTGGGTTTACTGAAAAGGGAGTAAACTGCAGAGGGAAAGAGGAGCGGGTCAAGGAAGGAGAGGAGAAGACAGGCCGGCAGCGGTTTTATATCAGAAGATTAGCTGCCAGCTGGATCTTCCCCATCACTGACAAGAGCAGCAAATAGAGGGGCACCCTCAGTGCAAATGCACCTCCAACTCAGAGAACATCCCCACATGCTGCAAGTGCTCCTTTCCCTTTGCATTTCTACTTTTGCTTTTTAAAATCTCTGTAATCGTAAAAAGCCACTTTCCTATCCCTGGCGCAGCGTGAGAAATGGGCGCAGCAAGGGAAAGCCACTGGCTTTCCCCAGGGAAACAGTTAAACTCTCTCCAAGGAGGCAGTGCTACGGCACACAGCCCCACGCTGAATCGATGTCCACATCCTTTCTCCGTCCCAAATTAACTCAGATATTTTGCTGAGTAAAAGATGATTAAACAAGCAGTAAGATGTTATCGTTAGAGGCTTCCTATTAAACTATGACTATAAATACTGGCACAGGGAGGATAAAGCTTCCTCAAGCTAAGCATGTTAGCAGCTAATGTTTCCTTAAACATTGTCCACAAAATGCATTGGCTGACCAAAATGTTTATCAGCGCTACCTCTTAGAAAACCAAACTGGTTTATTTTCAGTTCCTCTGACTGCCTTATATTTAGTGCAGTACTGTGGTTATATTTTACATAAAACTGCATCATTAAATAGATTCCCCAAACGATTTTCAACACCACAAAGGCAAAAGACTAATACAAAAGAATGCCGAGACTGAAAAAGAATCATTCGCCAGCCAGAGCACAGCAAAAACCTCTCGCCTATAGCGTATTTCGATTCTTTTGCAGCTTAATCATAATTCTGGATTCCCTTATTTGAAATGCTTGTTCTGGGATTAATTAGATCAGCCGGTCTGATCCTTGAGCTACTGACTGATATTTATGCTCAGCCGTTATTCTTTCTTAACATATTTTTTTTTCTTACGTATAGGAAGAGTGATAGCCAGCCGGTAAAACACCAGCCTGCTGTAGTGAAGCAAGGAGCTCTAAAGCAGAAGCGGAGCGTCGCTCCTCCCTGCCGATGCCACGATGCCAGCGCTGCCCTGGCACAGGGAATCCCGCTCCTGCCCCTCCTACCACCGCACAGCGCACAACCGCTGGCGTGGCCAGACGCCGGCAAGGCAGGAGGGAACGGGGACCGATGGCAAACTAAAAATATTAGTGCCTTCAAAAAGCAGAAAATTGCTTTTGCCCTGGGTGTTTTGTCTATGCCGGTTGAGCGGCAAAAAAGCCCTTTAGGAAAGCCAAACTGAAACTGTGCAAACAGTGCAGACGACAACCCCCACGCTCGCTGCGGATGAAAAAGAGAATAAATGCGCAATACTCGGGAAGGTGCTGGTTTGCCTCTGAATTTCCAAAGTCCGGAGAGATATATTCATTCTGGGCCTGAGCCCAAAGCCATCCGCAGACGAGGGGAGGCTTGGCTGGGGCGGAGGGTCGACCTTTTTATGGCAGAGCTGCTCTACGGTGATCAGAGAAGAGCTGCTTCCGTTCAGCCCGCCTCTCCTTCGCACGGGGAGACGCGTAAATGTTGTTCTCGCTGACATTAATGGGAATTATGGTTGCAGTTTAACTTCCTCACATGCCAGGGTATCCCACAGGTAACAGCCCGAGTGTGGGGGTATGAATTAGTTCTTAAAGCTGCACGTGTTTCTCCTCTTTATAAAAGAAGACCGGGCACTTTATAAATGCTAAGAACAGGCTGTCTGAAAGGTGTTTTATTAACTAAAGTTGAGGAAGAAAATGAAACTGAAAAGAATACGACTGCATATTAAACTACATGAAGTGGTCATGACAACTGGGGATCTCGGTATCATAAAATTTTAACAGCTGGATGCAATCAATGGGGATTTTCCTTTTTTTTTTTTTTTTTGTTAAGCTTAAGAAAGAGAGAGAGAGGGAAAAAAAAAAAAAGAAAAGCTTCATTTTACTTGAGCAAGCTCTTTATCCAGCTCAGCTTTCTTTGCTTAATATCAGAAGTTGTCTTTACTTCTCTATAAATCTCAGCACTGCTGTGCTCGGCTGATGCCATCCCCTTCCTGGGACAAGGATTCCACATCAGGAGGTGTTCAATATCCTCAACAGCAGCATGACAAGGAATGGAAACCAGAGAAATGCACGTTGTAGCGAAACTTCCCCAGCTTGAATACAATTTTTAGATCTTACTGAATAATTAATCATTGACATCAATTTTTGCGTCAAAATTCATCGTGTCATTTGTGCCTGAAATCCCACAATATTTCTTCAGCAAAAGGACTAAGTTCCAGAGCAAGTCAATAAAAACGCTTTACTGTCTGGCAGGGCATCTTCTATTTAATCACACGAAATCGCAGCCCGGGCTTTCCCTTGCATACATTTCTTTTGCTCTAGCACTGCTTCCTTCTTAGTGATGTCAACAGTCGCTTTGAGGTAGCTGAAGAAATATTTCACAGACTGAGCTTTATCAGAGCTATAGAAAAGGAGAGCATTGGCCAAAAATAATGAAATGGGCTTCTTACCAAAACTATTAATGCATATGTTTAGAAAACAAGGCCAGGATTGTATATAACTTACTGGAATCATGTTCTTTGATAGCTCCATCGAGGACTGCCTTATTCATTGAGACAGTAACGGGATATTATTCAGCATTAGTAAGTTTGATGGCTCTCAGTCTGACTCGTATGGCTTTGCTCAGGCAGCCTTACAAGCAAGCACGTTTCCTCAGTTTGTTGTTATTTCCGTGCCTGTTAAAATGCAAACCAACTCCAAACTTCTGACTTCACCTTCCAGTGGCTACATGTGAATGTTTGTTTATTAAAATAAATTCATTTTTCATTTGCCAATGCCTCAGGAAGCCTACAACAGCATCCACACATCTGAAGAAAATCTGCTGCGCTCACTGCATTTTCAGCCTGTCCAAACCCCACTTGTCTCCAAAGCCACAGGTTTTTCCAGAGCTGAGGCTGGGTTCTGGATAAACTCCTAAGCTCCGCTTTTGAGAAGTGCGGACGTCCTTTGCCTCTCCCAAGGGACTCGGCGCTGCGCGCTCGTACCAGGGCTCCGAGCAAGGCAGGACAGAGCACCGATGTTCTGCAAAGGCACCCCTCAGGGTAACCTGTAAAAAGAGCAGATGTCAGCCCAGGGAGTTTTCACCTTCGGTCTCCCAATTCCTTTGGCGAGTTGCCCTAAATCTTGTTTTCCATGTTTCTTCCACAAAAGTCATTTGGAAACACACCTGTCGGAGGGCCAAAATAAACACGAACAGATGGTGGTTGGAAAATGTCATGGGCTGCCCTTTGCCCAGGTGCCTGGGAAGGGAGCGGAGCACATCACAGGGACACCTGGCAGTGCCCGTAGCAGTGAGCCGCGGAGAAAATGACTGGTGGGTGACGAAACGTTGGCTGGACTTTGTGGCTGCTGAGAGCCAGGACGGGGATCTGGTCTCTGGATTTGGGGGAACGTATCTGAACTCTGATGGACTTCTGAATTGTGCCCTTGTTTCAATACCAAGCGTCTCTGAAGTAGAAGTGAGCTGTTGCTGAATGACATCCTGAAGGTGCTGCAAGTGTCTAGGGCAGCGACGGGAGCTCAGAGCCACCAGCACAGAGTAAAATAATCAGAGGGAAGAGCTGAGAGATGCTCTTGTCTGTAGAACACCGCTTCATAGTAGGACCAAACCACAGTGGCTGAACTACGTGATATATTTTAGAGGCACTGGGCAGTGAGAAGGCTTTTTCTTCTATTCCACCTGACATTGTTACCTCAGAAGGCCCTTGGGGAAATCACTGAGCCTTGCCGCTCATCACTCAGAGTGAACTTACAGAACCCAAGTGGAAAACGTGGGCAGCCCGTGAATAAACCCTCCTGGGGCAACGTCTGTCCATCCTTTCCTCCCTGCTCCTGCGGCAGCGTCCCACCATCCATCCCTCTGTCCCTCCGTCCATCCCCTCCGTCTGTCCTTCCCTCCCCTCTCCCGGGACTGGCGGGGGGGGGCGGGGGCTGCCGTGCCGTGCCCGGGGCGACAGCGCCACCTGGCGGCCAGAGCCAGCCGCGCCGCCGCCCCGCTGCGGCCGGCCCCGGCCCCGGGGCGGCGGGGGGGACCCCGGGGCAACCGCCGCCACCGCCCCCCGGTGTGTTTTCCTGTTGTCAGTCCGCTCCTGGCATACAGGCACACAGGCACCGGCCATTCGGAGCGTCTCCTGAACGCCTCAGGGACAGCCACGCAAGTCTTTTTGGGGACAGTCCACTCGCTTTTGTTCGTACCTCCTGCGGTGGGGCTGTACCGTTGAAGTGCTCTGACTTTGCGAAAATCTCTGACCTCATGTCTGTGTTCATTTGTTCTATATGCTCATTCCTGTGCTCAAAGCAGCAGCCCGCAGACACATTTTTCCGTACGCTGTTCGCCTTGCGCGCTGCCAGGATGAAACAGGGGTGAGAGCCGGCGACATGATGCAGCTACGGAGAGCACCTGAGTGGCGGAAACAAGAAGATAAAGGTTGAGCCAGTGGGCATCCAACCTGGAAATCACGCAAGCCATTCACAGTGCAGGGAAATTATGAGCTCAGGGCCTTTCTCACCATAATGAAGAGGAGAAATGCAGGACTATGAAAAAATGAAAGTTATTTTCCTATGCTTAGTGTAAGTCCTGCAATCGTGAAAAGTTTGGGGTAAAGTAACTCAGTACATGCTGGTCCGTGTGTGGTTTCGACCTGATGGGTGCAACAGCCACCCAAGGGACTCCTGTGGCCTTTACTGCAGGTGCTCTCGCAGAGAACACAAACTTTCTGAGGTTTCATGCTTTTTTGCACGTCCTCAAAGGACAGTTTGTAAACCCTGTGAGATTGAGATCTCTATCTGAGACTACAGGGTCACAAAAGTACACTGCAAAACGATAAAGCCAGCGTGAGCTTCAGGAGCGGTTCTGTAACATGTACAGACTTAAAACCCACGAGCACATACTCTCACGAGGCTGTGCCAGAGGCAAAACCCTGCCCTGTGTGTCACTCACCAGGGTCAGAAACACCACTCGTGTTTCCAGAATACCCTTTGGTGATGGTGTAACGTGCTAAACTCTAAATTGTGGTGGATAGAGTCACATTATGTTCAGTTTTGTCCCCCCCGCTAGGTAGCAATGACTTCCAGCCAACTGCCAGCAGCCTGACACCTCAAACAGACGCTGTGATGTCTAACGGAGCCTGTCCTGTCCACAGGACCTATGAGATATATAGGCTTAACATTCTAATGGTCTGTGAGGTGACACATGTGGCTCTGCACCTCCACTCACACAGCCAGGACTCGGGCTCAGAAGTGAAATTCTTCTGTGGCACCCCAGCCCCACAGGTGCCTGTTTTCCACTCCTTGAAAAGTTTTCTTCGTGATGTAGAATGGCTTTTTAAAAGATTTTTCTTTTCTAAAATTCACATACATTTTGTCCTTTCAACTTATTGATGAATGCGTCAGCCTGCTTTCCATTTTCACAATGTGTTTTGCCCGTGAACTTAATCTTCTCATCAGATGTTGAGAGCTGCAGAGGCACTCGGAAAGCTCTCGGCTCACAAGCACTGCCCCAGACCACACCTTCTCCTTGAGGAATTCCCAGGCTTTCAACTTGAGACGGTGATCTCGGTGATCTCGGTAAACCCTTGTCTGTGATGTCTGAATATTTGTAATGCTTCTCATTGTTCAGGATTTAGCACCGTCCAAGTGCACGGGGCGGCTTGCCATTCACGGGCAGAAATGTGCCGGGCTTCCTCCAGCAAACCTCCCTCACCTCCCCAAGCTCTCCTGCGCACACCGTCAGGCTCTCAAGGAGGGCTGGGGGCAGAAAATCATGCCCCCCTCAGCAGTCAACAGAAAACTATCCGCCGGGTTTTGCTGAGTCTGTGCTGCGCCTTCCATGAGACATCTCACCCTGCTGCCCCCAGCAGCGCTTGGGCAGTGTCCCAGCTTGGCCCCCAATCAGCACTTTGGCTTCTCCCTGTCGCAAGCTACATCCTTGTGTAGTAGATGCTTCTGTGGCCAGGCGGCGAGCACGATCCTTGCTCTGTGCTGGTGTCCCGCTGGGTCAGCCACCGGCCACCTCTGGTAGATCCAGGGAGCTGCGCAGCTGTGGACTCTGTAGGAATTTGTGGGTGGGAGCAGAAAGGCATCGCTCTTAAACATACTCGCTCTGGGTATGAGAAAGATCAAGCCTGCAAATTGTGCCTGGACTACTGGGTGCTTCATAAGCTTTGGCACAAGAAAAGGGAGAGCCTGGGAGTTCCAGTGAAAGAAAAAAACCCATGGTCCATAAATAAGATTTAAGACTAATGGAGCTGTAAGAACAATAATTGCGGAACTACATGCTGGTAAATTTTTATCACACAATAATACATATGGCACCAGCAAGGAGAGTCTCTGATTTCTTTGCTTAAGCACATAAAGTACCACACATTTATAAAAGCAACCATTCCTATTCTGTTATGCTGTTCGGAATGTGTTTGAAAAGCACATTAAAGTGTGGGGAAGTGTCCAAAAAAGTTGGATCGGTCTGGTTTATGACTGACAGGAAAGGCCAAGCAATTATCTGAACTCCTGATGGGACAATTTTGTTCAGATGTATTTTGGGGTCAGGAGGCAAGGATTTCATCAGAGAGAGTTCTTCAGCTTATGAAACGTACAATGTGTCCAAAACAAGGTCTGAAGTTGATTAGACGTAAGTATTCAAAAGGAAATGATTTACATGACAGCCCTGGATGTATCGTCCTCTCAGTAAGATCTGACCCAGCAAGGCTGAGATAACTTACTTATGAAATAGGACTTGCGGACCCAGCTAAAAGATTCTTTTTTTTTTTTTTTTTTTTATTATAACGCTTTGCAGGGAATTAGTATATAAATCTTCATGAACCAGGTGAAAATACAGGAACAGTTCCTCAGCTGGTGCGAATCAGCATACCTCCACCGACCGCGCTGCTTTACATCAGCGTAGAACCGGGGCCGCGGTTTCGAGCTGGGCTGAAAAGTTTTGCTGCCTTCCGATGCTACTTGTCAGGTGCTTTGAAAGAGGCATTTTGGGGCATTTTCACTCCCTTTCTAAGTAACCGCCATGGACAAATGACAGGTTCGTGGATTTTAGCGGAGCTCCTGTAGAACGACGCCAGCGCGATCGCGTCCAGCACGCAGATTGCCTGAGCCGGCCGGGCTGCCTGGGCGGTCTTTCCCTCCGATGCAGCACATGTCACACGTGTGCACAGCTTTGTCACAGGCACCGGGCCCACGGGCTCTGCTCAGGAACAGATGCCAGAGCCAAAAGAGATGGCTCCCTTGTCACACGGGGCTTTGCCGCCATGAGCACATTGGGGACACCTGCAGTTTGCGCTAGTAGGCGGCAAGAGGACAGGATTTTTTTTCTGTGCAGCATTTCTCTCTCCATCACCTGGAAGTCATACAGCCTGAGTGCCTTCGTAGGGAAAGAGCACACAGAAGGTATTAAAAAAAGAAATAGTTTTCCTGCATTTTCCCCTCTTCCTTCTTTTTCATATTACCTTTTTTTTTTTTTTTTTTTTTGGTATTGTATTGCAGTAGGCAAAGCAGCCTATTCGCAAGTGTTTTATCCTTGGTGTGTTTAAACGTTGTTGATTTCTACACCTTTCGCATTTTTGTCTCCAAATTCTGGCGTGCGCGCAGAGTTTGCTGTGAAAGATGGAGAATGGATATTTTAAAAATTCAAACAGGTTCACTTTTGCAAGCTTTCTTCTTACAGGTGAGATCCCTTTCTCATACCTTCGTAGAGGGCTTTGCAAAGGTCCCTCATGCTTTTAGCAAGACGGGCTTGATGCCTCCGGAAGATTTATTATGAGTCACAACTTAATCAAGGAACCAAGAAAGGTTCATTTTTCATGCAACTTGTACAGCATCATCACCTGAGAGACTCGGCCCCAGTAAATCTTGCTGGCATACTGTGAAGGGTGATCCCAAATTTTCGGAGGCTCCTCAAATGCAAACTGAAGGGATACACTGCTTTATGTTTCCTTCCAAGCCGAAAAGAAATATGTTTGGGAAATAAGCCCTTTAGATGGTAATTTAATTTGGGGCAGATGTGCCCAACAGCTATGACATCATCCTAAAGCAGGTCTTTTCTCCTTCTCCGCTACCCGCCCCCCTGCCCAGCTTTACAGGAAAGATTCGGAATGTAAAGGGATTTATCAGGTGTCTTATCATAAATGTGCTTTATATCCTGAAGTGCGTCTGTGAGCTGGTTCTCATAGGTAAAACCAGCTGTTAGCTCTGAATCAGGACAAATAAACAGAAAAAAAAAAAAAAAAAAAAAAGATTGTGCACAGGAAAGAAAGAATTTCCAGCAATCATGTATGTTGTGGGAAAGAAGTATAAAATCAAATATACATCTCGTTTGTCTTTAAGCATGTGATTTCTTTTGCTGTCAGAACTGTAGGTGAATTTGTCTTCGTCTGAAAGTGGCATTTTGCATTCACCTGAAAGCAAATCCACCTCTGGATTTAGCAGCGAGCAGTGCTGCGAGCAGTGAACCTGCAGAGACCGTCTTCGGCTGGTAAATCAGGCTCCGTTCGCTTAATCAGCAGCAGCTCTGCCGAGGCAGCCAACGCAGATGGAAAGTAATGATGCTCGTCCTGGTGGTTTCGGCTCTCTGAACACCCCTCCTCAAAACCTCCACCCACCACCAAATTAATTTAACACCCATTGACAGCTGCCATCATGCCTGAGGGATGCGGGGATGACAGGAGTTGGTGCCAGGGACCTGGGAAGTGCCCAATGAACGTGGGTACCTCCTGGGAGGAGACGACCCTGGAGACTAAATCACAGCCTGGGATCTAGGTGTTTTTTCGAGTCTGAAGTCCCAATTTTAGGTGGTCTAGATCTTGCCCCTGTTTCATACCAGAAGAATTATATTAGAAGGAAGAAACATAGGGCTTTGAGATGTTGGGCATTGGAACGGGATGGCTTTTAAGGTCCCTTCCAACCTAAACCATTCTATGATTCTATGTAGCAGGCATAAAGGAATTTTGTAGTATGCTTTTGTAGGTGTATCATGAAAGGGATTTTGTCTTCATTTTCCGCAGTGTTATCAGGAAGGATGGAAATCCTGTAGTCTTTTCTATGAGGGTTTTTTTTTACTTTATGGGTTTGTGGTTTGGTTTTTTTTTTGTTTGTTTGTTTGGGTTTTTTATAATGTAAAGGTCTTTAGATTTCCAACTTTAGGGAAAACCCATGTGCTTTCACCACCCAAACCCCACATATTTTGTTGGGTAAGGAAGAAAAGTGCCTACCCCAAGGAGAAAGGCCATTGCTCCTCACTGCATGGCTCTTGCTAGGAGAACAAGATGGCCCACATTGGTGCTAAGAGGGCATGTCCATAAAAGCATAAATCTCTGCTTACATGAACAAAGAGGAGGGAAAAATGCTAAATGAAAAAAAAAAAAAGCTAACTGCAGTACTCGCTCTTTTTGCTCTTTAAATACTGCAGCCAGCAATGCTGACGGCGAGTGCCAGGAATATGAAAAGGTTGATGAAGGGCGAGCGCCGGCAGTCTCGGCCTTTTCACACTTGTTGCTGCTGAATCATACATAACTCCACATAACTCCGTATCGCCCGGTTTGGGGCTGTGCGAGTCACTGCCAAGATAGTGACATCTTCCGACCAGCGTAGACTTTCGGAGCATGGAGAGTTGCATTGACTGTTCTGAGGGAACCAGGGGGGCAGGATTTATCCAAATATGACAGAAATATGTGTATCGGGGAAAAAAAAAAAAAAAGAAAAAGATCAGGATAAAATTAATTTTTACTGCAGCCATTTAGGTCTTGGCTTTGTGAGAACTGTTTCAAGCCATTGCCTTTCCTTAGGCGGGTCAGTGGGCCAAATCCAATGATAAATACAAAACTCTGAGATCATTATTCCCTTCTTGGATTTTAACTGATGAAAAGCTCCATTCTGTTTGGCTGGGCTCTGGTCCAAAGCCCAATGACCACCCTGCTGCAGCAAAATGCTGAATTAGGGTATTCTTGAAAACCTAAAACATCACTTATGCTTTTCCTGATAGGAAACAGATAGAAGTCCACTGTGTTTCTATCTTTAATCGTTCATGCCCTTGCAATCATCTTCCTCCAGGCTTGATACAGCCCTCTTCCAGCTGAAGGGTGTAGCAGTCAGGGCTCTTGGTGCCAGCAGAGATTTTTGTGTTGGGATTTCTCTCCTTGAAGGCAGGGGAAGGCTGGCCACCGGCCAGGCAGCGTGGGGGCCAGGCTGCCCAAAGCCCTGCAGCGTGCTGGGGTTGTGCTGCTGGCTGAGCGGTGGCTAGGACACCCGTCTCCGTGCTCTCTGAAGGTCTCCGCCAAATACGGGTTGAGAGCGTCGTCTTCACTGGCGTCGGCAACATGGACTGGATCTCGGTTAAAGGAATGTTTTGCTTCCACCGGTTTTAATATGGGGCATGAGTTTAGTGCATTTTCTAAACAGTCTTAAACACTGATTTCCAGTGGTTCTTTATGTTCAAGCTGGAATATTTTACCATTAGGTTCCACCTTACTTCTGATTTTAAGTGAGGATGAGCATTTCAGGACAAAAAGAAACCCAAGCCCCTTAAACCTATCCACATCCACTGTAGTAGGTGAAACTTGCTTTCCACAAGAATTCCCAAGCATATTATGGCAAATTTCCCCAACCTTTCTGCAGCTGTGCTGGCAGGGGGCCAGCAGGCTAAAGGCAGTATCAAATTGAATGTAAAGGTGCAATATACATAGCCCAGAGCTACCAGCACAAAAGGCTCTGCCCCGGATCCTGAGGCGGTGGAGGCCACCGTGGCACCCGGTGCGCACCCGGCCCCGGGCAACCAAAATGTGTATTAACAATTATTTGTCTCTTCCCTTATGATGAATAACAAAGTCCTGGTGCTCCTGGAGCATCTTCTTCAAGCTTGCGCGTGAGGAGCACAGCCAGCCTTCTCCTGCGCTCTCCCAGGAGGACATTTCTCTTCCTGGGGGTTCCTCCACTGAAGGAAGCTTTCCGCAGGCTTTCTTTCCCCGCAGCCGTCACCCTTCCTGGTCTGGGTAAAACAGTGTCTCTCCATTTTCTGAACTCCCTGCGAGGGCTGCATGGAAAGTGTTAATCCTGTCTTGAATCAAGAATGATTTTTACCTTGAAATGGCAACGGTATGACATCCCTCAGCCTTTCCGGGGCTGTAGGTGCTGCCGCTTTCACTGCTGGCTGCCGGAGGGGTTGGGGTTTGGTTTGGAGGGGGCTATGGATGAACCCAGGTGCAGATGCAGGATGAGGGAAGGAGCCTCGGGACAGGCTGCTGCCTGCCTGGGATGCTGCCTTGTTCTCCTCCTTCCCTATTTAGATGTTTCCTTGGGTGCTTGGTAGTAACATTACAGACTCATGATCGTTGCAGACTCCAGTGTTTAACAGCCGTACGTTAACGTATTTAACAATGCATTTTTTTACAGTTTTAAAATAGCTATTGCCAAAAAGTCCCCTGACCCCAAGTGATGCTTTGCAACTGGTTGGGCAGGAGTCCTCCTCCTCACAGCCTGGCACGGCATGGCCAAGGCAAATCTGATTCGGAAGGACAAAGATGTTTCCTCTCTCTCGGTGACAGGCAGGGAGCGGTAATACATACCTTGACTAGAGCGGGGCATTTGAATGCGGCCCCCGTGATGTTCTCATAAGGCCAGCTAAGGAAATACAGGCCAGATGAAGTCGTTAGTCAGTGGGCAGACAAGTGGTTGAAAAACATGCTGAACTTATCATGGTTTGCCATCAAACTGAAAATTCATTTTTAATGGGGTCACCCAGGGTCTGTCCAGGGCCTGTTTCTGTTTGATATTTTCATTAGTAACTCGGATAATGGAACAAAGTATGCTTATAAAATCGGCCCATCACACTAAGCCAGGAGGATTGCGAGCATATGGGGGCCCAGGATTAAAATTCAAAATAGCTATGAAAAATCAGAGAGGTTTTCCAGAATCAACAAATGGAACCAAAGAGACATGTGCTAAGTGCAAGGAGGTCAACAGGACTTGTACTGAAACAGGGGGTCACTGACCAGAGGCCAAAAGAGACCTGGGAATATGCACAGACTGGGTGACCACAGTGACACCCACAAATGTACCCACGGGGATGGGAAAGCGTGGGGCTAGGGACTTCTCAGCTCAAGTGCTGCATCCAGAATTGGGCACCACCTTTTAAGAAAGATGTAAATGAAATGGAAAGCCCTGAGAGACCTAGAAGGGTGTTAAGAGGTTTATAAAACCTGACCTGTGAGGAGAGGTTGAAAGAGCCTGGGGTTGTTTAGTCTAGTGAAGAGAAGATGGATGGGTCTGGAGGGAGCAGGATAACAGCCTTCAAAGATTATGTAAAGAGGACGAAAATCTGTTGCCTTGATGTCCACTGAGAGTGGGACGAGGAGTAATAGGTTTAACAGGAAGCAAGGGAGATTTAGATTAGATATTAGGACAAACTTCCCAACTATAACCAAAGATAAGCTCAGGAGCAGGCTACCTTTCTGGGCTGGGGAAGCACAGTCATTAGGGGTTTTTAAGAGCAGATTAGATGAACATGTGTTGGAGATGGTCTATTACAGCTCACCTTGCCTCAGCACCAGGGAATACGCCACATGGCCCTACCTTCCTGGTATTGCTTTATCTTTCCCTGCAGTAATTTCCTGGAGTTTTGCAGGAGCTGAGGGAGCTGTGTTGACAGCTCTTGGTCTGCTGCTTGGGAAGAAGAGCAGCTCCAGCAGGAGGAAAATCCAAACGTCTACATAAGCACATGGTGGTTGGTACTTACACAGGCATTAGCCACAGCTGCATGTCTTTGCTTGCAGAGCAGGCAGAGCCTCATTTAACTTCAAGCTGTACTTGAGCTTCCTCGCTCAATGGGATCCTTCCGTAAAACATCTCCTAAGGCACCTGAAGGCAGCAATGAAGATCTCTCAAGCCTCATTTTTGACGTGTAAGTGGGTTTGTTACTCGGAGGACTACTCACAGGAGCCATCTAACACCACAGTACTGAGGTTATAAATTGGGTCAATCTCTACAACGCAGTTTCTAATTAAAGTGCTAAAAAGTAAAACATCAAAGCTGCAAATGGCAAAGGCAACCATACTGCTTTGTACATCAAACTGATTGTACGTCGGTAACTCATTGCTTTCCTATTTCCCTTCCTTTTTTCAGTGTGATACAGCCTGTGATAAAATGTGCTTTTAAAAAGCAGACGGTTAAACAAGATGTGCAATCTGCTTGCCATTATAGCTTCTGCCCTGAGCTGTGAATCAGTGCCTCTTCACTGCGACAGTCCGGGGTTATTTGAGCATATAGGTTTGTGTTCTAGGAAACAGTAAAAATTGTCTACTCAATGATAAATAACTGCTTCTTCTTTAGAAGCACTTGTTATCACCTCCTCATACTGAATATTTTTAGTACTAGCAAAGTATCTTCTTTTCAGCTCCCTTGAGACATCTGCTCTCCATATGGCGGACTTGCCTCTGCTTCCACAGCCTGTTTCTGGGAAGGAGACTCCTGATATGACAAATTGGAATTATTTCCAGGTCTTCAAACACTTCACTAGTTCCTGACTCATGTAATTGAGCCTAACAAATTCTGCACAATTGTACATGTTTTAATCCCTCTTGCCTACCTAATTTTTGTCATATTGCTTCCGCTGTCAACAAGCCGCCCTTAAAACATCAATGCAAGGTGGTTGGTGGCAGAAAGCCACTTAGGAGCCAGTGCTGGTGCTGAGCCCACCTAGGGTACATCGACCCATTAAGCCATCTCGCTCCTCTGCTCCTAGAAGAAAACCTGCTGGAAGCAGCACGGTCGCTCCATCCTGGCCATGACGGTGGGGCTGCCGGCACGGGACCACAGCCCCTTTGAGCATCCATGCCAGCTCCTTAGCACCGTGACTCATGACAGAAAAATGAGGCCATCCCATTGCTATGGGCCATGCTCTTTGCTTTCTGGGGTTTCTAAACCTCATTCTGTGGAGCGAAGACTCGTTCTGCAATCACCCAGAAAGGGGACAGCACTTTTTTTAACTTTGGTTTGGCAGTGAATGCTAGACGATGGATCAAGAGCTAAAAAATAATCACTCAGGTTTGTGTG
The DNA here is from genome assembly GCF_965231255.1 of Vanellus vanellus. NCBI lineage: Eukaryota > Metazoa > Chordata > Aves > Charadriiformes > Charadriidae > Vanellus > Vanellus vanellus. The sequence continues at coordinate 145,129,476 of NC_138906.1, forward strand.
TTGTGCGTATATCTATAGTTACCCTCCTATTCCCTATTGTACCCTGTGATGCATGTGTACTCTCTGACCTCAAACTATAAAACACATCCACTATTCAAATATATTTCTTCATGCCTTAGTATAGGAACTGTCAGACTGAATTTTTCTAGGAGCTGTTACAGCACAAAGAGACACCAAGCTCTGTCAAGTAATTCTTTCAGGACGACAACATGATATTGTGAGTAACAGTGGAGGAAAACCACACAGCTGATATTTTAAGGGCAAGACCTTCAAGAGAATCAGTGGACAGCGCTGAATATGTATACCTTTGACTCTTAATATTTTAGTTTGTGTAAAAAAGCATCCATTCTTCTTCCATGATTACAGGAATTGGGGAAGTGCTATACGATCTGATCGGAAGACAGCGGCGTGCACAGGGAGGAGCAGCACCAGCTGAGCTGCGGAGAAGCAGGGAGCGCCCCACGTCAGCGGACCCCCCATCGTGCTGACCCCCCAGTGCGCCGGCGGTCTCAGGTTATACTGAATCAGCTGTGATTTCGTCTTGAAAATCTAATGCTTTAAACTCTCCACTTGTTCGGGTTATTTTGTTGTTTTTTTTTTTTTTTCCCGAGATCTATAGCTAAAACTCCAAAGATATAATATGTGGCCATGAGAAATGCATCTAGCCATACTCTCTTTTCTATGGTACATATTAAATCCTTCTTAATTAGAAATAAGAGGAGTCAATTGTTTTGGCAGCTGAGTGCCACATACAAAGTACCAGGAGAAAAGAAAAGTACTCCAGATCCTACTGAAAATACTGAGGACAAAGTAAAAGCAGAATAACCCAGGTGAAAAATAAAACCTGAGAAAAAAACCCAATGTTTTTCTTAAATTTTTGGTTAGTGAGAAACTGGCCTACCTGTCTTTTTATTCTTTAAGTAAGATATATGGAACAAAGATTTTGCTTCTTGCAAATTAAAATAATATGTGGACTTGCTCTTTTGAGATAGCTCGGAAATCTGTGTTTTATAGAGACACAAATAAACTTTGCATACGAAGCAGCAGATAGGGCACATTCAACAAGCGTGTTATCGCTTACCTTCTGCATATAAGACAGTTTCTGCAGCTAAACAATATTAAATGTTTTAGTAATTCATTGCATCATTAAGGAACTAAAGGGCAAAGACGTGCCAAACTGAGTACACTGCTTTGTCTCAACTTTTCCTACATCCAAGGTTACCGCAGGACAGTTCAGTGGCATGTTCCCAAACACTGAGCCACTGCCAGCATTTTCTTAATGGGATTAAATTGTGCCTTGTTACTGTACAAAGACATATTTTAAGTATGCTTGGCCATTTATTTGATGTATGATTCTCTTTAGCTGAATTATTTTCCTGAATTTGTGAATAGTAAAGCCTTTATTTCATTACTTGCTGTAATTCTTCTCCTAAAATTTATCCAATTAGTGATACAGATATTAATAGAATGGAGAAGCAAGATGGGTCATTTAGAAGTTTTTCCCTTCTGTTAGTATCTCTATCAATAATTGAATAAATACTGGGAAAAGTACGGCATCTTGATGTATGTATAATTAAAAAAAATGTTGAATTGATAAACAACTGTCCAGAGGGGCTATCCTGAGAAGATACTCTGCCTCGCAGAACCATAAGGAGGGGTTTACAGATGGCAGCAATACTAATCACAGCTAAAACAAGGCACAAGCTTGTCGGGGACAGGGCTCTGAGGCTGGGATGGGGATGGGGATGGGGATGGGGATGGGGATGGGGATGGGGATGGGGATGGGGATGGGGAGGGGAAAGGGAAAGGGAATTCTGCCAAACCGGGCCTCTGGCATCTTTCTGCCTCAGGCAATAGAGCAGCAGGGATCGTGGCTCCAAAGTCATCCTTGGGCCGTGGTACAGGCAGTAGCCACAGCCACAGCAGACCAAACATGCTGAAAATATTTCTGGTTGCTGCAAATTCGAGATGAAATTGTAACTATGTACTATGAAATCAGACTATGAAATTGGAATTCTAGATGAAATTGAAGGGAGGGCAGTTTTCCCTCCCTTGAAGCTGGTCAGACAAATGTCTACAGCACGCTCAGGCTTGTCAGGCTCCTTTCCTCCCATCTCCCCTCTCTCCTCCGAAAGCAGCAGCTCAGCCTCCCAGCCTAGCGCAGCACAGGCTGCTTTCCCCTGTGCTGCTGAGCAGCCGGAGCGAGCCCAGGCACCAGAGCCCCGCGCCTTGTACGACCTCAGCACAAACACACACTAGGTTGCAAAGACCGTTTTTGAGGTCTCATACAAAATGGTTTGTTGACTGCTGCTTTTGAGCCCCAGTACCAACAGCTTGCGGATGAAGAGGACCATTCCCCGCTCCCCCACCCTTGGTTCTGTGATGCTACTTCATCCTCAAGCCAGGACCAGCATCTGGCCTGGGCAGCCTGACGCAGGAGAGAGCAAATCCCCACTACGGAGGCGGTGGGGACTTCAATCAGGCTCAGCAAATCATGCCAGGGCTGCCTGTTGCAGAGGTGGGGAAGGAAATCAGTAAGCTGTAAGTAGATGAATTTGGGGCCGCCCAGGCAGGTGCCACCCATGCAGGACCCCAGCCAGCAGTGCTGGAGACCTCTGCGTGCCCACAGCGGGTGGCTTGGTAGGGAGCAGCAGCACGCTAAAGCCATACAATAGCCGCCATCTGTACTAACGCGCACACGAGCTCTAACTGCAGAGTTGTTAACCATCATAAGACGTGTGCTACAATAATGTTTGAGAACTTAACACTCACTACAAATATATCATGACCAGGACTCTACACCGCTTGGTTCCTGCAATAGTTCTACAGTTGAAGTCCTTCACGCGCTTAAGCATTGATTTATTAAAGACTTGATTCTGATCTTATTTCACAGCTATATAATTCCATTGCTGTGACATTATACCAAATGACTTTAAAATACAATGCATAAATGTGGAAAAATTAGGAGGATTGCCAAAAGGTGCATGGGCAGAACATTTATATATTTGATTTTGATGCTGAAGACCATAAGCCTGATTATTCCCTCCTGAAGACTGCTAGAAACCAGCAAGAGTATATTACAGTTATGCTGGTAAAAGTGAGAGTATAATTAAGACAATGACTTATATCACAGATCAATGCTTTCCGACTCTCTAGTTTTATTCTAAAATCCTTTCAGTTTCTGTGTATAGCCACCAAAGGTGAGCATTGGTGACTAACTATGCTTTATAATGAAGCAGGGTCACACAGCTCCTTCCCACAAAGGATCTGAGACGGCACCACCAAAGTCTGCACTGCTAACAAGGACTGCACCACTTCCAGCGCAAAAAACACCATTGGTAGAATTAAAACAAATTTATGGCAAAAATTAAAACATTTATATTTTAACATCTCCAGACTTTATTAGGTGTTCTTTATACAGTCATCTGGTATGTTTAAAGAGTGAGCAATCATATAAAAGGAAATATGGTCATAACTGATTGAAGTAATAAAACCCTGAAACTAAATAACATCTCATAACTCATTACACAGCATATATTAGATTTCATTACATCAGTATATGACTTAGTAGTAAATTCTCCTGTTGGTCATAAACCTCTAAAGTGTTGTCATTCTGAAAAATGAAATTAAAAAAGAGAAAAAGACAATGCCAGGACGCTCTGGTGGTGCTCATACTGTTACAGCACAGCCCCACCTGGTGTCAGGGTGAGCTGGCCTTGATGGGGAGCTCTGGGGATGGGCGACGTGTTGCTCCCCACTGCTGCCATCATGTCCAGGACAAAATTGTCCCTTGACGTGGGGAACTGGCATTGCCAGGGGTTCATTCTTGTGTAGCCAACCTGCTGCTGAGCTTGTCACCCCTGTGTGCTGTTGAAGTCACATCCATCTTGGGTACTGGGGAGCTCCTGCCGGGGTGATGGGCGAGTGCACCCTCCCGATTGGCACCCTGCTCCACCACTGCTCTGCAACCCCGCTGGGCTAGGGCCAGTAAAGCGGCGACCTGCCGGTAATAGAAGCCAGAGCCATAGGCTGGGTGCCTGTGTGCCCTCTGCCATGGCACCTGGGACCATTAGCTGGTGGGTCTCTCTCTCAGCAGGGTACCTGGAGGGGTCATTGCCCACCCGTCCTCCTCGCCCTCTGCCAGAGGCTGTGTCACCGCAGCGGCACAGCACTGATGCTAATTTTCACCTGCCACCATTCACAGCCTCATGTACTGCTGCGAGACGGCAGACACAAGCTGGTAGCTCTGCCATGTGCCCTGGGCTGTGGGGAGCTGGATGACCACCCCAGCTACTCGCCGTTCAGGGAGGGGACAAATGGCTCAGAGGGATGGCATGACTGAACCCCAGTGTGACTGCGAGCTAGGGCTGGCGAAAGAGACCTCAGAGAGGCAGCTCACCAACCCATGTTAACCCATGGAAACATCAGCATGGGGGCTTTCAAAAATCCCCTCTCTTTCTGAGGCTGAAGCATCTCCCAACACTTGGGCTGCTGAGTCCCAAAGGCTCTTCAGGGTGCTGGTGCCTTCCAGTATTCTTCAAAGGGCTGAGCAGAGGGTCACTGGTGGCCTGAGCGTGCCCCACGAGGTCAGTGGCCTGCTCATGGGTGTGAGGGGGTAGCACCAACCCTCGGGGAGGAGAGGAGCTGGGGCTCATTCCTCACACAAGCTCACCAGACCCCTTTCTCCCTGTGGCCGTGGCTCCTCTGTGACGCAAACAGCAAATGCTTCACAGAAACTGCACAGAAACACACCTTCAAGGTGGGGACAGGCTCTGGTAAGTGTTTGAGCCACCCAGCTACAGTGTTAGGGACCTGCTCCCCATCTTCTTGCAGCCCCAAAGTCTTGGAACTCTTGTTGTGCCGCAGCACAGCACCGACACCTCATCTGGGGCTCCCTCCTCCAGCCGCACAGCCGAGGGCCAAGCAGGGGACCAGCCGTGGGCCGGGTAAGTTGTTTGTCCCCAGGGCCAGCAAGGCTGCAGCTTTTCTCCAGGTGTCCCTTCCCATTTGATTGTCAGGGCTGGCATCTCCTGCCCTCAGGACCAGACAGGCTTCAGCAGAAGTGATGCGGGTGGCAGGTCCCTCAGCCCAGGCTGGGAGATGCTGCCAACATGATTTCTGAGCAGCCCTAGGATCACCTCACAGCAAGATGCTCGCTGAGGAGCTTGTCCGCTCCATGCAGCACGCCAGAGCTCAGGCATAAGGTAGGCTCCGAGACATGTCCACAGCCCTGGCCTGGCAAAGCCAGGCATCAGCAGAGACCGTCGTGGCTCCGGGTGTCAGCTATGAACAGTGGATCTTCTCTTCAGTTTCCCAAAAGGCTTTTATGTCTTTTTTTCCTTTGAGAACCAACCTCCCCTCCTCCATTTGACAGTTTATAATTACCCAGAGCAACTGATCAGCAACTGTGCCGCTTGCAACATCTGGGAGATCTTAAGGCAGATCCCAGTCCAAGCTGCACTGATGTAATTGTTTTGCTGGGTGAAGGATGATAACTCTCCCCACGTGTGTTTATACTCCTTCAAAATAATCCAATGGTTTTTTTGAAGCTCACTTATGTCAACATGTGCTTTATTGTGTCTTATGTGTTTTTAAAGTGCTGGATGGAAGCAGCTGGAGGAGAAGTCCCCTTTCAAAGCATAGCTTCTCATGTTCCTTTTGGAATAGCTTGTTGAATCACTATGAAGTATCAAGGCTTAATTGGCTGTTTTGGGGGTGTCCAGCCACACCAATGAGTTCGATATACATATGAAAAGCTAAGTACAAAAATGAATCAAAGAAATCCCCGAAAGCTCTAGGGGTGGAGGTGGCTACACCCCTCCTTTCCACGAGAAACAGCAGAATCATGTGACCAGATATGAACCAGGCCGTGCAAAGCCAGGCACTCTGTACTCCAAGCTCTGCCCCAAGAACCAGCGCTAACAAATGGCTGCAAACCTCCGAGTTGTCCAGCAGAAGATGCTGCTCCCAGCAGAAGTTGTCCTCAAGACCTGGGGAATGGACTGGTCGGATAACAACGCTCCCTGGGGTAAGCCAGGTGAACCTGGGCTACCACGTGCAGACATTAAGCTTCAGATCTAAACGTCTAATCTGTCATAATGACATCACCAGTCCTACGATGGAAACAGCAGTCTCTCCGTAAGACAGCTGTACTTCTGAAAGGAAATACGCTGTGTTACTTTTTCCCCTGGAATTTCTTCTTTTATTCTGTTTCTTTGAGAAAAGTAAACCATCTCTGGCCGCTGCCAGTGCAGACCCCCGTCCTGACTTTGCCCTGCTACAGCCTAAGCGCTCCTAGGCAGGGACGACTGCCTCCGTAAAGCTCCGAAATGCTGATCTCACCCCTCCTCTGGTACCTCGGCTTTTGTAACGCCCAGAGCAGGGCTGAGCCAAACCTCACCTGGCAGCAGAATACATTGTGCTTTTTATCAGAGCCACCTCCACGCTGCCGTGACAGTCTCGTGAGCTCCAGCAGGCAGGCCGGGTGCCCAGCAGCGGCAGAGGGCTGCCTATCCACCGGTGGAAAATTAAAGGAGTTTTCTTCTGGGTGAGAGACTGCAGCTGAGAAACGTTTAGGATTTGGAGAATTTTTAGTTAATTGAAGTAAACCAAACATATCTAGCTGCTTTTATGACTATTTCATAATAGTATCTTTTTAAGCTAATACTCCACCGGGGAGCACAACTTGCAGACAAAAAAAAAAAACAAACCCTCTGAAGTGCCTTGAAGAGATCTGAGCTTTGGACTCTGAACTTTGCTGCTTATAAACAATCATTTCAATCTGCTGGGCCGCAGCGGGAGTATGAGGCTTCATAAAAGGGCTTAGGTGTTGTAATACTGAGCGCAGCAGCGTTTAACTCCATGTCTCGCTATCCAGCCTCCCCATGCAATCCAGAAGATTTAGACACAAAGAACCAGATCCGCACCGGCCAGCGGGGAACCACTTTAGGAACCGCCGAGCAGAGCACAGCCCAGCTGTGCTGAGGTACCTCTTTCTGATCGGGTTTCAAGCCCCAGATCCCTTCCCAGCACAGGAACTGAAGCAGCACACTCTCATAAAACACCAACAGCAATTCCAGCACTTGCTCGGGCTTTGGAAGAGAAAGATCCAGTGCGTCTCTTCCGCTGCAGAGATGCGAGCACCCCAAACAGAGCTGGCTTGTAGCTGTTGGGACAACCTCTTGTAACCATTCTGGTTTTCGTGGAAAAGATGGACACTTAGGGCACATCCAGGCACTCTGGAAGCAGAACAAGGACAGCTTGGGCTCCACTCATGAATGATCCAGTTCAATGGATGATACTTAAATATTCTTTAGGGAAAACTTAAGCCTCAGTGAGTGCCATGAACTTGGGGGTCCCAAAGTTAGGACACACAGGTGTCACCCTCTGCAGTGGCCTTCAAAGCACCCTGGCCTTTGCCAAACCACCACATACCTCTCTTTCCTCACTGTCCTATTCAGTGGTCCCATTTCCCAAAATGTGTTCAATCACATGTTTTTCTTTCTCCCCCTTCCCAGTGGCCATCTTCAGTCTGCACATAAATGCCTCAACCTGGTCTTATCCTCACCATGCACCCCCAAAGCAGGCAAAGGGCATTGAGGTCAACTTATTTTCCCTACACTTCTTCCAAATCCCTGCACATGGTTTCCTAACCTTGGGTCTGCCCCAACCCCTCAACCACCCTGTGTTCCTCACTCAAGCCCTTGACTTATATCTCCTTGGTCCATGGTGCCAGCACTAGCTCAGGTACCACAGGAGAGAGCTGAGCAGGGCAGAAGCCTTGACTGGAGACAATCAGCTGGGGAACAGTAATTGCCCAAGTAGACAAGTGCCTCTAGGCAGGTGGAGTCAAGCATTGCCCTTATTTTGAAGGAGCTTGTAAACCAGCGTAGGAAACAGCCCTAACCAACCTACTCGAGTCAAGGTGTCTCCTGGTGCAGTTAATTACACAGTTCAAAGAAGAACAGAGTCAGCCAAAGAGACTAACAGCCCCAGTTGCACTCCAGAAAAGATGTAATTAGAGAACTAAAGCATTACCTGTGATTTGCAGAGAAGGAAACTGCGAATCCACACCTTTTTGTGAAGAGAAAGGAATTGAGCCCACAGCCTGCTGGCATAAGCTAGCATTAAATCACCAGCGAGCAGAAGGCACTGAGGGCTCCTTCTCCAGACATGCCACGAGAACACCCACCTCGCCAGGGAAGCAGAAGTGCACCTTGGAGTGTCAGACCAGCCTGTCACCTAGTCCCAGCACCACCAGCACTGAGGTCCTGGGTGAGTCAGGAACTATTTGACACTGAAGGATTTACAAACCTGCATCAAAGGAAGTTTGCAGCTCTGCATGGCCTGCAGAGGAGTTTGAGGAAACTGAGTTTTAGGATCAGGCCCAGTTCTTCAAGGGTACTTAAATGCTAACCCAAATTGTTTACAATGGAGATAGTTGCCTACAGATTTTTCAAGATCTTAGCCCTTTGGGCCTTAGACCAGCTGAAAGAGGCTAAGAGAAGTGAAGTCACTCAAGGCATTCAAGTCAGCTACATACCAGGTGGGACACGGAGTTCCAGCCCTGGTCTCACCCCAGAGCAGCAGTGGCTCAGGTTGCCTCTGCCTGCTCCACACGGCAAGGGCAGCCCTTATCCCAGCCAAAGTTTCAGTCCATGAAAACTGATGGCACAGGCGCAGCAGCACTGTGGGGAAATCCTGAAGATAATCTTTGACCTTTGCTATCTAGAGAGAAAATGCTTCAAGTAGGAATGTGTTTACCATATTAATGCTAAAACAGTTCCATTATAATGACAAGCATGATGTTTCATCAAAATTCTTATGAGATTTATATCTGCCATAGATCTCCTTCGGATGGAAGTTGGATGTAAAACAAACATATGTTTCTTGTTACAGTGCTGCAGAAAATCCATTGTTTCTGGGTTGACCGATTCAAAATTTAAAGAAATCATTCTGCCATAACAAACATGATCTTTAGCAATCAAAATGTATTCTTATATTTCACTACGTATTTAATAAAAGAACTTCAAGTGAAGCACAGGTTTGCTTAAAAGTGATGAAAATTAATTCAAGCTAAAACTGTCATGAAACTGCAGGATTAGCAATATCAACTCAGACTCCCTCTTAATTTGACACACATAATTTTGATGTGCCAAAGATGTTGTGAACTCAAACTACAAAAAGACCTCAACAATTTATAGAATCTATATAGAGTTTGTATCCAAAAAGCTACAGTCATGAAGACGAAGGTTTCAAAGTCAAGTTAGGAAATGCGAAATGCACCGTTGCCTTGTGCATTATGATATGACCTTAAATTGCAGGTTTGCAGTTTTCCCAGTAGGAACCCTCCTCTCATTCCAGAATGTTTTTCATTCTTCTTCAGTGCACGGCTCAACCTTGCTTTCTACACTCCGCATAGGCCACAAGTGTATCAGCTTCTTTATAAGTATTTCTGCACTTGCCATCACAGGAATAAGGATTGTGAGGTCTTTTTCAAATCTGTAAGATTCCCTGTGCAATTTTCTCCTGGTACCACCACCTGTAGTATCCATTGTGTGAATGGACGAACACTGGCATTTTCACCTAATATTTTTAGAACAGATCTACTGAACCTAGACATAGACACAACTACTCTGCACTTCTGCAAGCCTAGCTCCAAGCACCATATATTAAATATTTAGCAAAATACTTAGTGAGTTTCTGTGAACCAATTGTCTTGCTCAGTGTTACAGAACCTCGTGATAGCAGCAGAAAGAAAACCCAGTTCTCCAAACCAGAATGCTCTTTCCTTCATCATCAGACTATCTTTTCACCTCTGTCAATTTGACCCCCTTTACTGTTATCAAGTTTTTCCTTCAAATGAAGTAATTTTGCTGACAGCAAGCTCACGGCTGCACAGTCCTGGATCACTCAGAGGAGCACACAGCCTACACAAGGAATACGGAAGGATCCCACAGAGCACTGCACGGGTGGGATGGAAGCATTACAAGGAAATTACAGATCTGAAAATCCCTAATTTTTGCAAGTCCATTCCTTCCCATCCCAGATGTTTTTAAGGACAAATGTAAGGATTCAAAGTAGGAATCACACCAACCCTCCAACTCGTCACCAGCAATATTCAGATCTTTCATACGAAACAACTCCTGTTTCTCTGGCTAGAGTAATGCCAGTAACTCAGTGTGCACAGAGGGGAACGCGAGAGGGTAAAATACAAAATGTCTTCCAAAGTACTCCTCTATTAGCCAGTAGCACAAGCATCCAAACCTTACATCACACGTTCTAGGTAAGAGTTTACAGTCTCTAACACAAAGCTGCTACAGCTCCTGGTTCCCAAGCAACAGCTATCCCTCTCTTACACCCACCTCCTTCCTCCCTGTTTCTCACTATTTTGAGATTCTCTGAAACATTTCAAAGACGACACACCCATCTCTGCCAAAAAACAACAAATACATTTTCCTTACAAATATCATCCCAAGGTACAACTAAACAGTATTCATTTAACTTTTTCAAAATACTTCAACAGGAGACTACTGCACATTATGGGGACTGAAGTTAAAAATGACAAATCCAAGTCAGAAGCATCTGAACACATGTCTGAATGGAAGCTGTCGAACAACCTCAGCCACAGTCAACTGGCAAGCTCTTAACATGGCTTCCTTTTCTCTCCTCCTCTTGAACTGCTGTAAACATCACTTGGCACGATTCTTTTATTAACTTCTACTACTTGCCTGACTCCTGAAGGGTTAAATTTGAGTGTAAAGAGGTTGGCGATTTCAGATGTGTCAGGCCAATTGGAGCATGGCTGCTTTGCACTCCTCTCAAAGGTCAGCCCATTTTTAAGTGCCTGGTGCCAACAAACCCCTTTCCTCTAAACCAAGTAATCTTTGAAAGACTTCTGAACCACATTAATCTTAACCCAAACCTATGGTCAAAGAAGCAGATGCTGGCTTTCTACAAAATCCTAGCTTTTGTAGCAGTTTGACCAGCTGTGCCTTTCAAGGGCTACTTCCATTAGATAATTAAGTCTTCTAAAAGATAATGAAATAGTTCTAATTTGATGAGAAAAAAATAAGTATTCTAATCATTTCATGAACAGAAGTGTGAAACTTCAGGCTCTATTTGTCTCTTGGAAGAAAATGAGAAATTTCTCAAAAATACATCAAGTTACGTATGGTTCATTGTAAGATTTTACTACAGGAGATAAAATATTACTCCCATTCTCAATATAATCTCCCCACAGACTTTTAGGAATATCAGTGATGCAGATATTTTTGCAGCATTTTGTTTTACTGTATCAGGCTGTGAATTTTTGAAATAAGTATTTCACCCAAGGATCACTGCATCCATTCTACAGATGTATGCAGCTGAAGAAAGCAGGCAAAGGTTAGTAACATAGCGATGAGCAAAGCTAAAAGGCAGTTTCCATTCTAACTTCTAATCTAGCATTGTATTTTTTGGGTCATACAACTACAGACATGGTTTGCTACATATTTATGAATTTTTTTTTTTTTTTTTTTTTCTAAACTGCTCTATCTTTTGGTCAATGGATTCTTGCGTTTAGCAGACATCATGCATAACAAGAAGAAAAAAGCAAACCTTGGGACTATCACACAAAATTGTGTACTTCACACAGAGGGCTATACGATAGGCTTTAAATTTTGCATGTAATACCAAAATCTGTCTCAAATTAACACCATCATAAAACTATGGAAGACTAAACTCAGGGTCATCAGCCAGCAAGGGCTGGTATTTTCTGGATACAACTGAATTCCTTCTGGTTTTAAGCAGAGCCTGAATTCCATGTGTATCTCTAATGTGATTAAGCCTGATAGTTTAAAATACTTGATACCAATCACTGTAACAACAGTATGCTGTAGGCCATGAAAAAAATATACAGGAAATTAATTATGCTGTTGAAAGCACATCAGCATACCACTTCTACCCTTTAAAAGGATAAAAAAAATCTCAAGAAGCTGAAGTGAGAGTCATTACGGTTTATATGAAAATAGTATTTTAAGGATTACCAATGCATATGGTATAAAAAGCTAGTGAAACATTTCCTGATTTTATGATAAAGCAATTATCTATATTTTCCATTATTGTAATGCGTATGTGCTTAGATGCACACAATATTACATTCTGCTATCTCATGATGCCACTGTAATATCAAGCACTGGTCCAGTATTGTTGTCTCCAGGGAGAAGTGATAAAGGAAATCAGCAATGCCTTTTTAATTTAACAGAGCAACTAGAACCAACAGCCTTGTGTGTTTCTTACTTAACCCTACAACTGCAGAAAACAGCTGTATTATGAAACGGGTAAGAATCAAAAAGCTGGAATGAAGACTGCATATCACAATGCTAATATGTAATGTATATACTCACAGGAAAGATCTGAACATTAGCTTGTTAACATTTACAAAGAACTCTTCCAAGTAGATTTTATACTTTGACATGTTTATTTTAGTTGGATGAACAGATTCAATGAACAAGCTGAAACAGTATTCCTCAGCCTCACATTTGCCTCCCTGGAGACTTCTATAACCAAATGTTTAAAAATATCAGAAATATGTGGATATTTGCAAGTAGTTCAATAGTTATTTCTTGTTCCACGCTTCTCTTTCAAGTCTTTCACGGATTACTTCTTTTAGGTATGGTTCAAGATAATGCTTATCCTGAAAAAGAAGAGAATATATTTAAACTTATAGGGAGGTCCAGAAACATCTCAAGCCATTCCTACAGATTACTTGTCTCTCACGCCTCCTCAATTTCACTAAAACACAAGCTAACAAGAAAAAAAAAAAAAAAAAAATCAATCAAATGTTACCCTGAAAAGGTAAACTTTGTATCTGCCAAGTCTGCAATGACAAGTTCTTTACCGTAGCAACCACTAATTCCTAATGCCTCGCCAACATTAACAAGCAAAGTCATGCTTCCAGCTATACCTTTAGAAACAATGTTCTTTTGGCAGATACCCAAACGTACAAGATCCATTTTAATTAGTTCAAAGTCCAACTGTAATACTCTGGAGAAACTCATTTTGAACTTAACTTCTAAATAGCACTGTAAACTTGGATTCAATGAAACACCTTGACCACATTTAACAGTTACAAACCAAATTGCTTCTTAAGGAACTCCCCAACCAGTTATTCAATGCAGCAGTTACTTAAATGTGACCAATAAGATCAGAAGAAACAGCCTCTGCTTATATAGAGAAACATAATAACCTTGTACTATCCTATAGTCACAGTGATAAGGTTTCTCTCTGCCTGGTAATTTGAAGAAAGCTGAGATGGACAGTAATGCAAAATCTGTGAATCAATCCACTAATACAAAAAAAAAAAAAAATCAGTTACATCTGAAAAGGAAGTTGTAGTCTGTTTTTCAAGTTACAAGACAACATTTACTTCAACGGAAGATTTCCTTTTAACTAGGGGCTGTTTAGCTTGGAGAAAAGGAGGCTCAAGGAAGACCTGATCACTGTCTACAACTACCTGAAAGGACGTTGTAGCGAGGTGGGGGTTGGTCTCTTCTCCCAAGTAACTGGCAATAGGACAAGAGGAAACGGCCTCAAGTTGCATCAGGGGAGGTTTAGATTGGGTATTAGGACAAATTTCTTCAGCAAAAGGGTTGTCAAGCATTGGAACAGGCTGTCCAGGGAAGAGGTTGAGTCACCATCCCTGGACATATTTAAAAGACGTGTAGATGTGGTGCCGAGGGACATGGTTTAGTGGTGGACTTGGCAGTGCTAGGTTAACAGTTGGACTCGATGATCTTAAAGGTCTTTTCCAACCTAAATGATTCTATGATATTATTCTTCCCTGGCATCACCACAAATAAAAGCTTTGGCTTGAGATTTTCTATAAAATTCAGAAATTCATCAGAAAAGCAAGAGACCTTCTATAAGAATTTCAAACTAGTTACACTGTACTTCTTTATCTGATAGCTTAGAAGAAATATTTTGACTGAATACAAACAACGTGCTATGGCTCTGAGCTGTAGTTTAACCTTTTGTCATCTTCAGAAAAAAATTGTAATTTCCTCTTAAAAATAAAGCTTTTCAGACAGCGATCAAAAGCTTTGTTTTCCAAAGGTATTCTACGAGGCACACACTCATTCATTAAGAACATGTAAGAGTGTATCTCTTCAGAGACTGAAAATCCCAAAGAACAGTCATAGCAGTGACATTTAAGACCTCCACCTGGGAAACACTCTGTACACATACCTCTTCGTACTTCACCCACTGGTCTTTTGGAAGGATCTGATGTTTCAGGCTTAAGTCAAGTGCTCGCTTTATGCGAAATATTCTTTCATTGTAAAGATGTTCTGGGAGTCTCCTCAGTGCTTCTTTTACATCATCATCTTCGTACAATGTATCATCTCGCATTAATCCTGTATCAAGGAGATTTTACAGTATCACTGAATAAATGTTCTTAAGTAAGATTTAGGATTGACGCAGGTGTTTCTACATAACATGGGCAAAACATTTACAATGTGGTTACAGGTTTTGATCTTATGTGACTCCCAATAAAACAGAAACTTATTTTGAGCCACATATTCTTGAATTCAATTTTGTAATTTATTTCAAAGGCACAAGGAACACGGCTGCTAGTTTAATCACTAAACAGGAACCCTGGAACGGGTTGCCCAGAGAAGTTGCTGAGGCCCTATCCCTGGAGGTGTTTAAGGCCAGGCTGGATGGGGCCTTGGGCAACCTGGTCTAGTGGGAGATGTCCCTGCCCATGGCAGGGGGGTTGGAACTCGATGATCTTCAAGGTCCCTTCCAACCTAAACCATTCTATGATTAAATTCAGTGTTTCTCTTCAGTTTTTAGTCGCATTCCCAGCAAAGCGGCAAAAAGCATTAATGCCTTAAAGAATTTCAGTAGACAGATATAAAAAGAGGGGTTAGGCACTGCATCTCTGGAGGAAAGACCTAAGCTTATTCCTCTACAGTTGTCTTGCAATTTTTTTCTAACTTCCCCAGGGCAGGTATGTTAACTTTCTTTAAACGACTTGCACATATTGCGGTCAGCAGTAAATTACAGCCTCTGAATATTCAGATTCTCTTGCTGCTCAAGAATAGTTCTGCCATCTAAATAGTTGAAACAAACTTCGTAACAACTCTGAACAAATTGAAGACAATACAATCAAGGCAACCTCCTCTACTTAGGGAAAGACTACTTTTACACCTACTTCACCGTTACACAGGCCAGAGAGACACCAAGTGAAGTTATGATGATACAAAGGGCAGAACTAACTAAATCCTTTTTGCACTTTGGATACTTTGCGTAAGTATCATGGACAGACTGCTATCAGTGGGAACTTCTCCAGCTTCAAGGGCAGCCTTTGGGTTAGAAGATACTGGCCAGAGAAAGTGACTTGGTGGGAAACGATAAATAATCAAGCTTTCAGGACACTTTGTTAAAGTTTTTTCAACTGCTCCAGTTTAACCTTAGCTGTTATAAGTGAAAACAAGCTGTTATAAGTGAAAACATGAGCAAACACAGCAGTAACAAAAAAGTCACTGATTTATTACTAGGTAACAATCATGATGACTGAAGCTATAGCTAATTTTTTCACACAAAAGCAGTAGCTAATTTTGATCAAAAATATTATGCCAAAGTGCACATACACACGTCAGTTAGGAATTATCAGTTATGAATTATAACTAGTTTGAGGATTGTTGCTTTTGCAGAGTTTTTAAAACTCAGCGAAACACTTACCAAGTTTGTTGAATCCAGCTGCATTATAATACCACTTGCGAATCTTGTCGATCAGGCGACCACCTCCTGCAACTGAACGTGATCATCATCAGTTGCAGAGCAAGATAAAATTCAACATTTACACAATACTATAACTACACAAATATTTGCTGTCCTCCTTCACATGCAGTAATGCAACACTACATCAAGTTTGAATCTGAACATATACGACTTGGTCTCTCTACTTTTCAGTATCCCTTAACTGATGCTGAATAGGCAGAATGAGTGCTTGTTACATAGAATAATTTGACCTCTGTTTCACTAAATTTGAATATTAGACTTCTTTAAGGCTTGGAACAATGCTAAAAGTTCACTACCAAAGACAGCCCCAACACTTTTAGGCTCCATAACTCTAACTTGAGCTAAAACCACAATGTTCTACACAAAGCAAACCCATCATGTTTTTCAAATCATTTATCTAAGTTCCACAGCTCTCACTAATTAATTAGCTTCAAGGCCAGCATACTACTACATTGTTAACCTTCTGCTCTCCTCTCCAGTTACTTAAATACTATTCCAGAGCCTCCTTTTTCAAAGAGCTGCTGAAGTCAACTCTGAAACCACACAAAAAAAGATAATTTACTTTAAAAAGAAAAAATAAAACACACCATGTGTAGAATGTTCGTCTTTCCTTAACTGCGATTTTGGATAGCAAAGGTGGTTTTGCATGTAATCAAGTATAATGCAGTACCAGATACCATTAGAGTAACTCAACAAGCGGTTTAGAAATCTAGGAACAGCACAACATGGGCAACGCAGCCAGGGCAAGCTAACTTCCATGACTTTAAGTCAGTTGTCTTACTAAGTCATCCCATAAAACCAGTGCTACGTGTGACACCAGTACGACATTAGCACGCTACCTCATCAGGCTTTATTCTTTAGTGCTTTAGGACTTGCGATCGAATAATGTCAGACCAACTACACCTAGAATCTGTATCCGGGCAGGACAGCGATCCCCGGGGCCGCCCCGGCGCAGCCCAAGGGCCCCTCCGGTGCTCCCGAGCACCTTCTGCCCCACTGCTCCTAGAAACCCTCGGTACCGGAGCCAGGCTGCCTCCCCTGAGGCCCAGAACGAGGGGCCGCCGCTCGGGAGGGCCGGCGAGGAAACCCGCCCGCCAGGGCCGCGCCAGCGGTACACCGGCTGCGGGCGCTGTCCCCGTCAAGGGCACACGGCGCCTGGCGCCCACCGGCTTCCCATCTCCCCCCTCACGGCTCGCCTCGCCTCCTACCGCGGGGACGGAGCGAGCCCAGCACCGCAAGGGCGAGCGGCACGGCCCCGCACGACCACCCCTGGCCGCCCACCGCCGCCGCCTCACCAGATGCCCTCGCCGCCATCTTGACCTCGGAGCGGCGCGGTGCTCTCTGGGTAACCCGCAGCGTCCTCGTCCCCGTTCCCGGGGGGGGCGGGCCCGCCAATGCCGCCTCAGCGCTGGCGCATGCGCCCCGGCAGGGCGGGGGCGAGGGGCGGCACAAGCTGTGTGCCGGTAGCGGTGCTGGTCCCGCTGGGAGTTCCGCTCTCCCGCCGCTTTATCCAGGCGGGTGGCGAACCTCCCCAAGGACGCACACTGCCCATCGGCCTCCCGCTGGGCCGTCTGCAGGCGCGGGAGCTCCGTCGTAGCCGCCGCGGGGCTCCGGGCCGCCTTGAGGCACCCGCCCCGGGGCGGAAAGAGCGACCCGACGCCAAGGTGGGCACGGTGAGGGCCGTGACTCTTACCATGGTTTTAAACGATGCTTACGGTGCTGGAGAATCGGTAATTAAGCCAAAATTAATCAACGCTTGCTCAGAACGAGGACCATAACGCTTTGCACGTGCACCGCAGTGCCTCTGCAAAGGGGCAGCAACTCCAAAATCATAGTATTTTGCCACAGTATTAGTCCCAGACGTCACCTTTGCTGGCGGCGCCCACATTTTCGCCTGCACGGCCACGGCTGCAGCTCAGAGACCGGAGAACTGATGAGAACAAGCACTGGCTTCAGCGTAGGGTAATCCTGCTGTCAGTCGAGGCGGCTGAACTGGTGTAACTGGGTGCTGTGCGGACCAACAACTGCGAACTGAGGGGTAAAGGTGAATATTAGCTACAAGTAAGTTTATGTTCGTAAAGCACAGTAAGCAAAGCACCAAGTCAATCCGAGGAAGGAGCAGAAACCTTGCTCCGCTCAGGTATCACAGCTGCCAGGTGAGCGGCTCTGTTTTCTGAGGCACAGGTCGCTGCCTCTGCCCAGCCATTCCTTCACACACAGACCACTGCACGTTTAAAGAAATAAAATGAATATGTGGGATTATTCTAGAAATATTGCTACAGTAGGCAATTTCAGTCAGAAAAGCATGGGGCTGAATGTGATAAGCAGGCAAACAGCACGGCTCAGAGTGCGTGTCAGCAGACCGCAAAGGGTCTTTGCCACATTGTACCCAGCAAGCCTCGATTAATCAACACGCTCAATCAAAGGCTGCTAGCCCTTATCAAGAACAGCAGACTACAATAAGTTTGGTAATTCTAGGCCAAACATTTCTTCTAAAGATTTTTTTCATCTTAAAGCCAAAAAGTATTTGGCACGATCCTCAAAAAGTTCTTCTGTCCTCTCTCCCCTTTCCTTTTAGCACTTCCACAAAATCTTTTTGCTTCCTTTATTCATGGTATTTCTGGGAAGCTATTTTGGCATAAGCTCACGCATTTAACGTTTCAAAGAAACTGGTTTAGTTCTGGCAGCAATCATTTTTACATTTAAAAATATTAAAGGAATTAAAAGCTCAAACTTTGAGACATTCAAAATATACACATTCTATAATATAATTTATAATGGTTTGTCACATGGTAATATAGATCGTGATAAGGACAGCAGAGTAAATCTGCAAAAGCAAACTCTACTTTGGCATTATGAGCCCACATACATTTTTTATGTTGTTATTTTTATGCTATCTTTACTATCAACATTAACTTTTACTAGATTGCTTGAAGATTATAATTTGCTATTAGCATTTAATACAATCAAAATCTAAGTAAGGATATTGGACTTAGATATTTTTATTTAAAAGTAGGCAATCAGGGAAAGTGTTTAGCCATCACATTTCAGCCACCACTTTAGATGAAATTTGTTATGCATCTCCACCAAGAACTGTCTACTTAATAGAGGATTTCAAGTGATCTTCCCATGCCAATGGAGTGGGAAACATGAGACCAAAAGACAAAAGAAAGCATCTCAGATATATATTGCAGACAATGAATGTGGCTTTTCACTGTGTTTCAAGTGAAGATGCCCGAGTAAATCATTTTGCACCCTGCTTGTTCTGACAACACTCCTTTTCTTGGGTGTTGTAATTCAAATTCCAAATTTTTATTTTGGATAAAAGACCCAAGTCGTAATAACAGAGATCACTACTATTCTCATTCTTAAATGTCATTTTAACCTTACTTTATTTCCCACCTATTAGGGGAATTTAACCTTTTGGATTTTATTCTGCTATCTGCATACAAATTGGTATTTTCAGTTCCAACACTGAGCTTTTCAAACATTGAGGCTTTTTCATTAAATAAGCTTAAATCCAAATGAAAACATCTGGATTTCAGTTTCCTGAACTGTTTTAACTGAAAGAATGGAAACTTCTAAACAATGAACTATCAGACAGCTAGCATTTGGGTTTAGTCACTTTCTTCACTTTGCTCAAATACACTGTGAAGCATTTGATGATTCCATATTAACACAATTTGTTTACTGATAAGATTAAGTTCTTTTAATACTCCCATGATTCCTAATGTTAGCATTTACTTCAGTTGTTATAACTGAGCAAGATAGCTCTGTCAACTAATTACATACCACAGCTGCTTTTTGCATGGTTACTTGTATGCTAAAGCCATACAAATATCATTGGGGTAGGGAAGAACTGCTCTTCCCCTCAACAAGGGGGGAACCTCCTTCTAGGTTTCAGGGACATGTATAGTTTTATTTTCTTTCCGTAATTTGCCTAGATTCAGTTTGCTGATTTTCTTTGAAATTTCAAACCGTTTCACTGCACAGTTTTTAGGATATTAACTTCAACAGCCAGTTTCACAAAGAAACATCTTTGTAACCTGTTAGAAAATACCTTTCTGTATGAGGGGTTTCACATATGTAACAGTGTACTTCTTTCTACCATACAAGGAGAAGGACAACATTATTAGCTTTTAAGATAAAAGCAGGTAAACACATCACTTCTTTGCTACTGCAGTAGCTTGTTATGCTAACTTTTGGGAGGGATGGTGAGGCGAGAAGACAGAGGGTGAGACAGGGAATAAGTCACTAGACAGTTTTTCCATCTCCCAAAACTCTGAAATTATTGAAAGTAAAAAGAATCCACTTTAATTTACTTTTCTGTTAGTGTGCTGCATCATTCACTCTGAATTAAGTTAGCAATTAATTACAAGGATTGCATCAGTAGCAATCAACATATATTCACTCAATCCTTCTGAAATATATTTTCATGTCACCATAAAGAATATTGCTGTGAGCCTTTAAATCCTACAAATGTTTCATAAGTAACAACTTCCTAAATCAGTAGTTAAGAACTTTAGAGACCATAAAGGAGCACATTTTTATAAAATATGTTTATTTCATAACTATATTCTATTCCTTTTTACATGTGTTACTAATTAAAGTGTTTTTAAGAATTTTTCAAAGTCCAGTATAGAAGCTTTGGCAATCTCTGTACAAAACACCTCATCAGGCAAGGATACTAGCTGGTCCAGAGAGATGTAGCTGGGTTGTGCTGGGTCATACTGGGCTCTTCCCAAGAATGTAAGAAACATATGTCTCTCTTTGATTCGTAATAGCTTTGAGTTGAAAACCTAAGAAAGAAAGAAAGGGAAGAATCTTTTAGGTTGTCTAAATGTTTAGACTCTGATGAATCTAAAATAAGAACATTTTTTAGACAAACTGAAGATCTAGGAAGAAAACAAATAATTTGCATCTTCTCATTTATGTCAAACACCAGATAGGTTACATTTATATATAAATTATCTAAATTCTAAATAAATGCTTCAATACAATACGCTGAGGTACACACACAAGGGAAATCAGGGAGTGATACAACTCCCAAGCATGTTCGGTTTTTTGTTTATATATAACAGTTTTACTTCTGTGTAATCACAGCCAAGAAAGTGAAGAGGAGACATTCAGAAACAGGGAGTAAGAATACCTAAGCATTTTCCCTATACTATCAGAAGCATTTATTTACACAGACTGAGCACTGTTATAAAGCAGAAATGAATTTACACAGACTGAGCACTGTTATAAAGCAGAAATGAACAGGTGACCACATGGCATACTACAAACAAGTGAATTGCACAGTGGCAACAGAAAAGGTGAGTAGCTGCACCTCCTGTCATAACAGAGCCAAAAGGCACAGTGCAGTGGTTCAAAAACACCACTTGTCTTCTGCTGCACAGCAACGCCTACCTTTGAAGATATTTGTCACAAAAAGAATTCTGACAGTCAAAGGTGAGAACAATGGTAAGGGAGACATGAAAGAATCGGTGGAACATTTAAAAAGAGAGAGAAGTGGGGAAGACAAGAGATAGACATTTAAGAAGTCTTAAAAGCAGAGAACTAACTGCATTTCTGAGCAGCACAACTGAAGAGAGACACACTGGTTTAGAGAAGATAACAGGGAAAACATGAATGCTACAGCAATGAAATTGAGCAGAGTTTTTACTAAAAAGGAGAGACTACCCACCCTACTGAAGGATTTCATGAGGATGCAAACTAATTTGAACTAGGACAGAAAGCACAACTACTGTTCCTCTGCTTTCCTTGAATTTTAAGAGTGAGTCAGAAGACAAGGGGAAAAAACCTTTACCACTGTTTATGGGGCTAGCTGACAGGAAGGATGGTTACCACAGCAGCTATAACATCAGAGAGGATTTGACAAAAAAAAAATCCCGTATGCCTCTTATTTTCGGGCATTATTGTAATTCAGGATAGATGTAGAAACAGATGGAGACAAGTATGCATTTGTGAACACACAAGTTAATGGCCAGACTGTATACAGACTGAGTTGCGCTAGCCATATCCTGGAACTCAGTTTTTGAAGATGGAAGGGGAGAACAGGGGAAAGAGAGGATGACTGTGCCATGAACAAGGAATAGAGGAAACTCTCCACTTATCCTTCCAAACAAAGGGAACGGAAATAATGAGGTGAACCACCACAAAGCCAACAATAAGACAACTGAGAAGTAAATGAGCAAGACTTGTGGTCAAGGAGGGCAAAAGTGACACACGGACTGGAGTTATAGCAAGCCTCCTTGTTAAGTAAAGATATATTAAATAGCAAGTCAAGTAATCAAAAGCCTGGGGAGCAGTTTTATTTCCCAATATAATTTTGGTTTTTTAGCCAGTTAGATTCCCTACTAGACTTGCTTTAAGAAGAAAATTACTGCAGTTCAGAAGTTGTAATTTCTGCTTTCTTTTTTTCCTTTGTAAGAAGCTAGTGTGACTGCATGTCAGCATTGGATGAAGTGACTAATGCTTTCAACTTTTAATTTATGAGGAAATAACAGTAATGAGGAGATAGAAAAAAACCAAGATAGTCATCAAGAAACTAATCTATTTTCACTCCTGTGATTTTTTTTGCTATTGCCGCAGCAATAGGAAGATCAGTGAGAATCCAATTGCCTAATGGACAGAACTTGTCTTACCTTTAAAATATATTTTCAGATCCTAGAATCTATAAAATTTATTTTTTAACTAGCCAAATCCAAATGAAATGCTTACATATATTATATAATGAACAGATCTTCTGCATGATCCGTCTTCCCTTGTGTCTCTTAGCTAGATAAGATTTCAGGACAAGGAATCCCTAAGCAGGCAGTAATCTTTCTTGCATGAATCCAGAAGAGACGAGCATGACTCTTCTGTTGAAAACTTAAAAATTCACAAGACCGGCGGTGGTGGTGTCACACATGCCAGGGGGTGAAGAAGGGCACTTCCACACTGGAATCCTCAATGGTTGCTGAATTGCAGCCACAGACAAGTTGAAGAATCCACACGTATCCTGTGTACAATGAGGCTCCACCTTCAGCACCAAATTAGTGAACCCGCTGTGCAAAGAGCACCTACAATTTATTCCCAGATCAACAGCTCACCTGAGGAAAGCGAGTAAGCATGTGGTGGGGAATGCCCATTATGTTGTGTAAGTAGTCAAACGTCTGTTTGAGTCTCTTTTTACTTGCAGTTAAAATCTTCGGGGTTTTAAACACAATCTGTTGAATTTCATTACGTTGAAAACCAAGTTCAATCTCACAAACCTGAAAAAGAGCACAATTTTATCTTCAAGTCAGCTACAGCAATCTTATTTTAACATGCCACTGAAATAAACTAATGCAAAATTCTTCTACCCTTTGTCACACAACAACAAGAATGCAGCCCACAATAATATCTGCCACTCCAGTTGTTGTCAAACCAGACAGTGCAAATTATTTATCATTATGGATTGAAGTGAAATCTGATTATAGAGTATGCCTGAAGTAAAGATGACTTCTGTGAATGCTATGTATTTTTCAGCTTGTCTGACATATGAACGAAAAAGATATGTCGCAGTATACATGGCAGTAACAAGCATAGATTCTCCCCTAAGAGGCTTTTATCAGTTTCAATACCAAGCTGTCAAAAAAGACTGACTTTCTAGTTGTGGAGCTGTTGAGCTGTGTAAAACACAGCAATCAAATAGCTAGTGACTACTTTTGTTAATGTAGTATTTCTTTTGCTAATGTATCCAAGTTATATTTTTATATTAGGGAGTATAATTTCAGTTCTGTAGTCTTCAACTGAAGTCTGTTGAACCTGAAAGAGATGTGTAGAATATACAGTGTATTCAATTTATTTTACAGTTGGTTAATGTCTAAAGTAACATGTCTTTTTCGGAGACTGCCTTGACTCCAATTATGGTTTTCCAAAAGGAAAACAAAACACATTTTTTCAATAAAATCATGAGCACTCCTCCCAAAGTGCAGAATAGCAAGCAGTACATTGAGTTGTTGAGAAAGGAATTCAGCATACAAGAGTATCTGGTAACTCAGCCATTTCTCCTATCCTCCAGTGACATTTACAAGCAGCTTGTTTTCAGTCATGAAGTGGGTATGCTTGCCAGTCAACATAAGCAGACTTTCAAATCCAACTTAGGTACTTCTTCGGTTGGCAAAAAGGTGGTGCTTTTTGTTTTCCCAGTTTGATGTGCCAAGACTGCAGCTTTTTTCCAAAACTGCCTGGCAAATACAAATGGAAGGGCTTAGAACCTAGGTTTTGAAGCTACCTTAGGACTTCCAGATCCTTACAGGAAACTGTTTCTAGAGGTGACTATAATCAGGTCTTTCAACTCCTGGTTCTTCCTTATCTGCTTTATAAATATTTGCACATCACAAACAATACTAATCACCTAAGATAGCATTCACGGATGAAGACGTGTCTGCACTTCAGTGGTGTCTTCGATGGATCTGAGTTGGCGGGGGTAACTTACTGCATTAAGATACACAACCGAGAGTAAGACCTGATGTTAAATTGGTGGAGATGTAGAGCTAGCCCCACTGTAGAGGTAATTGTGGCATGAATCTTGAGCTTTTATTTTCTACTCTGTGAAATGGAACAGCTCTCTCTTGACATGAACAGTGAGCTCAAGTGTAAGTTGCTTTGACTGTACTCAGTTTGACTGCATACATACTTAATATTCAGTAAATCTGTAGACTACATATGCCAATATCCTTAATATGTAAGCCCCAGCAATATTCAACATGCTCTGTATGATTCCCACAACAGGCACTGATAATGCAAGCTTTCCAGTTTTACCCTATCAGTGAATCTCTAATTGTGCTTGATGAAACCTTCAGAGGATGGAATAAGCCATCCTCCAGCTCATTTAGTCCATGACTGGTATCTTTTTGCACGCTTTTGACAATCAATACCAGCTGCAGCAGTTGATTCTAAATAACAGCCCACTGAGAATGAGGGATAACATTGGATTACTTCTGAACTACTGGTATAAGGTTTCACTTTCTGAGTACTGCCTGCCCACCACCAGCTTAGGACATAAGGGTCTAAACCCAGATTCTGAATCTGAGAACCTCCTGAAAGGCTGGAGCTTCTAAGTATCAGTAGATTCTAATGGCAAGGACCTAAAAATCCTTCCCCTCTCTAGAGTATGTTAAAAATAAGAATGCTACACTATACACTTTTGGGTAGATAGACAAGATAGTCACATAGAACTGAGGATTTTAAAAACACGTTCATTATAATATACTGAATCCCTAGCCTGTGGAAACAATGTTCATTATAAAGAAAGCACTATTAATTGGAACAGTCTGCTACTTTCCAGTCTCCTCCCTTACCACACACACACATTTCAGATTGCAAGATTCCCAGTGTTTAATAGTTTCAGAGCAGTGAGTCTGTCTGAAAATTATGTATTTTAATTCATAGTTATGCGTTATAGGATAATGGGTTTTCTCAAATTGTTACACTACATCATGCTGTTTGGCCTAGATGGCTTTACAGCACAATAATTAAACCAATACATAGTTACATTTTCAAAAGGGAAAGGAGTCCCTGTGGGTTTGAAGTTATTTACCCAACAGTTGTTAATAACGACCATCTGCTATCAGACAATAGGTGTCAAATGCACATTTTGGCAGACTAGCTACCTGCCAAGAGGAAAATAATCAACTGCACATTTCTTGCTCCTAAATCCTCATGGACAATCCAAGTTAGCAAAACCCCATAATAATTAAGGGGGAAAAAAAAAAAGGAAAAAAAGGAAAAAAAGGAAAAAAAGGAGGGAGCAGGCCCTATTTTTCACTTGTTGTAAAGAAATGGGTAACAATTTGTGTCATCAGATAGCAGCTTTTGGCAGGAAGGGACTCAGATGAAGTTTCTAACCTACATCAGAGTAGAAGACACAATAAGATACTGCTCCATGTATGCTTTAAGCTTGCAAGCTATAGAGGAAAATAAATTGTTTAACAAAATCCTCAGTTATTTTATATCTCCACTAAAATTATTTCATTAAATTCTTTCTGTGCAGGATTCTCCTCCAAGAATTTTATCTTCTGACAACTCTTAAATTATGTGGATACACAATACACTTTTAATATCTACTAATAAGCTTACCTGAAGATTTTCTTTTACAGGCTCTAATTTGCCCGTCAGTAGCCTTGGAAGACGAATTACCAAATCCTTTGTCTACAATTAGGGAAAACACACAAAGGAAAGATTATTACTGAAAGTTGTTTGTGAATCCATCTGTAGAAGAAAGATAGAGAACTCATATAAACTTTTTTTCCCCAATTGGAAGAGGGATGCACTTTCACTTGCATTTTGATTTATCTCTACCCCAAAGATGAGTTTTCATGAAGAGCAGTATATTAAGATGCAAAAAGTTACTCAAATGTGTTTGTTTGGAAAACAAAAAATAACATAGCTGTTGCAAAACAGACAGGAAGAGGGAGTAAAAGCATACCCCAAAAGTAGAAAGCATGCTCAAGTGCCCAATCTCTCTCAGTCCTCAAGTTGTTTCTTCCCACCTTTTAAAAAAAAGTAAACAAACCACTACCTGATAGAGGCTATAAAAGGGTTTTTCAGCTGCAGTGGAATTTGTCTACCTCAGGATCTGGTTAGACCATAGTATTATGTCAATAGAAGAAATTACTCCATATCTCCTAAGCCATGTGATTACTCGTAATCTGCCCTGAGTACGAGGCAGTGACTAAACCCTTTTCCAGAGAGATCTTACCTCAAGCATGGAAAGGCCGGGAACAGGCACTGTGACAGCTATGACTGTTCAGCAAATGGAAGCAAATAGAAGAACACCAGATTCCACTTGGAAATTGACATTTATTGCAATCCCCAGCTACTGCAGGAAACAACTAACACTGCCCACTTATTCCAGGAAAGTCCAGCCTACTACCTCCTCTGAAGATCCCAAAGCATGGTGCTCAATGCTTGCTAAGCATGTAACATGGTAAGCACTCATGAGTGAACCCTGGGGTTACTCTTTCTAAGGTGAGCATATGATTTGGCATTTAGTTTGATATCACATTCACAGATTAACTTGTTGGTGAAAAATAGTCTGTTACAGTATCTTGAAGAGATGAAGAGAGCAAATTAATTTTCTAGAAGTTAAAAAAGCTGCTTGGCGTTTCAGCAATGGATTCAGTTCTCTCACCCACCTCAGATAATAAAACTGGACACACACACACACGCTTGTTTGACAATAACCTGCAGCAGATAATCTTCAAGAACTGTACTTCAGGACCTTTGAATGTTAGATGTCCATATTACTTTTATAGACAGTTAAAATCATGTCATGCTCCTGTAACCCTCTGTGGTACCATTGGTAATGTCACTAGTGTTTGTGGATAACCTCCAAACACTTGAAGTATTCATGTTCCAAGGCCTTACAGTTGTCACTAACAAAGTGTCTAAAGACTTCAGTGTATAGTCTTTACCTTTTTTACACTGAGACCAAGTTCATTTTTGAAGAAACCCAGTCTGTTATCCAGTCTTTCCACTGAAAACAACAGCAAATACGGAGCTCTTGAGACCATTTGAGCAATTTCTGCCTTACCGAATTTTTTTGATTTTAGGTAAGCCACTCTAGAAAGAGAACAAAAACAAAATAAAATCCAGTGATGAAAATTTTATTGCCTCCATTTATTCAGTACTTGCTTAAATTCCTCAGTGATATCTTATAAACGGACAGATGTTCTAGCATTAACATGCAACCCTGCCAAAAATAATTAGGGGGAAATCTGCAGTTATCATAAAAGCAAAATACCATCCCTTCCAATTAATTAGAAGTAAAATAAACCTCAGAGCAGAATGTCAATACTGAAGACAGATTTTAATTCCTTCCAGCTGTACTTAAGCAGATAACTATGATAACCTACGTTTAACTACCAGCCTGTCTCCTAGATTGCAAACACATTAATAGATCATCATAGGGTATGGACAAGAAGATATATACAGCCTTTTGCTATTTTAATGAATTCCATCTCTACTGCTGAAAGAACAGAGTACCATACCTCATACATCCCAGTTTTGCCAATAGCACTGGAGTACAGACATACAACAATGCTATCTGTAGAGACGTTGTCCAAAAAGACATTTCTAATTCAGCTGAAGTTACTTTTGTTACAATAGGTCCCTACTTTCAGTCGCTGGTCCAAGGATTTAGTTACAAAACATCTGGTTGTCAGAAGACAAAAGGAGCTGACTAAAGTTTTTATGTTTAACAGAGCTTGCTTTCTTTGTTTCTTTCCAACTCAAAACTTTTTCCAAACTTTGTTGAATTCAGTGAAAGTGAAATCCTATTTCAAGTTCCTACTTGCTCCCAGAAAAGGAATAGGGGGGGAAATACCTCACACAAAATAGAGACACGATTAACCCACATGCCACGTGTTTTGATTTACAAAAAAACTGAACTACAATTTGAAGACACTTCCTTTGGTTATAGATGAGCACATACAGAAGTATTTGCTGTCAGATGAACTTAGAGCATACAAGAACTGATTTTATCCGGCAGTAATTAAAATACTAAATAGACTGCAGAATATTCTGCAGAAGCAGATACTCAACAAAAGACAGGCTTTGTGTTAAATCATGTCTTGTAGAGAGAAAAAAAAAAAAACAAACAAAAACCTTCCAGTCACTACAACCTCCCTCTCTATCCACAAAACCCTCAAAAATGAAGTCATCACAAGCCCAAAACCTCTAGATAGAAGATCTAAGAACAAGCTCTAGAGGACTAATTCCTAACTGAGCAGGCACCCCAACACAGAAAGTAGCAGGCTAGGCTCCAGATAGTGCTGATGGACTTGGCTGCAGGCACCTCAGAGACAAGGAGAGATTAGGAGGGGGAAAAATGCAGAGCACAACAATAAATAATTGGCCCTTCAAAAATTATCCCATTATGTTTTGAATGCTGCAGCTTGCCTTTGCTATAATTCTTCCATTCATTTTTAAAGGGCACAACTGCCAAGCATCCTAGAAACATAGATAAATGAGCAGATTAAAAATAAAACCTTTTGGTTATCCTGACTCCACTCCACTTGTTTTCTGTTAACAAGTCATTAAGATTCACACCTGAAGCAGTTTTTTCACATCCTGGAAAGGCAAGAAGCTTAAAAGATGGATGGCAAGATTGTAATAACCTGACTCTAGAAACTCCTATGTTAAAGAAGCACAATCTTCCAACCTGACCAAAGTTTGAGATAACTTTGTGAGTGTTGACACCAAGGTTAGCCCTGGTTCTACGACGGGGGTCAGCAGTTCTATGTAGCGCGTTAACAGTTTTAAGTCATCATTAACTATACTGTAAAACAAAGCATCTGGTGCAGCTGCAGTACAGACACTGATGTGCAACTGTCAGAATTGTTATGAATTATGGAATGTTTTGACTTTTACAGTGTTTATCTGAAGTCAAATGCCAAATCTATTGAAATTTGTGTTTTGTTTCCTGGCAACGTGGAATCCGTAGCAATAAAACATTCCAGAGTGATGTAACCAATACCATGTCCATCTGCACCGAAGTGTTTATGCAAAGGTGATACTCAGCTTTCACAAGACAGCTATCTGAGACACATTCACTTCACAGCCTGCCATACACCCTCAGTGGCACACTTACTTTAAAACTTGCAGGAAAGCATCCACCAATGCCAAACAGAGGTAACCTTACTCAGAAATCAAGCTGCAGATAATGAAGGAGAAATTGGATTGCCCTGTTCACCCCCTACCTTCAGTAACAAGGCAGTGCCACAGGACACTCACTGAAAAGCAAATCTGACTTCACAGGAGATTTAGAATGTCTATCATAGCAAAAAATACTCTCTTCATAAGAGTATGAGCAACTCTGATATCTGGACCCAAAACCACTGTTGAAAAATGACACAGGTTTTTTTTGGATATTGCTTCTGAAAGGCCACTTACTGAACAGGTGGATGGAAGAACAGAGGAGAAAGAAGGAAAGTCACGTCTATGTTAGACATGAGTCACTAATGTGCCTGTTTCCAAAAAAACATATTTTCAGATTTCTGTCTTGGAGAGCTACTACATGAAAGAGCCAGGCAGAAAGACTTTCTTTTCTGGAATTTTTAAAGATCAAGATGTTTTGAGTTCATTACAAAGTACGCACAAACACACACAGGTTGTTCTGTAAAAGAAATACTGAATTAATGCAAGCCTGTCTGGAGTAATTTTAAGAATAAAAGTCTATTTTCCTGGAATTTTTTCTATAATCAACACATCTAATGGAAGCATGAATCAGAAGAAAAAAGTAATTCTATTTCAGAATCAAACTTCTTATAGGTACACACCAAACAAATACAGCTGAGTAAAGAAAGCTAGGACCTCTATGACTGCAAGACACAGGTAAGTTGTGGGGGAAAAAAAGTATAACCCCATAGTCTGGTGCTGGTACCTTAAATCTCTCATGTCTTAATGGGACCCCACTGCAAAAATTTGGAAGTACTAAAGCAAAGGAATACAGATAAGCTGTTTGTATCCATAAACCAAAAAGGAAGAAGAGCAGAATGCAGTTACAAGCCACCACGCCAGCCCTAGAGCAACGCCTTTGCAAAAAGTGTCCGGATTCATGAAAATAGGGACTCAAAACTGATATTCAGTTATTTCATAAAAATGATGAATTTAGAATAAAATTTTTTAAAAAGTAGATTATGTATATTATTACAATTCATTATTTCAAGTATCTTGAACATTTTAATTCCAGTTATTTAACTTTAGGAAGATTTTTTTTTTTTTAGAAGTAAAAAGCTTTCTGTCATAAATACAAACCTCATCTTTAAAGCTCTAGAACTAGTCCTCCAAAGTTAACAATGCAAAACCACTAAGGACAGGCTTCTGTGAATAGATATTAACAGTAACAACCATAAGACCTCAGCTTGACCAGCAGCAGCACAAATACTTCAATCACAGCAGGATGAAGTCCAACATCCTAGCTTAAGCCCACTGAAGGAACAGTTGAAATCTGCAGTCATGCAGCCAAGATGCACCCACATGTGACAAAAGAGTACAGTGATACAGTATTATCCCATTATATCACAGAATGATCAGGGTTGGAAGGGACATCTGGAGATCATCTAGTCCAACCCCCCTGCCAGAGCAGGGTCACCTACAGCAGGTTGCACAGGATGGCGTCCAGGCGGGTTTTGAATGTCTCCAGAGTGGGAGACTCCACAACCTCTCTGGGCACCCTGTTCCAGTGCTCTGCCACCCTCAAAGTAAAGAAGTCCCTCATGTTTAGATGGAACTTCCTATGTTCAAGTGTGTGCCCGTTACCTCTTGTCCTATCACTGGGTACCACTGAAAAAAAAAAAGACTGTTCCCATCCACCTGGCACCCTCCCTTTAAGTATTTTAAGCATTGATAAGATCCCCCCTCAGTCGTCTTTTCTCTAGACTAAAAAGACCCAAGTCCCTCAGCCTTTCCTCATAAGAAAGATGCTCCAATCCCCTAATCATTTCATTAGCCCTTTCCTGGACCCTCTCCAGCAGTTCCCTGTCCTTCTTGAACTGGGGAGCCCAGAACTGGACACAATACTCCAGATACGGCCTCACCAGGGCAGAGTAGAGGGGGAGGATAACCTCCCTCGACCTGCTGGCCACACTCTTCTTGATGCACCCCAGGATGCCATTGGCCTTCTTGGCCACCAGGGCACATTGCTGGCTCATGGTCATCCTGTTGTCCACCAGGACTCCCAGGTCCCTTTCCACAGAGCTGCTCTCCAGAAGGTCAGCCCCTAACCTGTAGTGATGCATGGGGTTATATCTCTAAAGCTGACCAGAAATTTGTTAATGAAATAACAACTGTCATTAAAGACAAAGTCCCATTCTTGGCAGAGAAGAAGAGATACAGTTACACAGTTTGATTCAGACAACACTCAAATTACTGCAATCAGCAGCCTTCAGCAACTTCTGATACAAATCCCCTCTCTTTTCAAGTCATGCTGCTGGAGAAAGCGGAGTATGTGTACACAGTTATCTTATCTCTTCAGTGCTTAAGTTTCATTCAAGTAGCCCTTACATTCAGAATGCAGCATTTTCTGAAGTTAGTGTTCTCTAATAAGCTAGACAACATCAAGTACAGTTTGCAGTACACAGCATCTAGATTTAAGACATTAAAAAGAGCAGAGTGGAATAGGAGAGAGTAATACAGAAAACAAGTTTCACAGTAAATGGAGAAAACAGCTTGTTTCCCCTACAGTCTCAGAAGAAAGACCCATAAACACAATGACTTTCTAAAAAAAAAAAAATTGCCTTTGGTGTTTTTGGAACATACAATAAACTTAAAAAAAAAAACCCAAAACAACAAACAACTCCACAAGGCAGCTAACTAAATAAGCTTTGGTCTGAGATATGAAATATTCTAAAGAGACAAGTATTTACCCTTATGAACAAACAAGCTGGGTGACACTGAAGAAACAGTCTAGGGCCATACAAGTGTGAACACACACAAATAACTTGTTTGTTGCAGTCTTGTGCTCAGTTTGAGATGGATAACAGAAAAAAAAAAAAAAAACTCACCGAAACCTTCTGCTGCTATTAAAAGTAAACACAGAAGAGATCTGGTCTACTCTTTTTACTGCAGAATTCACAAGGTATGGGAAGACATGCATCCTCTAGAAAAGCAGTTTCAAAGCATGACTGAAGAGGTTAATATTGTTCTACAAATTTAGGTAAAGCTCAGGGCTTTTGGAATCTAAGCTGACTCAGGTCAAACATGCCTAGGATGGCAAGCTTCTTCCTCTGTGGCAGTGAGACAGGAATGTGCAGTAATATTTGTTAATGGTCAGCTTTCAGGTGGATCAGGGTATTAACTCGACTTATAATACCACCACCACATGTTAATGCTGACTGATGGGAAGGCACAGGAACATGGAGCCAGGGATCGAGTGAGAAAGGAAGCAGCAACAACACAGGATCAGACAAGGTTAAGCCAATTGGGAAACTAGACCTTCAAGTCAAGAGGCTTAACACCCTGCTGCTATTTGAAAGGCTCACCTGGTTTCTAACGCTTCCAGATCTTCAGCCAGGATGTATGGATTTTTGGTCAGGAATGGTCCCAACTGATTGTCTTCTACACCCACATCCTTTAGAAACAGAAGTATTTTTCTTATATCTTTTTCAAAGTCCAAGGTCAGTAAGAGTTGACCTGCCTTTTGACGTTTCTCCACTTGGGATAAGTCAACTCCTACAACAAACAAAGTTAGATACTGTTTTAATTAAACACAGACCCTACTTCCTATAAATGTTTCAGGAAGGCATGTTGAAATTTCTAACTACTCCGTTTTTGCACTGACTTAGCATACTTCAGTTGCTCAAGACAGCAAGGTCACAACACCTTGTATATTGTGGAAAGATTCCAAATAAAATAAGCAGTCATTTTAGATGCTTTTGCTCAGTTTATTTTTTGAAGGAAGACATTTGCAGTGAATCTTGCGCATGCCACATGCAGAGACCTCCTCTTGTTGCACAGAAGTATGTGTGCAAGGAATTCCCAACTCCATTATACATGGGAGTGAGACAATTTTGCAGTGAAGTGCCTTTGGATACCGGCTCACACATAGCAATTTGTTACTGCACAGGGCCAGATCTCCCCCCCTCAAATATTTATTTCTCCAATCTCCTTCCGGTGTTCCTTGCACTTTTGGGAAACAAGGAGGCGGCCAGCAACTTTGAACTCTGCTACCCTTGTACAGTCCAAGTGCTTTTTGATAACTCAGGTTGTTTTCCATCCCTTCCTCCTTGCCTCTCCAGTTTACTGTGCCTCGCTTCTAAGGTTCTGCACAGCAACTGCTCTTCTTCCTTCCAAGGACAGAGAACTGCAATTTCTTTTGCATCAGATTAAACCATCCTTAACCATCCCAAAAGAAGAGATGTTACACAAAGTGCTCCTCACCTCCAGAAGCTGTGGGAGATGCCTCCTTCTAGCATCCACAGCACTAAGGGACTAAAGCTAGTCAGCCTTTCCTTCAAATAACACAGCACTGCTAGTGAGTCATGCAGTCCCCTCTCTTTTTCCATTTACCCTGGATTTACCCTGCCCTTCACCATTGGTTGCTGTTCCTATTTTCAAGTTTACAAGGTGACCAGTAAGATAAAACCACAAATTATAGAATCCCCAAAGCTCCAGATATAGGCAAACCACATAAACAATATCACACATACCTAGGTGGACAAGTTTTGCCAGGGTTTCTGAGTGGTCAACATAATCTCGGAGCGTGGAAGACTGAAGGGGAAGAAGCGGTTCTGCAATGATCTTCACGGCTTCTTCCTCAGAAATCTCCTCCAAAGCAGATGAAGGTGGGATGTCATCCCAGTCTAAGAAACAAATATAGACGACCCAAATGCATTTTGTGAAAGACAAAGCTGCTTCCATCAAATGCTATACAGATCTCTTGAAATGCATTTCAAAATGCAAGAACACTGTGTATGAGATGAACAGCCAATCTATTATTATTTGAAAACATAGTCTACTCCCAGTTTTTTTTCTGTTCCATCTCCTTGTCACTGCCCATTGACTCTTGCTTATGTAGCCAAATGTGAGCGTAGTACCCATCAAGCCTGCCTTCAGTCTGCAGCCTTGATCACTGCAGACAACAGATCACATCACCTTCTTGAAAAAGAATCTTCTTTCATGTCTTCACAAACGCATTCTTGCCTGATCATATGCAGATCAAAGGCTACTACAAAGATTATTTTTCATAACCTGACAAACCCACTACTTGTGCCTCTTCTGAACCTGATGCCTGAACTGCAGTTGTTTTAACTTTCAAGGTATTTCACAGCCAATTCCAACCAAGCTATCATGTCTTATCCATTACAGAATGGCTGCTGACTGCTACCACCTCTAACAGCTAAAGAAATCAAGCTCCATTTCCCACTCATTAAGGTTTCCAACTGAACACCATTACGCTTGTTTCCCCTTAAGTGTTCCAAGTCACAGAGCTCAGTGTCTTTTTAAAAAATATTTCTCTACATTGATCTATTTTTCAACTGGCAGGAGCTCACAGCAGCTACACCAAGATTACTGTTTTGCAAGTTGGCTCTCTTTAATATCTTTATCAATAACCTGGATGAGGGGATCGAATGCACCCTCAGTAAGTTTGCAGATGACACTAAACTAGGCGGGCATGTTGATCTGCTTGAGGGTAGGTTGGCTCTTCAGAGGGATCTGGACAGACTGGACCGATGGGCAGAGGCCAATGGTATGAGGTTCAACAAGGCCAAGTGCCGGGCCCTGCACTTGGGTCACAACAACCCCATGCAGCACTACAGGACTAGGGCGGAGTGGCTTGAAAGCTGCCCGGCAAAAAAGGACCTGGGGGTGTTAGTAGACAGCCAGCTGAATATGAGCCAGCAGTGTGCCTAGGTGGCCAAGAAGGCCAACAGCATCCTGGCATGTATCAGGAACGGTGTGGTGAGCAGGACTAGGGAAGTGATCATCCCCCTGTACTCGGCACTGGTGCGGCCCCACCTCGAGTACTGCATTCAGTTTTGGGCCCCTCACTACAAGAAGGACATTGAGGTGTTGGAGCGTGTCCAGAGAAGGGCTACAAAGCTGGTGAGGGGTCTGGAGCACAAATCTTATGAGGAACAACTGAGGGAACTGGGGTTGTTGAGCCTGGAGAAGAGGAGGCTGAAGGGAGACCTCATCACCTGAAAAGAGGTTGTAGAGAGGTGGGGGCTGACCTCTTCTCCCTGGTGACAAGTGATAGGACGTGAGGAAATGGATTTAAGTTATGTCAGGGGAGGTTTAGATTGAATATTAGGAAACACTTTTTACTGAAAGGGTTATTAAACATTGGAATAGGCTGCCCAGGGAGGTGGTGGATTCACCATCCCTGGAGGTGTTTAAAAAAAGGGTAGACGTGGTACTTAGGGACATGGTTCAGAAGTGGTTTTTGTCAGGGTAGGTTAATGGTTGGACTTGATGATCCTAAAGGTCCCTTCCAACCTCAGCAATTCTATGATTCTATGTCAAGAAAACAAAGCCACACCAGAACTACCAAGACAGGTTCCAAAATAAGTAGGATGATCCCAATGTTCCAGGAAGACTAGCTCAATAGCTGTTGAAGGTTTTGCCACTTCTTTTTTTCCAAAGCCTCAGAAACAAAAGCATGGTAAAATGTTTTGAGCAACGTTTACGCCTTAAACAGGAATAAACTCTATAGGAATCTGTACAGATATCAAGTATTTCCTTTCAACTTTTTGAGGACCCAGCCAATATACACCAAGGTCCATTCCAGGCATAGATGCCCTGTTTTTGGCACTCTAAGTTCCTTAAACATCCTATCAGGAGGATATAATACACCTAAAATTACCAAGGAAAAAAAAGAAAAAAAAAAAGAGTTAGCAATTACGTTTATTCCATTACGTGCACTGCCAACTGGACAAAATGCTACACACACACATACACAACAGTAAGTCTGCTGGCAGATAAAAATCTGGCACGTAGATAAACTGCACCACAGGTGCAAACACATACGAGCTGGCTGACCTGTCAGTTCTGGTGCAGCGCTGTTTCCAGAACCAGCTGCACAAACACACAGATCTCAGTTGCAGCTCTGAGCCACCCCAAAAATAAGCTCTGTAGGATCCAAGTTGGCTGGGCTCAAAGCTGAATCTGAACATACAAGACTGCTTAGTAATCCAGAGCAAGTTTCCTCAGTATACCAGAATTATTTTCAGAGGGTGGTAGTTTTTTATCCTCACTTAGAATAAAAGTAGAGACAGATGAGGCAATTTCCTCTGGGTAACAACACCAAAACGACATTGTATCTATCCCCTTTCCTCAGGAGAAAGTTTGACGAGCTTTTCTCATCAGGGCAGTGCTTAAGCAGGCTTCACACTCTGCTGCCTCCTGTTGTTCATCCCTGATCATTCAAAAGGATGCGTTGTGCGAGCTGCTTTAGGGGTGGCCTCCCCCACCCCTGCTCAATAAACACCCCAACCCAAAACCCTTTATTTTGTACTAACACAACTATAAGGGGAAGGCTCAACTGCTGCAGGTAGACTTGCGAAAAGAAAAGCTCTCCAAACAGGAGCTCCAGATTGACATTTCTACCCAAAACATTGTATCTTTATCTTGGCTTAAAGGTATTCTGTATATACAAGAGTGACCATAGGAATTCTCCATTAACTATGGAGCTTAAACGAAGTGAAAGTCAGGAACTTCAGACAAATATTCTAGACAAACAGGCCAGAAAAGGACAACTAAGAGCAATACTGGAAGCATGATTTGGAGATTGAGGAGAAACGGTATCCCTAAGGCCTCTTACCTTCATACAGTATTTCTGCATTCAAATCAGGTAATGTTTCTGCTTTTGCTTGTTCCTGTTTTACCGGCAAAGGCAAGTTACTTTCAGGAGAAGAAAAGGATCCATCCTTGGCACTGTCAGGTGGAGAACAGCTTCCTCCAGATACACGCCTGCCTGCCTGCAATCGCCACGGAAGGACGCCAAGGTTCCTCGAGGGCAGCAGAGCCAGAGGGGCGAACCCACCACATGCCCGTGCGGGGCCGCTGCGGCCTCTCAGCCTCCCGGGACATTCGGCAGCACGGGCCGTTTTCAGCAGGCAACACCAACGGGAGACCTGCCGAGCCCACAGAGCCATCTTCCACCTCAGCACCGCATCCTGCCGGGAGAAAAGGGGCTGAGGAATACCACAGGCGCTGCCGCACCTCGCCCGCAGGGCTGGGAGCGCCAATTCCCTCAGCGTTAAAGCAGAAATCACTCGCTACAAAGCACTAAGTAGCCGCTTCGAGGCTTCAAACCCCTGACAAGCGGAGGCAGAACTGAGGAGAGCAGCGGGCTCTGAACGCCACCGCCCGCTGTAGGGCAGCCGTTCCCTTGGGAGCGGGGAGGGAGCCCCGCCGGGACTTAAACCCTCCCCAAGGGACGGGGCCCTGCGCCCAGAGCCGTCACCTCACAGGCCTGGGGGAAGCCGGGCCGCGCCGCGCTTGCCGGCCCTTGCAGGCCTGCCCAGGCCGACAGCCTCTCCGTACAGTCTGCGTGAGGGCACACCGCTCCGCACCCAGCGATCCCGGCCCGGGGGAGGGCGAGGGATGGGGGCCGCCCCGGCCCCCACACGGGCGGCCATTGAGACCCCCCCAACGCCTCACCTGCCCTTCTCGCCGCTCCCGCGGCCTAGCCCACGTGGGTGTCCCCCCACCCCGGTCCCAACTCGGGCGAGACCATTTCGGGAGCGGGGAGGGGGGGGGGAGGTGCAGGCAGATATGGGCCCTTCCCACTGCTCGCTGAGAGGGGGTGGTGTAGGCTCCGCCTTCCCTCTCCGCTCTGTTCCTTCCTTCCTTCTTCCCTCCCTCCCTCTCTCACCGCGTGGGCGCGGGGCGAGCTCCGCCCCTCGGCGAGGCGGGCGCGGCGCTTCTCCCCTCAGCGGCATCGCTTCAGCGGGAGGCGGCGCGGGCGGCCGGGCCGGTTCGGGCCGCGCCGCGCCGCCCCGCCCCGGGAGAACCAGAACTGTGCTGAGGTGAGGGGAAAGGGGGCGAGATGGCGTCGTGCGTGGGGAGCCGGACCCTGAGCAAGGACGACGTGAACTACCGTCTGCATTTCCGCATGATCAACGAGCAGCAGGTGGAGGACATCACGCTGGAGTTCTTCTACCGGCCGCACACCATCACCCTCCTCAGCTTCACCATCCTCAGCCTCATGGCCTTCGCCTTCACGAGGTGCGCGGCCCCCGGCGCCGCCACGGGGATCCCCCGCCCCGCCGCGCCCTATCCGGCCCGGGGGCGAAGGGGGTTCCCGGGGCGGGGCGGTGGGGAGGGGGCCGGTGCCGCTCCCCCGGGGGCGAGGACGAGCAGCGCGGCTCCGGCGGGCGGCGGTTGCCGCCGGGGGCGGGTTAGCGGGAGGTTTGTTACGGGGCCGTGACTTGCTGCGCGCTCTGCGGGCGGGCGGGTGGGTTGCATGGGTAGCTGGCAGGGGAGCAAGCAGCCTGGTCGGGGGGCCCTCCCTGCGGAGAGCCTCTGCTGCCTTTGCTGGGAACTTGTTGATCGTTTCGAGGCCGCCTGGTTAAAGTCTTTACCAAAATGTGTGTTTCAGGCAGTAGCCAAAAATGGCCTTTTATTAGGCTCCCAAGAAGCCCAGCAATGACATCGCTCAAGTAGATAATTTGCCAAGCGTTCGGTGGACAGGAGTGACTGTTCTGTGTCATCGTTTTTGTACAACACACTTTGTCTGTTGCCAGTCGCACGTTGGCGTAGGCCCCAGCACTAATGTGCTTAGCCACATCCTTTCCCCACCGCAGGAACAGCTCTCTGGAGTTCACCACTGCGGTCATTCATGGAAATAAAGCTAAGAATGGACACAGTTATTTTCAGGAGCCTTATTTGTAAGCAAAGGGTATAGCAGTGCAGTCTGAAGGGTATCTTGCAGTATTTTTCAGAGTTGTGCATGCTTTTTATTACCTCCTACTGAACGGGGCTGTGACAATGGTAACACAATCCTTCTTTAGACTAAATTGTTCAGTCTCTAGGCAAACAGTGATTCCTGTGAGGTTTTGGCTGAATTGTGCATCGTCTTTTGGGCTCATTTACACTTTTGTGGCATTGTATGTACACGATCATGGATTTTAATGGCCTTGTTGATTAAACTCTGCATTTGACAAAAGAACATCATGATTTGTCCCTAGGCCTGATATACAATTCCGTATGTTATCTTCTGTCTTATTTTAAGAATCCAAACCTATAGTTTTTATCAGCTATGAAAATGGTGGTCAAGCCTGTGTTGAGCCGAGGAAGGAGTATAAGGAAACGTAAAATAGTGTAGTTGCAAATGGTCTGAGGTGTGCTTTTCATGTTTCAACTTGTGTATGGCCCCAAGGAAGATATTTTTGGTGAACATATCCCTCGTTCTACTTGGGTAACAAGATCCAAGCTAAGGTAGAATATCTCAGGGATCCCTTCTTAACTCTTAAACTGGAGACATGTTTCTATGCTTTGGTACCATGTTTAATTACAGACCTTTGCTACAAGTTCTCCTCTTGCCCTGTTTCCCTTTTCCTGATCACTTTTCTCACTATAGGGCTAATTTAGGTCAAACTTGTGAGTTACGAAGAGATTCTCATCCAGACATCGTTCTGAAGGATTAATGGAGTTGATTGCTTACCTTTGGGGGACGAAAGAAATTTTGCTGCTAATTCTTTCAAGCAGGGGATGACCCAAGCGGCAATTTTAGAACTGTGGAGTCTTCTGGGTCCAAAGAATATTGCTTCCGTTCTGGAGTATTTGTTTGCATTTTCCCGAGAGGATTGCTAGCTTTCTCTTTCCATTGGTCTTGCTAGCTTTCTAACTCTGACTTCTTCAGTTTCATTTTCTTCCCTCGGTCTGTCTCTGCTCTGCCTCACTTCCTGTGTTTAAATACCCATTGACTTCTCTTTAACTTTTCTCTGTTTCTCCTCTTCTCAGGTTGTGGAAGCTACTCTGATATATTTTTTTTCCTTCATGCCCACCTTCTGCTATTTCCAACTATCACAGGAGTTTCCAGCAACAGATTGCTGCCTCTGCTTTATTTGGGGC
Source organism: Vanellus vanellus (assembly GCF_965231255.1). Classification (NCBI taxonomy): domain Eukaryota; kingdom Metazoa; phylum Chordata; class Aves; order Charadriiformes; family Charadriidae; genus Vanellus; species Vanellus vanellus. The sequence goes on from NC_138906.1 coordinate 145,169,811, forward strand.
ACTACCCAAACTATATGTATTCATTGGGAAGATGGGAGGGAGGAGATAGTTCCCCACATGCTTAAAGTATGTGCTCCCAGGTCTGGACTTTCTATTCCAATCAGTTTATTGCATTGAGTCTTCAGTGACAGTGTTCATATTTCCACCTTCAGGGCACAAGGCACTGTAGACTTCCCAGTAAGGTGTGACAAGTGATTCTTTGCTTCCCCTGTGCAGTCAATTCTTCCATAGCTCTCCTGGACATTTTGTTAAGCAGGGGATTTTATATCATACATTCGTGCTGATGTTGTTAAGTAAAATTTATTTTTTCAGGAACTTCAGTACAGGCAGAGGGAATTTTGCTTTCATTAAAGTCTGTCTTGTCTCTTCTATATTTTTGTTTTTATGTCAGAAAGATGTGGGGGTTTAGACAAACTTAGATGTACCAAGCCATAATGTGGGGTCTCCCTTGGGATCACTGAGAGCAGTTGATACTATCTTTCAGCTGACAGATAAAGGTGAAGCTGAACTTCAGATAGCAATAATCTTCAGGTAGCAATAATAATAATAGTAATAATAATCCAGAAAAAGAAATGTGTGTTTAACTTCCCCATGGTGAAGTGGGGACTAGAGCGTGTTCTGTTTTTTAAAGCACATCCTTCTAGTACTTCTGACAATGGCTGCAGCTGCCTTGGTTATTTCCTGGTGAATGAGCCAGTCACAGGCTTGTCTGCTTCCAGGCTGTGCCCTGGAGCAGAGAAATGGAGTGGCTCTAGCTTTCCCTGTCCTCTTCCTCCCTGGAGAGAGGGATGTGGTCTTCTCTGAGCCTGGAGGCAGCCAGCAGGTGGGTGCTGGAGGGGATTTTTTGTGGAGTGAAGCAACCTGAGGAAGGTGGCAGATTGGTAGCTGTGAGGTTGCAGGGGTTCACTGAAGCAGGAGTGAGAGCTATGAGGATGTAGTGCTGTTCTCTTTCACATCCCTTGATTAATGGAGTTGATTAAACTGGATTATTGTGCATTTAAGTTTGGTTTGGGGAGTTAGTGGAAGATATTTTTTCCCCACGCACGCACTCTAAATTTAGTGTCCTAGCTATTTTTTCCTCAGCTGAGTATCTTTTTTTTTTTTTTTCATGATGTACTAACTTACTAGTTTACATTTTTGTAATATGCCAGTGTAACGTAGTGCTCTGGAGAAAAGCAGGAGAGAGAAAAAGGTTAGGCAGGTATTATATGCTTCAGTGGGGGATTTTTTGTTATTTCTTCTCCAAAAGTTACATAACTGAAAAATGTGCTGGTGAAGTGGGTTTAAATTGAGAGAATTTTCATCTGTCCTCCCACGCGAGCATTAGAAGTCTTGTTTTTGCTGCATGAATGCTTATATTTCAAAGTTAGCATCAGAGTTCCTAAGGCTAAGTGAGGAGATGATTTAGCATATTTTCCTGATTGCAGCTTGTTGTGATTGTGTCTTTCCTCCAACAGTTGTTTTGCTTCCCTGTTTCTCTTCACGTTCCCCAAAATAGTTCTTCCAGGCAAACACTATAATTCTTATCCTAACCAGTGCACAGCAGAGAGTCTCTTGGTCCCACCTGTTTTTACCTGCTCTGGTTAAGAAGATTGGATGTCTGTCCCTTTAGAAAGGTATTTGCAAGTCAAAATGAAATGCTTCTATCACTCATGTGGAATGAAGTGCAGTTTAACACTGCACACATCTTTGATTTTTGGGATAACTGGTGCCAACATGACTAGGACAGCTTTCCTGAAGCTGAGTGGTACTCTGAATTCTAATATGCAAAGGTGAGGACCCTTCAGCACAGCTGACATGACGATTCAGTGATGTGATCACAGTGTCTTTCACTTCTTTCTTGGCCATGCCGAATTGTACAGTGATGTGACTCTGTTCTCTCTCCCCCCCCCACCCCCCTACCCCAAAAAAAAAAAAAATCCCCTCAATTGGTGGCACCCATGACAGTGTTGCATATGTTTAGACAGAAATATGGCTTTGCTGTCGGAGCCTGAGGCTCTGGCTGGGAAGTGTTCTGGATGGCATGAAGCTCTTGAGATTGCCAAGGGAGCCAGAGTTAAGCTCTGGAATTTGGGATTCTTAGCTGGTGTGAAGTGTCAGCCTGTGCAGCATGCCTCCTGAAAAATGGGGGGGAGGTGGGGGGGAGAAATGCTGTGGGGAGTCCCTAAGGCCTGCAGAGAAAGCATTTACGTTTAATGTACTTTTTCTTGCCATACAGTTAAACTAACACAGTGCTTAAACGCCTCACAATGATGAAAGTCTGATGTGAAGCGGTTAAGGTTCAATTTTGAAGGAAAGGGAAATAATTTGTCAAAGTGAGAAATATTTTTAACTGCAGCAAATATCTAATGTGGAGCAATTTATGCTGTCACAGATTCTTTACTGAACCATACAGAAATGTGACAGATGCTCTGTGAGAAAGACTTTTATCCCTCTAAAGTTTGCTGGGAATTTTTTGATATCATGGGTTGGGAATAAAAAAATGAATGTATTTAAATAGATAAACTGATTCTAAGTATGTGAAAATTACTCAGTAAAACTTTAATTTGGGTTGTAGTGGGTGATACATTATGAAATATTAGCTGTGCATATTATGATAGTCTGAAGTTTGTTTCTATTTGTATTTCTGATGTATCCTAGAAGCTGATTGTTGGTTGGAAAACTTGGATGAGCTTTTTTTTATTAGTCTTGCTGCTGTACACTATTGTCTACCTGTCTGAAAAGAAAGAAGAGCTCAGTCAAGTTTGCCTTGGCATTCCAAACTGAATTCTTAGGTCTCTCTTCTGGCCGTGATAGGACAGTTGCACAAATAATACCTGGTATTTTACTCAGAGCTTTGGCTTAATAGCTCTAAAAGCAAGTTGGTATTTTTTCCCTGGTTCTTTCAAGTTTTGCTGTCTCTGTTATACACAGATTCTGAGCTGTGTAATCATTATTTCCAAAGGCCGATTGTAATCGCTATTCCCCCCCTCTCTGCACTCACCCCAGGCATTTGGCATTGGGAACAGGCAAAGGGAAGTGAAGAGGATTGTGAGCAGCACCAAAACAGCAGAGGGAATCATAGAATGGTTTGGGTTGGAAGGGACCTTTAAAGGTCATCTAGTCCAATCCCCCTGTGATGAGCAGGGACATCTTCAACTAGATCAGGTTGCTCAGAGCCCTGTTCAACCTGACCTTGAGTATTTCCAGGGACAGGACATCTACCACCTGTCTGGGAAACCTGTGCCAGTGTCTCACCACCCTCATCGTGAAAAATGTCTTCCTTATATCTAGTCTAAATCTACCCTCTTAGTTTGAAGGCATTACCTCTTGTCTTATCGCAACAGGCCCTGCTAAAAAGTCTGTTCCCATCTTTCCTGTAGGCCCCCTTTAAGTACTGAAAGGCTGCTATAAGGTCTCCATGGAGCCTTCTCTCCTTCAGGCTGAACAACCCCAACTCTCTTAGCCTGTCTGCATAGGAGAGGTGCTCCATCCCTCTGATCATCTTTGTGGCCCTCCTGTGGACCTGCTCCAACAGGTCCATGTCTTTCCTGTGCTGAGGGCTCCAGAGCTGGACACAGTACTCCAGGTGGGGTCTCACCAGAGTGGAGTAGAGGGACAGAATCACCTCCCTCAACCTGCTGGCCATGCTTCTTTTGATGCAGGCCTGGATACAGTTGGCCTTCTGGGCTGTGAGTGTACATTGTCGGCTCATGCCCAGCTTTTCATCCCTCAGTATATTGGGAGTTGCCCTGACCCAGGTGCAGGACCCTGCACTTGGCCTTGTTGAACCTCATGAAGGAAACCTAGGAATTGCATCCTGGCTTCTAGAGTTTTTGGTCTAGGTCTCCATTTTCTGTGTAAAAGTACTTTTGATGATGTTTCTGTGAATGTTAAAGCAGGAAGACTTTTTTTCACCTTGTGTTAAATTTAGTCATTGCTTCTGCATTGACTTTTAAAAATGCTTATGGCTTGCATGTATTGATTATACGTCTAACTCTTGTGAGAAAGGGATATCCAGAAGTGCAGAGTGAAAATCATTCAGTGCAGCTACGATCTTGATTTATTATATAACCAGCATGCTTATTTCTTATACTTATTTCCATGTAGTCTTTACTTAAATAATATGGTACCTTGAAAGCCTTTCAGCTTCAGCCTTGTAATGTATTTTAACACTTTGATGTTGTCTGTCTCTTCAGGGATGATTCTGTCCCAGAGGATAATATTTGGAGGGGTATCCTCTCTGTGATTTTCTTCTTTCTAATCATCAGTGTTCTAGCTTTTCCTAATGGTGAGTAAGGTTTATACTGTTCATACTTCACTTCTTGTAACATGTGAATTCCTGTTTATTGCCACTATATTTATTTTGATTTTTATTAAAATATCACTTTTAAATGTATTTTTTTTCTTTACTCTTTTAAACTCCTATATATTAAGGAACAGTCTAAAAATAGGTTGCAATCATACTGAGCGAAGATAATGATAAAATGCAAGTTATTCATAGCTGCTGTGTATCTAACAAGGAAGTCAGGTTTTCAAAATGAGTGTCTCTATTTGCAGGTGTGCAGTTGCAGTTCAAACTGCTAGGTAATGATGCTGCCAAATCTGTAAACTATGTTTAAAAGGAGCCTGCCTCACTGTGTTTTAACAGAAGAGTCATTCTACAAATTCTCAGATATAACACTTTACACAAGTCACCTTACCAGAAGCTAGTGGTAATTAGAAATGGTCAAAGTCTTGTAATAATATAAACCGTGGTTGCTCGATAGCAGTGTAAGCTGGACAAAAGTTTTGGTAATAGTGTGAGAAGCAGAAAGTGCAAAAAGGTAAAAAACACTTGTCTGACACTTAATTCTGTGGAGGAAATGCAGTCTTCCTGGTGCTTTTTAAAAAAATATTTATTTATTATATATTTATTTTAAATTTTTACTTATTGATGTCAGCAAGAGCATAATTCTTGAGTCAAGTCTAAACTGTCTCGGTGAAAGAGCAGTCCATCGTGTGTACTGAAAATATTTGTTCAGCCACTCCTTGCTACCTGAATATGTGATTCAAGTTTAGAGGTTTTCCAGTTTCACCAGAATTACCTTCTCTGCTCTTCACGTTAATTGTGAGGTTTTTAATAAAGTCAGTTTAATCACTGGCTCTAGGGTAAATAATGTTGACACTGGTAAAGAGCATGGATGTCTTACTTCTAGTCAGCTATATGATACTCAGTTTGGATGTTTTAGGAGGCCTGTTTGCTAACATTTCATGGTTGTCTGAAGGCTAAGCACCATGTTTATTTGCTAACACACAGAAATTTATATTTGATTACTTTATTGGGAGCAAGCCATGTGTAAGCTGTGGTCTAGAAAAGAGATCAAGAGATCCTCAGGTGACAGCTGAGATATGGTGTCTGCTGAGCAAACAGCATATTACTGTTCTGCAGGACTCCATCAAAAGAATTGAAAATTTTGTCTATGCCCTACTAATTGGCAATCTCCTTTTCCTCTCTGAAATCTGCTGTTACTTTTTTTTTTTTTTAACATAGAATGCCAACTTTCAGGTATATTACATAGTTTGATGGAGAGCTGATCTGTGCTCATGCCAAATCCTCATATAAGATATACTCAAAAAAAGGTTATGTGGTTCTTATTGACATGTCTTCTAATAGGCTTTTTGTTTACTGTCCACAGGACCCTTTACGCGTCCGCACCCTGCAATATGGAGAATGGTTTTTGGTAAGTTTAAGTTGGTTCTGACCTTTTCAACGCTTCTGGAGGACTGGCTGTTTTAACTTTCAGATGAATGGAATTGTCATGAAACATAATTGTGCATCAAACTTGTGTGAATGTCACTTCCCTCCCATTTCTGAGCAGTTGCTCATAATGTGTTCTTTATTACATTTGGGAATGTCATTGTAGTTACTCTGTGTAAGGATGGTGTAAATCGAATCACCAGAAAGGAATCATTTATTTTGATACTCTGTTTTAATCCTGTTTTGCGTTTGTGATTCCTAATCTCTTTTTCTCACACCCTTTCTACTGCCATCTCTTCCCACCCCTAAAAAGAATGTTTTTTTTTTATAGATAGTGCATATACTATCTGACTTCTAACTAAATCCAGTTTAGTAGGGTGCTTCTTTTCATTATTGGCAAAATATGCTATTACTTTATGTTTATTAAAATGTATCACTGTATAGCTTAACATATATTTATTAATATTCTTAACTTATAATTCAGCAAAAATACCTGTAAATATTAGTTGTATTCATAGTTTGGAAAATAATTGTATTAACTGCAGAACTTGTTGATTGAAATCCTGCTCCTTAAATATCTGAATTACATGGCAAAAATGTAAGGAATTTTATTTTGAAATAATTCAGGGTTCACAGAGCATATCCTAGACTTTAAGCACATTTGCAGAGAATTAGGCCCATTTGATTTAAAAGCTGATCTGTTTCTTTTTAAGGGGACTGAATGTTTCTCTCTCCCGTCACCTTATATAGCTAAAAATAAGTAGCTTCCCAAAGTAGCTGATTACTCATCTGTTGACATTGAGAGGATACTGCTGATTAGATAGTACTTGTTAAAGAATCCTGCTCCTTGTGAAGTTTGGGGAACATAGGTCATACTGCTCATTTTGGATTTCAGCAAATGTAAATTGAAAGTTCGTTCTCAATGTTGATACTGTCAGAGCTTGACCCCCTGTACTTTTTGGGAAAAGGCTGCACGGAAAATCAAGAGTAAAATTTTTCCCTGTGTAGTTCTGCTTCTTCTGGCATTGTGCTTGAGGTTCAGACCTGTTCAGTAGATGAAAGGCAGGAATCACGGAGTTTCAGAGTTGGAAGGGACCTCTAGAGATCATCTAGTCCAACTCCCCTGCTAAAGCAGGATTGCCGAGAGCACATTACTCAGGACTGCATCCAGGCGGGTCTGGAAAATCTCCAGGGAAGGGGACTCTACAACCTCCCTGGGCAGCCTGTGCCAGTGCTCTGTCATCCTCACCGTAAAGAAGTGTTTCCGTGTATTTGAACGGAACTTCCTGTGCTCTAACTTGTGCCCATTGCCCCTCGTCCTGTCACTTGGAACCATTGAAAAGAGCCTGGCTCCATCCTCCTTCAACCCACCCTTTAGATACTTGTATGCCATAATAAGGTCTCCCCTCAGCCTTCTCTTCTCCAGGCTAAAGAGTCCCAGCTCTCTCAGCCTTTCCTCATAAGGGAGATGCTCCAAGCCCTCAATCATCTTAGTTGCCCTTCGCTGGACTCGCTCCAGCAGTTCCCTGTCCCTCTTGAACTGGGGAGCCCAAAACTGGACACAGTATTCCAGTTGTGGCCTCAGCAGTACAGAGTAGAGGGGGAGAATGACCTCCTTCGACCTACTGGCCACACCCTTCCCTATGCAGCCCAGGATTCCATTGGCCTTTTTGGCGACAAGGGCACATTGCTGGGTCATGAATAATTTACTGTCCTCAACATTTCATGTTACACCCTCACCTGCAAGCTGTACTTCTTGCAGTAGTTTGGCATCTGTTTACCTGATGTGTTTTTAGGATGTACTGTAGAGGACAGTGTATATATACTTTCTGTTCATGTGTGTGTACTTGAACGGAAGTTGTTCTCTAGCACACACTGGGGATTAATAACACGAGTTCTGGTTATAGTTTAAAATATATTTTTAGAATTGCTATAGTTTATTTTAGATGGCAGATACTAAGTTTATTCACATTAATCTTTCTGCCTTCCACGGCAGTGCTGCAGGACACAAGTAAGTTTGAGTGCTAGACTATGGAAATGGTGTTAGTATTTATACGCCTCTTCTAAATGCGGCCTTAGATATCTGCGAACTCATCAATAATGTAAGGATATGCTCTCAGCAGCAGCTTCAGCAACCCACAGATCTACATCTAGGACTCTTAACTTTTTACAAGTTTTTCTTCTTAAAAAAAATCCATGTTCAGACATTGGAAGGAGAAAGGCGGTAGTCCCAAATGCAGTAGTGTTTTGTAACTTATAATGTTGTGAAAACAAATCATAATCATCTTTATCTTTAAAAGCTTCAAACAGCCAATATTCCCGCTCAAGAAAGTTATTCAAGTATGCATTAATTTATAATTATAACTATTAGTTTATAATTATAACGAGTTTGTGAGTGAACATGATTTTAAAGCTGAGTCTTTTTGCAGGTCTCAGTGTGCTCTATTTTCTGTTCCTGGTGTTCGTGCTCTTCCTTAACTTTGAGCAGGTAAAAGCAGTGATGTACTGGCTGGATCCTAATCTTCGATATGCCACAAGGGAAGCAGATATTATGGTATGTATCTGTGGCACTTTATTGGACTTTTTGGCCACTTCAAGCATGTTTTACATGAGTGGAAGGGATAAATCTGAATTTGCTGCCATGAGCAGTGCAAGTTTGTGCCTATACTTGACAGAGTCAATGAGCCTTTTGTATCAACCACTGTTTCTTTACATCGAAATTACTTGGTGTGAAAAACAGTCTGTATTTTTTTCAAATGCAGATGTTCAGATGAGTGTGCAGTTGGGAGTAGAAGAGATGTTTGCACTGGAGTGGCTTTGGATTCCTTTAATTAATAAATATGAGCTTGGATACTGAAAACAGACTTATCAGGGTAGTATCTATTGAGGCCTGTATAGTGTGTGGGTCCCAGATCAGGTTTTTTTGATGCCGCAATGCTGCACTCAAAGGACTTTGGTCTTGCCTTATTGCTCTGAGCTTAGTACATGACTGGCATGCCACTGAGTATGCAGAAATCCAGGTACAGCAACTGCAGAGCTCTGCTGCCTTCCAGTCACCCAGCTAAGCACTGGTGCTGTTACCATTGGGAAATTACTTCCATAGACTGTGATCTGGAGTGGCATGGAAAGCCAGGCTTGTTCTTCTGCCTGTTGAGTGGCTTGCAAAGACTTTTCAATACAGAGAACCTTCCCCTTCAGGTGAGGACACTAGCACAGGGAGTTGAGGTAGTAAAAGGAGGCCTGGGAGAAGTATGTGAGGTATGTTGGGAGGCAGGCAGAAAAGGGTGTGAGCAGTTGAGCACCAAGCAGAAGAGGGTTACTGCATGGAGAGGCAAGAGTTTCCAGTTGTGTCCTCTTCACTATCGCATCAAATTGCGGCCTACCACCTGACCAGCATGCTTTCTTGCCCTTGTGTTTGTGCATCAGCACACCATGTTCACCTGTTGTATAGTAGGTGCTGTTATCATGCCTCAAGGGTAAGGAAGTACACTGTCTTTGGCAAACAGCAATTTACTGCATATGCAAACTACTGCACAGGACCCAATCAGCAGTGGCTGAAAACTCCTGCCCTGTAGTACATAAGAAGGAATGGAAATCTTTACAGTGCAGTTAAGCTTACATTGGTTGATCGATAGAGGGCTGCATACAGGCCCCTTACCTGGAAAACTCTGGATGCTTCAGGTGTTGTACCTCAGCTGATCAGCAGTATGTGTTGTGCAACTCCACCAATCAGAGTAGGGCTGTGACTTTCTGTTCTGCAGGAGACATGGTGGTGGTGGTACGTGCGCAGCCTGCTGTTAGGGTGGTGGGAGGACACATTGCTAAATGGAGCATGAGCATGGGGGTTAGTGATGTTGCTGAGCAACAAAAGGTGGCTGACACGAGGAGTCTGGTAAGTCAGATTCACTCTCCTGTCATTTAAATTCAAAATAAGGAGATTCAAGTCAGGGGGGAACTAGTGTTACTACTGGCACAGAACCACAGTACAGTAGATTCCCTGACTGTAGCAGTCAGCAGAAACTTACTCTGTGCTACTTTGCAATTCTGATACTGTCACTTAAAGTTGGAGTAAATTTTTAAGGTGCAACTGTAATGAAGACTGCAGCTTGGTCTCTTGCACAGGCCTGGCAAAGTTGCTTGAGTATAAAAGAAAGTTCAACACATTTCAGCGTGTGACTTGGCGGAGCTGGAAAGATGAGCTAGAGGTGAAAAAAGCCCCTGTAAAAAATAAAACCGCAAAAGCCCTGGAAAAAAGTGATCTCATTTTAGAAACCAGGATTTAAATCTTTCTCTGCCATCCCCTTTTCAACTTTATCATGTTTCATTTGTGCAGAATTAGCAATAGCTCAGGCCTGAAAGAGAATCCTTTCTTAATTTAACAGCACTGAGCAGTGCTGTGTTGTCACCTGCAGGTGGCAATATATATTTTAGGAGGGATTTTTTTTTAAATTTGTGTTACCAGTTGGGAATAGTTCAGTTTGTGCCTAGTGATGAGACAGAGCCCCACAGGTGCAGCCTCCTGATGGCATACAGATTTTTTTTTTTTTTTTTTAGTTTGGCAGTGACTTCTAGTACATGCTGTACAACATTATTAACACATTTCATTTGTTATTGATGACGACTATTAATATTCTTAAGAAACCTGCCACTCATCTGTGACAGAACACTTGTAGGCTCCCTTTGATTTTTTTCCTTTTTTTTTTTCCTTTTTCCTTCAGCCCTGTGACTGAACTTTCTCAATATGAATGTGTTCTAGGAAATTGCTTTGGTGAGGAAAATAACACACAGGAGATTCAGAAATGAACACTGAGATGAGTAACATAACATCAGAAATTGGTGAGGATTAGCCACTAATGAGCCATATCGGAACATCAAACATCATGAAAATGGGGAAAAGTGGTTATTTCAAATCAAGACCCCAAAGAAAAGCAAATAACTATTTTTCTGGAGTATTGTTTGCTGGTTTTATTATTATTGATTTTATTGCTCCTGCTGTTCCTCTGTCACATCAGAAATACATGATCCTTCAGGAACCATGGTCTATTCTATATCCCTTTAAATTAGCTTTACTGTGATGACACTGAGTCCTACTACTGAGAGTTTTTCTGCAGAGTTTAGAAGGATAATGAAGTGGAATAATGCATGTTTTAATATCCTTATAATTTCAGGTTTGTTGCATTGGACAGAAAGAAGTTTCTTCATTCTAGGGTTTCTGAAGTTGCCTGTTCACTGAGGTTTTTTGTTGGTTTTATTATTATTGTTTTTTTTTTTTCACTAACAGGAGTATGCTGTGAACTGTCATGTTATCACCTGGGAGAGAATCCTCAGCCACTTTGACATATTTGCTTTTGGGCATTTCTGGGGTTGGGCCATGAAGGCTTTGCTGATCCGCAGCTATGGGCTGTGCTGGACTATTAGCATCACCTGGGAGCTCACTGAGGTAGGCCACCTATTTATCTTAATTAAGCAAATATACAAGACTTAAATTGTTCTTGAGGGGGCAAGTGTGACTGTTACTAGAAGGATGAGTCACTAGTTCTCAGTATAGATTTACATTTTCAGCCTTATAAACCAGAGGCTGAGCAATTCATGCAGTTGCATTAGTAGACAACAGCAAACTCGGGTTTAGGTAAGTGACTTACTACTACTTGATTAGGAACAGCCTATTAGTGCCATCTGTACTTTGTTTTTCTGCTGTTATGGGAGTCAACACTCATGCTACTTCAGATGTTGTCTGATAATTCCTGATTCAGAACAATTGTTCTCTTTTTTCGTCTTGCAATATCTATGGTCTACTGTCACGATCCCCTTACCACAAGTACAACAGTATTACACATTGTTTATAGTTGTGCGTGCTGTACAGTGAAATGGAGTTGAGAGTTCCCTGAGGAAGGTGAAGTCTGTATAGAATGGCAAGACACCATTCAGTGTGTAGTTTTCTGTCGTGAGAACTGAGTGCATAGCCCTCCTTTTGTTAAATCCTACCTCGCAAACCTAATTTAGTCATGTTCACTGACATAAAAATGTGATTTTTTTTTTTTTTTTTTTTTTTTTTTTACTAGACATGGATCTAAGCTAGTTCACGCACAGTGTAGTCCCCTGGAGGAACACTGACTTATTTTTGTTATCCAGCTTTGCCCCAGTTCTCCCAAGCACATGCTTAAGTCATTTGACTGGCGCTTGCAAATCCTATTTTGGATTAAAAGAAAAAATACAGATACCTGACTTGATTCAATCAATTGACTGTTGCTTGGACTGCTAGTCCTCATTATTAGATCTGTTTTAAGAATTCAAGCTGATTAATTGCTACTCTAAATATCTTAATTTGCATGTAACCTAGAGCTTGATTAGTAGAATATGTATCACCTAAAATCCAAGGATACCTTTCTGTAAAAATGAGTTTAATTTCATTATCTTGTTCGATTGGACAATTCAAAGAAAAAAAAACTAAAATCCATTTTTTATCAGCGTTTGGGACAGCGTAGTCTAACCTGTTGCACTTCAAATATGAAGTGTAGATGTAAACACCTGACCTGAGTCTTTAAAAGCATAGTTTTCTGTACCACTTGCTGTCTTGATAATGCTCGGCTCCTCTCACAAGGGATTTATAATTCAGAAACATAAATAAGGATTTAGTTGTCTAAAATTGAACTTAGTTTGAAAATACTGGTGCCATGAGTTGCTTTTCAAAACATGTTTTTGTTCTGTGGCATTGAAGGATATGCTCTTTTCAAAGATATTTTGAAACTGCTTAAGATTGGTGTTTCAGAAGTACCCATCCACAAAGACCAACTTTGCTAGTTAGTATACTGATTATTTTTTTTTTCCCCCCCTCTGGAAAAGAATAAATGTGGATTTGTTTCACACACAGTCTTATCGTTCAGTTGATCATTGCACAACCATCATCTTCAATTTGACACCGCATGGTGTGTCTAGTGTTGCCTGTTGTTGAAAGGCAGATTATTGGAACAGACAATATGTTGGGTAAGGTTCAACATATAGAGAGGTTATCACCACTCAAATGGATTTTTAATGAATTAGTTATTCAGAAAAGTCATTAGAAACCTACAGAAGTTATCTGGGCAGTTACATAGGGATTTAGCTATGCATCTCCTATTAGCATTAATGGATTTCAGCTGGCTTCCCATTCTGAAATGGGACACTTGGCTTATGCTGCCTACTAATGCATTAAAGTTGGGATGCAGGCAGACCTTGGTCTCTCCTTCTGGGAAAACAGCTAGCAACTTAGAGATGGTCTGGCTAACACCTGTGCTCTGTTTTTTGCTGCCTTATTGTCTGTAACTTCTGGTGTCTTTGGCTGGATTGTTGCAGATAAAGATTCGTAGCCTAGTGCCTCTTTCAGGTTAAATTAATTTAAACCATGAAAGGGAAAATGTAGCAGGGTAACGAGCAACATTGTTTAGCTTGGGTCCTGAAAAGAAATTCCAGTTTTCTTTGCTACAGGTTGAAATTTCCATAGCCTTGTCAAAGAAAAACACTTTTGCAAGAGTCATTGTCAGTGTCAGTTACTGTAATTTATTATAATAAACGGACCAGTATTCATTCTGGCTGTATACAGAAAACATTCTTCTTGTTCCTTTTCCCATATCTGATGTTTTCCATATTTTATTTATGCATCTGTTAACAAAAGATACTTTATTACAAAATCATAGTAGTCTTCCACAGACACAGTGTATGTACTGTATTAACTGATAAAAATTGCACTGTTCTTGTGGAGATAAGAATATTCTTTAGGTTGCTATGTGTTTTGTTAAGCATCTCCTTGAGTATTCCAAATGAACTGCTTAACACATATCTGTCTTGATTTCCAGTCCACAGCTAACTTTTTCAGTCTGTTTTTTGGGTTGCTGTGATTTTTCTTGTAGAATAAAGAATACAATTATTTTCTCTTAAAGGAGAATGAGAGGCACTGAATCCGTTTCTAGCTGTCAGTAAATTATGTTTCTATCTTGCCTTAACTCTGGCCAGTTGTCCTTCACTCTATCATAAAGTGTAAAGTCACCAAATGTATCTGTAAATACATTTAATTGCCTTACTAATGCAATTAGTACTACTTAGTAGTCTTTGGTTGAGTATTCAGAAAGGAACAGATTGCTTCAGGGGTAAACGATTTGTGCACTTTCTAGGGGGAAATCTTTAAAAGACCAAGTATGTTTTGATATATCCAGATGGTGTCAGTTATTCTCTGTTGGTCATTTTTGGCCTGTTTTCCAGTATCCTCATCATAAAAGTACCTTCATCATTAGTGCTTAGTAGACGCCAAGTAGGAAGGGAGAGTTTAACTTTTTGAGCCATTCTCAATCAAGTATAGCAGCAAAGCTTGTAGTGTCTGAAATACTGGGGAAGTCTTAATATTTTTACAGTCACTAAATTTCCTAAAAATAGTAAATGAAAGAAAGAGTTTTGAAATAGGACAAGTCTTAAGTCCTGAACTCCATCATGCTTTAGTACTGACAGTTGTTACAAATGCATCCATTCTTGTTGCTAATTTAGAAAACATACCTCTTAAAACTAGTTAGCAAAAATAAACCAAATATTCTCTTCAATTTATTTTTTCAAAGCACAAAACACCACCTTTCCTCCAAGAAATGCAGTAGTTTAGCTTGTTTCATGCATTTCTACGAATGTTCTGTGTATCATTTTTGACAGGCCAAGAGCTGCATGATATCCTTGTATACATCATGGCCTCAACAGGGAATGGTGAGAAGGAAACCTCTGATGTTTTGTGTGGTTCTCTCCAAGGCCTTCTGAAGTTGGAGGGATGCCCACCAAATTTCAGTGGTTGTGGCTTGTGTCCTTGAAGTATGACATGTACTGATTTTTTTGAATGTGTACTTAAAGTGAATTTATATGAATTCTGTGCTGTACCTCACCCAGAATCTTTTTGCTGTATTCTGTAGCTCTTCTTCATGCACCTTCTTCCTAATTTTGCTGAATGCTGGTGGGATCAAGTCATTTTGGACATCCTGCTTTGTAACGGGGGTGGCATCTGGTTGGGCATGGTAGTTTGTCGTTTCTTGGAGATGAGGACCTATCACTGGGCAAGCTTCAAGTAGGTCTAAGTTAAAGCTTGATAAACGTTGTGTGATGTTATAATATTAAATTAATTTCCTTGGGAAGCAGACCTTCTTTGCCTATGTAAAACACGTGGTATAGAAATAGCATGCAATCTGCATGTACTAACAGTGCTGTAAATTTATTTTAAGTGTTTAAAGTCCATGTTATAGTAATGCTACTGTACAGCATATATCTGTAAATATGATGATGTATGTATCATTTTCCTTTGCAATATAAGTTACAAGCATTGAAGCCAAATGAAAATACAATGTAGTAAAGCTATTTGCATTTTCAGTTTATTTTATACAAATTAAATTTTGAAGAAGGCAGTGAACAAAGCTAATTGTAATGTTTTCCCATTATACAATGTTTTTAAACTAGATTTGGGCTTAGCTTGATGAGGCATTAGTGTGGCAATCTGTCAGCACTAGTTGCAATTGCAGAAGAGGAATCAGGCTGTACTTGTGTTGTGAATTGCCTTACCCCATTGCTGAGCCTCTAAAATAAATGGAGTAATTGCAAAATAAAGCAGCATTTGTTGTACAAAAAGGCAACACCTTGTGGCCTAGTAAGTGTCAGTTCCTGGCTGTCCAGGTATGGTGGGTTCTATAGTTTTTTGTTGGGGTTCTCCCCCCACCTCCTCCCCTCCTGCCTTCTTCCCTGCCAGTTGGTGGCAAGCGTGGTTATCATGCATGTTAGCAATGGTAGAGATGAAACAAAATCAAGTACTATGAATTGCCAAAGAATATTGCCTGGAGAGGTGGAAATGGAGCTCAGATGTTGACTTCCAAATTTGTACCCTACCTGAACTTCTCTACCACTTTAGTTTCTTAACTCACAAATTTGTTGATTGCTCTGAGAACCATCCAGCATTTAGTCTCAATTCAGTTTTCCCACATTTCAGTTCAGGAGGAATAATGATCGTTATAGAGTTGATGGTCCCTCTGTTTTTAGAGAGTTCACTGAAAGTTAAAATGACAGGATTAGTCTTTACTGTCTTTGTGGAATATTTTTCCTCATGTTCTTTTAAATGGATGACTAATATTTTTTTTTTTTAACCTATATTACAAAGAGGAGCTGCATAGAATGAGAAGCTTTTGCTTGTGCCCTTTTGTTTTATTTTTCTTTTTTTCATTGAATAAACACACATCTTAGGTTAGGGTGAAATTTCTAATCTTTAAGATCCCACTAACCTAAAAGGACACAAGTATCAGAAATATCAAATCTGAATCTCCTTTTTTGTCCAGAAGGGCCAGGTAAATAACAGGATGAAAACAGACTTCTAGCTTTGCTAGTCCTCTTTCAGAAAAGAAAACTCTTGAGTTTTTCTTAGATTCCCCGTCCTTAAGATGCTGTTGCTCATCTGAATTAATGTTATCAAAAGCAAGAACCAGTAACACATCTGTCAGATGAACTTCCATTTACATCCCCTTTCAAAAGGGAGTTTAAGTCTTCTAGCTCTTAACAGTGCTATTGTACCTCTGCAGAAGATTTGCATGCATCCAATATCAGAACAGCTGGGGTTCTGTGTATTGGAAGTGCAGTATTTTCAAACCTGTGGAGCCAGCCTCCTATGCAATTAATGAATAATGAATCTGACAGATTCTTGAAGGATTCATGTCAGTGAGCTCTAGAACAAGGATTCTCTAGGATAAGAGTAGTGACAGCATAGACTAGGAAGAAATATCCTCTAGTTTTTCCAGGGGGTTGCACAATTGCAGTCCTTGTTTCTTTTCTCCGTGGAGACAATGCTGGATATGTTTTGTAGTTAGTTACTGATTGAGGATAGAGGAGGGTGGGCTTTCATAGCAGAGTGCATCCTGGCTAAAATGCTTAATAGAGTATACTTCCTAATTCACCCTTGCCTGGTAGGCAGTTGTGTCTGTGAAGTTCTTTGCTTGTTCAGCAAAAAAAGTGTGATTGTTCTGGAACATCAGTAACATGGTTATTGGTTTTTCTTTTTTTTTTTTTTACTTTGTCTATTCTTTGTATTTATTCCAGCCATTCTCTTTTTCTAGGGACATTCACACAACCACAGGGAAAATCAAAAGAGCTGTATTACAGTTCACCCCAGCCAGCTGGACCTATGTCCGCTGGTTTGACCCTAAGTCTTCATTTCAAAGAGTGGCTGGAATCTACCTTTTCATGATCATTTGGCAGGTAAGAAATACATTCTGTGAAATCAAAGCTGCCATCAGCTCAGTTACTTATTGGCTGTGTTTGGCTAGAAGATACTCTAATGCAGTGTATGTCTGTCATTGAAGTACACAGTTAAACGAATTGATAATACAGAATTGGTCAGGCCATTGTTCATGGGAGTTACATGATAGTTCAGGAGTGTAATTACAGAATCTGGAAAAAACCAAATGTTACAGATTGCTGTACTGGTCATCAGATTGCTCTTTGCAATTGATACGGTTTTAAAAACCTGCTAGGCAGTGAGGTTTTGGGTTTTTTTTTGTTTTGTTGTGTGGTTTGGTTTTGGGTTGTGGTGGTGGTTTGTGTTTTTTTTTTTTTTCTTTCCCGTTGACTGTTGGATGGATTGCTGACAGTCAGAATTCTGGCCTTGATCCAGCAAGACTTCATAATATCTCTCAACTGCTTTGTTACTTTGTCATGCAAATGCTTGCATACTTCACTAAAACTTTTTTTTCCATTTTTTTAATTTGCTGAATTTAGTTTTCAAAAGGAGAACCAGAAGTGTTTGGTGTATATATATATATATATATAAAAATGTATATCTTCATATGATCTCTTCTACTCCTCTGCTGACTTTGCCTCAGTCATTCATAGATGATTTAGGATATGAAACTTATCAGAAGACTTCTGCAGTGTGAATTAGTGTCTGTCCCTTAATGGGTTTCTGGGAAGAGAGCAAATACTTTAACAGAGGTGTCTAGGGGAGAATTCTCTGTTTTACTAGTATATTCCTTGTTTGTCCTAGAGCAGGAATTGAAGACTCTAATCTTTAAATCCTCCATCTAACCGGCAGAACTATACTACAGCATAAATAGTTTTCCTTCTGTGTTTTAGTTCCCATATTAATCTTTGCACCTTTTCTGTAGTAACTGATGAAGAGTTACACAAGTTGAACACTATTAACTACATTTTTTATTTTTTAGCTGACTGAGTTGAACACATTCTTTTTGAAACATATCTTTGTGTTCCAAGCGAGCCACCCTTTAAGCTGGGGGAGAATTCTCTTCATAGGAATCATTACAGCACCCACTGTAAGGTAATTATGTTGCCATGGTGTTTTTTCTTAAATTTAAAGTATCTTGACTCCTAGGCACCCAAGAACTGTATGTAGGTTGTCAATAAGTACAGCACATTTCAAGAAACTTACGCTTTTGCCACGATGAAAAGCAAAACAACCATTACTTTCAATAAAATGTATTTTCTGCCAAGTAAACTAATAAGGTAAAATGTATGTAAACATCTGTGTTTCTATAGGGATGCAGAACTACTCTGTTCCATCTTCTGTTTGTGTAGCATCTGCCTGTATTTGAGGTAGCTGCATGTGTTATCCTTGAGTACTGCATGTGAAAGTATCCAAGTTGG
The DNA here is from genome assembly GCF_965231255.1 of Vanellus vanellus. NCBI lineage: Eukaryota > Metazoa > Chordata > Aves > Charadriiformes > Charadriidae > Vanellus > Vanellus vanellus. Next base: position 145,188,169 of record NC_138906.1, read on the forward strand.
ATGAGTCAGATGCTCACAAAAGTGTAGACGAGGAAAAATAGAGCTGTCGTTTTTTCTAACTGAGCTTCTTATTTTGTTTGTCTACTGGAAATATTAGCATGTTATAAGAAAAGATAGAACATTACCATATTCTGAGTAACAGAACAGTTGTTGAGGCCCCATACCTGGAGGTGTTTAAGGCCAGGCTGGATGGGGCTTTGAGCAACCTGGTCTAGTGGAAGGAGTCCCTGCCCATGGCAGGTGGGGTTGGAACTAGATGATCTTTAAGGTCCTTTCCAACCTAAACCGTTCTATGATTCCATGTATGCAGTGTTAACAGTTGTGTAGAAACTTTAACCTGCTTTTAGTCATGTACACTATTTCACATTGTTAGCAGAGTCCTCTTAATTTTTTTTTTTCCTGTGATGTAACTGGAGGTAGACAGAATGCACACAGTTCTGAAGTTAGAGGCAGGGATTTTTCCTTTCGTGAGTAAATTGATGTTACTTCGGACAGTTAAATGGCAGCCATGCATTGATTTATTCCTAAATAACCAATACAGCTGTTAGCATCTCAAGTTATGTGTGTAGTGATTTCACACTGTTAATTAAATCACCTTAAACATCCTACAAGCTCCTGTTTAGGTGAGGTTTTAAGTATTTTTACAGCACTTGCCAACCTGTAGAAGTCTTTATCCTTAAACAATCCTTGTATTTTTAGATTAATAACACTTGTCTTTCCCATTTGTTAGTGCAAAACAGACAGACTGAAAGAAGGAACTTTGGTCCCACTTCTTTGGAATTCACCTCTGTAAACTCTTAAAATTTAGGCACGTAAAGATCATAAAGAATAGAGCAGAATGATCGCCAGACTGTTTCTGAAACAGTGAGAAATTCTACTCTGTTCTTGAGAAGAAAACATGCCAGTGGTTAGAGCACTCACCCAGGATGTGGAATAGCCAGATTCAGCTTCTTTCAAGATTCAAACCCACATCTCTCAAGAAAATGCAATTGTTAATAAATTAAAGACAAACTGTTGAAAACGTGGGGTATTCTCTAATTCTTTTGAAGCTGTTATGGTTTGACTGAAAGAATTGGAGATTCAGTGGAAAGACAGGAGACAAATATGTAGCCTTGTTAGTCTACTAGGTTGGGTACTTTCCCAGTCTTTGCTCTAGGGATTGTTTTCTGTGTTGTTTCAAGCTATTTGATCTAAGTGATAACCTGTCCTAGTAGAATTGAAGCCATCTGGTAGACATTCAGCATGATTGCATGTGATTTCAACCATCAGCACTTCATTTTCAGTATAGATACATTTGTAACATAAACTCATTTCTGAATGTAAATATTCTGAGGACTTTCAACTTCACTGAAGAATGTCCTTGTTTCCCTTCTCAGGCAATACTATGCATACCTCACAGATACGCAGTGCAAGAGGGTGGGAACTCAGTGCTGGGTGTTCGGGTAAGTATTCTTGCTGCATTCTTGAAGCACTTGGACAAGTGTTAAGTATGAGTCCAGCACAGGAACAGGCTTTGCATGAAGCCGGTTCTTGACTTGTGTTGGTTTTAGTATCAAGAACAGTGTGGAGAGAATTTTCTTTTTTTGCAAGTTCAGAAGAAAGGAAAATTCTGGATATGGAGGTAGAACATGGGAAGTGATGGAATGAGTAAGGAGAAGAACAGAAGGAAGAACTAGAAACTGCTGGATAAAGCTAGGCTCCTTCAAAGTAGCATTGGCCTTGCTGCCCATGTTCTCAGTCAGGTGAGAAGGATAAAGCTTTTGCTTCTACTGCTTGCCTGTCATCAGAGCAACATTTACCAGGCCCTCAAAGTGGCCATTGCTGCTGTTAGCAGAATCACAACCGGACAGTGAAACAAACTATGATTATCAGCTATTTCTATTCAGTTCTCAAGGAGGGAAAAGAATAACACTATGGACATTGGTTACCTTGGCTACAGTCTCTTTCAACATGTCTCTTGCAGGAGACCTTTAAATGAAGAGTTTGCATGATTGCTTCTGGTGATAACTTCCTTCTCTAGAAGGCTTGTCTAAAACGTGCTGTTCTGGAAGCCAGAAGCATATGCTATTGTAGCATTGTAAAAGCTTCTTGTAAATAAACAGCATAGTAGTGTCCCTTTTGATTTATGACTTGGAAGCTTACAAATGGGAAAACAAAAGGTCCTAATTTAAGAAAGTGTTCAAGAAGCTAATTTCTGATGGCAATGATTTTAAATTAAAATAGCCTTTTCATTCTCTTTGTCAAGATTAGTATATGTCTTATTTCCAGAATTGTCTGAACCTTTTTCACGCTTAATAGAAGAATCTATTACTGTTTTAAATTGGAATAGCATTTCAATGAGCCATAAAATACTCAGATCTAATTTAAAGACAGTGCCCTGGCAAAGTTATCTCACCTTTACTGTTAGTCTCAGGGATGTTACAGACTTTTAGGAACAGTGCTGGGCTGGAAGATGTGTTTCTAGGTGCGCTTACATCACCAGTAAAGAATACCCCTTTCTCAACATTTAATTGAGATGAGAGCAGAGCATGCTGCAATGTAACTGAAGGGATTTCTACTCTTGTTTTGAATGTACCCTGGAGAACACTACACATGTCTCCTTAGGTTTGGCTGGGCTTAAGAATTCAGCTCTTTCACTGACTTATCACCTTCCTGAATGGATATATTACTGTCTTCAACTCATGACCGTAACATGCAATGGACATACAAAAGGCGGTAACTCTGGTTTTGTTTAGTTTTACTGGTGCTGAGTAGGAGTTGATGATAACTTCTGTAAGCCTAAGCCTCCTTATTTAGGGAGGATCCTAATCCTTGAAACATGTATTATGATTCCTGAAGAGAGGCTGTAACATATGCAGTCTTTAAAAAGGCATTAGATTTTTTTAATGATCATAGCAGAGGAACCTGTCTTTCTGGGTTTGGTATGGATGGTGCTTTAGTACTGAAGATAAGTAATTAGTCACACAGTTAATATGACTGCTTAATTTACAGTTAGAATCAAATAACCTTGCTCTGTTTGTGCATAAACATCTTAGCAGTTACAGATCAACTATGTTGATATTTGAGATAAGCATTTGAATACAGACATGTTACTGAAATCTGTATTTAAATTATTTGGGAATTGAGATCTATATATATATAAAGGGAAATTTTCTCAACTATAGATGGTAAATTTAGAGTCTCAAAGAAGACACATTTTAAACAATTTTATATTTTTGGCAGAAGAATTTTCAAATTCTGCATTATGAAAAAAGAATGAAAGATGAACTCTGTTTCATCCAATAGAAAGAATGTAAACATATTCTTTTGCAAGCTGAAGGGAAATATGATGTTGAATGTTTACCTTCTGGCTCTGTAAAATTGTTAAGGATTACAGCAACCATTACTCTTGGTTCAAAGCTCTCACTGAACACATTAGTATAATTTATGTCAATATCTTTTTATGATGACATAGTAAAAACCACAATAGAATATTCATCTATAGTCCGATCTAATCGTGGGAAATGTGCATGGAGTAAGTATTCACCTTGATACTGCTTGCTTCTGTAATTTGCTAGAAAAAATAGAGCAACACTAGGAGTTCCTGTTTGTTGGAAAAGCAGCACTCTTCCAGTAATTTAACTATCCAGAATATAATTCAGAATATAATTTCTGAAGTAATTAAAAGCAAGTATATAGAATATTCATATCTGTGGTGATCAAGAAACACTTCTAAAGACATGGATTGAATTTGAAAGAGCCTAACCATGGGAACAATTAAAACCAGTGCTTTGCATTAATATGAAACTGTATTCTCTGCAAGTTGACGTATACTGTAGCATGACTCTCAACAGATGGACAGTAAGTGATATAAGGCATGAGCAAGACCAGTGCAACAGGCCTGCTGGAAATTGCACCATATTAATTAAGATGAAGCCTTTCAGAAAGGAATACCTGTTAGGATGTTACAAGACCATTTTGAATACTCAACAGAACTAAAGAACTAAGTTTTCTCATCGCCCTTCAGTAGGACACTAACACCTTTCACTTGTTAGCATTCTTCTGTCTTTTGATTTACCACTTCTTTAACTGCAATGTTCTATTGTACACTGTGCTTCACCCAAGTGTTCTTGACAGGAATAATGGGAAGAACATATAAATTCAGCACAAGCAGCTGTATCTTTTTGTGAGTCCTTGTTGAAGATAGCCTATTGTTTTGTTTATACCTTCAAGTATGTCATACCCTCATATGTTTGTTTCCTGATGGTGATCTTTGTGTTCCCACTGCTTTAGTTCAGTTTAACTATTTTTTAATCTTCAGCTGGATCAACAAGAATGATACAAAACCAAGAAGGAAAAAGAGTTGGTGACCCAACAAAGCAACACTTCTCTCAAGTTTTTGCTAATATGCACCTCATTAATTTGCAGTATTGGTCAACTAGGTGTTACTCCCAAAATTCTAAGTTTTGGCCCCGCTCATCATGCTGCAAGTCACATTAGATGGTACAGAGAAAGCTGTAACTTGTTATTCGCACCAGGGCTATCTCTGCAATACTTGTGGTTAGGTCATGCGCACGTCTTTCCTCCCTCTTTCATGGAGGGAGCTGGGTCCTGTCTGCCAGGCAGTAGAGCTGTTTTTGGCAGCTCCCTGGTTGTGGAGAGTGCTGGTAGGGAATGTGTCCTGCAATGTCAAGGTTGGAAGACCAGAACACTTGACCTGATGTTAAGTGTGCCTTCATGCATTTCAGGAGGAGTGTTCATATCTGCTCATGTACAACCTCAAAGTTGCTATTGAATGAGTAAAGTTTAATAACGAGTTAATTTTATAAATCTGATAGTTTTCATTATTTGCTTCAGTTTGAGTCAATTTTCTACACTTTTGCTGCATCAGTCACACTTCTAAAATTGTATTTGTTAAAAAGATGTAATTTTGTGTCCAAGACCTACACAAACTAAATATATTTCCATGGCAAATGATGGAAACTTTGGATTCATAGCTCCTTGTTCTCCACCAAGTGGTGGACAAGCCTCCATAGCTTTGAACTTGAGAAGATGTAAACATCTGGTAACAGGGAGAGAGCTGGAGATGCTTGTTTTCTTATAGTGCCAGAGAAGAAAGTAAATGTTGCAATTTTACCTCTTGCATTTCTCCCCAAATCCTCTGATACTGTAGTGTGGACCTGGGTTTACACATAAACCAAAACAGATGCATGGATTCTCAGAGAATTTGAAATGCTGTTTCATGTTAATTTTCTCATTAAAATCCATCTGAAGCAAGCAAAGTAGCCTTTTTAGAATTGTAGTAAATTTACATCCAGTAGAGAAATACCCAAAGCACAGTTCTAGTTCACCCAACAGGGAGGCTATTGGTTGTTCAGCATCGAAAATAAATTTATGTCTGGTGAGGGCTGAAGCACAGTGGTAGGTATAAAGAGAAATTCTTTGCTATTGGCACACACTCCTCCTTGTTCCCTGGACAAGCAGAGGCTCACGGAATTGTGAACTGCCAGTTGATCACTTTTTGTGTGCTGTTTGAACTAAAGAAAAGTATAGAAAGAAAAACAAATTTCCCAGAGAATTTCAGTTAATAGTGGTGTTGGGTAGGTGTGTGCTCACTAGAGTGGAGCTTGTTTAGAGCTGACAGTCTGGGGTCTGGGTTGTGAACATGCGAGTTAAATTCTTAGTGTTTGTAACCACTTTTCTCCCCTCTCTCTCTTTCATTTACCCACAGGGTTATTGCTTTCCTTGAAGCTATTGTGTGCATAAAGTTTGGACAGGATCTTTTTTCTAAAACACAAATACTGTATGTTGTGTTTTGGCTTCTCTGTGTGGTAAGTGAGATTTCTCATGTGAAACATAAAGCGTGGCAAAGCATTGAAAGCATCTAAATAGCTTCCTCTCTGGAACATTAGCAGCAGGAGATCATTGTGGGGAAACGCTGGTAAAGAGCTTTTTGCACATCCTAGGAAAAACACATGCAAGATTGTTTAGAACACATTTTGAAGGGACTAGAATAACTCTTTTTCTTATTTCTTGACATAGCAGAATATAGCTGCTTAAGCAGTGCTTAATAATGAAACAAACACTAGTTATAGGGCTTTTTGTCTTTGAGAGAAAGTGTCAGTTCAATTGAGGCTAACTTTGGAGGTGCTTCCTAGTGCCCACTGGAAAGGAACAGGAGTTAATGAATAACATCAAGTAATGCGTGTTGTTTCACACTGAAGTCTTACAACTACATAAACAACCCTGCTTTATCAGACAAATCATTCTCACTCAGCCTGCAACTTTCTGTACTTCAGTGTGATTACTGCAAATGCAGCATGAAATGCCTATTTTATAACAGTAAATGGATGTTTGTCTTGCCAGACTTGTAACTCCGATGCCAAACACATTTTTAATGGTCAGTGAAAAATAAGGCATTCATAATGGACTGACAGATAAATACTTCTCCCTTTTAGTTAGGAACGCAGTTTGAACAGGTGATAGGGAGTCAGAATTTATTGTTCTCTTATTTAGCATGAGGATTTTATTCCTGAAACTTCAGAGGAGAAAAGTGTTGAATTGGTTCCCGGATCAGAGCACTACAAAACCAAACATGTAACCCAGCCTGAAGCATGTGGCAGGGAGAAGGAGAATTCTTTCTCTTGGGCTGGTGGTTCCTGATAATATACCTATAAGTGCCTACCAACTGCCTTTGTGTGATGACTGTAGAGGGTGAGGAGAAAAATCATACTTGCAGTGTATCCTGCATTTATGTGGGTGGTCTGTATGTATTCTCATGCTCCCACTAAGAATTGTTGTGCATACCCTATGGTAGCACAATGTATATGGACCTTGAAGTTTAAGCACAAGTCTTGCTCATCCTGACAAAAGATGCAGAGAGAAATAGAGCATTCAGAGTCTCTGAATGTGGAATCTCCAGGGTCTCAGAGAGCTTGAACCAGCAAGGAACTTGGAAAAAGTTTTACAGATTATTTTTTTTTCTTTTTCTTCTCCTCCCTTGTTTAGGCCTTTACAACTTTCCTGTGTTTATATGGAATGGTTTGGTACGCAGAATACTACGGCCACCGAGAAAAGGTACTTTATTAGGAAGCCTGTATTTGTTTTATACCAGAGTTAAAACTGCAAAGCTCCTAGATATTGGAATTCTTTACCAGAGCTAGTATAAATGGGGGTGAGGGGGGGATGGTCCAGAGTGTAACTGAAGTCAATAGAAAGAACTCTGAATTCAGCAGGCCTTGGACAAGTCCCAAATTACACTGTGGTTTCTAAAGAATGCTGTCCTCTTAGTTGCTCAAAATGAGGCTGTAATTTTAGCAAAGCATTCAGGGATGAATGGTTAGCTAATGTTCCCATTGTACAGGTGGAATGCTAGGGGAATATTAAGAATACTTGGTTACACAACAGGTCACGTGGCAAGTGGTGAATTCTTATTGTATCTTCTATGTTGTACCTTCTAACTAGAAAGGGAAAAGTCCTAAGTACTAGCTGAATGTTTTATGAGGACTTCTGCCACAGTTTAAATTTACAAGTCAACAGAAGTGCTGATCACGAGAACCAGCATCCCAATGACATGTGTCCTCCTTGTTTTTGCAGACTTTATCAGAAAGTGAAGACAGCCCTTACAGTCCAGATGCTTCCTGGCTTCATTCTAAATTCAGTAGAGGTATTGGCACTTTTACATCTATATTCTCAAAGTGGTAGCATTAAGGCTTAGCACTAAGAAATGAGGCTTGAGAAACTTACCTTGGAGACAACTGGACTTGTTTAAACGTCCCTGGAGGAGCTATACAGATAAATCATGTGCAAAGCTATTTGGCTGTACTGCCTTTTTTCTTCTAACTCTTGGAAATATGTTTATTTTTTTTAATGAAGCAACTGAATTTTTCTGCTGTTATTCCAGGCCATTCTTGTAGGTTTAGGGCATTATGCATTTCATAACTGTTGTGGACAGGTTTTCTCTCTGAACACTGCATGTTTGATTTGAAACATAAATGCAAATTGTGGCTTTACTCCTGATTGTTAAGAAACAGTCAAGAATTTGCTCTGGAGCTTGTGTTCTTACTGAAGCTTGCCTAGTCAATGCAGTGCTCGTGGTCCTAAATGGCTTTCTCTGTCCTAAGCAAAGGCTCTGTCTTCTGTCCCATACACTAGAGGTCAGTGAAGTTACCTGCCTCTTCTGTTGACTCTTTAGTGTGGTCTTGCTTATGGAACAAATACCAAGATTCACACCTGGAAGTTATCTGTGTCAGAGTTTATGCTCCAGGTGTTTGTATCATTAAAAATATTTCTTATTTATCATATGCTTTAAAAGCACCTACAGCAGAGCTTCTTTATATTTCATACATGATTTTTCTGGATGACGATATTGATTTATTCTCAGTTTAATAAATTTGTGGGGTTTTATATTTAGGAGAAAAATTGCTTGCACTCAGAATGTTTTTCCCATTCATATATGCCAGAGAAATCTGTCTGAGCAAATTTTTCTCTGACTTTCTGTTACTTCATTAATTACGAACTTCAGCCTCTTTCATGTTTTGCTGTCGAATTCTCATTTCGGTCCCCATTGTCTGCCTCTGCTTTCTCAAATGTAGTCTGTCATATGAAAGACTGGAAACAAGAAATGTACTCCTACAAGGGTCTGTGACCTCGCTTCCATAGTTCTTAATTTCTGATAGTAGACAGTAATAAAAATGTGGAGGTTTAATTATTGATGTCATTTGGAATGGATTATGTTTCACCACTATATTCTGCTATAGCAAACTTTTGAATTTTTTGGGAGAAGGAAGAATTTTACAGAAGTCTTAAGAATGGCTTTTTTTTTTTTTTTAAATAGGCCACTAGATGGAGTACGAGTATCAACCAGTTTGTATTAGCCTGAAATAATCCATACTGTAAACACTGTAGCTCTAGAAAGCCTTACTGTCTTTTAGATGAGCTTGACAATGTCAAATATATACATAGTCAAAAAATATTTGTTTCTCAGCAGGTGCTGACAGTACTCCACCAAAGCATTCAGTGAATAGTGAAAGCCATTCATCTAGAAGGAGGAATCGGCACTCCAAATCAAAAGTAACAAATGGAATTGGCAAGAAATAAGAATGGCTTCTGAAGATATCCTACAGTGTGACCAGAGGTGATAAAGAAAATCAGACCTGGCTCTGAATTTCCAAATGGAAGACTGATTTTTTTTTTTTTTTTTTTAAATTTAAAATTTAAAAAATGGAGGTGTTGAAGAAAAGGATGGTCAAGATGGAGCCACCAGTGTAGTGCAAAGCGTTGCCTGCTGACACTTGCCATTCACTGACTTAAATCTAGTTTCTTCACCATGTGTCACCAAGAGCGAATGAAGAGTGCACTGGAAGGAAAAATAATTTTATCATAGCAGGTACACCCTGTTTTGTGTTCAGGTGTTGCAAGTGCTTTTTTAATATCTTAGTTGAGGACTTAAACACAAAGATTAGTAAACTGATAATCAGTTGGCATAGTTGGTTGGATTTTTGTTTTGTTGTACTGTGTTTTTGTTGCTTTCTGGAAGAGTATGCAATCCTATGACTAAAAGCAACTCTGCCCTTCTTTCTCAGTCTAACAACTGAACTTTTCTATACAATAGTTAGTAAGTATTTAAAATTTCCATACTTGTATCCATCTGCTTGCTTTGATGTAAAGGCTCTTTAGACCTGGTGATATGGTTTTACCAGCGAAGAAATGGGTCCAGACTTCTTGTAAAGGATGTGAAATTGGCCTTCAAACACGATTCTTTTGTTCTGCATTGTCCTTCTGCTTGATTGTTATGTATTTGATTTCTTTAAAGTTTTTAAAATACTTGTATAAAAACCTGTTGCAAAGTAGAGGGCCATGCCCTCAGAGACAGATGTCATGTCATCTAGTTGTCTGTCTTCCTTTTACTGAAGTGCGTTTTGCATCTTCAAGTGCAAATATGTAATTTTCCCAGCTGTGTCACATTGCGTACAATGTTCCTTCCCACTCCCCCTAATTTGCCTCTGCCTCAGCTGGAACCAGAAATCCCAGTGTCTTCAGACCGATATCAGAAACTGCTTTGAAGGCTCTGATGTCCTACTAAGCCTGGTGATATGGCAGTTTTTTGCTGAAGTTGAGATGCTTACTATTTCCATAAACATAATTATTTGTGAAGGCTTGCTGTAGTCGTTGGTGTCTGAGAGGCAGCATGATATTACTGTGATTACTTTGGTATTTCCTATCATGCAGTCAGATACCCAACAGCAAAGTCATTCTTTCTTGCCATTTTTGGATTATTTTTTGTATGTTGTTCTTTTGGTTGGTTGGGGTTTTTTTAATGTATTAATTCTCACATCTAGCAAAGTGGATAATTCTCCAGCAGTGAACATAATGATTAAGGCAGGAGGTAAACAATCAAGAGCAATCAGTTCCTGTATTAAGTTATCAAAATGTGTTTGTGCCAATTAGATTTTGGGATTCATGGGCTTCAGAGGGATAGATAGCTTAAGCAAGGATAAGTAATACCCATTAGTCATTTATTCTTCACAAGAAAATGGTATTTCCTTTTTTTTATTAATAATGTTACTATGAGTTGCCACAGGCTAAATACTAAAAAAAATGCAGCAGAGACTTTATACAAGTGTATGATACTGTAAATAGAAAAAAGTATCCTGTGTAATCCATTAATTCCTACGTGCCACAGATTATCAATTATTTCAATGCACTTAAGTGTTGCTGCTGAACTCCTCAGAAGGCCTTCATTTCCCACCACCCTTTTCAATCCAAAATAAAATGTACAACTTGGGAATAACATAGTAGGAGCCTCTATATCATCATTGCTACAGCAACATTAAATGTTACATGAGAAAAAATGTTAGGAAGACTTTCAGACTCTCCTACAGCTACTTGTTTTTGTTTTTTTGGTTTTTTTTTTTTCATACTATAGCAATTCTATGTATTGTCTCCTTATTCATAATGTACTACATATTGATGAATGTATTTGTAGATTTCTTTGGATACTCAGACTTGTTACTTTTTTATTTTCTTGGTTAATAACTCAGTCTGTGGAAGACTGAAGAATGGCATTGTAAATTTTCTATCAATTCAATACCAAAGCAAGAGGTTGGAAATCTAATGGTTTAGATATTTTAAGTACTGTCATTGTCAAAGGTGAGAGCCTGTTTTGTACCTGCTAGGTGTATACATACCAGCTATGTATACAAAGCTTACATGTATAAGCAGATGCTGAAGTACAGTATCTACTTGCCTGTGGGGACAAGCACACATTTTGTAAATGCAGACCTGGTGCTCACACTGCCGAATTGCACCCTAAAAATATTGGAAAGGCAAATATGAAGTGTCATCTTGTTGGAAGCTGTCTTATGTGTACTATTACAACAGCTTGGCCTTGAAGAAATGTTGTTTGACAACGCCTTTGAAAATAATTCCCATTAAGTCTTTTTACTTACTTTTTTTTGTGTTTGGTTTTTGTTTTGTTTTGGGTGTTTGGGTTTTTTTTTCACTACTTTGAAAGATGGCTAGGCAGAGGAACTATTTAAGTGCTGCTTGGAAAATGGCACTTTGTGTCCTCTGTCAGCAGCTCTGGCTGGAATTCACATGTGTTCTCACAAGTTCTCTGCTGACTGACAACTGTATTTTCAACCCCATCATCTTTGGATGTGAGCTTTGCACTGGCAGGCATTGGAAAGGTGCTATTGATCACTGCTGTGAAATTAGTGATCCCAATTTTATCATTTCCTGTGCTATTGCTGAATTCTGTATGTGCGTAACACCTGCAATGACAAATCACTGAGCTGTTTAGCAACAAGCATCCATGTATGAATTCTGCTGCTTGAACAGTGTTTTGTAGCAGTCATGGATGCGCTGTCCTGTTTTTAACTACTTATTCTGCCGCAGCCTCTCATTCCTACTCTCCTGCTTCTGATGTTCTTTCCTTTCTCTGTCCTCTAGTGATCTCCCCTGCTGCTATGGAGAGATCTGAACTGGCCCTCCAGAGGCTGTCCATCAATGTCAGTCATTGAAGGGAGGCTGATTCAGGGCAGCATGCTGTAAGCAGAGGGTAGTGGCAAGAACTTTTAAGCAGTGGGTGAAATAAAAATGGAAATTTTTAAAATGTAGGTATACCGTGAACCAGAGCTAGCCTTGAGTACTGGATTCCAGTATTAAAGTTGCTGCGTAGATCATACACCCCATCTAAGTAAATATTTGGAGTATGATTTCAACCAGTGCTTTTGTTACTCTTCTGTGAAGATTGTCGTTTGATGTTCCAGCTGTTAAAACTTCAATATTTTTTACTTTGTTATCACAAGAGGACACATATGTTACCATGTATTTAATAGTTTTTGAATAGACTTGCTCTGTATTGATTGCAAAGTACTGTATTTTGCAATAACTCAGTAAATCAATCCATGTCACCAATATGTGTGTTTGTCTGTACCTGCAGGGCCTAGGAAATGATTACATACTGCCTTTAGAAGCTCTTACATTTTATTCTATGTAATTGCATGCTGACAAATGCAGCAGTTCCGAAGCAGCCTACAGTGCACACTAGGGTCTTGCTGTAATTTATTATTTTGGAGCAGCAGATCTGATAATATGAACAGTTACATTATGCCTTCTGGAGTTTCCGTGGTATACAGGATCAGTCTTGTCCATAACTTAATTATTCTTTTGGATTTGTTTTTCTATTGGATGGGAGAGCTGAGTGTGGTGGGTTGACCCTGGCTGGCTGCCTGGTGCCCACTAAAGCTGCCCTACCACTCCCCTCAGCTGGACAGGGGAGAGAAAAATGTAATGAAAGGCTCATGGGTCAAGATAAGGACAGGGACATCACTCAGCGGTTACCGTCATGGGCAAAACAGACTTGACTTGGGGAAAATCAATTTATTGCATATCAAAATCAGAGTAGGATAATGAGAATGACAACCAACTCTTAAAACACCTTCTCCTCACCCCTTCCTTCTTCCTGGGCTCAATTTCACTCCCAAATTTCCTCCCCCCCCCCCCCCCCCCCCCCCCCCCCGCCCCCGAGTGGTGCAGGGGGATGGGGGCTTGTGCTCAGTTTATTACATGTTGTCTCTGCTGCTCCTTCTTCCTCACACTCTTCCCCTGCTCCAGCGTGGGGTCTCTCCCACAGGAGACAGTCCTCCATGAACTTCTCTGATGTGAGTCCTTCCCATGAGCTACAGTTCTTCATGAACTGCTCCAGTGTGGGCCCTTTCCATGGGGAACAGTCCTTCAGGAGCAGACTGCTCCAGTGTGGGTCCCCCATGGGGTCACAAGTCCTGCCAGAAAACCTGCTCCAGCGTGGTGCTCTTCTCCACAGGGCCACAGGTCCTGCCAGGTGCCTGCTCCAGCATGGGATCACAGCCTCCTTAAGGTATCCACCTGCTCTGGTGTGGGAGCCCTCCACGCGCTGCAGGTGGATATTCGTTCCATTGTTAACCTCCATGGGATGCAGGGGGACAGCCTGCCTCACCATGGTCTTCACCATGGGCTGTGGGGGATTCTCTGTTCTGGCACCTGGACCACTTCCTCCCCCTCTTCCTTCGCTGACCTGGGTGTCTGCAGAGTTGATTCTCTCACATATTCTCACTCCTCTCTCCAGCTACAGTTGCAGTAGGGTTTTTTTCCCCCTTCTTAAATACATTGTCACAGATGTGCCACCGCCAATGCTGATGGGCTTGGCATTGGCCAGCAGCAGGTCCGTCTTGGAGCCGCCTGACATTGGCTCCATCAGACATAGGGGAAGCTTCTAGCAGCTTCTTACAGAAGCCTTCCCCCTATAGTCCCCCGCTACCAAAACCTTGCCACACAAACCCAATGCGCTGAGTTGCAAGATGGTCTCATGACAGACCTTCAAAGAAATGAGACTTCCTGTGGAAGAACTGTAAGACAGGCTACTAGCAAGTGAATTTCTGCCAGTATTAAGGTGTCACTGAGTATCAGAAACACTTTCCTTTGGTTTCCCCTGCTGCCATAGTTTCCACAATGGCGGTTTCCAGCTGTTTTTATACTAAAACCCAATTGTGAGCTGTTGGTTGCTCCTCTGCTGTTGGCACTAGCCTGATGTCTAGTATGTAAAGCAGCACGGCTTTCCCTTGTTTCCTCAGTTCCTTCTCTCTACAGCCATTGAGCGCTGGGACTTTCTGCCTTGCTGGGAAGGGCTTTTCTTCAAGATGACATCGTTTTGAATACTTACTTATAGAGAGCCCATAAATTCTGAGGTTGTAGATAAAAATACTGGAAAAAAACCTGAAGTGTTGGAAGAAACTTCCTGTAAAAAGCAACACTTGAAAAAACGTGCTCCTTGATAAGCACAGGGCTCTGCTACTTTGGAAGGATCACTCCTTATTTTGTGTCTTGGTAGTGGCTGTTGTGAACGGAGCTGTAATCAGCAGTGTCAGGGTAGGGTCGAGTGATCTGGAAGGCTACGTTTCTGGTCCGTTGTCCTGTGGCAGAACTTGCACGCTATTTTGATAATGTGATATGGCACAGACTGGAAGCTAGAGCCAAAAGCTGGCATGGTACTGATCCAAATAGGTATTGGCGTCAATGCCTACTTTGATATCTGCAGTTCATTCGGTTTTTGTTAGTGGCATGGAAATTTACCCTGGAAGGACTAAACCAGTTTTCCCCTGTATGGTGTGCTTGAGGAACTGCTGCTTCGGCTTACTTTTTTTCCCTTGGAAAAGGGAGAGGAGCACACTGCTCTCTTTTCCAGGTGTCTGAGTGCCCATGTTCAACTACTTGCTAATAAGATGCCCGTAGGCCGAGGCACTGCTCTGCTGTGCCACTCTTTTCCCACTGGTATTTCTCCACCTGACCATGCTGGAGCACGAAGGACTATACAATCATGGACTGGGTTTAACTAGAGGTTCCTGAGCTGATTATAAGCCTCATACGCTCAAAATACCTCCTGCAATATTCCGTCTCCTTCACTTGGAGGTCTGCTCTGCCTTCTTATCTACTTGTTGCCACCACATAGTTTTGTTCTCTGGAGCCCTGGCAAGGACTGGTCCTACTTTAACAAATTAAGGTAGTTCTCTAACAGTGCAGTTTCACAATTGGGTAAAAATGTGTTTTGGACAAACACCCTCCTCCCCCGCATTACTTTCTTTGCTTTTGCTTTTTGCATGGCTGGTCAGGAATTGAGAACATACGTTGGTATTTGAAGAAAGTGGGACCAGAGAGCCACAAGCTCTTCACGCACTGGGCTGAAAGCACAAGGACAACCAGACTGCTGTCTTATGCCTATCAAGATGCCTGGGCTGGTACCTGTATGCCTGGTCACTCGTCTATCGATGCTGCAGCTGCAGGTGTGCCTCACAATGGAGCAGTCCTGCTGCCCTCAACAGTCTAGTTTGTATTACGGTAAGACCAAGTGAGTTTTAACTTCCATTCAGAAAAAAAAAAAAAATGTAAGTCTGGGAAAGAATGTGAATTGTAAACATCGAATTCCTATAATCAGCAACCATGTAAGTGCCAGACTATGCTAAGCATACACATGGGTTTAATTTTCATAGTTTTCATGGATCTCAGTTTGCAGATGATCATTAAATAACTGGATGGCTTATTTAATGTTTTTTTGGAGTAGGAGAATTTACAGCAGTAGCATTCCTATGGACGTTATCCAAAGTATGTTCTACAACTGCTGTGCCCCCCAGTTCAGTGTTTTGGCGGTTCTTGCTTGAAAAATGCATAAAACACTTGTGTGTATGTATATATACATGTAAATCTACCAGATGAACTTTCTCATCACAATGTTCAGGGCTTGGTTGAGCGTAGTCTCTGTGACAATGATCCCGGACATTTGGAAGCATCCAAGTCTGTATGTTCCTCTATAACATCCAGGCCAATTAGGCATTAATCCCAGTTCAGCCCCTAGGTGATGCTATAACACAAACACACAGAGAACGTGACCTGGGTTGTCAAATGTTGCTTCTAATTTTGGGCTACTGGCTATAGCCACCCTGGCTCAGGTTTAAAGACTTCGTAACTCCTGTTGAGTTTAATTACATGTGCCGTACACAGAGGCCTGCAAAGTGCCCGTGTTGTCAAACTTGCTACAGAACAACCAAAGCAAAATAAAATCAAATGAGTAGCTTTGAGGAGGCTTTTAATTAAAACGTTAAATGATAGCTCTAGTCTTTGCAGAGCAAGAGCGAGAGACTTCTATTTTGGTTTCTACCAAACACACAGACTACCAATTTGTTGTCTAAGTCCCTTCCCTGTTTGAAGGGAGCACTACTCTCTCCAGAGGATCTTTGGGATGAAGCTCTGGGCAGGGTTCTTCTGGATTCCCTCCTGTTCCCACTGCCCTTTGTGTAGGGCATCGGGGTGAGACAGGGTGACCGCTGTTTGAAAAGGTTGTTTGGTTTTTGCTCCCAGGAACTCCGCTGGAGCAGGCCACGGGCTCCGGCGCTGCCCGCTCGCCTGAGTTTCTGGCTGTAGCAATGAAGCTGCGAGTTGATCTGCTTGCTCCGATGAGCCTGTCCCTCATCCCTGCTACCCTGTTTGGGAAAGGGAAGGCCCTGTGTGCAGATTAATATGGCTTCGTGTCTTTCTGTGGCTCGGAGTTTGGGCTGGCTCAGTATATTGCAGCATTCACAACTTCATACCATCTGCAAAGAATTCCCATTTTTCCATTAAGAGCCACTGAGCACTTTTTCTAAAGATTTGGGAAATCCTGTTCGTCACAAACCTCAACAGGGCACCCGACTTGTACCAATCACTGTGACTTCTAGCTGTTATCACTAAGATGTTCCTATTGGCTTAGGAAAAAAACCCTCATTTCACTTGTATGTGGTCAGCTGAAAGAAGAAATCACAGCCTTCGTTCCTTGCAGGAGGAAACACAGTGTCCTTGCTCTTCTCAGTCCAGTTCTAGGAGAAACCTGTATGGGTTTTGTTGTAGCCTGACTTCAGTACTTAATGGAGAGGAAAAAGAATACAGTGAAAAATACCACTAAAGGACACATATTTCCATTAATCAAATAAATAACCTGGAAGAAAACCAAGACCTTTTATTACATTAGCTGAGACATTTAGTTGTGGTGGGTTTTTTTCCCCTATGTATGTGCTTTAAGAGCTGTAGGTGATGCAAAATGATGCTTACAACTTTTTATATATTCTCATTTCTGCCTGTTTGCTGACTTTGTCATATTTCCGGATCTGCTGACTTTGCCAAATCCGCACCTTTTGCCCACATTTAAAATGCGTTTAGAATAGCAGGACAGAGACTGGGGCAGAGAAACCAGATAGAGCTGAATTGCAATTTCCTGGTGACATGTTCTCTACGCATCCCAAAATATCTCTCAGGGTGAAGTGTTCCACTTGTTGACTTCAGGTTTCAGCAGCACACGTCGTTCATTCAGTCCCGGTGCTTCTCACAGGGATGGTAACGTGATTACCAGTAATGATCTTTCATGCTGTAGAGTTTTCTTCTCACACCGCTTCCATGTTGAAGGAATTTCTTTGGAACAATGCATAGGATATTGCAAACCCGATGGGGGGGGTGGCCAGTAGGTTCATGTTAAAGATTAGAAATGGGGACAAAGGGTAAGTTACTTGTCTACATTTCCTCAGGAAGTTGAAGACAAAGAGAAGAGTAAGATCCCAGACCTTCAGTTTCCATGCTGTTACCAGAAAATTATCATGGGACTCGCTAAAAAAGGGCTTCTGTAGTAAATCCAAGAATGTTATCCGCATCTCTCTAAAAATGAAAACACTGTGTTACGCAAAGAGGGAACAGGAGTGAGGTGATACCTACCCTCCATTCATATATTCTGGTCTTCGTTTTAGTTTGCCGACTTACTCCAATTTACCTGCCTTTTCCAATGAGCTTTCATGACCAATGCCTCGGCTGTTGATTTAAAATTAGGGTTGACCTACACGTAGGTCAACACATGTAGGGCAAAGTAGAAGATCTTTGGATCTCCGAGGCGTGCTGGGGCACCGTGGTTCTGAACCAACCTAGAGGCTCTCTGCTTTTCTTGTTAGCACTTGTAGTCCAATACATTTGCCTTTGCAGGGGGAGACACAGTCAGGCCGTGTTGCCGCCTTCACGGTTCACCAAGTCCAGCGATGCTGGTTGAACCAGGGCTGCAGAAGGAACAGCAGGTTGGGAGTGGGGTTCTCATCTGGTGTTTGAATCGGAACTGATTTCAAAGGGAAATCTTTAGTCTTTTGGAAGAATGTTCCCCCTTGTACACGAAAAAATAGCAGCTGGAACTGCTCTCAAATAAATAACATTGCAAACAGTGTTTTGGTCTCATGGGGTCCTTGCTGCTTGTTTGGGCGCGTGCCGGGGGGCTGTACCCGTTCTCCCCGCAGAGCCACACTCCGCATTGAGATGCTCCACATCTGTCTCAGGGTGTGAGATTATTTCGGACCTTTTGCTTCTCTCGGGTGTGTCCATTTCTTACGAGCCCCAATCCGTTTTGCCTCTCAGCTTACTGCAAGATTGTCATTGTTGGGCTCCACAATGATCATCATTTGCTTCTTGCTTACCTGACCATCTGACCCCTAGCAGGTTTCCAGAGGATCTTTCTGAGAAAGGCTGCTGTGATTAGCTGATAGCACAGTCCTCCTGTGTCTCCCTCAACAGTGAATCTTTTTAATTTAGCTCTCATTAGCTTGGTTATGGACATGGCTATGAATACTCCTCGTGCACCACTGGCTGTTAAAACTGGCATGGCCCATGACTCCCTGCCAAATAACCACGGTATTTCCAAGCAACTGCTGACTCAAAAATACACTACTATAAATCACTTGGAGCCCCAAGCGCTGAAACATCAGGCACCTCTCTGAAGAACTTGATGTCTGCAGAGCCCAAAGCTGGGGTGAGGTAGGAGTCTGGCCACCACATAAATTTAAAATTTTTCCTTTTTTTTTTTTTTTTTTTGTTGAACAACACCACAGAGCCGCAGAGAAACCTGTTTGCTGTGGGTTCGTGTGCCCAGGCATGCATCACCTTCTCGCACCTGCACGAGGAAACTGTAATTTGTAGAAGTGGGTGATTTGGCACAGTCCTGCCACTATTACGGCGGCCTTAAGTCCCTCATGGTTTTGGTTTTGCATTTATCAAAATTGCTGGGTGAGCTGATCTCCTTTGCCTCATGCTGTTTTCACTTGTTAGAGCAAGAGTAAAAGAGGTGGTGACCCAAGTGAGTTTGTACCAGGCTAAAAAGTTTCGATTTCTGCTTTTTAAATACTGTTCTCGAACCAGTCCAGGCGCTGGTGTTTGCCTCCATCAGCCACACTCTTCTGCCTTGACATGTCAGAGAGCTTTCATCAAGGACTAATTACTTTTTGTACTTGATAGCAGGATGCCAGTGATTTTAAAGTGAAAAGAGAAAGGAACCAAAATACAGCTTTTGTTTCTGAGCAGGGCTCCTGGCTCCTCTCTATCCTTCCATCTAACGTGATCCCACAAGGCTTCAGCTTTCAGTGGGTGACAGAGGTGTCCTGGTGACAGTCTGATTCAGCTTCTGTGCTGCTTTGCTCACAGTTATTTTTTACCCCTCTCTCTCAGCAGCCGTATGGCTTTCCCTAATGCAGCTGCCATTCCTCTCTGCTTGGGACAATCAATGGAAGAGCCTAAATGAGGTGCAGAGTCCCCGTAGGCTTCCTTGCCAATCAATAATATTCAGTAGGCACCTCCAAAGAGCAAGGCAGGTTGTAGATGGTTTAATCACCCTCTGGAGTTGCAGGTGACCTCTGAAGGAGCCTCCGCTGCCGGCGGCAGGCGTGCAGCTACACCAGCCTTCTCATTGCAGCACCTCCTGGAAGCACCCAAATCACAAGGGATGAGTCCACGCACTTGTCCTGTGCTGCCCCACTGGTTTGAGCCATACATCTCTTTTCCCCGTTGGTCCTCACAGCGTGATGCTGTTTTCCAAATGCAGCAATACTGTACTCCAGTGATGGATAATCCCCATCTGATGGGATGGGAATTCTTTCAGTCACTCCTCTTTCCTATAGCCCTGTGTGCTTTGAGGATGCTGCTGATACTCTGAGCCCATTACAGGGTCAAAAAGGCAGCAAATGGATCCGTGCTGGAATGAACCTGTTGTTGACCTGCATTCTTACAAGACCGGCTAAATTTGAGGCTGTTTTCCTGCTAGTAGGATAAGCAATATTCAGCATGGGAAAAGATAAGAGGCATACCTAACTTCCTTCCTCTCTTTCTTTCTTGCTTGCTTTCTTCCTTTCTTTTTCTTTCCCTCTTTCTTTCTTTTTCTTCCTTTCTTTCTTTACTTCTTTCTTTCTTTTTATTCTTTCCTTCCTTCCTTCCTCCCTTCCTTCCTTCCTTCCTTCCTTCCTTCCTTCCTTTTTCCTTTCCTTTCTTTCTTTCTTTCTTTCTCTTTCTTTCTTTTTCTTTCTTTCTTTCTTTCTCTCCTTCCTTCCTTCCTTCTTTTCTTTCTTTCCTTCTTTCTTTCTTTCCATCTTTCTTTCTTTTTCTCCTTCCTTCCTTCCTTCCTTCCTTCCTTTGTTCTTTCTTTTCTTTCTTTCTTTTCTTTCTTTTTTCTCTTGGCTCTCCCAGGCTGTAATTCACATTCCCCAGCTTCTTTCTTCAGGAGCTACCTACAGCTGTTAGATGAGGGTTAAACAACCTCACTAGGAAGCAGAGAACTTTATCATAGCTAAAGAGGATTAACACACGCATAATCCCGTTACAAAGCCACTTGCCTTCCAACTCCAGTGCATAAAAATAAAAAAAAAGGATTGGATCAATGTTATTTTCCTCATATCTAATTCAAGAACAACAGAGCACATTAAGTAATTAAAATGTTCACCTGTAAGGTGCTTAAAAGCAAGGCTACTGGCAAATATATAATTAGCCCCAGTTAGCTGCTTGCTTGTTTACTCCGGTTAATTTACCTAGTGTGCGGGCTTTGGGCTTGCAGCTTTATTTAGAAAACGTTTGTTGTTGCATAAGGTAATGTAGTGGATAGTCAGGGACCAAAGGTAGAAAAATAGAAAAAATATCATTTACTGAGACAAAATACATGCTAATATATGGCATTTCAGGTCCTCTTTGTTATGCCATCTGCAGACACTGACAATTTATCTTTTGTCACAAGTATAGCTCTTAAAAGGTGGAGTAAAATCGCCCCGAATGTTACTATTTTTCTTGAGTTTTTTTTTCTTCTGCAGAGGATCCAGTCTGCTCTGCCTATATCTGCACGTAACATGCAAAGCAGTGGGTTTTCAACTTCTCTGATGGAAGGGCGACTGACAGACATGCAGAGCTGTGCGCTCCCACGTAGACCTTCTGAAAAGAGGGAACATATCTGGGCTACAACCTGCACCACCAGATGAAAAACAGCCTTAAACTGTGAGGGTTCATTTACTTTTCTGTTTGGTCCCATTTTGTTCATGCGCGTGCACAGGGAGGCACGTGAAGGGGTGAAAAGCGGGATTTTGGCCTGGTTTCCCACACCACCTGTCATGGTTTCGGCTGGGATGGGGTTGACTCTCTTGCTGGCAGCTGGTGCGGGGCTGTGTTTTGGATTTGGGATGAGAGCGGTGTTGAGGGCGTTGAGTGATGAGAGCGGGATGAGTTGATGTTGTTAGTTGTTGTTAAGCAGTCGAGGCCTTTTCTTGCTCCTCACCCCGTCCCCCCAGCGAGCAGGCTGGGAGGGCACTGAAAATTGGGAGGGGACACGGCTGGGACAGCTGACCCCAGTTGACCAAAGGGATTTTCCATACCGTATGAGATCATGCTCAGTATATGAAGCTGGGGGAAGAAGAAAGAAAGAGGGGACATTCAGAGTTACAGCGTTTGTCTTCCCCAGTAAGCATTACACATGATGGAGCCCGGCCTTCCCGGGGAGGGCTGAGCACCTGCCTGTCCACGGAAAGCGCTGATGGAATTCCTTGTGCTGCTTTGCTTGCGTGTGCAGCTTTTGCTCTACCTATTAAACTGTCTTTATGTCAACCCATGAGTTTTTCCTCCCTTTTACACTTCCAACTCTCTCCCCCGTCCCAACTGGAGGGAGGGAGGGAGTTGCTCGTGGTTCCAGCTGCCGCCTGGGGTTAAACCATGACAGCACCTCTGCCAGCCTGCTGGCTGCCTGAAAGCCAGAGGATGTGGGTAGACAAACTGTGGCAGGACAGACAGACAGACAGACAGAGACATGAGCAGGTGGAAGGGGAGAGGAATCACAGAATCACAGAATCACAGAATTATCAGAGTTGGAAGGGACCTCTAGAGATCATCTAGTCCAACTCTCCTGCTAAAGCAGGATTGCCTAGAGCACATTTCTCAGGACTGCATCCAGGCGGGTCTTGAAAATCTCCAGGGAAGGGGACTCCACAACCTCCCTGGGCAGCCTGTTCCAGTGCTCTGTCACCCGAACCGTAAAGAACTGTTTCCGTGTATTTGAACGGAACTTCCTGTGTTCTAACTTGTGCCCATTGCCCCTCGTCCTGTCACTTGGAACCAATGAAAAGAGCCTGGCTCCATCCTCCTTCAGCCCACCCTTTAGATAAGAAAAGAAAGAATTCATTTAGAAAGAATGGCAGATACAGGCTGCGGTTAACAGCTCCCTCCCCGTGAGCCATAGGCCCGTGGGTCAGGACCATTCATTTCACTTGTATTTTTTTATAAAATGCCTTAAAAAAATCTGACAGCACTGGGAAAACAAACCTTGGGAATGATTTGCAATTATTTATTGTTCTGATGTTGCACGCGAATGGGTGACTCTGCAGAAGAGCCCACAAACAGCATTTACGGTCTGGATAAGACATATGGGAGGCTGGGAGATAATGACTGACACGGAGGAGGAGGGGGAAATATTATTATATTGCTGTTGTGTGAGCGCTGTAGAGGAAGTGAGCCTTTAAAGCGTGAAACCTCCAGCACTTAAAATGATAAGCAGTGCCTACAGAAATCAGCTTGTGGTATCTGTTTCTCTTGCTAAGCTGCCTTTGAAGGTTGGGGGGTTGTTTTGCTTTCAGTTCCCCCAGGGAAGTTTTCCCGCCTTTCTAGTCTTGCCCACTGATCGGAGCTACACCCCCAGGTCTGTAGACGTCTGTATTCCCGTGGCAGGCTATGATAAACCCCAGTGGTTTTTTGCACAGTATAAATGATTGTACTTTCCTGTAGGTCTCGAGTTCAACAGCCACAGGAGACTGAGCCTGTCAGCAAATGAGCCCTTCATGGCTTCTGCTTTCTTAGCGAAGTGTTGGTTTCATGGCTCCTGACAAGTGCATCTCAATAGAAAAATCATGTGTGCAAGTTGGCTTCCCCCCCTCCCCCTTTTTTTTTTTCCTGTGGAAAAATTTTCTTTGCCTTCCTGTATTTTCTCTCTTGCTTAGGGATGGAGGACTAAACACCCTCCTGCCGGCTCCCCTGCCAAGCCCAAGGCTCCACCTTCCCACCTGGAACTGCACATACTTTAAGAGGCAGGTTGATGTTCAAATGGCCTTGGACAGACTAAAGGTCCGGAGAAGCTCCTTCATCACGGCCTGCTTCAGCCTTTCCAGCTGTCACCAAGCTGGAACGAGATGCAGGCAGCTGCTGATCTAGGATAAGGCCACCAAAGCTGAGGGAGTTTTACCAAAGGTGGATCCATCTGTCCATTTAAGTGAATCTAAGGCCAAGTTACTCAGGTTACCTATTTCCACCTATGATTTACTGGGTTTAATTCAAACAACGAACTAAAAAATTGACTCTCCTGGAGGCAATCTGGGTACCCAACTCTTTTAAACCCCAGTTTCTCACTGGAGGGGAGTTGCTTAATGCAAGGCTGGCACCAGGCCCCTGTGACCACTTGACTGATATCACAGCTCAGTATCTCCAGCAAGAACAAACCTACCAGCTCATCGGGGATGACTACACCAGCTCCCCCAGCCTACAGCCACATCAACGTCTTTTCCTTGCAGAACAGCTGCTGCTTTCCTGAGCTGGCCCGGCTGGAGCACAGGAGCCAGCCATGCCGGGAAAGCGTGGGACCTGCTCTTCCTGTGCTGCCCTGGAGCTTGCACGCCACCGGCACTGCGGGGTGTCACAGCCCAGCTGCCACTCCTGCTCTCAGCTGGCAACTGGGCACATGTATGGAGCCTTGAAACTCAACTCGGCCAACATGCACGGGGGTGGAAAGCAGGCAAATCCCAGACATATGGCATTCCCCCTCTTTTCTATCTCCTAATCTTTCCTCTGGCAGACCGTGTTTGACCTCTAGCAGGTCCACATCAGCTAATCAGCTCTCACGGTGTGCCCTGAGTATCTCCAGCTGGTCCTCACCAAATGGTGAAGGAAATTGTGGAGCCTGGACCTCATCAGAGAGACCTCCGGGCTCCCCTGGGCATCCCCACAAGGGGATGGAGGCAGCGAGTGTCACGCTCGGACGCTGTCAGAGGCAGACAGGCTCTCCCCAGCCTGGCACACACAGCAGCAGG
Organism: Vanellus vanellus; assembly: GCF_965231255.1. NCBI lineage: Eukaryota > Metazoa > Chordata > Aves > Charadriiformes > Charadriidae > Vanellus > Vanellus vanellus. The sequence continues at coordinate 145,212,558 of NC_138906.1, forward strand.
TCAGCAATGGGAAGTCTTACCAGGAAGCCCCAAACCAGGCTTGAGATATTCTCCAAGCCTGCCACAGGCTACAGGAAAGAAACAGGGGTTTGTGTCCACCAAGCACAGAGCCAGCGACATCCAGGGATGGGCAGTGATGCTCTGAGAGCTGGATAATCTAAGAGCTGCCGAAGAGCACGCCAGCTCCACCAAAACCGCCTACGTGAACAGTCGGGATGCAGCAGGAACTTGAAGGCACATCTCCAGACAAGAAACTACAGACCTTGAGAGACTGACTTGGAAATGGGACAAAAGGTAGCAATTGTGTTTGTTTATCATTGTAAAGATCTGCCTCACCCTCTGACTTCACCCTTCCTGTTTCAGATGGGTCACCCTGACCTAATTTTCAGACAATATTTTTGGATTTCACAGAGCCATGGCAAGGTCTGGATAAGTAAGAGCACAGAGGGCTTTCCTGGTGGGTTTGCAAATGCTGGCAGGCTTGGATTCAGGTCTGGAGAGCAATGTGGTGGCAAGTCCTCAGTTGTATTTCTTTCCCCTGGTCCTGGCATTTTCTCTACAAACCTTTGCTACAGAGGTGGCCAGTGGCAGGTTGCAGCGATGTGACCTAAAGGGCCAGTACGGGAGTGCGTGGGGCTACGGCCGGACAAATCTGACCTGAGGTTTCCCATTTAAGCTAAATCTCTTCCTCCCCAGCAGGGATAAAGGTTAACTCAGCTGTGCAAGCTGATTTATATTCAGCTGCGTGTGGCTGTAAACTGTACTTTTTGTTCCTGACAAATATGAATACGGTATTTGCTCTGAAAATTCACCGTTCCTCATGCAAAATCTTTCCCCTTGCCACTCGTCTCTGAGATGTTGAATTTTGCTTGGCAGATGGACAGTGCAGGAGGGTGGTCAGGTTGCATGGGAAAGAGTGAGTGCCTGGGATACGGGGAATCCTCTTTTCCTCTGAACTCTTGTGCAAGTTTTTCTCATTTAATGTGGTGAAATGCAAATGGGAAAAAAAAAACCAAAACATGTTCTGTTGAGCGCAAAGGGAAGACAACCTTCAGTGAGAGGATGGACAGGACAGTGGTGCATACAGCCTGTGACAGAAAACTTGTTTTCCAGCTTGGAGATTGGATTTCAATAAGGGAGCTGTCAGGACTCAGAGCTGTTATTCAAAGGTGTAGCGTATTTTTTCAGCTGCCCTCCCTGTATCACTGTGTCTTTGCTCTGGACCTAAGGGCCTGGCATACAGACTTTCCTAACTAACTGGAAGGGAGTACCCACCTTCACTCAACTGATGGCTGTTACCAAGGAGCATCCATCATGACCAGCATGTCACAGGACTCATTGTACAATCTTTGGTAGTGTTAAGGGAGGTATATCATACACTTCTCTCTTACTCAGCCAGCTTTGCCACTGCATGGCAGAGCTAGTTGAAATCAGTCTGTTTCACTCTGGAAGACACTCAATGAAGAATTTGTCAAGGATTTGAAAATTTAATTTTTAAAAGCTTCCCACTCTCTCTCAGAATCGGCAGGCTCTGGCACCCTCTTTTTCTGGGATTATCATCTCTATCCTGTAAAAATTATGAAATGACCTACATCATAACGTCAATCAGACAAACTGTTTGCTTGAACTTGGGAAATAATGGGAAAACTCTCCACATGAATATTTTATGTTGCAATGTCAAGAAATGCATATATATGTGTGTGTGTATATGTATATATATATATGAACATTTGAAAATCATTTCCCTTGCTCTGTGAGCTGGGAAAATAATGAAGAAAAATGATTAGATAATATCATGTTGTTGGCCACAGAGCTGTTTTGAGGTTATTATCCAGCCTGTTGCCCTCAGCACAGAAGAGCTGACTTTACATTCTCCCTGTTCCCAAACCCATCGTGTTAAACACAGGGCTAAACCACAGGAGCAGAACTGAGGAGCATGGGAGAAATGGAAAAGCTATTCAAGAAGCTGGCAGTTGACAACAGGATCTTGAAAAATTATTTCCTTGGATGCAATAGAATTTCTTCTTCCCCCGCTCCAGACAGGGCTCCGCTAGGAGACAGCTTGGTCCACTGTGGTTGAACCGGCTGTTGAAATCCCAGCCAGCTCCTGAGCGAGCAAAAAACTAATTAGAAGCTGCCTTCAGTGATCTCTGCTTTCCTGAGCACCGCCGTCTCCTCGCCCAGGCAATGTGCTGCCCATCACCAAATCAACAGGCAGCTTATTCCTGCTTGGGCCTCCAGCAGGTGGCTCTGCCTCCTGGCCCCAAGCTATGCCCTGGTTGCAAGACCCCCCCCCCACTCATTCAGCAGCACACTCATGCCTCCAATTGTCCTTGTCCCTTAGCGTGGGGACTTACCATGATGAATCACACCTACTAGCTCTATGAGCCCTATTTGAGGTGGGATGATCAAGGGGTGTTGGGGGTTTTGATCAGCATTGTGACCTTCAGCAGGTCAAGCCTTGAGGTTCTGTTGCAGCAGAGCATCTTTAGGATGCATGTCAGGTCTAGGGCACCATTTTCAAAAGCACCACAGACGTGAGGGGCTCAGCTGGGAAGCTGGAGGAGAAATTTAATCTGAAGGTGCCTCTCCAGGAGTACTTTTATTCAGCTAGGGAAGCTCTCCTGATATAGGTACAGCTCTATTGGAAAAACTTGGTGGTCTAGTAGGCTAGTAACATGAACGTGAGCCAAGTCATCTACCTCAGTGAAAAGTTTCTGGTGTTCCCTGGTTTACCCACTAGATTTCTGCAAGCGCAACACTATTGATCTAGGACCAGGGCCGTTTGTAGACCTGACCAACAGTACATCTTTGGCCAAGGGACCAAGGGGCCAGGAGGCAGAGCCACCTGCTCCAGGCTTTGACCTGATAACAGGCAGCGTATTGCCTGGGCGAAGAGGCGGCAGCGCTCAGGAAAGCAGAGCTTACCGGGGGCAGTTTCTGATGAGTTTTTAGCTAATTCAGGAGCTGGCTGGGATTTCAACAGTAGGATACAAAACTCAGAAGACCTCAATTCTGCCCTCTCCTTTGCCTTAGTGTTAAGTATGGCTGTGCACCCCGAAGATCGGCACCAGCCCCAAGGCAGCCCTGCCTTCAAAGGCTGAAGCAGAATTCAGGCTCTTGAAGTACGGGCTTTCACTCCCGTTAGCTTTTTCTGGCAACCCCATCCCCACGTCCTCACCTTTAATCAAATGGAGGGCGCTTCAAGGCAGTGGGACGACAATGCATGTTCCCTCTCTGTGCTGTTGCTTGCAAGACTGATCTGGATTAAAAGGGACCGGTGTTTCCCTGATTGGCTCTCCACTCTGACTCACTGCGTGGGTGTCCCCACCATGGCAGAACAGAGCATGGTGAAGCCGTCCCATCTATTCCAGCTGCACAAAGAGGCGAGCTCAAGCTTGCTATGCCATATGGCTTTGCTGCTAATCCCATGGAAACAGCAGAGATGCTGAGGCTGGACGCGCGGTTTTAGTAGTTTAAAGATAAGTCCAGCTAGGGCTTATGCTGAAGTTCTGGCCCTAACATAGCACCCGACACAAGGACACCTGCGGCTGGCGTACTTGAGGTCCTTCTGCCGCAGAGGTGGCCCCAGCTGCAGCCCTCCAGCGGTCCTTCTCACTCACATGTGCTGCAAACTCTTCTTCGATGATTAGATAAGAGGAATTGCCCATTTACTTTCATTTCAGTTGTGCGTGACTGGATCAAAGGATGTATGCTCTCTTTGCTTCAATTATGCATTTTGCTCTAATGTAGTCCAGATGGCTATTTCATCTCAGCCTTTATATTTATTCATGGCCTTTCTATTTAACTTTCCTAAAACAAATACTCACTCGTAGGCGTATATTAATTCAGGGACAAGAACTGCCTCAATCAATATGTTGAGGTTAAGTTTCTATACCACAATAGGTCCTATGTACATAATTTCTATTTTTATTACCCCACTGCTAGCCTCAAATATATGAGCAATTTCTTTAAAGAGTTTACTTTGGCTTTTTCCTAAATTTAAACAAATTACATCTTCCCCGATTATCAGATTTACAACATGCAGATATTCTTTCGTTGACCTTTCGGTTAAACTCTTCTGCAAACTTCAGCTGAATAATAGTAAATTTACAAAAATACCAAGGAGCCCAAATATTTGCCAATGTGATATTGTACCGCCTCTGACCATAGCTCGCGTGTCCAGCAGAGGATAAAATTTGTTGTCAAATTTAAGTGCAATCCTGCGACCAATGTGCGAACGCAAGGAATGGAAAAGCTCCAGAGACCAACAAGACAAAATACCCAGACTTTTCAGTTTACAGTTATATCGTCTTTTAAACTGGAGCTGGAGTCTGGGTGCTGGGAATTGACTGAGGCGCTGCTGGTGCAGAGCCGAAGGGAGGTCCTGGCTTGAGATGTCCGAGGAGGGGCAGTGCCCGGCTCTGGGGTACGCGTGGTGGAGGGGAGGTAGGAAGTCACTGTTTAATCTGTCTGGCATTTGATTTGGGCTTTTGGTCCTTGTTTGGATAACGGGATTGCAATTCCTCTCGGTACACTTACAATAAGAACATCTGAAACTCGGCTGCAGCCAGGCAACAGACTTTCATTTTGGGTAATCTGATTTTAGCTTCAGTGATTATCTGCTCCATTGTCAATGGCCAAATCTAATTGGCATTGTAGTTTCTCTTCTGGAGCCAATACCTGCTAATGTCTTACAAGCAGGGTTTTGTTTCACGCCTTCTCTTCTCGAGTAATGTCTCCCAAGGCATTTGCAAACAGAGCAGAGGTGATTTCAGACCTAAGCGTGAGGAAGCTGCTAGCAACCACTGGTCGGTTTTTCTGTTGCATAAAATGGACAGTGAGCCACCTTTTAACACTCTGGGCATCAATAATGGCCTGAAAAACGTATATATATCTAAATATATATATTATGTATATATGTTATTTTTTTATATATCTATTTAACATTCCAAATATAAACCTACTTTTCATGACGTGTTAGATGCAGAGTTCCAGAATCAGATTCTCTGCAGTATTTTACACCCTTATTTTCACATCTGCACGTGAATGCTCCAGAAATCAGTGTGAAACTGAGACAAGATGGGTTGTTCCCCTCCTGACCAAGTTGCTTTGGAGATTGAATGAAGCTTTAGGTTTAGATCTGTAGCCCAGCCTCCAGGCCCGCCAGCTGCTCCCAAGAGAAACTATTCCAGTCTTTTTCTTGGCTAAAAGCAGGAATAAAATGCTGTGATGGCTTGGAAGGGCAGATGAAAGACAGCCTGCTCTGTTGCATGTGGTGGGATAGCATTGCTAACACCACATGTGTGTAAAACAGCATCCGTACAGTGCTGCTCGACAGCCTTTGGACTCTCCACCCATGGATCTCCCTTTGGGAAACCCTTAAAAGACAGTTAAAAGTCACCCCCAGTCCATGCTTCAAAGAAACCCCCCCAAAACCACACGTGAGAAAACAAGTGCTTTCCAACGAAATGACCTCGGACTAACTGGAAAAGTGGGAACAGTACGCAATCACCCTCAACACAGCGGCACAAGAGTTTGCCTGCACGAATTAAAGTCCATTCGTCTGTCAATATTTCTGCAATTTCTAGGCCACCGGCGCGCTTGCTTATCCCCAGCTCTGAGCCGCACCGGCTGCTGCAGGCCAGCACGTGCTGTCTGGGGCTGCCGGGAGGGATGGAAGCAGGACCTGCTGGGCTGGGCCCCATCCCCACCAGCACGCTGAAGTTTCTAGGTGGCTAAACCACTCCTACCCCACTGCTAATGAACCTGAAAGAGGCATCTTCTTTGCTTATAACGGTGTGGGTAAGGCTGGGGCTTGGACCTGAGCAATGTTTTCCTCATCAGCTGGGGATGGCTCTGCTCACACCCATGGGTCCCCTGTCAGCACTTGGCTGCCACGGGCAAGGGACCACCAGTCTTGGTGGCAGCATGTGCAGAGGCAGTGTGGGAAAGAGAGGGGAAAGAAGAGAGGATACAGGATTTTGAGGGCTTATGAGATAGTCTTTCTAAATGAAGGACAGGGAGACCGATTCAACCCAAACCCCCTGTTGGCAAAGGGCTCAGCAAAGAGCCTTGGCTAGAAGTGCAAAATGTAGCTTGGCTTCAGAGTCACTGTGCATGCCCTGAGCAGTACAAATACTTTGGCTGTGGCTATAAGAAGAACTGTTAATTAGTCAATTTTCTGGGTAAACAATAAATACACATGTTAAATAAAATCCGACCACAAATTTGCTGGTTAGAATTTCTGTCCCTTAAATAACATCTTTGTGAACGTATTTTCCAGATCCCTTCCCAGACTTACCCACACCAAACCACCCGGTACTTTGGAGGGCGTAGGCTCGCGCGGGGCCAGCAGCGCAGAAGGACAGCACAGCTTTTTGGGTTACGCTCACCAGCCCCTGCATTACTCCTGCGAGAACCTGGATGATACCTGTTTGATGCATCCTGCACGCACACCTGTAATGGTCACATAGAAATTTAATAACTGTTAATGGTGTTAAAAAGAGGAGCCAGGTTTCTTACTGTTTGCTGCTATGCATATTATCTTGGATTCACTTTCCTTTATTGATTTTCTTTCCTCTGTTTTAACTCGGCCCCACGGGCCATCTTTAGCCAGATTATTGACAACTGATTTAATCGGAGTTATAGGGCTGAACTCTGAGACAGTCTGATGGTATAAGGTGAGTTGCCTGGAGCTGGCAACCAGTCGTAACTCACCCCACTTAATTTTCCTTTTCTATTTGTGTCCACAGTGTTGAGCGATGATGCTCTTCTTCCTAAGTAGATGGGTTTTGGATAGCACCAGGATGCTACACAGTTTTGAGAGTTTGTTATTTTTTTTAATGAACATCGCTGTAGTGCCAGGTGGGAATTTAACTCATGGTTGGAAATCAAGAGGCCATCAGTCCTACACCCAGCTTGGCTGGACAGGCCGAGTCAATTCTTCTTTTGGGTACTTCTAAGCGGAGCAAGACAGTGCGAGCGCAGTGCTAAGGAGCTGGAGGCAAAGCAGGTCATTGGGACCCACGTGTAGGGTGCTGGGGGACGGACTCTGTGCCGGGCCCCCTTGCACCCGGGGGCAGGTTTGACTCCTTCTGGCAAGGTGTTGGCTGGGAAGAGCGATGTGTGTGGGTGGTGCTGAGTCAGTGGTATCGCTGGCTCTTCTGGCATGAGATCAGTGTCTAGGAAGTATTAATTTTAGCAACAGAAAGTGACTTTGTGTTAAGCGGAAGTACACAGACAGCTTTGAGTAAAAGGCACATGACTACAAAGGAGGGCGATTACTTCCGAACTGTGAAATAAATGAAAGTGGATTGTATATTGTCTTTCTTCAGTGGTACTTATAGACAGCAGTGGTACAGCAGCACTTGAGTTTCCTTTCTGGAAATACGCTGTAGACCACAGGAAATTGCTAAGTCTAAATAAACGGGCTTATTAACTAAATAGGAAAGCTACCAAGTCCGGACTCCCTGTGATCCCATTTCCCATCACGTTCTGGTAACTGTTTGAAACTCAGGCAAAAATCCTGAAACTCCTAGTAGCTGGAGCCACGTGGACTGTCCCCAACTTCAGCACAGCTGCACGAAGATGCGAAGAGGGACCAAAGAGTTGAGTCATGGAGCCTTAGTAATCGATATCTCACCCACCCTTCACAGCGTGGGATCTCAGATGGCTCTGACTACCCGAAATTCTAAATTGCAATTCTCCCGTTCCCTTACCATTTTCTCACTTGTTACTGAGGCTAACTTCACACTGTGGAGCTAATTGCTGCTGGCACGTTGGAATGTGGTGCTTATCATGTGCCAGAAATTGCTGCAACCGAGCATGCCTGCTTCTGAGATCCCACTGAAATGACTTGACTCACCTTGGAAACACTGCAGGTAGTGGCAGGATTGTATTAACTTAATAATGCCACGAGGGAAAAACGAATCCCAGGGAGACAGGCACAAGAGGCTGATAATACCAGCTGCTGCCCACAAGACATATTGGAAAAATATCATGCTGAAAAAGTGTTCTTTTAAAGCCATTTGATTCATTGGTTTCTTCCTTGGAAATGTGAAAGAAGTGGAGAAAAATACCCTAGAAATAGAACAGAACTAGGCAATACTCAAGTTCAGGAACAAGAAGGAATCTTTTGCTGCCGTAGTGCGAGCAAGGATTGACTAAATGCCATCATCAAAGCTTAATATCTGAAAACAGCACTGGCCAGCATTTCTGTAGCTCTGCACAACACTCCAGGAGTCGGATGTTTGATGCTGCCAGTGGTCCTCTGGGAGCACAGATGGTACTGTACTGTTGGGAAAGACACGGAGCCTATAGCTTCCTAGGAACTTGAGGCTCCCAGGTCACTGAAAAGTGGTCCAACAACTCATTAAAGTCCTTTACCAAATGGATTAAGCTCCATCTTAAAACTCATTGGCTTCTTTTGGCCCCACTTCCCTGACTAGGAAGCTGACCCACAGCCTCCATGTCCTTGGATGGCTAGAAAAGGGCTTACAGGCAGCAGATGCCCAGGCCTTGTTTTGGTAGGCTGGAGGAGCCAGCCCCATGTGGTCCTGTCTAGTAAGAGGAGACTGGGACAGCCAGAAAGCCAGAGGGGTGGGAATGCTCTTCAGGAAGTTCTTGAGGTGTCATTCCCCTCATTATCCAGGCCAAGGATTTGCCCAGCTCCCCTAACCAGGCTCCCAGGTGTCACTCCTCCAAAACCAGCAGTGGGGACAGGAGGGGTGTGTGCTGCCAGCTTCTGCCTTGCTGTAGGTCAGGATGTGCCCGGCACACGCACCAAGGCCAGGAGCTGAAGTCTTCCTCATTCGGACAAATTAGATGTGGCCTGATGCTCCTTCCTTGCACTTTTTCCAGGCTTAGTTCATCCTTTCTGACTGCTGGTAGCCAGAATTGAACATGTACCGCTGGGTTACATCTTACCAGCACCTTGAAAAATAGTATCAACAATTCCCATTTCTACTGGTCTCTACTGGTGTCTCATTACTTACTGCTTTGTCATTCACATTGCACTTGTGATTTACAAACTGCCAATAACTGAGACACCTACATCTTTCCTTTCCCCTGTTCCATTTAATTCCTGGTTTATTGTACAAATCTTCATTTGTTATCCCTAAAATCCTGAATTCCCACTTTTCATTCCATTTCTTTAAGTTCCATCTGTTACCTGTGCCTTCAAAGTCACCTCGTTCTCTCCATCCGATATCCTGTTCCAACCTGGCAATGTTCTGGGGCTCAATGTCACAACCAGACTTTTTAAAGCGTGTGCTTTGTGTCAAGATCAGTTATGAAGATATAAAAAAGAATTTTAAAAAATCAGTTCTCGGTCTCATCTCTTAATTCACCATTTCTGCTTTTCCATTACCTATTTCTTTTTCTTTCTCATTGAGCTTTTTCATCGAGATCCCCTCTTCCTCATTTCAACAAATAATTCCCCTTGCGTCCTCCCATCAGATGGTTCACTGAAGTTCAGACAGATGAGAACTGTGATCCGTAAAAATTCCATCATCCATATGGTCAGCTCCTTATGAAAGAAAATTGTCTACATCTACCATTTTATCACATTTTTCCTGTTCCCTCCATGCTTGTAAATACCCTTTCTCACAAAATGTATTGTAAATCGTGCAGAGCCTTCCAGAACTGGACTTTATGGGGGTTAGGAAAATAGTCTGGGTATTACCTTGATTTTTTTCCTCTCTGCTCCCTTTATAAATATAGGGCTTTTATTATCTTAATTCTCAAGCCATCCAGTGGCATTTACTACAACTCATCACTATCAAATCTCCACTTTTGCGGGGCAGGTCTTGGAGGAGAACTTGAGCAGACCGAGATGTCCAAGTACTGCTTCTTCTCCTGACATCACAGTATTTGATGGTAATGTGGGTGGCTCAATAATGCAAAAAGGTGGATCGACTGAGCATCTTGGATCAAAACTTGAAGGGGATGGCTACACCCCACAGGAAGAAGATAAGGCACAGAGTGGGTGGGAAAGGGCTGTCAGGATGGCATGTGGCCAGCTCAGAGGCTGTCCCAAGTCATCTTCAAGCATCCACCGCTTCTGCTCATCGTCCTGGGCTGAGCTGTGTTGGAGACCAACGGGCCCAGCTCTGCATCGTCCTGTGCAGCACGTGGCCACGGAGGGCAGAGCCGAGCCCTGTGTCGCCGAAAGAGAGAAAGTCTCTGGCTCTGCCAGGGAGGAAATGAGTTCAGGCCTTAAAGATGACAGCGGTAGGTCACTCTTCCTTCGTGGAAAGGAGCTCTGATGTGCAGCTATCTCTCTGTCCAATTAAGAAGCAAGGCTAATGAGGGCTGTCCTGCCGGAAGGCTGCTGTCCATCTCCTGAGCCGCTGCAGAGCCCAGAAGCGAAGCTCTGGGGATGAATCCGATGGGACTTGGCTGATGTTCACCTAAAAACCCCGCAAACCCCTCTGGAGTCAGCCTCTCCAGCAACTTTTTAAAGAGCTGGATCTTGACATTGATTTCAAAGGGGGTTTGAATCCCTTGCAATTTTGTATTACAGCCACGTTATGCTTGAAGGCAGAAGTGTCCATGAGGGTTGTTCAAAGGCTATTTTTGCTTTTGCAAACAAAGGAGCCCTTCATACTAAATGAGTGACTGTATCCCCCAAGTATGCTGGCCTGCCTAAATATGGAGATATTAGTAAGCATTTATTTTCATTGTCCAAAAAAGGAGGAATTACTGTTTCCGTTGTTTTTGGGTTTTTGGTTTTTTTTTTTGTTTGTTTGTTTTGTTTTTTCTAAATTTTAACGGAGAGAGGAAAAAAAAACCTTTTGGACAGGGACATTTTTTTATTTTCCCAAGAAAAATTACTTCTCTGTGTGCAATACTGGCCTTGCTTCTGCAACAAAAATATTCTTTCAGTATATTTTGATTATGTCCCTTGGGGGGACATCATCATCAGCTGTTTTCCAGATGTTTTAGTCTTTCTTAATCATACTTTCTCACTAGCTTCAAGATCTGATTCAAAGCTGAAGAACGTCACTCCATCCGGCACAGCTCTTCTGAGTCCCCAGGAAGTGTTGGGTTTTTGCAGCTTACAGACGTGTATTTAATTAAAAGATAAACTCAAATAAATCTATTTGCAGTGTAGTTATACAGACGACACACCATTGGCAGTCTAGAGCTACCAGCATTGCCACTAGGACATATACATTCAGGAGTTTCTCTCATGTGTTTTATGCATCAGGTTGAACTTTATAACTCTGCCCTGGAGAACGCAGGGTGCCTTGCTACCCTGAATACTTGCTATCATCAGAAAACGTTCTTACCTTGCTGCCCACCTCCCTGTCTGAGTCTATTGAACAGCAGGTCCCAGCATAAACTGCAAAAGTCTCTTGGCAACCTTGCTCTGTTGCAAAATGTTGTGTTTTGTTTCCTCTTGTAACCAAGCCTGTAGTCTCCCCAAGGCAATCGTGAGGAGTTATGTCAGAAGCCTTTGGTCAAGGAGGCCTGGCAAGGCGGTCTGATTCTTTGCATCTGCCAAAAGTCAGTGCACAGCAGTTCTTCCACCGGCTCCACGATGTGGGGAACTGCCTCTAGCCCAAGCACCGGACTTTGGCTTTTAGACTGAAGTTCTCCATCAAAAAGACAGTTCTCCTCATTGCCCCACTCTCTGAGAAGTCATTTATTCCTGCATGTAATAGAAGTAAACTGTTCCTTAATCAAAACTGTACCCTCCCCATCCGTTTCCTATGGTTTAATAATAATGATTCGTTGTATACTTCTGCTCTTAAAAGTAAATTGGCTGTGCGTGTCTCATGGAGTTTACGCAGGGCCTTGTTCGGTGGGGTCCAAGCTGTGAATGAGGCCTCTGGGATCCCCCTGAAAGCCTAACGTGCAGATGACAGCCCTTCTGTGAGACTCAGACCACGTCTGCTGCACACATTGCCATCCTGACGTTTTCCTTGCTCCATCAAGGGGTGTAGTCCCCAACTAGCAAAACAAAATGTAGGTGAATTTTTGAAAAATTAAGCTCTGACTATTCCTAGAAAAGGAGGTTGGGGATTTTTTTGAAAAGTATTTTTTTTCCATTACTTTCTGTAAAAATTGAAATATTTTATTTCCTTTATTCTTACATTATTCCTCCAGGAATGTTTGTTCTGAGGCATATTGAGTTCAATGAATTACTCTTGCTTTTGTTCATAAAGAACCAAGTTCTACAAACATTTGAGCATGGCAGAGCTTTCTGGGGAGCAGACACATACAGCTTTGTACACACTCTCACCCCCTGTTATCTTCCTAGAAAATATCAACCAATATTTTTTTTTTCTTTCAGAAGGGAGGATCCTATTTATGTAGACATTGAAAATAAATATTATTTAAATGGATGCCAAATGTTAGGCTAACAACCTTGAGAGCTTGGTCACGCCTCCTAAAAATGCAGACGAAGGGAAAACTCTCTAAGAAGTTTCACCATGTTTTACTCTAGATTTTCCCGGTTATCAGACTCCTGGGATTTGCAGTTTTGGGAAGAAGGATGTGGTGTGGCCCCTTGGCTTTGCAGAACCTGAGAGTGCACGAGGTGTCCTTTTGCCAGACTGAAGACGAGACCTACCACCTCCTTCCCACTCCCCCATTCTCTCCGCTGGGCAGAGCCCAGCAGAGTGACCACAAGTCACGCTGAGGTCATGGGATGAGCTGAGAAACCCTGGCACTGACTGTAAGTAGCCACATGCCTGGGCTGAGGAACCGGCGGGGAAACGCGGTCCTGCTGGGCCGGTCTCAGCTGACATGGTTGCTCATGTTTCTCTTCTTTTCCTCTGCCATAAGTAGACACATGTGAATACCTTCTCAAGGCTTGTTACTAGCCTGTTCTGAGCACACACATTGCCAAGGTTTCGTCCTCCCCGGCCATCTCATTGTTTCTTTCTCTCAAATACATGTTGGTGACCAGCTGGGGTAGCAGGTCTTATTTGTGTGTCCATACCTCGGCACTTTGCTACGGCACTGAGGCTGTGACCCCAGCCACTCTTGTCTTCCCCATGACAGAATCAGGAAGGAGAAAACAGCCCAAGCATCAAAATCCTCAAAAATGTAAGGTAGAATAATTAACTTTCTGCCATTTATTTTTGTCACTGGTCCACCACTGCCGTGGGAGGAGAAGCCCACAGAAGTGGACAGCAAAGTAAGTGGATTATGCGAGCCTTTGCACGGTCGCCGTTACCGCTGACCCACCTCCGGCGGCTGCAGAGTCCTGTGGAGTCGGAAAGGGAAGTTTTCCTGACATGGGAATGCCTGAAACTGTTTGGGCACCTGCTCACATGCTTCCATGAGTTTCAGTGAGGGGGAGAAAGAACCACAAACCACAGGAAGAAAACACATACACTGGAAAGTAAGAATTGCTGGATGTTTTGGTTTTTGTTTTTTTTTGGTTTTGCAAAGGAAGCAGATGCAGGTAAGTGAAGAAAGGAATGCAGTTTCTAATTTCTTGACATTTGATTACTCAAGTGCAAAAGAGGTACAGCAAAAAACTAACTTGCAGCTTGGCAGAGTACAATACCATTATCCCATAAGAAGTGCAGACCGTTTATTTCAGCGCTGTCTCTTTCTGATTTATAACTGCCATGTAAACTCTATGCGGACTTCAGAGGGCTGGACTGTGGCAGGTTCGAGGATTAAGGTCTTTACTGTACAGTTACATTAAAACAAAGCTCACATTTGCCAGGGGCAGCCTCCCGTTTGTTTTCATAAAGAGGAAGTGCAGTGAACTTCTTCATGGAGACTTCACTTACGATCTTCCTCATTTGATTTCCCTTCACCTTAAAATAGACTTTTTAGGCTGAAAGTTGATGGTTCCACTTTGTGCGTGGAAAGCATAACAGAAGAGTGTGAGATGAAATGTAGGAGCTAGTCCAGAATGACGCAGGGAAGAAAACAGCTTCAGCTGCAAATGCTGAACCAGTCAGGATGTGAAAATCATTTCTCTCCTTCAAGCTGAAACAAAAATGTAACTGAAAATATCATATCTGGGCGGCATGAGCAATAGTCCAGGGATCAGTGTGAATAAAGGAAATTCTTTAAATATACAAAGTTTGTGTTAGGAGCTGTTGGAGGGCAGACAAGCAGAAGTTATTTGCTAATCTTGCCATACATTTTAGAGGTTCTCCTCATTTATGCTAGTCACATACATACACACCGACCCTTTTACTATGGAGAGCCCACAGAGACCCACATTTCAACATGCATGCATTGTAAAACCACTATAGGAAGGGTGTTTAGTGAACAGTTGATGACTTCCTTAAAAGGATAATACAGTTAACAGTTGAGAGGATGTACAGCTAAATATGGCCCTTATAAAACTTCGCAGATTCCATTAAAAAACAGACGTGCAGGAAGTGTCTAGTTCCTATTAGAACTGATTGTACACAGTTGCATGGGAAGAAATAAATTTAGTGTACAGAATTTTACATCACATCCTTTGAAAGGACTGAAATTCTCTGGGGTGCGCAAATCTGTGCATCTGGTCCACATACACATACATACACACACAAACAATTAGCTGGCGTGCGATTACTTTAAAGGAAAATACACATCTAAAAGTCAGAGCCTACACGTCCTGAAGCAAATGGCAACGTCCTACTGACTGCAACAGTCCTGGGCTTGTTTGCACCTGAATCTGTAAGTTGGGCTCCCCTCTTAATTGACACTGTTTTCCCCCAGGAGGACTCCATGTCTGTGCAAAGGAGGGCAAAACCCACTCCTGTAATTTCTGTGTTAGAAAAGTCATTCCATTCTCTGATCTGATTTTCTGTTTTGGAAATCAAAACCAAGCTAATGCTAGAATTTTCTTTGTTAGATTGATCATTTATTATGAACAGCAACAGTGCATTCAGCTTCACTCAAGTTAACCAATTTTATGGGATTCTGCATGTTTATTTTCAAAGTATTTTCAAGAAAAAAGATCTGGAGCCAGAATCATTTAGCATTGAAAGGTAACTGTTCGCAGGAGCCTGAAAAACCTTTCTCAACTGTATTATAAATGATTTTTTAATTCATTTGCAAGGACATCAGAGAATCAATTTGCCTCTAGCCACAGTCCTGACGCCAGCGGGTAAAGCCAAGGAAATGACCCAGAGAGCATCAAGACAAATCCCTGATGAAATCAAAGGCAAAATTGCCTACCAGAAGCCTAAAGAACTGGACTCAGAGGATGTTCATGGACCCAAACCCAAGTTTTTTTATTCCCCAAAGAAGGCTCACTTCCCACTGACACTCTGAAGCTTCGAGCCTGTGTTTTGAGGATGCCCCAGCTGGGCTCAGGACCTTAGGAGGAGGGAGGTTTCAGGCATTTGGGCTGCCTGCAGACAGCACAGGCTCTCACCTTTGAGTGGTTGCTTGGGCTGCTCTACAGTTCATAGTGGGGACAGGAGTCCTGAGGGTCTTCCTTGCTCCTCATGCTGCTCTGTGGCCTAGGAGCTGAGGAGTCAAGGAAAGAAATATTTAAACCCAAATGTCCTTGAAACCTCTCACTCTGCAGCACCCCAAAAATAATGTCTATCCTTTGGTGCCCACTTCATTGTAAAGAGAGAGGTCAAAAATTCAGATTGACAGAAGAAAGCAGCAGCCATCACACCGTAGAAAAGTCCTTTTTTGGCAGGTCGATAACAATGTACCTCCGGCAGCAATTTTTTTTTTTCGTATTCTAAGAAGAAAATTAAAGCAGTGTGGCAGACCCATCTGGGCTCGCAGTACCGGTAGTCAAGAGGGAAGTGAGGAGCATCATTGTTGCAAAGAAGGTTGTTTAAAAAATGAAAAGAAGAGGACTTTTTCATTGTGAGGTCTGGGGTTTATGTTGTATTTTTATTACTACAGATGGTTTTGTGTGGAATATGATGGCTATCCTGCTGTGTTGGAAGAATTATGTTCAATTTAAAAGCCTGAATTTCCAGTCTACAGGTTTTGTAGGAAGTAAATAAACAGTTTCACACAGGAAATGAGCAGAAGTCTCTCTGCTGCACACAGCATTTACAAATCATTGATTTGTCATCTGATACGTAATGAATTACCTTGCATCAAGACTATAAAGACAAAAAGTGAAATTATGTGAATGACACCATCCAGCACCTGCTACCAGGGCAGAATTAGTCTTTGCTCTGACCAAAGGTGCCTGTTCCAGCCATGTCTTGGCGGTTCCAACGTCCATTAGCCACGGGCTAACAAGAGGGTTGTTTCCATTGTCATCTGCTGGCTTTGGTACAAGCCTGCACAGCAAAGCCTCCATCCATGGCACTAGCAGCCATTTCTTTAAGATGATGTTACTTCAAAGCTCTGGGAACACGCTTTGTTACAAGAATTCAAAGCAGCAGCAGCAGAACATTATTGAACAGTATGCCTAACTCATTGCTATTATTTACCATGTAGTAAATGTTAAATATTATTAATAAATATTATTATTTACTATGGATTTCAAGAGCCCCTGAGAACCACGGGAAAAGAGCTGCAGCAAGTTTTTTGGTGTTCTTCATAACTGTTTCCTTACAAAGCCTAAACAAATCTCCTGTTTAATACTACCCAAGCAACAGAAATGTTCAGTAACAGGAACATATATCATTTTGTACAGTGTTGCTTAGAGGATTCCTCAGCTGAATTTATGAGGTGAGTACAGGATATTGCCGTGTTAGAAGTATGACCTCCCTACATCAGCTAACCCATGTTGCTGCTTAGGACATCAGTGGGTTGGAAAGAAATTTTGGTTTTACCCATTAACAGCAACATTAAGCTTTTAGTAAGCAAGCTTGTCTTCACAAAGAGCACTGACAACCAGTTTCCCAAGAGCCCGTGCAAAATGAGTGAAGTCCCCAGCTTTTCTTGTGACATAGAATCATAGAATGGTTTAGGATGGAGGGAACCTTGAATATCATTGAGTTCCAACCTCCCTGCCATAGGCAGGGACACCTCCCACTAGATCAAGTTGCTCAATGTGAGAGGACGAAGGGGAATGGCTTCAAACTGGAAGAAGGTAGGTTTAGATTAGATATTAGGAAGAAATTTTTCACTCTGAGGGTCGTGAGACACTGGAACAGGTTGCCCAGAGAAATTGTGGAAGCTCCATCCCTGGAAGTGTTCAAGGCCAGGCTGGATGGGGCTTTGAGCAACTTCGTGGCCCTCCTCTGGACCCGCTCCAACAGGTCTATGTCTTTCCTATGTTGAGGGCTCCAAAGCTGGAGCTCTTTTCCAACTTTTCTCATCCTTTTTTCAACTCTGCTGAAGTGCTTGGGCTAACAGCTGCTCTACCTGTGACTTTTGCATAGTTTGTCCTGAGCTGGAGTGATACATTTGTGTATTTACATATATAGAAATATAGGCAGGTTGTAGAGGTGTTGCTTAGAAACCTCTTTTAGCAACAGAATCCGCAGAGATCTGCTTCGGCAGAGTCTAAGTCGTAACTGTTTCACAAGGGCTAACACAGGCTGCTGCACAAGATAGCAACTAGCTCTGGCGTGACTCTTGTAGGGCTGTCACCAACCTCTTCCTTGCCCTTCCCAGCCTAACCAAAAGGCCACTAACATTGCTGTTAGCACAACAGAAGTCCTAGCACATACAAAAAATTGTATGATTTGCCATATTTGCCCAAGATGTCAGTGCAGGCTCGAGAGCCTCTTGCCTCTTCCTCTCAAAATCAGCATTTCTGGTGTGATTCAGGCTCCTGGTCCAAGGGCAGGGAGCAGCTGTCCCAGTCCCGCAGCAGCACTGCTGCCATCCACAGTCCTCTGTCATGGATTGGACCTGTGAGATTTCCCTAGTGTCATCGGGGAGGGAGTTCGTTAGCTCAGTTCTCTAATATCACATCACATCATCTTCCCAGGCATAAGGACACCAGGGGCCACAGCTGTCTCTGAAGCCTTCTCAGGCAGAGTGGCTGTCTCAGGAGCATTTCCTCCACCTCTCAGGGTCTAAAGTTGCCTCTTTGCCCACCCAAGGTGACATTCTCATACAGTCCGAGCAAGGTTCCCCAAGTACTTTCTCCAGCTTCAGTTGAAGAGATGTTCATCTTCTTTTCGGCCGATGGTTTGTTCATCCTGTCCTACACCATTATCTGTTGCTTCAAGCCAGCAGCCCTCTGAATGGGTGCATGGCAGTCCCCAGGTTCATGTTATGCTCTTCACAATTCCCTTGATATGTGGAGAGAACCTGTTGTGCCCCTTGTGCTTTCCACAGCTCTGTGTAGGGCAATGTGGCTTTTCCCGGCGTGTACCATTTGGTGCCATTTCTGTGTGCAATCCCATTTCAGGCCCGCCAGGCTTTTCTGCCTGATACCTCTTTTCTGACAGAGCTGTAGGGGACCCTGCTCTGGCTGCAGGACCAGGAGAATGCCTGCCTTCTGTAAAGTTAATTCTGCATTGAATGATTTCCTTTGCCTGTCACAGGTTAAACCTAGGGCTTTCAGCTCCCTATTACAAATGTCTTCAAGACACGGGTCCTCTCAGTAAAGATGATGAGGATCAGAAACAAGTGGTGTTCCTCAGGGGTTGGTACTGGGACCAGTGCTGTCTAACATCTTTGTCAGCAACATGGACAGTAGGATGGAGTGCACCTTCAGCAAGTTTACCAATGACACCAAGCTGTGTGGAGCAGTTGACACACTGTAGGGAAGGGATGCCATCCAGAGGGACCTGGACAGGCTGGAGAGGTGGGCCTGTGCGAACCACATGAAGTTCAACATGGCCAAGTGCAAGGTCCTGCACATGGGCCAGGGCAATCCCATGCACAATTACAAGCTGGGTAGAGAATAGATTGAGAGCACCCCCGAAGAAAAGGATTTGGAGGCGCTGGTGGATGAGAAGCTCAACATGAACCAGCAATGTGAGCTTGCAGCTCAGAAAGCCAACCGTATCCTGGACTGCATCAAAAGAAGTATCGCCAGCAGGTCAAGTGAGGTGATTCTGCCCCTCTACTCCTCTCTGATGAGACCCCCAACAGTCTCTCTGGTGAGACAGTTGGTGTTGTTCAGCCTGGAGAACAGAAGGCTCCCAGGAGACCTTACTGCAGCCTTCCAGTACTTAAAGGGGGCTACAGGAAAGATGGGGAGGGACTCTTTATCAGGGAGTGTAGTGGTAGGATGAGGGGTAATGGTTTTAAGCTGGAAGAGCTTTAGAATAGATATCAGGAAGAAATTTTTCACTATGACGGTGAAGAGACCCTGGAACAGGTTGCCCAGGGAAGTTGTGGGAGCTTCATCCCTGGAGGTGTTTAAGGCCAGGTTGGATGGGGCTTTGAGCAACCTGGTCTAGTGGGACGTATCCCTGCCCATGGCAGGGGTTTGGAACTAGATGATCTATAAGGTCCCTTCCAATCCAAACCATTCTATGATTCTATGCCTGTGATTTCCTTGGAACCAGCCACAGTGGGTGAAGATGCTGACTAAAGCAGTTATTGAAGAGCCAACATAAGGCAAGTTGCCCATCTGAGAACACCTGTGAAATGGGATGAGGAGGAGAAGGTGCTGCTCACTGGTTGTTGTCCATACAGCAGAGGCTGTCCCAGCAGGCCAGGCTCTGGGCCTTGGCTAAAGGTGATACTGAACCAGAGCTTTGCTCTGTTTCCTGAGGAGCTCCTGGACAAGAATGAGAGGAGCAACATCTGAGGTCTCCCCCAAAGATGGCATCCAAGAGCCAGACCTGCATGACACTGTGGGTGTCCACTGGCAGTTCAGTTGAGAAGAAGGTTGGAAACTAGGATGCGGAGCAGTGATAGACCCTGACTGTAATGGCAGTAGATATGATGACTGTGTATAAAATGTGGTCATCTCTTCTGTCTTTGTCTTACTTTTATATGCACTCTCTCTTGCTTATAATAGACGAATAGAGCCAACTTTTGCATGATTGGGAATATAAACACATATTTTTATGCATATAAATTCAAGGGGAAGGAGAGTGGCCATAAAATTGGAGATGAACAGAACAAAGCATTGCAAGCAAAGAGACAAGACCCCCAAGCAGCTCCTCGGAGGCCACGGGCACCCAAGGGGACTAACTGAGAGGGAGGTGGCACATCCCTCCAGCTACCCTCCAGATGTGCCCCAGGAACGGTGGCAGCGTTGGCCCTGGCCCCAGGCTGGCCGAGGCTCCTCTTCTTGCAGCAGCCATCCAGCCTTGGTGTCCTCATCACTGCGTGCCCGACTTCTTGCACCTGAGCGCAAGCAGCAGGAGCAGGACCTCGCCTTCACACTTCAGACCCTCAGCACACATGGGGTGTCAAGCATCTCCCTCACGGAATCCCTAACGACATTAATGGGTGCCTCCAAGTGGAAAATAGCTGCAGCAATGCAAACTAGAGGCGGATCAGCCACTCAGGTGGTGCAGCTGCACCTCCATGGCTTGTCACCCACACCGAGTCCCCGGGGAGCACGTCAGGTACAGGCCTGGATAATTACTGGTGACATCTGTGCTTAACATGGGTCAAGCACTAGCTCAACCTTTCTCTAAACAGGCTTAATAATTATTAACTTCAGGCTGGAGGAGGAGAAAACAAATGTTAACTACTAACCTTGATTTCCTAGTATACACAAGACCATTTTTTTTTTGATGTTGGGCTCCGCTTGACTTTCTATTTGCCTGGGAAATGCCGATCTGATGCTTTGCCTCTTTCCTGCAGTTCTATGGTGAGGGAAGGACAGAATATCTGGAGTGATGAACCAATGATGCAAAGCGAAGTCAGACACATGCTCGAGTCAGTGGGTATGCAGCCGTGCCGATGGAACTGGGGCTTCTTTTCTTCCCCTTACCTTCTGAATTAATTTGCCATCATGTCAGTTCAATTGTAACTAAACTGGCTTCTTTTCTTCCCTTTTTTTTTTTTTTTTTATGATGCACTCTGCAGTGCTTCGCATAGCCTGAGGGTCTCGAATGGCATGTAAATGGATATTGCCCTGCAAGCTGCATTCTGCCATACAATCGCCATCGTCTTCTAAGTCTTAAAAGCCAGAGCATGATGTGAATTATAGGCTTTTCTTCTCCATGTGGGGCTCACAGCTTATAGTCCTAAATTACATTTTGTCAGCCTGTTAACAAAGCAAGATAGAAGACCATTAAAAATAAGCTGCAGTTATGTAAGTGTTCATGAGTGTCTAAATATTAATGTCAGGACTCTGCATAATGGAAGTGCTCTAAATAATCCTTTTTAGCCTTTGTAGTTTAATCTTTATTCATATTTTATCCATTAGTTACCTTTAAATAGCAGGGTTCTTTTGATAAGTAAGAGGCTGTGAAAAACATTCACTGAAATTTCAACATTCTTGTCTTTCACCGTTGCAGCCGAAAATGACTATATTCCTGGGGCTGCTTGGTCTTTGGTATTTTAATTGCAAATGAACTACACAACCTGCAGCAGTTTAAACAAACAAACAAGCAAACAAAAAAGCAAGCATCCCAGTGACAATCTCTTGCCTCTCTCTACCATCTGCAGAGGTATTTGAAATCTCAGCCCACTCACATTATCGGTGCTTAACTCATACCACTTTTCTACATGGTGTTATTTACCAGCTTCCAAAGCTTACCAATAAAATGCTGCCTCAATGATGTCAAGGTGATGAGATAAAATGGTAAAAGGCAGGAATTAGAAGCTTTCACGCTGTGCCTAACTAGCTGCCAGTGTCCACAACTGATCTATTGTGTCAGTGAATTGCCGGGCTTGGCTGGAGGTCCCAGCGGTGGGCAGCACAGATGCTGTAGCATCCATCTGCGGAAAAGGAGGGTTCCATTTATTTTATGTGCTCTCAATATGGTACTTTCCCTGCCAGGGCTTTCATCTAAACAAAAAATACATGAGCAATACCTGAATGCAAGGGGTGTAATATCTGCATGTTAAGAAAAGGACCTGAGGTGGTAACTCACCATGTCATGGTAGCAGGCTGGACCTTGTGCATGGGCATCCAAAGCACCTGCTGGAGCCCAACAGATCCTTCTCCTCCCATCCTCCTTACCTATCAGCACATCAATTTACCATATAGTAGCTGCTCTGCCACAGTAGGGTGCATGTGCAGGCTTCATTCTGCTTCACAGGCAAAGCACGTGGCCACCAAAGAGGGTTTCCCCCTGCCCACCACCCAGTGCTCTCCACCACGGCACCCCAAGTAGCGCCAAGACGCCCACTGCTATGTGAGGATTTGTGGCTGGAGGCTTGGCAAGGGAGCTGTGTGGGAAGGAACAGAGACAGGACCTGGATGCGGCCAGGGGATGGGTCTAACAGGAGAAGAGGCAAATGTACCCCATTTGCAGCTCTTGCTCGCAGCCCGGTATGATGAGGACAGTCAGTGGGGCAGCACTGGGAGCAACTGGCATTGAGTACTCATGGTGTTGGCAAGACAAAAATAAATTCCATAAGTATTTTCACCCTCCATTTCTCAACAAATGCAGTGAGAATCTCATTGCTTCAATATTTTGTAAATAACTGATTATATCAGCTGGTTATAAAGTTTTGAAAGCTGTTTCCAAGATGCTCAGTAATTTGTTTGTTAATTCAGATTGCACTTACTTAAATAAAAATAGCCAAGCAAGAGGGATTTAAAAATTGCAAGAGGGCTTCCAGCGGGAGAACTGGTATGGTTTAACTCATTCCATCATCGCTGTGTAGGGCCACAGCCTTTCTCGTGTCTCCCCAGCGCCATGGGAATGCCGTGCAGCCAGTCGAGAAATAGCTGCCTTTAAGGAATTCCTCACCATTAGATTTATGGACAAGGATATTTTCTAGGTTGAGACACAGTCTCGTGTCTGAAGATCCTATTGTGAAAGTTTTGCCATTGCAGTTGGGTTTCTAAGGAAGTTGTGACAACAATACACACCGATGAGAAAGCACTACACGCCGGTGCCGAGTGATTCACGGTGTCACGCTGGGGCCCGTTGCAGAAATAGCTACTGGTAGCAGAGGGCATCCCAAACTCTGGCCTACAAAGCAGATCCTACAGCGTGAATCATGTAGGAGTGATTCTCTCTTCTTACTTCCAGCTGGTCAATTGCTTAAAATGTTGCTAAAAATATGACTATTGCTTAATAGTACCCTTATATGTAGTCTTTCTGCAATATCATCTTGTAAGCTGTATGGGGAAATCCTCCCACCCATGTGACAAAAATATTTGGTAACTCTTCAGAATCTACACTTCCCAGTGGAAGCATTCGCTTTCCCTATTTTAAACACATCCTTCCTAGTTTGGTCGAATGAATGTGATCATTAGATCATCAACAAGGTGAAAAGGAACCCTCAAAAGAAAACACACCCAAACTCTCCGTTTTTGTTAGCCCTGAAACGCGCTGGTGCGGGGAGTACTTGCGGGGAGGACTTGCTGCCAAGCTTTGCTTTTCCACAGCCCCAAAATCCCGCTGAGCACCAGAGCCGCCCAGCCCTTGGTGGGAAGAGTCGTGGAGCAGTGTGGAGCACGGTGTGCTGCTGCCCTGCTCCAACAACGCCTGGGATCAATATCACCCTCTTTTGGAAATATCCATGTAGATAGCTGGGTTTATGTTGTATCAGGGCTTCTGTTGATGGTAATAACTTTAAATGACAACATAAATTTCCACTCTTATTATCCAAGCTCTCTGGAGCACCCCAATGTCCTGAATTAAAGCAGAAATAACTAGGTACCATCGCAGTGTCTAAATGTTATTTGATTTTGAACACCGACTTTAAGGAAATCAATGACAAATAAAAATTCAGAGCTCTGACTTTTTCTGCCGAGGATTTTTGGCTGCTGACCGAGCACTAAATCAAGGCAGCATTCAGAGATTTGGTATCGTAATGGGTGACACTAAACATTTCTTCAAACTTTGCGGAGGGGTTGCAAAAATGATATATTTTCACAATAAAAGCCTAGAAACTGTTCGTGCATACAGTATTTGCACAATGTTAATATTTTCTTTTTATATTTGTATGTCTGTATGCCCCCCTATGCAAATGTGCACACGTATGGGCACACACACAAGGCTAGTTGGTAAAACAAAATATATATTTTCAATTCCCTGGGTTCGGTGTGCTACGAATGGTGGAATTATCTTACTGACATTTTGACAGTGTTTAGACCACTGTCGATGCCTACAAAAATCCCGGGAAAGTTGATGATGAACTGTAGAAGAAATGTGTCTTCGCAGCAGAACGGCATTGTTTTCTGTCTGCCATTCTCCCCTCTTCTCTTTAAAATACTTCAGCCATCTAATCCGGGATCAGAAATGACACCGTGTCACTTAAATTGCCAATCGCACAAAACAAGTCCTGAATAGGGATCGGCTGAAACAAAAAAAAAAGTTTATGCACAACTCGTAATCTGCAAATCATCTGTCCGAGCAATTCAGTGACCGCTTACGACTAACAAATACATATGAAGAAATGGGGGGGGGGGGGCTCACAAACTGACCCGCTAACCACCATCCAGGACAAGGTATTCACAGCCCCCAGCAACAACTACTTTACTAGCATGGAAAAATCGGAGTGTGGTACCTAGGAAATACTTCTAGGGTAGTCCGCAGTGACTTTTCTGGGCTGCCTAATATTTTGAATTGGGCAAGATTTTTGCGGTCGTCTCCTACAAAGCTCTGGTACGCCCCCGGTGTAGCCCTGCCTTGGGGAGCAGGGCTGCAGGAGAGAGGACAGCCGCCCACCATGTGCTTCACCACAGCTGAAAAGCAGAGGAGGGACGATGCTCGCCCCATGCTTTTGGATGTTTCCAGCACTGGGCAGGAAGTTTTGCTGGGAAATGCCGGCAAAGGGTACCAGAGACCTTTGCAGGAGGCGCAGGGAGGGATGGCGAGGGAGGAGGGATGCAGAGAGAGGTTCAGCAGCACGGGAATGCGAGCAAGAGCTGTTGCCCAAGCAAGGGCTGAAGCACTGTGCCTTCCACATGGCTCTGACCCATACCCCGGGGCAAGGAAACCGCTTCCTTTCTTATCACTCATACACGGCCTGCCAAAAGCATACGTGAAGAAGCATGGAGTAGTTACGTTTTTCATCAACTGCTGTATGCACGCCAGAAATGGGTTTTCGTTCTTCGCTGGCTTCCAGTTCATGTTAACAATATACAGTGAAAGTGATTGCTGAGCAAAGGCAGAAGCGGAGCGAGCCGCAGAGGGCTGAGAGACTGTGAAAAATGAATGGCATCCCTGCCCTGCTACCCAGCACGAGTGTGGGCTGCGCGGTACCGCTGGGATCCTACCAAATACAATCACTAACCAGGCATCACATACTTTCCATCTCCCCTAAAAAAAAAAAAAAAAAAAAAATTTGCTATTTTCTCTTTGAAATCCTTGGAAACTCTGCTAGAATAAGCTCTCTAATCCTGTTTGAACAAGTGTGATTTTATATTCTCGGTGTTTGCTTTGCGTTGCATTACAAACCCCCATAGCCACTCACTTGGAAAAATGCTTGTGGCTCAAATACGTTGAATAGCTAAAAACAAACACTGTTTACTTTTCTGATTGAATTAAAAGCATTTTATTTAAAGTGTTTACAATATCTTCTACATGTATTAGGAATTTACTGCAAAGTTGGAACAGAGCTTTTAGGACTTTTTGTAACCGTTGCGGAGTAATCATGGTAATTTGATTATGTTAGCAAGACTGCTTGAAAATTCAGGAAATTGGGTCTCTATTCAGTGAAATGAAAATAGGTTGTAGGAAAGAGATACTCAGGCATTAAATGCTACAAGACGTTCTGCTGTAAATTGCCAGATGTTCCCATGCGGCGTACTGAACGTAGTGAAAAGTTTTGATTGAGAATTGCAACACGCTGTACGGAATAATCAAACCGCCCTCAGGCAGTGGGATGAAACTCCTCGTACCCTGCTGGAATTACCCA
Organism: Vanellus vanellus; assembly: GCF_965231255.1. NCBI lineage: Eukaryota > Metazoa > Chordata > Aves > Charadriiformes > Charadriidae > Vanellus > Vanellus vanellus. Next base: position 145,238,361 of record NC_138906.1, read on the forward strand.
GTGCAGCAAGTTCCCGTAATCTCCTGGCTCAGTGCAGGGAAGCGGCTCACACAGCCGACTCAGTGCACACGTTTAGAGTTTGTCACTTTGGGTTTCATCAGCCTGTGCATGTGCTTGGCGATAGGTATCGGTTCTGGACAAACGCTTCTCATTCAGAGTCTTGTTTATGCGGCTGAATGCTCTGTGCCTTGAGTTCATCTTCTGTATCTGCCTTGCCTGCATGCAGGAGCCATTTAAAATGGAAATTGCTGTGAAATAAGTCCTGAGGAATTTGTCTTTCATGGCATTTTTCACACTTGGGGTATGTAAAACTGAAGTGGAAATTCATCAGCTGGTAGCAACCATGCAACCATGTTGCGTAGGTAATTCTCAGGCACAGCAGCTCTGATGGCTTTGGATGCCTATTTCAGCTTGTTAAATGGTCAGAAGGAATTTCGGCGACATTGCTGGGATTACACGTTCACTCTTCTTTTTTTAAGGAATGCCATGGGATTGATCTCTGACCTGGAGGGTGACACAGAGGTGACCTCCACCTCTGACCTCCTTTCCTCCAAAGAACCCAGCTGGGTGATGGTGGGAGCAGCAGCCTGCCAGCCCCGGGATGCTTTGTGAGTGCTGCCCTCAAGCACAGTGATCTTGAAACAAATTTTCCCACTTGCCTATGCTTCAGTTTTAGCAGCAGATATACTGATGCAGGCCAGCCCTTTGCCCCGGTGTGGCCTGAGACCCCCGGCAGTTTGGCAAGAATACAGCCCCAGAGGACCAACAGGAGGGTTTTTATGAAATAGGCATAGCTGGAGGAGATACCCCTGCACCGTGCCTACTGTGGGTTTGGTCCCATTTCCAGCTAAGATGATTAACAGAGCTTCTGGGAATGCTCTGCACCTGTGCAGTATCTGGAGGGGCAGCACCAGGGGCAGGGGAATGCCCAACAGGAGAGGAGCAGGGGCTTCAGCTGCCCTCTTGAAGACATTCAGGGTCTGGTTTTGGTACTAGAGGGTGAGTGAGGACTACCTGAACTGGAACACCACTGAAATCCAGAAATCACTAAGACAATGTGATTCTTCACTGGGACAACTGTGGCCATGGGCTGCCCAGGTCTCCTTTGAATCCTTGTTGCTGGTGTCCATTTCCATGGGAGGCTGAACCTTTCTCTCCCCACAGCTGTACAGGTTTTGGAACCTCTGCAGGAAAACTTCCAGTTTCCCTTAGGCCAGCACGCCATCACTCATACTTTCCCCATGTCCACCGTGGTGTGAGCAGGCATTTCTGGTTCCCAGTGATGCTCGCCCACTCTCTCTAATCTCAGTTTCTACCTGTCTATCCCTCTCTTATGGAAACTTATTGTGAAGCTGATATAGATGTGAACCTCCACCCACTAGGTCATAACTGATGAAAATCCCTACACCATTTATACATCCCAAGGGTTTTTCTTTAAGCACTTGTCAGCAGCAAATTTGGGATCAATTTCAGATTTTCATTAAAAAGGTCTACTCTTTATCTGTTATATCGCCACTACTTGGTACATCTTTTTAATACTCTTCAAAGAGCAGGTCCAGACTAGAAATATGTGATTTTTGTAGTATGTAGAATATCCTTTAACTGTTTCACCATGGAGCTGTATCACGGTGGGGTTACTTTTCTTTATTCCTTTTCGTTAGTGTTGTGACCATAAACCCCAGCAAACTCTTGTGAGACGTAGGCAGGCAGGGCGGTCACCTCAGAAGAGCAGGCTGGAAGAGAAGGGCAGGAGGCCCAGACTCCATGGCTGTCTTCATATTGTGCTGCGCCGTGACCCGTGCAATGCCTGGGCACAGTTACAGAGGCAGCGAAATACAGCGAGAGTTTACGAACACGAGCATAGCTGCATGTTGCCATCACAAAGAGCTGGGGGCACGGGAGCTGCTCTCGCACGTTGATATGGAGGAAAGTATCATCGTGTGGTGTTTGTGGAGTTCACCCACCCTCTCTCCTGCCATTCAGCGGGTATAAATTCAGGGTGTGGGAGTCTCTTTAGGCAGAAAGGACCTGTAGTAGCATGTAGTGGAGAAGGACTCCCTGCAGGGGCTTGCCTGGCCATTGCACATCAAGTCAGATCCTCAGCCAGTTTCAGGCGGAGAGGCCGAGTCCATCTTGGTCTCCCTCCTAAAACCAGCATCAGTCCCGGCAAGCAGCTCATTCTGTGCAAAGCTCTTCAGCTGCCAGTACCTGAGGGGGTTTGAAATCAGGCTAAAAGTGCTTATTCAGCCTTTTCTTCTCCAGGCAGGACTGACTGCAGGGGTTGGAGTCATGCACCACTGCTGCTGAACGCTGCGACGTTAAGGACTCACCACTTTACAAAGCCCTTTGAATGCAGCAGTCAGACGGTGCTTCTTGGGCACAGAGCGATGTGCACACAGCTTCTTATTGATGTGATATTGGAACACCAAGAGACAGCAAATTGAATTTAGCCTCTTAATAGCATTTATTTATATTTGCTTTAGTAACGGGCAAGAATAAGGGCCTTAGAGCCCAGGAGACTATAATCCTTTTAGACATTCAAGCTCCTGAGCAGAGTGAGGTGAATCTCCAAATGTTATGTAAAAGACATGAGTGACTCAGGACTGTTCCCCGATCATGGGAGCAAACGTGGGGAATCCCGTTTGCTCTAGAGGAGGTGAGGAGACGATGTTTCAGATGTGTTTCCTCTCCTGGCTTTTAGGTACTATTGGGCTTAAGAACAGGGGTCATCAAGACAGGGACTGAAACGGCATGAAAATTAACTTTCTACATACCTATAACAAGCTGTCTCTCTTTTCCATAAATTTTGTGAGAAGCAAGGGAGATTTTGGCAAATCCGCACCTTGACTATCAAGGCTTGAAGATGCTGTGCCCTAAGCTGCTGAAAAAGTATCAAATCCTTCAGCAATGCATTTATCAAAATGCTTAAGTGAACTCTTCATAATGTGAAGTGGAGCTAGTATCCTTGATAATATGGTTTCTTACTGAGTTAAATAATAACATAGGATTTTTGAAGCAAATCAACTCTTGGAGCCTACTCCTGTCACTGTGCTTTTTCATCTCAGGAAATTCTGGGGACTATAACTGGTGAAGATTTATTTCACTGTGTACTTCTGAAGAAAAATCCATGTTAGAAAACAAGGGCTGGAGCTGTGGCAGATGGTGCTTTTCTGGAGAAGAAATTAGTGTTTAATAAAGATTGTAATAGTGTGAACCAGATGTTCATCTCACATTTTATCTTTGAAAAGATTTGGGAGGATGCCAGATAGATACATATGTGCATCACAGATCTTGAAAAAATACACAACTGGATCCCCAGGGGCTCATTAAGGGAGGAGTAACTTTCTGCGAGCCATCAAACTCAACTGAAAAAGCAAGGTCTCTTTAAGCTGTGACTAAATATCCTAGGAACTCCCTTTCACCTTTCACATGGACAGAGCGGCACCCCAGAAGAGTAAGGGTAGCACTAATCTGGTTTTCCAAGGAAAATGGTGACTCTAGTTTCATGAAGTATTTTGGAAAATAATACTTAACTAAGTAAGGAAAGCTTGTAATGAAAGGGTTGTGATCAGCAGCTCAGAGTCTAGTTGGAGGCCTGTAACCAGTGGTGTCCCCCAGGGGTCAATACTCGGTCCAATTTTGTTTAATATATTCATTAATGACCTGGATGAGGGGACAGAGTGTATCCTCAGCAAGTTTGCTGATGATACCAAACTGGCTGGGGTGGCTGACACCCCAGAGGGCCGTGCTGCCATCCAGCGTGACCTGGACAGGCTGGAGAGCTGGGCAGAGAAGAACCTAATGAGGTTCAACAAAAGCAAGTGCAAGGTCCTGCTCCTGGGGAGGAAGAATGCTAGGCACCAGTACAGGTTAGGGGCGGACCTGCTGGGAAGTAGCTCGGAGGAGAAGGATCTGGGGGTTGTGGTAGACAGTAAATTATCCATGGCCCAGCAATGTGCCCTTGTCGCCAAAAAGGCCAATGGAATCCTGGGCTGCATAGGGAAGAGTGTGGCCAGTAGGTCGAGGGAGGTCATTCTCCCCCTCTACTCTGCACTGCTGAGGCCACAACTGGAATACTGTGTCCAGTTTTGGGCTCCCCAGTTCAAGAGGGACAGGGGACTTCTGGAACGAGTCCAGCAAAGGGCAACTAAGATGATTAAAGGATTGGAGCATCTCCCGTATGAGGAAAGGCTGAGAGAGCTGGGACTCTTTAGCCTGGAGAAGAGAAGGCTGAGGGGAGACCTTATTATGGCATACAAGTATCTAAAGGGTGGGTTGAAGGAGGATGGAGCCAGGCTCTTTCCAATGGTTCCCAGTGACAGGATAAGGGGCAACGGGCACGTTAGAGCACAGGAAGTTCCGTTCAAATACACGGAAAAACTTCTTTACGGTGGGGGTGACAGAGCACTGGAACAGGCTGCCCAGGGAGGTTGTGGAGTCCCCTTCTCTGGAGATTTTCCAGACCCACCTGGATGTAGTCCTGAGCAATGTGCTCTGGGCAATCCTGCTTTAGCAGGGGAGTTGGACTAGATGATCTCTAGAGGTCCCTTCCAACTCTGAAACTCCGTCATTCCGTGATTCCGTGATTCCGTGATTCCATGATTCCGTGAAATGCTATTCTTATCAGGCTTTGTTGAGCTCTCCACTGGGATGCAGAGGTGAGTCCTGAGTTATACAGGACAACATTTTCAAGAGCCCTATGTATTGGGCCTCCCAGCAAAGCCTGGCTATATTTACTGTGCCTGAATTGCTCCTGCTACATGACAGCCTCCCAGTCTTCAGTGAGCTGTCCCAATTTCTTCCCATGTGGCGGAGAAGTGCCCCCCACCCCTGCTCTCTCCACCTGCAGCCGAGCTACCCGAAAGCTCAGCCTCATACTAGGTGCTCCTGGCAGAGCAGAGGCAGGAGGTCGGAGCTCCCAGTCTGGTGCTGAGCTCTTGCACAAGACTATTTTGAACCCTGTGTGCCTGTAGCTGCCCTGCCTGTGCCATGCACACTCTCCCAGGGTGACACTTTGCCTCGGCTCCCTGCAAGCAGCACAACTGTGCCAGTACTTCTGCTCAGGTACGAGGTCCTCCCTCCACCCGTCCCCCAGGGCTGGCTGCTGTGAGAGTGACTTCGCTGGACATGGCTGTAGAAGATCAGTTATCCTGACCTTGTTTCCCTTTTGCACTTGTAGTAAATAAGTCCTTGCTTCCAACCAAGATCTCCTGCCTTACTATCTTCACTTAGCAAAAATACACTTTGCCATAGAAAAAGAGCTCTGCACGCATAACTGTCTACAAATGCCTTTCCATGCCGTGACCTCCATTCAGTGGTGCCCAGCGACAGGACAAGGGGCAATGGGCACAAATTGGAATACAGGGAATTCCATCTTAACATGAGGAAAACTTCTTTACCTTGAGGGTGACAGAGCACTGGAATAGTCTGCCCAGAGAGGTTGTGGAGATCTTCTCTGGATATCTTCAAAACCCATCTGGGTGCATTCCTGTCCAACCTGCTCTAGGTGAACCTGCTTTGGCAGGGAGGGTTGGACTAGATGATCTCTGAAGGTCCTTTCCAGCCCTTCCCATTCTCTGATTCTGTGATTCTGTGACTGAGCCGCTTGTAGGCCAAGCCCATGAAGCTGCCATTGGTGTCTCTAGGAATTGGATGAGATACCTTTATGTATAGGTGGAGGGTCATTCCCAAAAGAGCATGTGCAGTAAGTAGTGATCATGGCAGCCACGTTACTGTAATTACAGCAGGTGTCCATCATAGGATGTAGCATTTATTATGGGCTCCTGTTGTTACTGCAAACACTGTAAATTCTACATGTATCTGTGAAAGGTGAGGTTACTCAATGACCTGTGAGGTGGTTATTATCATCTCTGTGTGTGAGGCACCCTTCGAAGCAGAGTTACTCCTCTGGTTGGGCTGCGGACCTGGCTCCTGGCTCCTGGTGGGGTTGGGACAATTCAGGGGTGTTGTCCTATGTCGGGGGCCTGGCAGCACCCGTGGCCACTGGCCTGGGAGCGGGGGGAGCCAGGAGACCCATGGGAAGAGGCTGCTCCTCCGGCAGCAGCTGCCGACCTGCTCTGGCCCTTCCTGCTGCAGCAGCAGCAAGAGCTGTTCTTCGTTCCCAGTTCTTTGAACAAGGATTTTGTCGTAGCGCTAAAATAATGACCAAGGGACTGTGCATTTTAGTTAGGCCTGCTGTGATTTCAGGTCTCCTTCCTGCAAGCCAACAAGGGAGACCAAGTGGGTACGTGCAGGAGGGTCTCCATGATGTTGAGGGAGAACCTCTGAGTTCCTGCTTCTCTCCTTTAGCACATCTCCGCAGGCCTGCCTCAGCATGCAAACAAACTCAGAAAGCAAGGATGGTCAAATTATGCAAGGCACATCAGAGAAACACATGGGAAATTATCTTACCTTAAGTCCATGGTGGACATAATTGCCAGTGTCTTTTTTTCTGGGCACGGCATTTGTCCTGCTGTGTATTGCCGGGGGATTCAATGCCATGGCCATTTTTGCTGTTAGAGCTCAAGGTGCACTATCTGAAGAACTTCACAATATGTTTTGTATAAACACAAAACCTGCATTAATTAATAGGATTTTAATTAAGAGGATGAGCTACATGGTGCACACTTAAATTGCTTTAGAACTGATTTACATCAATTTATTTGCTATTAGTCAGTTGTAAACCAATTAAATATGTCCACACAGAGGACCTGACTGGTATAAAATGCAAGACTGATTCACAGATTGCTTGTACTCACATTCCAGTTCAAGGTCTCCTCGCAGTGGGGCCAGACACTATCCTGTAAACAACACGCTTATCTTTTCCAGCTTATTGTTTTCTTGTGGCTCAGATACAAAACTGAACTACTGTCATTCAGTTGTGGAGGAAACGCTTTAGCTTCAAACTCTCCCACCAGTGTCCATGCTGAGTTGCCTCACCTTGCAATTAGAGCAGGTGAGGAGTGCACATAAATGATTATTGACATCTCTGGGAGCTCAGCTGATGCAAGGTTAGTTACTTAACTCTGTTGTCTGCTGGAGCCCTTGAACTAAAATAGAGGTTATTCTCACTGACAGCATCTTTTGTGCATGTAAAAGCACAGGAGAACTCATTAAGGACTTTATTCTTTGAAATTCTTAGGAGTCACACCAAAACCCCATGGCTGCTAGATGTGGCCTTCCAGAGCTGGAAGTTAATGAATTTAAAATGTCGTTCATTAGAGAAAAGAAGAAAGAGAAAAAAAATCATAAGTGTCATCATATAACGTTAGTGAAGAATTTAGAAGGGAAATAAAGATATTTTTTTTTTCAGTGTGAAGGTATTTGCGAGGTTTTCCAGCTTTCCTGTGCTGCTGTAGAAGCATTGCAGCTTGTACTGTCAAGCCAATCCTACTTCTGTGAAGAGTTTCATAAGAATATTAGAGTAAAAGAAGTTGCAACCTCTGAAGTGAGGCTCACTTGAGAGAGAGCACACCAATATTCAGAACCCTCCAGCCCAACCTGGGAACAGGGGCTCATTGCTGACCAAGGCATGGCTAGCATTAAGCCTGGAAATCAGCCACATCATCTACCTAAACCACCTGCATATCTCTCAGGCTTAAAAAGGACAACGCGATTCCCCTTCTTCGTGCCCATTGCTAACTGTTAACATGGGAATGTCATACCAAATTTAAACTAACTGTTCAGAACTGTAGAGACATCCCTCTCTGCTCATTCTTGCCAGTTGCGGTTGTCCGTTATCCCTGACCCTTGTTCATGCAGCATCTAAACGAGGAGCCTTGTGGGACAGAAGCAACAATTTTCCTTGTGCCTAAAGAGTTGTTGTAGCATTTCAGGCAACGTCTAAGCAGATAATTTGAATGGCACGTGTGTGTACGATTTTCTCGCCCGCAGAAGACCTCTTCTTCACCTTTGTCCCAGGTTCTGCCCTGAAGGACTCCAACAGTGTCCGGTGCCCACTGCACACTAATGGGCTGGCAGGGCCAGCTACTGCAAGCCGGCGTGCAGAGGAAGTCGCTCACAGAGCAATCCCAACGGCACACACGTGGGAATATTCAAGGGACTTCTGTTACTCATATGGCTTGCCATTAACAAAACTGGGCCTTTACGATAATGTTTACAACTGTGCCTACTGCCCCACATAAAGAAAGAGGGGAAGGAAGAAAGCACCCACTGCTTTTGTCAAGGTGCAGGAGATAATTCCCGCCCTAGTGCGTGTGACTCTTTTTTTCTCCCCACTGCTTTTGCCCTTCTCCCTCCCTCCTATCCTCCCATTTCCTTCCGCCACTACAAAGCCCTTCAAAGATCAAAGTCATCGTTGACCATGAGTTTGCACAATGTTTCTGCTTCGACACTGGCTGGGAGCCAGCTGGCATGTGTTAAAAACCATCATCAGAATCTGTTTAATTACTGTTCCCAATGCAGTATTTTAACAAAACGCTAGAACGGACACAGTTCCAGCAAGCTGATGCCCAGTGATGGGACACTGCAGCAACGCAGCCGTGACTTTGATGTTGGCTGGTTTAATTCTTTTTTATTTCGTACTATTAATCCACTTTTTGGCCTGCTTTGAAGAAATGCCTTTGCTAACACAGTAAAAGGAGATCTTTAAGATTTTCCCCAACTTAGTATAAATTTATCACTAAAAGAGTTCCCATGTAGGTTTGGATTCAAAATATATCACTCACAAAACGAGACACTCTTTCTGCTGGAGCTCCCCCCATCCGTGACCTGGTGATGGATAAGGACACTCTCCTGGCTTGCCTTGGGGCTGAGGGTTAACATGATGATTGGCTGCTCCAGGCAGTGCTTGCAATTAACCTACCTGTTAAATTAAACCCATTGCGGCTGCTTCTAAGCCTTTTCCTGACCTTTGATATAAGTCTTGACTTCTGGTCCTGCCCAGAACCATCGGGTGGTTCCTCTGGCTCACACCTCTGGGTTCTTCCCTGGTCCATGACCATGTATTCTTGCAGCCTCTGAGGGATCACACACAGCACAGGGCAGGTCAGATGCGCCCCAGGCATCCAGTGGCTACCTGCATTGAGGAACCTCATTCTGTGCATCCCTCTGGCCAATGGCACACACTTCCCTGCCACCCACGGTCTCAATCACCTGCAGTCAGCCAGCCTGGGCATGTGCCACCTCGGTGAGCAATGCAGTCTAACACAGGGGTGCTCACAGCTATCGCTGCCATTGTAACAGGACAACCAACATCCCTACCCTCCTCAAACCATGTAGCTGGACACCCTCCAGGTCATTCCCCATTTTGTGTCTAAGATATTGCACCTCTGGTGACTCTGCCCACACGCCTCTGTGGTCACACTCACTCGATCAGACTTGATCTCCTTGACTGGAGTAGGAAAGATCCAAAAAATCTGCAGGTGTATCATCTGCACTATTGCCCAGAATTATACCACAGTATTGACAGCCACAACACTCCAATGAAGTGCAGCCAAACCGTGGAAATGCAAAGACTACATGGGGCAGGAGAAGTCTGAACTCTCTGGTAGCAGAAGAGCATCCAGCCCAACGTGCAAGGGAAAGGCAACAGCCTCCCTGTGCCACTCAAGTTGGAAATGACATCTGTGAGGCTGCAGCACTGTCCACTGAGAGACATAATTGGGGCAGTTTCTGGCCGATGCACAAGTTGTCCCCATTTTGAGGAGTGAGACTATGTTATCACAACCACTTTGACCACGGCTAGGTACCTGTCAATCTTCTTGGCACCCAGGGATCTGATCTGCAGGTGCACAGAGCTGGATGGGGATGGGCAAGTCCCACAGCCGAGGACGTTGCTATCCTGGCAGACGCGTCGTCCCATGAGCCAGGGAACCACTCCCGCCACTCTGCAGTGGACGGCCTCTTTGGCAGCTCGAGGGACTGTGAATAATCCTTTTGAGCTCTTGCCACCAGTCCCAAAATGTGATCAGTATGCGATGATGCCAATGACATAGTCTGAATCTTCTCCTGCTTTGAGTGGCTGGGTTTGAACAACAGTGACAAGAAGCAGCTGGGAGGTAGGGGACATTCGAAAGGACTCTCCCCTTCACACAGATCCTGTGACAGGAGCGCAGTCACTCCATCACATCACAGGACAGTGTTGCACACAGGTCATGTGTTAAGGATGTATTGTCCCAGCCACGTGAGGGAGGATACACATCCCCACCTTGCCCCTGGCTCACGTAACAAGTGTGTCTTCTTGTGCCACTTCCCTCGTCCCATCAGATAGCCTGATGTGGACCTCAGCCCCGAGAGGCCTGAATCCCGGTGTCTTGTGGCAGGGCGCTTGTCCATTCCCAAAGCAAAAGGCAGGTGGGGCAATTATTCATCCTGCTCATCACTGCTAAAGCCTGGAGCAAAAACCTGTCTTCAAGATCTCCAGGATGCTGGACTGGGAGCCTCAGCATCCAGCGGTGGCTGGGGCACGCAGCACTGACCCCCGTGACGTGGTCGTGTCTTCACTTCTCACTGATAACTCCTCTACTGTTCTTTCTTGTCTACTAATAAGCTTCACCTCCTCCGGGGTGGATTTAATAGAGGGCTAACTGCTTGGGGCTTTTGTTCAAAAAGACACCAGAAGTTTCGAATGCTTGGTCACCCTATCTCAGTAACCAGGGTCTGCAAAACTAGCTGGGGATTATCCTGAGGACGAGGGTAAAAACTTGCCCTTGGAGAGGTCATATGAGAATTTTGGCATAGATTTTATCATATCCCTGGAGCTGGGATTTGCCCCAGTGAGATTTCTAGCGCTTTAACTGGGTGTTCGGTTAGAAAGACCGCACATGATGCTGTCGGACTGGTGTTTGGCTTTTCTGCTTCCAAGCCTGGCTTGACCTAAGAGGAGAGCTGGGAGTGGAGGGGAGGAAGGGGAGACAGGCTGGGCAGGAAACAGAGTCCAGTGAACTTTTACAAACCTTAAACAACTGCGGTTGGCTGGGATTCAGTGTGTGAGATGGACCAAGGTTCACAGTGATTTATTTTATCTGGAATTGTTTCACATCTCTGGATGTGATGTGTGGGGTTGGCTCCCCCTCCGAAAGAAAGTAGGCCTTCCGAAGAAGGCTTTCACAACCCTCACCCATTTATCTGTAGTGCAGCATTCGCCTTCTCTGCATTCACAAATTTGGAACTAATTCCCTGTACGACACAGCATTTAATGAGTTTGTCTCCTGAATTCTGCAAAGCATTTAAAACCCTTTTGATGGCATTTTCTCTTTAGTAATTAATGTCTTATCAGTGAGTTTTGCAGAGAACAATGGCCTGATTCTCCTCCGATGCCATTTTACATCTCTGTAGCTTCACTGACTACAAATGACTTACTCCTGCTTTGCATAGTGGGAGAGGAGAATTAAGACCTTAAGCCTACCACTATTTAATCACATGCTTTGAACTCATTTTCTCTCATTCAGAATTCGTCCTTTGCTTGCAGCCCTGAATAATTCCCATTTTACTATCATTAGGAAGCTGGTCATTATCGAGAATGCGTGTACTACACTTTGATTTCAGAAACCCCAACTGAGGGATGCTCCACCAGGGGAAACCCCACACCGCGTTGTCTCATGGAGGTAGGCTCTCATGGTGGCTCTGCTCCTCACCTGGGGATCAGACTTCCCTCGGGGACTGCTCTACAAGCACTGAGGGACACTGGTCATTATTTCATTCCACCCCTAACAAGCAGCTTTTTCAACACACCTGACGAGTTCGCAATTACACTCAAAAAAAGAAAAGCTTGTAACATGGAAATGAAGTTTGTTCTCTAGCATGGAAAGTCCAGCTGCATTTTCTCTTAGAAACAGTCAGACCATAGCCTCTCCTTGTACTGCAGACTAATTTGTTTTGAAGCTCACAGGATGTACGCAGGACACATCTTTATTTTATTCTTTTAGCTCCAGATCCAGTTTCATCCTGAGAAGGCAAAAACAACACCAGCAGAGAGAGAAGCAGAAACGCGAAAAACCAAAAGAGCTGCGATAGGGCTTGATATAGACAGATGTTCGCTTGTTGTTGGAATATATGTTTATTTTAAAAATATTTATATACTTATATCAGAACAATAAAGTATGAAAAGGCAAGAGATAGCAGATGCTATTTTCAAAGACTTTCATCATTTACACACAAATCTGGACTTTATCAGTCCAAATCAGTATATTATATGGCCAAGTCCTGCAGTATATGTTTACTCCCATAAGTTAGGAGGTGATAAGTGGTGTCAATTAACTCCGGTGATTTTTTCAAGTGCGCAAGCATTACTCATATGGGTACAGATTTCCAGGGCCAGACAATAGGAATCAGTTAATCCAAGTGTGACATGTTGTGCATTATATTTTAAGAGTACCATTAAGAAAATCTTTGCTATAAAAACATTTAAGCTACAAAGCAAAGTGCTGGAGTTGAGAAACATCAGAATTAAGGTTGTCCTTGCAGCTGATGCCTTATGATACCATCTTTAATTACAGTCGTCTTTGTCATTGTCTCCGTAGCTTTCAACTTCTGCAACAAAACGCTGCACGGATCTTACTGACAACATTATCTCTCACTACACAGCCTATTATTAATGCTGATCAGCCAATGCAGAGTGTCGGGGCAGACAGACATCTTCCCGTCGCTATTTGCTGACAGCAGAGGCACGTGGAACCTTATGGCCAGCAGTGGTAATTCTGAGGTCTGGAGAACGCAGTTGCCCGATGATGGGCAGTTATCACCCTGTCTTCGGCAGGGCTGTCTCCCTCCCCGTCTTCTCCTGCCCACCTCAGACACTACATCACTCCACTTTCCGCCCTCGCTGCCCCCGCGGGTATCACGTACTGTGGGTCCGATGCCCTGGCACTCTCCCCTCTGTGCCTACGCCTTCTTCCACCCTTGCTCTTGTCCTTCTCCCACCGTGCTGCTCCCTCCCCATACCACCCCTCTTCTTCCTCACTCTCCAACTCTTACGACCGCTGCCCCTCTCTTTATTCCTCCATGAGTGAATCAAATTCCCTTCTCTTCCCCCTGGCTGCGCAGGCACACACAGCAGACCTTGTCTCGCAAGTGCCGAGAGGAAATCTACAGCCAGCCCTTTTATTTGGAGACCAACCGCAGAGAAATTTCTGTGGCTCTGAGCTGGAACATGCCCGGCCTAGATGGGATTTTTAGATGTCAGAATTTAACAAGCCTCTACCGAGCACGTACAAACTGCAAAGACGGTAACGTTAGACATGGTCCAAATTTGGGAATAATTTCCCAAATGTGTTGAAAAGCAAATTTCTCGTGTTTGGTTGACTCCTCTTGCCAAATGTTTGCTCTTTGCTTTCATGCATGGAGGTAAAACGTCTTCTCAGAGAAATGTTTGAAGGAATTTTGCTTACCATAGACAAAATAACATACTTTCTCCTAACCTTGCTCTTGGACACAGATGTACCATTCTTGATAAAACTTGCAAAACAAAAATAAAACGAAACAAATAAAGTCAACGGAGGCTGATACCCAGCAGAGGAAATTTCAGTTTGATGCATTAAACTTTGGCAAACGTATAAGCAGCTGACAACAAGATATAATAATGAAAAAGTGTTGGGCAATCTCTGCACCTATAATTCATAACTCCTACACATTTAAAGATAATGGAAATTACTCATGTTCATCAGGAATTGAATAGATGCCTCTGTTATTACTTGTATTATTCAGTTAGCAACAGCAGCCAAATGTATGTCTAACCGACTTTCATTAACTTCAGCAGTACACCTGGCAGAATTAAAATCTATTTCAATTCAACCCTTCCGTATTTTTCTCCTGATGTACCGCATACAAACCTTAACCACGATATCATCTTTTGGGATAATAAACTAAATCAACAATGCATTTCATCTGCAGGGATCATCACGTATGAGACACTTCCAGGTATGCAAATGTCTCAGGCAAATATTGAGCCGTGGCTCTAAATGAAACTTTCAGAGATAAAGAATTATCTTTTGTATTTTAAAAGTACATTTTGTCCAAATAAAAAAAAAAAAAAAGAAAGTGTAATAGCCTTGGCTAGAATGGCCAAGTGGTAAATTTTACCTTGTTCAGGAGACCAGCACGAAGTGGCACTGAATTTCTTACGGCAGTTAACATCCAGAGCCAAAGCTGGGAATGCAACGTTTCTTTGGCCACGTTTCATATTTTTTTGGTGGTCCTAGCTGTCAGTATTGCGTCATTCACTTTGCTTATGGTGCTTGGTAGGCATCTACCCTGGAAAAGAGACCCTCAAATCAGCAAGGCACTCAAGGCATGTGTTTTACATTTAAAAGCTTCAGCGACTTGCTGAATAGCAAGGAATGAGACCGCCCTAGCCAAAGCCCTAGCCAAAGCCGGGCTTTAATGCCGGGTGTGAAGGCCATCTCTGAACCTGGATGAACGACTAGTTCAGATGTCCCTTCCTAGGCGTGGGTCATGACTTTCTGAACGTAACTCTTCCAGAAAGCCGGCTAACGCCGTTCTCGCCGAGCAGGAGATTATTCCAGCACGCCCCCCCCACCTCCTGCGCCGCCTGCAGCATCCCCCCCTGCAGCCATCGATACTCCTTTCGTTGCATAATGACAAACACAAATCAGCTCCATTCTCAGGCTGCTCCTGGACTGCTTCACCCAACCCACCATCTCTCAGGAGATGCTTGTGCTCTGCCCATAATGCCAGCCTTTTATTTTCCTTTTCATTAGGTCTCCCTACCGCTATTTTTTTTTCCACGGAAAATGAACAAAAAAAAATTTGTTTGTCACAAGTTTTCTGTTGTCAGTTGTTGCTCAGCTGAGTTGCAGGCTGAGCTCATGACTTTCTCTTGCATTCATTTAAAGCCCGGCATTATAAACCACCTTACAAAACACATGCAGTCCAACTGCACAGCCCCGGCGGTGCCACAGCAGACACAACAGGCACTGGTTGCTTAATGGTGCCCTTAGCTCCCGCCGTGCTCTTGTTTCAGCTACCGGGGAGCGCCCGGTTCTGTGCAGACATATTTTGTATTTCATATCTAAGCAAAACAAACAGATAGATGGAATAAAAAATAAATAACCTGCCTATGTCTATGATTCAGAAGCTGCATAGAAGAAGAGGCCTTTGAATCAAAGAGAAACAAAGATGTCTCAGGGTATTTTGGGGATGCTTAGAAGAGGTACCCTTGGAACAGGAGGTTGTTGAAGAAGGATGCACGTTCATAAAATTACACTGTTAAGAACTGATGCAGAAAAGCACCATTCAGTGCCGTGTTACCAAAAATTGCTGCCACCTCTCCTGTGGTTCAATGGTTCCATGAGCGCCAGTCCCATCCTACCACATCCCTGAATTCAGATCATAATACAGGAATGAACACGGCTGCACTTGCAAATATTCAGTGAGGTATTTTTATCCAAGGGATGGGTAGTTCTATTGTTCTTAAATTAGAAATATAAAATTTGGGAGTTTGGGGATATAGTAATCAATCTTACTCTGAACCGTCCTACCGAAATATTTATCGAGTTTATTTCAGATCATTGCCGGCACGGGTTCAAACAGCTTTAATGTCAGCTGCTTTCTTCCTTTTCACAGGTTCTGCTCCTCTTTCAATAAGTTATTTGGGAAAACTTGCCACCTCGTACAACTTTTGAATGTGATGCCAAGGCTATCCCATCCTGGGCACAAATACAGCCACCGATCATTTATACGGCAAAAGTCAGCTCCAGCCAACGCCACCTCATCCCCCACTTGACTGCAGCGCGAGGCTCAGGGTTTTGCTGTGCTCACCAGTGCCTTGGGCCAAACGTTCTCAATCATGCCTTCTAGTATTGGCCAAACCTTAATGGAGAAATGGCACTATTAGGAGCTCTCCTCCCCATGTAGATCTCTCTCCTTAGCCCTGCTAGTTCCGCAAGTCACCTGCAGGACTTGGCCACGCAGAAATGAGTGCTTGGGAAGCACTCGGGAACTTGTTAAGCACACTTACCCTTACTGCTGCCCTGGCAGCCATAGGCTGGAAATCTTTCCCCCGGGATTTCCAAACTTGCTTTTTGCACAGCTCCTGTCTCTTTCTAACTACGACTCTTCCCTAAAATTCCAGTAAATCCATGGCACATCCCACTAAAAGGGTCTTGCAAAGCCCTATCTGTGCTCTGCAGTTACTCTTAGCTTTAGAACTGTCTGAATTTGTGTGAAATCACTCGCTGCTTTGACTGCATAGCGTGAATAAGCCAGAGCCGGGAACACAGGCTGCAAATCCAGAAGGTTTATTTCCCCTTAGGAGAGACCCAGAGCTGAATTTTCAAATTTGGTGGGCATTTGCATTATAGTTGGGGCTTTTCTGTAGTTGATAACCACATTGCACATGCTATACGTGAGGTCTTCTTGCATCCTTCTGGCATATAACGCATTTTGGGAAAAAAAATGGCCTTTGGTGAAGTTTGTCCCTTAATCCCACTCCAGCCTGGTTTGACTTGATGTTGGGGTTGTGAATGGGTGGCTGGTGCCCATCAAAGGGCTGCGGGGACTTGGGCTGGCACAAAGGCAGCGCGGCGATCGCTGCCTGACAGTCTGCATCAGAAACGCCCATGCCTGCAGCTTTCTCTTGGCAACTCTGCCTCATTGCCTGGCTCTGATTACCCTCTCATTGCAGTTCTTATTACATAATTCCTTTGGGTTAAAAACACTTGGTTTCAGCTTCATGCTGGGTTTTCCACTCGCCTCTGTCCCTGTAAAATCAGGGTGACAAGAGCAGCAGGTGCCGGAGCACTTGGCTGTGATAAGGTAGCACAGCCATTCTCCGTGGGACCACGCGTGGAAATGCTCCTACCACAGCGTGGTGCTCCCAGCCAGAGGGCTCAGGAGTGCAGGGAGGCAGCAAGTGGGTCCCAAGACAATATTTTGTTATTTCTGTGACCGACAAGTCTTTTCTTTTCTTTTCTTTTCTTTTCTTTTCTTTTCTTTTCTTTTCTTTTCTTTTCTTTTCTTTTCTTTTCTTTTCTTTTCTTTTCTTTTCTTTTCTTTTCTTTTCTTTTCTTTTCTTTTCTTTTCTTTTCTTTTCTTTTCTTTTCTTTTCTTTTCTTCTTTTCTTTTCTTCTCTTCTCTTCTCTTTTCTTTTCTTTTCTTCTCTTCTCTTCTCTTCTCTTCTCTTCTCTTCTCTTCTCTTCTCTTCTCTTCTCTTCTCTTCTCTTCTCTTCTCTTCTCTTCTCTTCTCTTCTCTTCTCTTCTCTTCTCTTTTCTTTTTTCTCACTCATTTCTATCTTTCCAAATCATCCGTCTGCCTTCTGGTTTTGAGTCCTGCTCCTCCTACTATTAGTGCATGTGCTTAGCTTCGTGCTTGGCTTCAGAGATTGCCCCCGCACAGTGTTAAGGATGTTCGGAGGTTTCGCAGGCCTTTGCCCCGAGTTTTTCAAGGGCACTGCCCGTATGGACACTTGTGGTCCATGAGGAGCCCATTAGCTGCTGCTGTCTTTGCCAGAGGAAGGCCTTCCCTTCACTGGTTGCAGATGATATTTTGGTCTTTGATAGATTCTGCCGAGTACGTAAATCCCTGATAATCACAGATTGCAACGTGAAAGAAAAGATGAGATAGTTTATTCGTTAAAGATGTGCCTGAAAGGTCTGAATGCTAAAAAATCGACTCTGCTGTAGTAAATCACCTGTCCCTTGGTGTCTGACAACCCTTAGGATGCTTCCTGTACTCAGCTCCTCTGTCTTCACATTTGCTCTTTTATGTTAGTTGTTTCTAATGTGGCATTCTGTTTTCCTGCTGTTAAGGATCCTGCCAGCATAAGGAACGCTATCGCTAGTTTCCGCTTTGACTTGGAGCAAGTTGCAACCTCTTTATCTCTCCCACCCCTGCAGACGGGGGTGCCTGTAAGACCCCGTGCCTATGTGAGGTCCCACACATTTGGCCCAACCGGAGTTTTCCTCCCTTTGCTTCACTGCGCTTCACTCACCCACATCAAACAGCGCTGAAATTGTCGCTTAGTTGGATTGCAATCCTGCTGCCTAGCAAGGAAGAGGATACACAGAATTAGGTCCTAAGTATTTTCAACATACTTTGAAGGAGAAGGATTATGTTAAAGAATCTGTTTAATATAAAGAATATATTAAACAATGTGTGTGTGACACCCAAGAGGAGCAGACCATTGAAAATCTCCTAAGATCTCAGTGGGGAATATAGCCAAAAAATCAATGACACGGCATGTCTGGAAGGTGGATCTAGAAATAGCAAGCGTGGTAACTGCTGAGATGTATCATGTTCCTGGGACTGGGTTGCGCGCAGCGTGAGCATTCCAGGCACGGCCACCTACCCCTCCGGGGACAAGGGTCCTGCCGCTGCCCAGCACAGTGCCAGCCCCTGCACCCGCACTGCACTGGGATCTCCAGGGGTGCGTGTTTTCCTGGGAGAGGCTGGGAACGTGATGAGTGGGGTGAGAGATTGCTTGTGCCAAATTAGCTTTATTCTATGTTCTTACATGGCATTGCTGTTTTGATAGGAAGGCAACCAGAGCGGGAACCGAAGGTGGCTGGGATCTCATCACCACCCTTCGGCCAAAGCATTCCGCAGAGCACAGTGCAGGCAAGGCAAAAGCTGTGGAAAAACATCTGTGGGGAATCTCCTTGGGCTTTTCTTGCCCCCTCCAGGGCCGGGGTCTACTAAGAGGGATAGGTTTTGCTAAAGCAAAAGAGACCATTACAGTCCTTGTGACCATTTGACTCAGGCTATAAAACGCTGCCTGCAGCCTTCGGAATTAAATTACAAGTGGTAGTTTCTAAGCGAGACGGATACTTTTTGCTTTCTTGGTTATTGCTCCTTTCCCATGTCCAATGACTGATGTAATATATGGACACGTTCAGCGGTGGAAATGTGCTGGCATAGGCAAGTGGATGGGGCTGAGGCTCCTAAACTCTGCAACACCACCATTTTCCCCAGTTGAGAAATACCGTGGACTAGTCATAGCAAGACTTCTTGTTTTGGCTTCTGGAGCGTGCATTCTTGGGGCTGTCAATTCCTGCAATATTTATTTTGAAGACATAGCTGCTGGATCCGCTGCTGGATCCACGCAACTAGGTGCAAATCTCAGCCCTCTCTTGCTTGCCACCCCCTCACCCCTAAAAGTTTCTTGTCTTCTTGTTGCGGGAGGAAAGTCCAAGAAATCGAAAGCCAATCGGGGATCCAAAACGGGCTGATATCCCCCTCTCCCCGTGATTTTTAACCCCTCCGTCCTGTTTTTTCCGACACCCGACGCCGCCGCACAGGCTAACGGGGGCGGGCGGCGGGGAGCAGCGATGCGCGGTCGGGCGGCAGAGAGCGAAAAAACACGCGGCGGCCGCCAAATTTCCCGTGGAAAGGGGGAACCTCTCCACGTCCCCGCTTCTACACCGGGGCCGGTCCTCGCTCTCGCTCGGTCGGCCCGCGGCGCTGCTCATGTTTTCCATTGCGGGGGGGGAAGGACGAGAGAGGGGAGACCGGGGCGGAGGAGGAGGAGGATGAGGAGGAGGGCGGTGTGTGTATGTGTGTGTGTGGGGGGGGTGAAAGTTGGTTGAATTTGCGAGGGGCGAGAGCCGGCGGCGGCGGCGCGCCGCCTCCTTCCACTGGCTGGGGGAGCTGCCAATCTGTGTTGTAATCCTGCAGGAATTTCTGCGGGGTTTAACTGGGAGCCGCGCCGCCGCCGCCGCACACTCGGGGCGGAGGGAGGGAGGGAGGGCGGGAGGGCGGCGGAGCGCGGTAGCGTGTAGCTTTTGCAGCCCGGGCGCCCCAGCGCCGCGCAAAGCACCGGGCCCGCCGGGCAGCGCCGGAGCGGAGCGCGGAGAGGAGCGGAGCGCGGAGAGGAGCGGAAGGAGCGCGGCGGGCCGGAGGGCGCCCGCGGCCCTGCTCCGTGCCCCCCCTCCGCCCCCCTTCTTCACCGGGGCGCCGCCGCCGCCCCGGTTTCTTCTTTGTGCCCGGCCCCAGGCGGCCGCCGCCGCCGCGCCGGCTCCGCGGGAATAATGCGGGGCGTGTGGCTAGCGCTCACCGTCAGCTTCGTGGCCTGCGCCTCCGGGCAGCCGGTGAGTACCGGGGGTTACGGGGGTGGTGGTGGGGGGAGGACACGGGACAGGACGGGGGGGCGGCCGCCGCTCCGCATCGCTGCCCACCGGGGCAGCGGGCTGGTTCGCCGGGGCATCTGTTGATAGCTGAGCGCTCTGCAAGCAGCAAACATCCCCTCCCAAAAAAAAAGAGACACCCACCCTACCCCCCCCCCGCCAAAAAAAAAAAAAAAAAAAGCCCACGAAGCCAAGCGGAGCACCCTGCCGCCCTCCAGCGAGCCTCATCCGAAGTTTGCCGCGACGACCCCCAGCCGCCTGCCGGTCCCGGACCGCCCCCCCCCGCCCTCCGGTGCCTCTTTCCCTGCCGTCCCGGAGCGATGCGGGGCGGGGAGGGGTGTGTGTGTGCTGCCCGGCGGCCGTGGCGTTGTGTCCGGGAGCCTCCGGGGCCGCTGCGTCCCGCGGGGCTTTGTGCCCGTCCCGGCCCCGCCGCCGGGCCCGCACCGTCTCCGAGCGGCCGCCCGCCGTAAACGCCGCCTCCCCCCCGGGCTCCGCGGGCGGTGATCAACCCTCCCCGGCCGGTTGCTAAAAAAAAGAAGGAAAAAAAAATAATAAAAAAGCTGTAACTAGCTTTGGCTGGGCGGCTCAGGACGCCTCACAAACCTGCGGGTGCGCCGCGCTGCTGCGCCTCTCCTTGCGCGGGTGCGCAGCGCTGCGCGCCTGTCCCGGTGGCGGCTCCGCTGAGCCCGAGCCTGGCGCCGGCCCCGGCAGCCCTTCCCCTGCGGGGCTGCTGCGGGATGCTCGGGATAATGCCGCTGTTTACACTTTTTTTTTTTTTTTTTTTTTTTTTTTTTTCCCCCGAGCCACAACCGGGGACCTCCGTTTAATGCAATTAAGTGGGTTGCCGGGATTTGTACCTCTGGAAAAGCCACTCTCCGGCGAAGCGCTCCCACTCCTCCGCGGCGCGGGGCTGGTGAAAGCCGGCCAGAAGGTCTTGGTCTTTTCCATCGGTGGATCTGGGATTGTCTTGAGGGAAGGGAACAGGCAAATGACACGGCTGCAGCGTTTGGGCAAATATTAGGAAATAATAAATTGAGGTTTCAGTATGAAATTAAAAAACCCTGACAATTTAATCCAATTAAAATGAGCTGCTCCGCTGAACTAAATAATGTCACTAGCTTGGGTTAACTTTTGAAGTTGTCTAGCTGTTGCGCAAATTAGCCCAGGCGAAGCCTTCGTAAAATCTGGCTCATCATTAGGGATTTCTAAGGATACAATTGCAAAACGCTTTTCTTAAGGACTAATTAAAAAAGGGCTGCGTAGAACACTGACTCCTGTTTCCGCTAAGTATAACTGCACTGCAGAAACACCCTGGCTAATGAGCTACAATATACTTTAATTTTATAGAAATGCTGTTATTATGAAGTTCTCTGATGGTGCACTAACTATTAAACTGCCACAGTAATTAGTAAAGTATTAAGTTTTATGGCTTTTTGCCTTAGGACAAAGGCGCTGGGGCCGCGAGAGGCGGGTTGTCGGGGCATACCGGGGCAGCGGGGTTTGGGGGGCAGGGGGAGAGCGAGGCGGGGGGAGCCTGCCTGGCCCCGCTGCAGCGCCCTCGCCGCTGCCAGAAAGTTGTGGAGAGACTGGAAAAGTAAAGGCAGGGTGGATTTTTTTCCTTTTCTTTTCCCCCCCGCCTCCTTTTTTTTTTTTTTTTTTTTTTCCACTCACTGTGCAGCACCTACATGGTCCCTTAAGGTAGGATTCTGTAGACCGGTCTCTGGGAAAAGGCAGATGCCAAATCTGTTGTCTCTGCAGAAGGCTGTCCTGGTCATAAGAGGAATTTTATGTGGGTGCTTAAAACCTGCTGGCTCTCTGGGGCACTGTCAAGTGGTTTTAGCTCTAAATTTCTTTTCCTTTCTTTGATTCTGCGATTATTATTATCTAGGCAAAGCTGTAAGGTAAAAATCTAATTTCTGATGAAGTAAGTTATCCAGGAGGGTGTTTTTGAGCAGGGGAAGGGAAGGCAGCGGGAGATTTTGTTTCCTAAAGCGGTGAGTTCCTTGTGTTCGCTTCACATAACCAACAAACGTCTTCATTGGGGTGGGCCAAGTAGATGTCAGAGCCGTGTTAAAAATGTCCTTGAACTGCGACCTGCCTGGGAACCTGGGAGCGGTGTGTCCGTGCTGGGTGCGTGCTTTGTGTGCCCTGACGTGGGCTGTCGCGCGGCAGATGCGTTCCGCCGCGCTGCGCCAGCTCCCCTGGGGGAGCAGCCGTTTGGGGACACAATGGGGGCAAAGAGGGTGAGGGGGAGCCCGACCTGTTCATGCCAACCTCTGCATGATGGCAAGCATCACCCACATCAAAGCTGGTGGATCACAGCCAGGGCTTGTGGGGTGGTTTACTGCCATCAGCGCAGTGCACGGTGAGATGCCAGATTAGAGTGGGGTCCGGTAACCCCGGCAGGCTTGGAAGGATGTGCGAGGGGGGTTCACCCAGGCTTGGCTGGATGGCAAAAAATGTGCTTTTTAGGAGTCTTCAAGGTTTCCTGGTTTGCTTTTAGGAGAGGGAAAGAGAGCGCATGAAACCGCTGGAAAGAAAAGGCAAACTCTGCGAGTGAGAGGCCTGATGTGCCTTTTAAAAGGCTGTGTCCGGTCCTGATGATAGCGGGAGTCGGCTCTCACTGATTTTAATAGCACCAGAGAGCAATGCCAAGTATCCAGCTGTAGTTGTCAGCTCCCATTCGGAAGAGGCTGATAAACCTTTCCGTTTCGTCCTGCTTCGCAGCAGTGGGACGAGTGGTTTTCCAGAGCTGGTGCGATGGTCTCATCCTCTCTGCAAGCCCAAGCGCGCGTCGGGAAGCTTTGCTGGCTGGCAGGTTGTGCTGCACGCCGCCGCGTCCCACTGCCGCTTTCCTAATGGAAGGTTAGTGGTGGCTCTCCTCTTCCTCGGTAAGGTTTCTTGAATCTGGAGACTTCGCTTCACGTCAGCAACGCGTGTGGGGTTGGTTTTTAGGCTTTCGGTAAAAGAGAGCACTGGGGCATCAACATCAACTGGGTGGTCTTTCTGTTTCTTCTGTAAGCATCTGAGCACTGATTTGTTGGCATAAATGTTACTGAAAGATGATACAGTGATGATATTTGGTATGTTTTTCAGAAATATTTAGTATTTCAGAAGCAGGATGCTATAATTTTCCTACATTTGTTTCTAATGGTTACTTTGCTTTTGGAATTTGGAAAATTAATAGTGTGTTGGAGAGGAGGAATGTTGGGTTTTTTGAAAAATGCAGCTAGACTTTGGAGATAGTAATTAGAGGAGAAGAGAGACGAAGGGCTGAAGAGATAGGTGGCGTCTCAGTTTTATATGTCGTGTGTGCCTCTCTTAAGCATGTTAAATCTGCATTGCCAAGTAAATTCCAAAGAAAGGTAGGGATTTTTCTAGTCTTGATTTATTTCCACCCTTCCCCAACTCACGTGAGCTTTTCCTTCTCACTGTAGAATGAATAAATATCCGTCCATTGCTTTTTGTGGTTTGGCAGCGCCTGGAATCAGCCAGCAGCATCTGCCATGGCTGCTCCCCTTGCTCTGGCTGAACATCTGGGTGCTCCCATCCAACAGCTGCTTGCACTGGAAATTCGGGGGAGCTCTGGGTTTTGCCATCAGCTTTGGGTATTACAATTCTGGTGCTGCAATGAAGCCGCCCCTTATCTGGATGTTCTCAGGAGCCACTTTCTGGGAATAGGTTTCCCTCCCAGGTTTGCTTATCTTTTAAGAATTAAAGAACAGATGATTCTTGACCCGAGATCAAACACTGAAGCAGTTTCTCTTTTTAATATCTTAGCCCCGAGGTCTGCATTGGAACTGACTTAATATTCAGGCCTAAAGTGCAGAGATGTTTTCTCTGCATTTTTTTCTAGATCCTTATCGAGGAAGTAGATGAGAGCCTCGTCTTCAGGAACAAGTCGGGACAAATATCTCGGGGTTTGAAGTCGGGTACTGGGATTGTGGTTCTTGGGCAGATGATACCTCTGTGGTAGGTTTGAGGCAATCGCTGCAGCTGATGGGATGAAGATGGTGGACTGTGGAGAATGAGCTGTAAGCCTTGGGTTTGTTTGAAGTTTTGATGGATCTAAGACTCTGTGGTCCTAATCTTAAATGTAATCTCAGGATGACCAGATCAAGGCCTAATTTCTTGACTAGCAGAGGTCAAAGCCTAATTTCTTGGCTAGCAGAGGTGCGAGTTATGAAAAGCCCCACCTCAAACACACAGCTATGATCTAAAGCCTCCAGAGGGGATGGTGGAGAGCTACCTGCCGTCCTTGGTGGGGATCATGGCGTCTTGGCAGGGAATCCTGAGCCTGGAGGAGGGCTCGTTCCTCCCTGCAGCAGCAGCGCTCCCTGCGGAGCAGCCGGCCGTTTGCAGAGCTCTCCGTTTGCCCTGCTCTTTACGGCCAATTGTCTTTATAAAGCGTCAGGCAGAGGCATATGGATGGCATTTATTAATTACATTATCTCACCAAATTGACTTTTGCCGTTGACCAGTTTAAACATTTTCCTTATGGCAAAGAATTACAGGCTTTAGTGAGGCTCAGTGGCTGAACAAAGGGCTGTTGTCTAGTTACGGAAAAGTACTCTTTTGTCTTCTCATGAATTTTGACTGACTATGATTTTTAACAGAAATGTTGTGTTTGAGCCTGGCAAGCTTGTTTGAGGCCCTGTGTAAGACCCTACTTGAATGTAAGTCATAAAGATGCCCTCTGTGCTGCGGCATGCGAGAGAGGATGCACGAGTCGCGAGCAAGCAATTTGGTCCACGTTCAAGTTGCTTTGCTCCCCGTGTTGTAGCAAGGATGAGAGAATTCCTTTAGGCTGTTCTGCGAACAGCTTGTTGTTTGGTTATCTTTGGTTCACGCTTACAAGACGATAATAAACTGCTATCTGTAATCTTTTGGGGACTATTAATTTATTCATAGGTTACATGGCAGTATTCAGTGATTTGGGAACAAGATTTCTCTTGCTCACATTGAAGTATAATTTGCAGTCTCTCGAGTAAAGACTGCATTAGTGTTTGACCCTGTAATAATGACAGTTCTCTGTATGTATGTTGTTTGCTTGATTAGCTCAGCCCTGAGGGATGCTTTCAAAAGCATATTAGATATTTAGGCAGAAATACAAAATACGTGTAATCCTCAAAAGTACTGGAAAACTGATTGCAGTAGGAGCGTTTAACAACAGTTTGCAACAAGTACTTTTGCGGTGCACGGATGATTTTTGTTGATGTCTCAAGTAGGGGGTTCAGTTAAAGTGAAATAATGACTAATAGGGTGGTGATGAATCTGCAGAGCTTGGCCTTGGCTGTAGATAGGCTATTACGTGTCACGTAAGCTTAACTAACGCCCGAGCTGGACGCTCCATCTGAAATCACTATTTTTAGTTTATGTATAAACAACTTCTTCAGAAATCTCCCTTCAGAGCTAAATTGTTTTGTTCCAAAGGTGAATTGATTTGGGAAAGTTCAAATAAAAACCTGTTCGGCTGTGTTTGAGTTGTGAGCGTGAAGATAAATACATACTTTGTACTCATATTAAAGGTGAGGAGACAAAGGGACTTGCAGAAGGTCAAAGAGCCTGTGGTACATGCAGGAACTGAATCAAAATGTTCAGAAACCAGCATTATGATTAACAACCAGAATGTATTGTCTGTATTTAAATATTATGTTGTCAGAGATGTGTTGTTCCTGCTTGATTAACCATAATAAAGCTTAATTTTCTCTAGAGGTGCTTCCACACTAATGGAGGTCACTTGTCACCTTTCAGTTCAGTGTGAAGTGGCCTATCCTTATTCTTTGAAGTGTATTACAGAAGTGTAACTCTAATGGTCTCGCAGAGCTGTAGAAAACAGTGCTGCTAAAGCAATACAGGCTGGGACGTGCAGTACTTCTTGGGGAGCAGCTGGGTGCGTGATTGGTGTGGCCTCAAGACGAAGGATGTTCTGAGAGAAGAAAAAATGTTATGTGCTTGCTGCCACATGAATGAATAACCCAACTGGGTCTTCCATCTCTTCTGCCTTCCCCAGGACCCTCTTAGGTACGTCTGCTCGTGTGCTTCCACTAGTTGTACAAACAGAAGTAAGGTTTCCTCTTTCTCGGGGCTGAGCTGTGTTAATTCCAGCTGTGGTGGCTCTGCAGTGCCTGCAGGAACAGCTGGCTGGACGCAGCAGCTGGAGGGCACAGCTGTGACCACCCAGGCCCGATCTCTTTTGGCTTTAAGAGCTGAGTCTTGTTTGCTTTTTGGACGGGGATCTGCAGGGGAAGGCGAAAAATGGGTTTGCATACACGGCGGATCTCCCAGGCTGCGGAGAGGAGGCCTGTCCAGGAGACAGGCTCTTCCTTCGCTCCGTTGTTTGTCTGTCCTCGCTCTGGATGTGGAGATGCCAGAATCGGTGCGTCACTTAAACTGATTACCAGGTGAAAGCCTCCACAAAGCCTTTTCTTTTGAATCCCTTTCAAGTGTTGTGCAGTTCCGCGTGCAAATGTGCAGGCGCAGAGGTGTGACATTGATGGTGCTCTTATTTAAAGTGGAAACCTGCAAGGGAAGCAAAGCGGAAAGGTGAAACTAATTCAAAGTAATGGAAATGCACCGTCATTGGGACATCCGAAAATCGAGCTTCTGTTGAATATAAATTTGTGACATTGCATAAATAAAAATAGGTATGGCTTAGCTCTATAAATAATAATAGCGTATAATTCCTGCAGCAGGGATGTGCATAAAATAACATTGCTGAGAAGCAAGATTCTGAGTTTTCTGTGGAAGGAGGGTTGCAGAACAACCAGGTCCTGTCCTGGCCGTGGGACTGCGCCTCCTCCCAGGCAGGAGCTCAGGGGCGCTCGGTGCTTACCACTGGTGGCAGTGCGAGCAGTGAATGGAAGTGTGTGTGCAGCGAGGAGGAGCATCCCTGAACAGGGTGTGTGAGATTTGGTTATGTTAGTAACTGGCTTGCGTAAGTCTCACTGTAAGAAGGTGAGAAGTTCTCAAGAACTGCTGTGGCAGCATACAATGTTAGAAGATTAATGCTTTAGGGTCATTAGGGACTTAAGCATCTGTAGCATGTGGAACTGACAAATCCCTTTCTCCATGGTAGAACAAGAGACGACTACTCCTGGAGGTAGATAGGAAAAGTTACTCAAATGCCATGAATATCTTCTAAATTCTTGTCTTTGGTGGAGTTGCTTAGAATTTTCCAGTCATGTGCTCTTTGATTGTTTCTCATCTGTGAAGGCAGATTTTTTTTGAATGTTAACATCTAAAATGTCATGAAATGAAACTTCTTGGAGTACATTTGAAATTACGTGTTCCTAGAGACTGTGTTCCACAGAGCATTCAGCACTAAGCTCTCTGCAGCGCTTGCAGTTCTAGCTTGGAAGGTCTTTGAAACTTTGTGTGTGTGTGTGTGTGTGTGTATTTTATAGAGATCTTTATTCTACATAGATCTCTGCTTTACATATATTTTTATTTTATATATTTTTGTGTGTGTATCTTTTATGAAAGGAAGTGTATCTTCCACGGGTCAGGAAAAGAAGTGCCCCGCAGAACGTGAGGAGGACTCCCAGTTAAATAAACAGAACAAAATTGCTCTCAAAATTGTCTTAATTCTCCTGGCCTGAGTTAGGATAGGAAGAGCAGCTTCTCTGACCTTACTTACTAGGAAAAAAAGCCTTTAAAACAGAAGTTGGTCTTTACAAATCGTTTTCCTCTTGTTTCTCCACTTGTGATTTAATAGAACAATTTCATAAGTTTTCCTCCATAAGTATGGTTTGATCCTCCGTAGCTCCCCCAGCTGCTTTTGGTTTGATTCTCCAGCACAGCCTTCCCTCTGCCTTCAAAGCCCCATGTTTGTCACTGTGAAATGTGAATGACCCGGAAAAATAATGTTCTAAAGAGAAAAACTGGGAATAATGGTTAGCAGAGGTCTGGACCAGACCAGGTTGGGCTGGGAGATGACACCAGAACTGCTGTGGCCCATACGGACTCCTGGCTTAGCTGAAATTGCCTGTCCGTGTTGAAACTTGGGCCGATTGAATTTGTCTTTTGACCAAATAGCTTTGGTGAACGCGTCTGTCTGCTGCATGAAAACATGGCAGAGGCCTCCAGAAGTTTCCAGAGAGTTTGGCAGTGAGCTGGAGGTGGGTGAGGAAGCCCTGTGGCAAACCACGAGATAGCATCTGCTCTTCTGGTAGGAGCTGTGGTCCTCCCTGCAGAGCAGCATAGAGCATCCGTGGGGCTGCAGAGGGGAGGGATGACGTGAGGGCACCGAAGGAGCCGCAACTCTGAAAACTGACTATAAAAACGGTATGTTGTTACCATTTGACAGCCGTATCTCCAACAAATTGAATAACGGTTGGAAACCTCATTGCGGCTTAATGGCCTGGCTGTGCAGGGTTTGGGGGGTGAGGAAAGTACGTACCATGGCCACCTATTAAAAACAGACTTACCTACCTAAAGTGCGCTGGTACAATAGTTATGGGAGGAGACGGGATGTTAAAGCTGAGTATGACTGGCTGTGTCTCCAGTCGTGTTGGGTGTCAGAAATGCTTTTCTCCCTGGTGGCATTTAGCCCGAGCAGCCATGCCCAGCTGAAGAGCAGGGCTGTGTTCTGCAAGGGGGGGATCTCAGTGCCTCCGCTGGGGCTCAGGCTCAGTAATAAATAGCCTTCCTGCTGGGGTGGGGAGGCAGAGGTGTGCCCGTGCCACTGTGCTGGGGCTCACCGGATGGAGGGAACGTCTGAGGGCCTGCTCACACGGGAGCGTCGGGCCTAAAATGGCTTGAGACAGTGCTCTTAATAGTATTGCTGTGCTGCAAGTGCCACTTCTTGTCTGTTTTGTAACTGTAGGGCATTAGAAAGGGGAAATGACCTTTCTTTCCTTTTGTTCCTGTTCTTACTGCGATTCAAATCCTGAAAAGCTTATTCTACCCTTGGCTGGTTTGGGGGTTTGTGCTTTCACTAATGCTGCTTTCTTAACCGTGTCCCTCCCACTTAACCAAGAGCTGGTCGGTTGGTATCTTAATTTAAGTCTCTTCTGGTGGACACCTGTAATTGGTCTTCTGCCTGGTGGCATAAGTTGTCATATACCAGAAGCCAGATAACATGTGCCTATCAGTTTATTTTTTGTTTTTCTGACCTTCTCTATATGCACTGGAAGAATTAGGCAGCTTTGTGTTATGACAGAAAAAATCTTAGTTTGGGAAAAATTGTGGTGCTTCTATAACATACGGATAGGAGTCTCTGTGATAGTTTTTCACCGTGTTACTTCTTGCTGTTTCACATAACATCTGAGGACCTTACCTCCACTGGTTTAAATGTGTAAAGGTATTTGACTTGAGGAACCTGAGGAAGACTGAGGAGAAAACTTCTTCTGGCAGATGCTGTCAGTCTCAAAAAAATTTGGTAGGATCCCTCGTCATGAAGCCTGTGGCCGTACAGACGGTGAGAGCTGGCACGGTTCCGGTGTAGTAGAGCAGCTCACATGGCATTTCTGTGTTTGTGATCAGAGATGAAGGGGTCCTAAGGGAGGATTAGCAAGAGTATTTTTTTGGAATTTCTCTGTGACTTCCTAGAGATGCACAGAAAAGACCAATCTCTCTCTCTCTTGCTCGTTATTTAATTCAGCCAACCTAATTGGAAAACCTCGTTAGCGCAGTCTCTGGCAGCTAGCTGTAGCAGCTGTGCAATTACTAGTGTCACCTGACGGGAGAGCAAAACAAGGAGTGGTAGGAAACTGGAGGTGGATGTTTCTGTGTATCTTAACAACCCTCCCAACAGCCGAGCTTGCTGGAGTGAACTCAGCTGTGAATTTTAAGAGCTTAAAAAAAAAAAAAAAGTCTGAGTTTTTAAAGACTTAAAATTCTGAATGCCTCAATTTTCTTACTGGCAGTCTTGTTACAGTGTTAAGCTCCACAAAAGGATCCAGAGTTATTATTTTGGCTATGTAACCCCCTCTTACTCCTTAAAGCATTCAGTTTTGGGGGTTGGGCATTGTTGTAGTAATTTACAGATTAATTTATTAATGAAATTTTACACAAACGTGACTGGATGTGGGGGCTGATGGGCTTCATTGGCCATTGCTCGAGGTGTGGGCAGTCAAGCTGTGCGGGGAAGAGGTGTATAATTAACTGCTTTATATATCTGGGAACACTGCTTTGGCCTTTGCCCTTCCAGCTTGGCTGCTGGAGTGTGCTTTATTTGGGGATATCCCTGAAGCCCATTAAGAGCAGGAGGTGGCGTGGTGGAGAGCATCAGCCCTGGGGCTGACCGTGCTCCAGCAGGGCAGGAGGTGACGGAGCCGGTGGCAGTGATGCTGCCTGGGCGCACGGTTCAGGGATGTACATAGGCACCAGAGGGCAGAGACAGGTCTACATTTGAATTGCCAGCTGGGCACTTTCCAGCCTCACATGATTAATTACCGTGATGCTAATGTCATTTAGCCATACGTGTATATTCAGGGAGCGTTTAGTTAAGAGTATGTGTGGGGCAAGCCATAATTTCCCAATCTGTGCAGAGTTAGGTGATCGTCATATTTGAAATGTGTGACCGTTGGTTAAAAAGGATGGGTTTTGGAAGGGCTATTAACCGAGTGGCATATGTCAGGGACTGGAAAATGTAGGCTATTTATAATTATCCACAGGTGGAGAGGGAGGCAGCAATGCACAGTACTAGTAATAATTATCAGCAGTATAGAAGTTCATCTCTTAAGCCGTTGGGTCTAATGCACTAAAAAGTATTTGATCTGAAGTCTGGCACAGCCTTCAAATGGAGCTGTTCAAAGGCGTCCTGACCTAATTTTGCTGCGGAAGTGTGCGAGCCTTCCTCATTCCCCTAATTTCTTGCAGAAGGTTTCAATGATAAAGCCTTCATCCCCTACACGTGCATATATTTTACCGCAGAGCATTTGAATAAAAGCAGCCATTACAAGCCAGGTGGTAAATATAGCATGCAGCTTAACAGAAATGACCTTCAATTAAGCGGAGGCAGCCCCTTCTCCTGTGCTTTGCAGTTGTCAATTAGCTTTCCTTAAGACTTTTTTTTTTTATTCACTGGGTCTTTTTGTGACTAATTTCAAAGCCTGAAGTGCAGTGCTGGCTCTAAGTGTACGAGTAAAGACTTCGTGTTACACTGAACTCCAATTTCAGTGAGTATCTCAAAAATGTGAAGTAGCTTATAAATAAATTTGCTTTCTTTTCCGGGGAAATAAATCATTACATTAGAAAACATTGTCCACAGAGCTATGTAAATTTATCAGTTAAAGCATATAGTCTAATTGCTTTGACTTTCCTTTGGCTAAATCAAAGCAGATGTAACGATATTATGTCTTAATGGGCTTTTGTCTTCAAAAGAAAATGGGGAAGAAAGCAGTCTGTTTTTCAGCAGCGGTAGGATAGAGCGTGCTGCAGGGATGGGGAGTGCTCCGTGTTACTGTCTGTGTAGGTGTAGGCTGTTTTTATCAGAAGATAAAAACAAACAAAGCAACCTGAACTGAAGGCTTTTAAATTCTGTCTAGCCTGTCACTTGTACATTTTCTCATGCCATTATCACTACAGTGGTGGTGTAAGACTACTGGTTTCCTACCAGAAATGTTGCTTTTTGTTAAGCGTGGTTTTTTTTGACTTGCGCTAATGGTATTTCTGAGCAATACCGTGCAGTACATAGTAACTATAGTGCACTTAATTGTAATTTGGATCTTAAGTTCTTTATTTGCTTTTTTTCTCTCCCATCTCTTGTGCTTCCAACCTCATTAGGCTGATTTTTTTTTTTTAATTTTATTTTTTCCCCCCCTTCCCTGCTGCTTTTGTGCTGTCAGGCAAGCCAGGTGGCTGTTAGCATTGGCACCGCTTGTCAGTCTCACGTTGCAAGTACAAGATCCAAGAGCAGAAGAAAAGGTAGATGAAAGTGTGGGCCTGCGCTGGTCCTTTGCCCACCCTCCGGAATCCTTCTGCTCGCTCAGCTCGCGGCGGTGGGAAGGGGGGAGTGGGGAGGGGACGACTGGGAGTGACCCAAGTACTGGCAGAGCTCTTGGCAGGGAGGGGATGTTGGTCTGCTGGCGCGTCCTGGCCAGACCGTAATTCAGGGAAAAACCTGGAGGTGACTGGTCTGGGGTGGAAAAGAATCCCAGGATCAGGAGTACTAGCTCATCAGCTGGGTCTGTTTGACAGCGCTGGAGCACGCGAACGAAGCGTTTCAGCAGACGTGGATGATTTGAGCACCGCATCCCTCATCCCCTTTGGTTTTCAGAAAGTGAGTGTGCGGAGCCAAACTTTGCAGCTCGGCATTCCTCTCTGCTCTTCAGGTTTTCTTGGAAGCCTTTGTATGCTCCTCGCAGCCTGGGGAAGGATGGGAACGGTGGGTGCAAGGTCCTGATGAAGCCGGTGCTCCTCCTCTGTCCTACAGCATCACTTCAAAACTTATTAGTGTGCAAATCACCATTTGACTGTTTAAGTGATCAGTAACTGTGCTGGCTCAAACGGAGGGGGAGCCGGCTGAAGTTCGGATTAGTTGGAGAACTATCAGGTTACTGAGGGCACTGTAATCAAGGTGACAGCTGCTTTCCTTATGCTATACTGAAACAAAATATCCCAAACCCTTCGGCAGAGCCTTACCCAAATACGTTAACCTCAGTGCTTTTACTCTTTCCACAAGTTGGTGGAATACTTAGCACTGTTGGCTAATGAAACGTTGGAGTGCTAAATCTCTTTCCATGGATACCGGAGGGGAAAATGTTGAGTATTGGCTACCCCGAGAGGACGGGCGTAGGTTCTCCAGGCAGGCAGGCGATGCGGGGAGGGCAGCGGTTTCTGCCCGGGGGTGCTGGTGCTGGTGCTGGGTGGGGAGAAGAGGAAGGGTGGGCTCCCGCACGCCCAGCGGGATTATCGGTGGCTCAGCAGCTGCCGTCTGGGTACTCGCTTCTCCGTGCCCTGCACGGCCGGCACCCTGTTAGCACAACCCTTTCTCCCTCCCACCCCTTCCGAGGTATTTACGCTTGCCCTTAAGTAACCATTTCTTTCTTTGGCTCCTTAAGCTTGACACACTTTGGGATACTCAGGAGTGAAAAATGGGAGGTGCTGCTTGAAATAGCCTTGAAGTGCTGCTCGGGAGAAGCGCGTTTGAGGAGCAAGCTATAGGAGTCATCTCTGAGCTCTATTTATACCTCCCTTCTAATAATACCAGTTTAGTTTATTTTATTTTAAACAAAAACTGTGGGTGTCTTAGCCACAGAAAAAAAAAAAAACACAAAAATATCTTGCTGGGCTTTGGGTGTAGTGATGGAGGGCAAGCATGTGTGGGCAAGAGGTTTAATGTGAAAGAATAAGACAAATGAAGACCACAAGAAATTACTAGTCCTGGACTTTACTGTGGGACTGCAACTAAAGTTTTAAGAATCGTTTTCTGGTACAAAGCCTTTTCTTAATGGGCTTCTATTCAGAAAAAAAATAGTCTTGGGCTTAGTTTTTGGATTGCCAGAGGCTTGGTTCCGGAGCAGTCAGAGGGCTGTAAGCCCTGGCTTTCTTCAAGGCAGAGGGACCTTCTCCCAAGCCCCTGCAGGCGGGTCTGCTGCAACAGACGGCATCAGAGGAAAGGAGGTTGGACTGGGAAGCCTGAATCTGTAAAGACAGCAGGGACGAGAGACTTAAGAATGACGGAGGGGAAAGCTGAGAGTAATCTTCTAATTGCTGAGCCTCACTGTATGGAATGTGGAGCTTTAGCTATTATGTGTCAACTGCCACATCCCCTTTCTGGTTAGGAAAGGCAAGAGCAAGGCGTGAGAAGACTCTGAGAAAATCATCTTGATTAAACTTGACTCACACAGGTCTGATAAAATGCACCAGGAATTTCACTGAGTGCATTTTAAGCGACGGCTGTAAAAGCCTGAGGCAGGTGGAGCTGCAGCAGGAGGGAAGGTGGGCAGTCTCCAGCGGCGGGGTTTGCAGGAGGCTCCTTCCCCGCCACGAGCTCCCTCCACACAGCCCCACGTTCCACTGGGCTGCCAGTGCGACTGGAAACCTCCCCTTTTCCTGGCCACAGAGCCTTCTCCAGCTTATGGAAAAGCACATCTGTATCGCTTCATTTGTGGTCAATGACATGAAATGTTTCCAGAGTTGAGAGTACGCTCTGAGCAGTGCGGATAGTCCCGTCAAGGCAAAGGAACGGGGTGAGAGTGAAGGTACTGGTAGAGCGTGAACTCTGTATTTCCTGGCACGCAGCTGCTTGGTTGTTTCAAAGCACCTACTTCAGCCTTTTATCTTTTCTCAGTCGCACCTAACTGGGGCGACAAAGCCTGTGCTGTGCGGAGACCATGTTGGAAGACATGCATTTTGAAGCAGAGAAACTGCTCGGTAGTGGGGAAGCACGAATATCTGAGAAACAGCTTTTGTACCTCATGGTTTTTACTCTTGGAAGATCTGGAGAACTAGGCGCCCCAATAGCACGTCTCCCATGAGCAGAGGACTAAGCGGTGTAGGCCATGACAGCCGTGGTTGTCTCCAGGCTTTCCCAGGTTCCCACTAGTTAACCTGAACCCTCACAAGAGGATGGCTGGGGTGTGCCAAGTCCCCGCCATGCAGCAGAGACCCTGCACAGCTCCATTTTCAAAATTCTTGAGGTTTTTTTTTTTCCTTACAATGCAAGGAGAAGCTGTTACGGCTGACCTCTTGCACGAGGTGACAGCTTCTTCCAAGGGAGAAGGAACAAACACCAAGGAAATTAAAGGGAGAAGTGTTCCAATAAGAATTTTTTGGGGCTATTTTGTTTTCTTTTTCCATAATTATTTTTAATCCTCTCCTGCTGGCAGAGTAAGAGGGATCAGAAGAAGGCAGTGTGTTCATTAGGTGTGGTGCAGGACTTGTGAAGCCTGACCAAAATGAATAGGCTTTACTGGATGATCATTGAGTACGCGCTCTGGAAATAACTCCTTCATTTTCTCATGGGGTTTGGGAGATGAAGGGGGACTTTCTTTCAGCCCTCCTACTTATTTAAAATAATATGCTGGGATGCCAGTCAGAGCAGGATTTATTTTTTCTGATGCTGGAAGAAGCAGCTTATGATTAAGAAACTCTGGCAGTTTGTGACTCTTAGTTTGTTTTGTTGTATTTTTGATGCTTGTGTTTGTATGCTGAGGTGTCCACAAAAGCATAAGAAAGTGTATTTTTGAGAAAGTTGTGAAATGGATGAAGTTTTCCAAAAGCACAGTGTGTCTCTTGACAGCGTCGTGGTCAAACGAGTAAATATGTATTTTGGTAAGGAGCCTAATTTTGAAAACGTCTATGGATCTGCCCTGTCATACCGTCCTCAGTGTGTTTGTAATTCCAGGCAGTCTTGGAAACAGCACAGATGTCAAATCCAAGTATTTTTGTTCATGTTTCATGAATTTAAAATTACTTTTTAATTCTGTGATAAAGGTCTGGATTGCTGCACAGTAAATACACTGAATTTCTAGTATAATTAGCACAAGTTAGGGATGAAGTAGCCCAGAAGTCCAGTAGTGGTATCTCAGCACTTTCTGTGGAGGAAAAAGTAGCTGAGTACCAACTTCTGTTCATTTTTTACCTCCTAGCTGAAACTGTTGCTAACAGAGTTTATTTGGGCATTTGTATTTCCGATGTGGAGGGATCTGCCCTCAACTAATGAAAAATGTCAAGCTTTCCTCTGCTGAAAATTTGGTAGAGGAGGATGGAGTAATGCTGCACTGCTGGTGTGGAGAATGTAGAAAAAGTCAGACGGAGAGACACAGGGAGAGAAGAGCCACGGTGTGACTTTACATGCTGAATATCATCCTGTGTCTGCTCGCAACCAACTAACGCTGTTCCAGAAAATTATGCATGCTTTGCAAGTGGCTGCAGCAACGGACAGGAGAGAGGCAGCTTTCCCTGGAAAGGAGGAAAAGCCCTCAAGAAAACCCACTTGCTGTAACTTTTGATTGCTTCTACTTTTGTTTTGGTTGGGTTTTGGTTTTCTTTCATTGCGTGGAGGATGTGACTACAGTGAGTTCCTCGCTGTAGTGTGCCCAAGAGCCAAGTCAAGCACTGATGGCGAGCGAGCGGGTACCCGGCACCATCACTCCCAGCAGAGGGACCGGGAGGTGGAGGAGTTGCATCGTCTCGCCAGTCCCTGAGCCTCTCACCTCCTCCAAACCGGGGCTTTGTTAGGAAAGCACGACAGTGTTGCAAATAACGTTGTGAGAGATGAGGGCGAAGGTAACGGTGGATTTATTTGTGGGACTCCAGAAAGATGATCCAGGGAGGTGGAGGTGCTCTTGTGAAAGCAGAGAACCGCTTTCACGAGGAGAAGCAGGACAGAGGGGCAGGTTGGAGCTGGCTAACTGGGTGGAAAAAACCCAAATACCCTTTTTGGTATTTCACATCTGAAGCGATGTGAAAATACAGAAACCGATATGGCTGTTATGTCAATAATTCAGCATAAGGTAAGAAATTTCTAGCTCCTGCCGCAACGCCAGCAAGTCAGTTACTGCTTTGTTACGCTCATGTATGAAGTAAAGTACCTGTATTTTATTGGTTTATCTTTGGAAATCTACATGATTCAGGGCTTTCATCATATGAATTAACCAAGTTAAAGGCTATGCATCACAATGCATATGGTTAAAACGTTCTTACTTATATGATGAAAATTAGCTAATATTTTATATGAGCTATTAAAACATATTTAGCAGCTAATAAATATTTATTAGGTAAAAGTTAACAGTCATTATTACGTAAAAACATGAACAGTCATTCGTGCCCGATAAATGAGGTTCTCCAGGAAGCAGCTTCAGCTGGGAAGGCGTCTCTCTCCTGCCCTCTCTGCAGGGTTCTACATTAAGCGACATGTCGTTCCCACCTGCTGCTTTTTGCCCGCGGTTGGAATGTCCCTTTTCAGTGGCTGTCACCAAGTCTGGATGGAGATGTGGGTATCTTGCACTTCCCAGCACTGAGAAAGGGACCAGTTCTCCAGGACAAATCCTCTTAGAGATGTGAATCGGTTTGCTTTGCAGGGAGGATTGAAATGGATCATCTACTCAAGTGATGCTGTGATTTCTCCTTGGGAATTTAGGTGGATATTATGCATGTCACACAGCTGAGTTTCTGAACACGTTTTTCTTTTTAAAATCTGCTTTTAAATGTCAATATACTCATCTCTGAAGCTTAAGTATCCAGAATTGACAGGTGGTTTTTTTAGGACTCGACAGTATTTGTGGTGAGGCAAGTAGAAAGGCGGTACTAAAATAAAGCAGTAGACTATTTGGGATTGCTGGTTCAGCTTTAGTATCAGGGGATAACAAATCTGGAAGTACTATGGATGCCATTTTCCAGGACGCTGTGGGCCATGCGAATGCATGTAAAGTCTGGGATGGAGAGGGCAGGATTTTCTACAGAACAGGAAGACAAGAATTCATGTGTATGCATTATAGCTTTTTTGATGGCAAGGGCAAAACTCCCTTTATATATGAAAGCGCACTGTATGTTGCAAGGGGGAAAAAAGGCAGGACAAGGGGAAGCTAAAAAGAATTGGCCAGAATGGCATCGGTTGGTTTGTTAAGAAAAAACAGATGAGGTAAAAACCTACCAAAAGAAAAGATCCACCTCAAAGCCTAACTGATTTTACCGTGATCGGCGACGTCATCGCAGGCTAGTCTCAAACAACAGCTTGGGATATGCTACTGGGTCTTTGAAAAAGAAATAATTGGTAAGTGGTGTTTTGCTGATGCGTTAAGTGGCAGTTTGCTGCAGAATTGCTTTGGGGAATCAAAACAAGTTAGGGACTTTATTTTTTCAAATGTAAAGTTTCTATTGCCTAGCTGTTCGGGGATTTCCATGCATCAGCATGATCTGCACGGACTATGGAGCCGGATTTAGTTATATGCTTTTACCATTTTAAAAAGTCAACACTTCTTAGCAATTTTGTATAAGGAACACTAGATACTCTATTAATTTACTTTACAGTCAGTGTGTTCTGCGTGAGTTTTTTTTTTTAAAGAGACCACAGCATATGAAACTTCATAAAAGTAACTTTCAAGGGTGTAATTACAATGCAGTTCTCCACTGCTTTACACTTGTTTTGTAAATTGTCGCTATGCAGCTGAACTTATGCTTTGAATGAAGCCTTATGTACCACCAGAGTTAATATTTAAACCAAACCACCTGCTTAAAATTGGCTACCCATTACCCCAGTTACATTAAATTAGAAACTCTGGTAACAAAGTGAAAAGGTTCTTGTTTTATAGCATGAGCCGCTTTCCCACCCTCAGGCAGCAAACTTATTTTAAGTTTCTTGCTCTGAAGAAAATAGCGTTCGGTCCTGCAGCTGCACATGGCCGTTTCCGCGCTGCGAAAATAGAAACCGGTGCTGTCCCAAATGCATAATTCATCCCGTAGCTAGCAGGCATCCATGCAATGCAGTAAATGGCGATGGCTCCTTTGAGCGTGCCGCAGGTGAACAGCGGCACCGGGGCTGCGGTGCCTGCGCTCGCGTGCCCGTTCCCGGCTCAGTCTCTTCTGTCCTGTGCCCGGTGGGACGGGTGCCCTAGGGATGACACTGGCAGCTTGGCAGCCTCGCCGGGACACCCAGGGATCCCTCCGCTTTAGGCGAAATAAAAGCTGACCTTCCAGCCGCTTAAGTTGTGGGGAAACTTGACCTGATGTTGTCGTGGTTGAATGCAAAGCAAAGAGTTGTAGCAATGAATGGACCTCAACTTTGCTGATATCCTTTGGGTGAAAATATATTGCTTCAAGTTTTACAGAACGTTATCATGTTCTAAATTTGTTCAGGAAAATGCAGTTTTGTAAGCTATATAACTACTGTGTGATGGCTTTTTCTTCCTTCCCTCTTTCCCACAAACCAGTATTTGTTTCTTCCCCTCCATCACATCAGTGTTACTAGTTACTGCCACCAAAACCAGTTGGGATCAAGATTGTGTCCACTGTTGAATATTCAAGAAGTGCAGCATAAAGTAGCTCATTTTTATAGCATCCTTTACCTCATCTGCTTCTGAGCAAAATTTTCTAGAGCATTTCTTAATTTCCATTCAGAAATTTGGGATACTCGTGCTTTTACTCTTGGTGGTATCTGAACAAATGCCATCGACTTGAGTGAAGTTTGTGTTGTAGTAATTGGAGATTTTACTCCAGCATACAAAAAAAAAAAAAAGAAGCTATAGCTTTGGAGACACTGAGGGATGGAATAATCTCAGGTAGAAAGGGGAATACAGAAAGATGGTGTTGTTTTTCTTACAGAGTGAAAGCATGGCAAAGATAGCTGACCTGTTAACTTGTTTTGATAATGGATACATACACACCTATTTCTCTACTACTTTGATTTTTAGAGGAATAAACGCTGAGCAGTGAAAATAAATGTGGTATGTCAGAGAAGGGAGAAGTTTAGGTGGCTTCTTAGTGAAGAGAGGAAATGCTTTGAAGTCTGTCCTCTACAGGTGCAGGAGTGACAAGCACACAAAAAAAAAAAAAAGTGAAAAAAAAAAAGAAAGTAGTTCCTTGCTCACAGTTCTGTTCATCCCTCTTCCAAGCCATTTGTGTTGCTGTATCTCTGTGTGCTCATAGGATGTAAATTTGGCACAACTTCATTTATTTAGGAAAGGAAAGTGCTTTGGTCATGCTAGGTATCCATCAGTGACTCTGATGGATGCAGAGAAGAGTTGACTTTCATGGTTATGGCTTAAGGAAATTAATCCCCAAATGAAGTGGATGCTGGAACCAGCAGAAGTGCATTCAGAGAAGTGTGGCCATCTTAATTTCCCACATATGTCCCTAGTGCCAGCAGTGGGGTGGGCAGCCCTCCTGCCTGAGCCCCGCCACCGGCTCTCCCTGGGGCCGATGCCCCAAGCCCCCCGTGGTACCTCTGCAGAGGTAGAGGAGAGCTTCAGTGGCTTGGAGGCTCCCCAGCTCTGCTGCCAGCTGTGTCCTTGCTGGGAAGAGATGGGCTACTCACACGGCTGGGAGCCCCACGCTGCCCTGTGGTCCCTGCTCGGTTGCCCCACTGACCCTTTCCTTCTCCAGCGGCGGAGGGTCTGGGTGGCCCTGCCGTTGGCGTGTGATGGCCAGGTGGGACGAGTGTTGCCTGGCCTCTGCCTATGGGCCATGGGCCGTGGTTTGGCCATGCGGCCTCAGTAGCTGAAGCCAAGCTAAATCAGGAGGTTTGAGGATTTCAGTCATCAAGGGAGAAAGGTCGAGCTGGCAGCAATTCCTTGTTGCAGGAGTCTGCATCTGTTAACGCATGGGCTT
Organism: Vanellus vanellus; assembly: GCF_965231255.1. Taxonomy (NCBI): domain Eukaryota; kingdom Metazoa; phylum Chordata; class Aves; order Charadriiformes; family Charadriidae; genus Vanellus; species Vanellus vanellus. The sequence continues at coordinate 145,278,618 of NC_138906.1, forward strand.
TGCTCTGCTGGATGGTGGTCTTTATTTTGCTGGGATTTAGGACAACCCCAGTCTCTACTTATGACTAGATGCTACTGAAGAAAGTGTTTTGGTTGCATAAAGCTAAATAGTAGTTGATCCGTCACCTCACTTCGCTCCCTTCAGCTTCTGGTGATTGTCGACCTTTAAGTAAAACTTTGTGCGACTGTGAGACAGTTTGTGTTGTCACCGCTGTAAGCTGGGCTCCAGCTGGGCCTCGTGTTAGGTATGTACCATAGATGCTCTCTGGGATGCGAGTGGTGATGTTCAGGTTAGATGGATCCCACGTGTTATCCTTTGTTACTCTTGAATCTACCTCATTTTCTAGGACCCCTTAATTGTGAACAGTGCCAAATAAAAAGATCGTAGTACCAAGCACATGCTTGTGTAGTGTCCTAAAGTATTTTAGAGTTGTAAATGAGTAAATAAAACAAAAAATGAAGAGAACTTATATTTTCAGAGCAGTCCTTTACAGCATGAATTAAAAAAAAAGAGGCAAGTTGGATGCAATCCGTGGCTTAAGCACATGCTCCAAGTTAAGCACGCTGAGCAATCCCAGATGGGGTCCCTGGTGGGCCCCCTTGTTGTGCATAAAGTGAGGCATGCGTGGGGGCATCTGATGGTGGTCCAAACCCAGAGTCACAGGTTGTGGGCAAGCCCTAATCCGAAAGTGGTAGCAAGGCAGCGGGCCAAAATTGACCCAGTATGTTCCTTGGAAGGTTTGTTGGCTCCGTTAAAATGTTCCATGAAGTGGTTTCATGGTTTTGGATTGATCCAAGACAGGCCAGAACATGCTCTTGTCTGCTGGAGATCTGTTTATTTATTTACAAACTTACAAAATAATGTAGTCGATTTTAGTGCTCTGGAGGGAGGAGAGAATGGTACAAAATTCGGTGTAAGCAGTGAATAGCATGAACACTTAGGCTAACACTGCAGAGGTTGCTTTGTTCAGTATCGTATCTCAGTGAAAAGACGCTGAAGGCAGCCAAACCCACCAAGTGTTGCGTTGGGTGGAGCAGCCTGTGTAGCCCAGGCTGAGCAGGAGGAGCTGACGAACACAGAGGAGAGGCAGCTGGCTGCTTTGCAAGTTTGTCCTAGGAACTGTTGCTTCTTCTAAAAAATAAAAAATGAATCAGATTATGTATACCAAAGGCAGTTTACGTGCTGTGTTTGACAATAAAAGTTAGGAATGCAGCTGAGAGGGGGGATACAGATGACTGCAGACAAGCATGGAATTGTCTCAGTGGAAAAGATGAGTAGATCCGTAAATAGAGTACAAGTGGGTCGCTTATTTTGGTCAGCGCTTCAGAGGGGGAATTGAAATGACAGAAAACTGTGAGTCTTGACAAGTTTCCACCATGCTAACTGGAAGAAAGGATGTTTCTTCTGTGCCTCACGTGAACGAAACCAGTGGTTGTTATTGCTTGTGTAATTCTGTTACCCGTCATTCCTAAGTGTGACTGAAGCACAGCATGTGTGCAGTGTCCCTGTTTCAGTTAAGTAATACTTTCCATCCCAAGCTCTCCTTGCAGACTTATTTGTGAAGCACTGTTGTTTTTCTTACTTGATAACTGGCAGTTGCCTGCTCTTCTCCCCTCCCAAATCCTCACCACCGCCCCAAACTCAAGCTACTAAGCAGTGTAGGGATAAACCCATGGCAACTTGCCCATCTCTGGAGCTGCAGCCCAGGCCTGGCTGAAGCCCAGGCTGTTGGATGGCCACCGCTTTGCTCCTGCTTGAGGATACTCCACACAGCACAAGCAATGGGTGTTTGCAAGTGCTGGAATCACTCTGTAGCACCTGGGAATCTGCAGCTGTAGACTTTGGTCTAGCGTTTGGTTGGCCAACTTGTACCAGGTGTAGGTTCTGGTCTAGCAGTGCAGAGGTTGTGCACGTGAACCTCAGCGATGTTGCAGAGTTGGGTCCTCCAAAGTTGATGCCACATGTGACACATGGACTGAGGCCTCGATTTTGCTCTTAAGTACTCACCACCCCTGGAAGTCCTTTATATTTCTGATTCAGTTCTTTGTTTCCTGCCAGAGAAGCTTTAGTGTCATATCCCATATAGATCAGGCACAGATGAGGTCTGGTTTATTGGGGTGGAGTACTTTGCTTGAAACTGTGGTCCCTCCTGTGTTCCTCCAAAGCTGGTTGCTCTGCCCCTAGACTGGGGAGCTGGCAGGAGTTGTAGGCAGGTACCCTGCAGTGAGTGCAGTGAGGTTGTACCTCTGAAATCCATAGCCAGTTCTGCTCCATTCCAGAGGATTTGGCTTTGTCGCTCTGCTGTTAGGCCTGGCAGATGAATGTGATTAAAAATAGATCCAGCCGCTAACTATTTGAATTCCCAGGTGGCTGAATTTCCATGTAATAGGACTTTCACCGTAATTTATCCGCTTGGGGTGTATTAGCGATGAAAAGCCGCCTTTCTGCAATCACAGTTTCATTCATCATGTTTTGTTTCTGCAGTTGCTAAGCCTTTATGTCACTCATCTTTGCTACTAGGTGGCTTTTGCTACTGTAAAATTTGAGGTGTACTCTGTTGAAGAGAAGCTGTACTGGGAAATTAGACCTGTATTATACCTGCCCCATTGTAGCCTTTCCCTCCTTTCTTTCTATCTCCATTTTTCTCATATCAATTCAGGTGAGCTCAGGTGATGAGACCTGCTTTGGTCTCTGTTAATGAAGCCTTCCTCCCGTTTGAGGAGTAGCCAGCAGGCAGCGACCTGCACCCGGGTGTTCACAGGTGACACGGCAAGCCCTGGCCTGGGTGCGCGAGGTGCTCGCTGGGGGACCCGCTTCTCCTGTGGGCTGCGGGTCTGTTCTCGGTGATGGAGGGCTGGTCTCCTCCTGAGGCTGCCTCGCCAGCAGCAAAGGGAGGGTGGTGTCTTGGGAGGTAGAAGAAATTGGTGTGGGCTACATGGCAAAGCGGTGTTGCTTTTTGGCAGCTCTGTTTTCTTTCACTGAAATTCCAGCAGCCGTGCTTCGTGCGTGACTTCTGGGGAAGCAGGATTCCAAATCGTATTGGTGCAGTGGCTTGGCTGGTGCCAATGGTTGATATGACCTGTGTTTGTCCCTCAAGGTGTGTGACACCTGCTTGTGTAATGTTGATAAAATCAAAATATGCAGAGGAAGTTTTTCCCCCCCTCCCCTTTTTCCAAGTGAAGTTGCAGCTTTGGACCCCTCTCCTCTCAGGTACACCAAGGCAGTACACCTCAAAAAAGGTGTTGTGTGTGTTTGAAAGCACAGTATAATCTGCAGTGTGGGGTTTCAGCTAGCATGTTGCCTCACTCTGCTTCACCGGCCTTTTGAAGAACTTCACAAGGAAAGTATAGTTTATGACATGTTTATATGGAAACAGCAGTATTTTACCATAGACCTGTATTTTTCACTCTCTTCCCATAACTCACCTTAAACTGCTCAATTTTAGAAAGTGTACGCATTATAAAGTTATTGTTTTCTGGCTTTATATCTTTTACATATATTCTGTGAGAAGTTTTTATAAAATACACTTTTTTTTTTACACATTGGTAGCTTCCTGTGTCATTTTCTTCAGTGTTGCGCAATACTGAATGAGCATTCCTCCTGTTTCTTGAAGCATCTTGCCTTTGTTAGTGTATAATGTTTCTGCAATTCATTAAGGTTTATAAGAGTTTCTTCGTAGTGAATGAAAGGAATTGCAGGTATTTCAGGAATCTCTGAATAGCTATTTCATAGTAAAAGGCTAATAAGAGGGTGGATTTTTTTCTTGGTAATCTGAGTTTGAAGAGAGGTGAGTACTAAGAGCTCAGTGTTACAGCCTCCTTGCTCAAACTGGATGCTTCAGCTGTGTAAAAGAAAGCTGTAGTCTTCAATGAGATTGCGGAGAGATAAAAATACAGATCTGGGCTGTGTCAGAGTATTTCTCGCCACAGCACTGAGCGAGCACTGAGGTCTCTTTATCTAAAGCAGAAGTGACAGCAGCGTTGCCTTCAGCATGGCCAAGAGCTATGGTAGAAGGAGGGTGACTGGATAACAAGTCCCATTTGAGCGCCTGTAAAAAGTAAATAACTAAATTACTTGCAAATTCTATAGTATGCTACAAGTCCGTCTCTGGTAAGGAGCGTTAAATAACTCCGATTTGGAAAGACATCTCGGGGTGACCATTGTAGCTTTCAGAAAAGTAATTCTGCTAGATTTGCTTTGCTCTATATAGTGAATTGCAGTAGCTGCTGTGAGAGCCCTTCAACCTTAATGCCTTCCTTTTAGGAAGTGGTATTGCTAATGGGAAGTTGTACAGATTAGGTTATATCAGTGCCTGGTTTCTATCAAACAGCTTGGCAGGAATTGCTGCATTCTCTGCTAATAGATTCGGTCCTCTAATGGTGTATCTTTCTAAACGCAATCTCAAATGAGATGCTGTAGTGCGACTTTTGTTTCATGACTGTACTGAAGAGTATTGCCTTTAAATCATGGAGGCTTATTGTGATTCAGTTTACTTATGTTTAATTTTTAAGCAGGGATTCCCTTGAGCTAGGTACTCAGTTTTACTTAAGGCACATAATAAGGTAAGTATCAGATGTGGATGATTGTTTAATGGCCATGGATTTTCACAGTATAATGAAGGTTAATGTTTTTCTAAACTTATTTGGTTATGTATCTTTTTCAATTAGTGTCCAATATAAAAGATAGGTTTGTAGGCTACCTTTGCTCTACTTTTTTTTTATTTATTTATTTTTCTAATGTGATTTAATTATTTCTGAAGGGGAAAAAAAAACCCTCTCTGGTTTGGCTTCAGTGTTTCAGCAACCTATAACATTAGAGGAATATGCTAAACCCTGAATTTATCTTCCTCTGTCATCGGTAATGATGAGGAACAGGTTTCCATTATTTAAGGCTGCTTCTTCCAAGGGCAGTAATATTACCTGTGCTGTGGGTTCAACCCTCACAAGGTGCGTTTCATTATAGATGCTGAAGAGGGAACATCTCTCAGTCAGTAGTTCCAGCAAAATAAGGGTCTTTTTTTCCTGTTGTCAGAAGCAGCCCTAGGGTTTTGATATTGGGAAAAGTTACCCCCAAATAAGTAAGTCCAAAGTACTTATGCTGCATTTGTTTTGAAAATAATGCTCATTCCTTCCTAAAGTAAGAGGCATTTGATTTAATGCCACTGGTTCAAGACAGTATCAGCAAGACAGACAAATCTTGCCCGTGTATTTGAATGCAGTAGAAACATTTAGATGATGTCTCACTTCACACAGGAAAAATTTTAGGCCCAGATCATAGAGTTAACTGAGAAAGTTAAAACTGGAAATGTTTTCTGCTTTAAAAAGACAGAACATACATAGAGTGTGTAGCTTGCTAATGACTTCTAGTTATCCGTGACTGTTGTTATTGCGGCAACTACGCTTCATGTGAAAATCAAGGAAATTTAGAAATATGTGCAAGTTTTCTAAACCAGAAAAAAAAACCCAAAACAAAACAAAGAAAAGAACCTCTGTCCCCCACACCCTGTGTTCTGATCCTCAAGCCGTCATGAGGAGTTTGTGTATTGTTTTCTGTTCCTCACAAGAGGTACTTGTATTTAAAAGAAATTAAAAGCCCCTGTGGGAATGCCTGTTCTGTAGGAAGCTGTCAAGGCTTTCTGGTTGTATATGCAATAAAGCTTACATGTTACTTGCACAAAAGTTAGTTGCTCCTATGTTTAACTTAATCACAGACATCAAGTGTATAAAAGAATTAAAATCTGGGATTTTTCCTTCCTTGGTATAGAGCTTTATTTTTTTTTTCCCCCTAAAAATGTCCTTTTATCTCTTTTAGATTATTGCAGTAAAGCAAAATGCCTACTTTTAATAGAAGTGAGTGCAGTATGGAGTACAGTCATGCGTTTATTTATTATTTTTTCAACTGCCTGTACAAATTACGTTCTACATACTATGCTGGAGTGTGTTGGTAGGCAGGCTGATTTATGGTTGAAGAAAAATACCATTGGTAGTGTTTTTGAGAGCCTGGGAAGGAAGGAAATAGGTAGCCTTTCTGGTTAGCTTTCAGTGGAGTGCTCTGAAATGCTTGGCCTTCAGTCAAGAGAACAAAAGCCCTCTTGTTGGTTTATGAGGTTTTGGGGTGTGCCTACACCCTAAAAATGTTGTAATAGCATTTATTTTGGAAGCTTTATATGGAGCTTTCATCAACACCTTGATGAGGAGGGGAGAGCTACCAGTCAACCTCCCTGCCTGGCCAATTTCTGGCTTAAACCAGCCGACAGGGAAACGTCAGTAATAATGCATCAGCCTTTCCAAATCCTGCTTGGACCTGCCTTTCTGGCCTTGAAGAAAGAATGAGATGTTCACCAAGATTTCCTACTAACCGCTGTATTGCTGGTGATCCATACAATGAGAAACTCTGGAAGTCGAAGATTTACGGGTGTTCTAACAAAGCCGGCTGGTAGTGCTTCACTTTGTTGTCTTCAGCTGCCCATCTAATACAGGATCCAGTTCAGGATTGCAACCTGCAAGTCCTTTTTAAAGTCTTGGTTTTGCAAAGGGACCGTGTGGCTGAGAACTACTGAAAAGTTACATGTAAATCTGTGCAAATCGCCTTATAGCTTTGTGCACTGAAACAATAGTGAAGCTTGCTCCAAACCAGAATATTTTCACCACCTCTTATGCCATAGGTATGTGTACTGTGACATCTGCTAATCCCCTGCCTGCGTCTACAGGCATAAGACTGAAAATTGTTTTCTCTGTAGTTGTGGAGCCCAGGGCTGGTGAAAATGCTGATCTCTCACTGCGGAGCCAGGACAATGCAAGCCTGGTGAGAAGGGTACCCTCCTTTTTCCCACCATGCCCTAGTTAGCTTTTTACCATGGCAAAGGGGAGGAGGATTGTTCCTTCCAGAAGCAGCTGTGGCTGCTGTAGCAGCCTGTGCTCCCGCAGCCGCTGACATGGATGTGTCGGAGGTGGCAGGGGACGAGGGGAACTGAGTGATCTGTAGGAGAGCTCGGCAGGGTGCTGCACAGCTTAGACGTGCTCCATCACCGGTGCAGGAGCTATTGCTGGTTCTCAGGGTCTTTCCCACAGCAGCAAGGGGAACCAGTTTAAGCAACTCTAAGTTGTAGTGAGGAAGGCAAAGATTGAGGTTCTCGGTTTTCTAGTTATTAGAAAAATTGTCAAAAAGATTTATGTTACAAAGATGTCAGTGTTTTTCTCAATTCTATAAGCAACAGCTTCTTTAAATTAGATTTGAAGGTTTGGAAACTTTCTTTTTCTGTGCTTGGCATTTTTAGTTAAAAATGGCAACCGGACAGAAAAAATTATTGAGTGTAGTTCTTGTATCCAGTGTAATGGTCTTGCACGCATGGGATATGGAAGCCTGCGTTGACGTCTGTTGTTGTGAGGAGCATCTGGGTGTTTGACCTGGACCTCATCATCCAAGGAGTTTCTAGGTGGTGTAAGCGGACTCTGACACCCTGGAGTGCTCTCCAAAGCTTGTCCTGCTGTGCAGGAGTTGCTGTCACTGAAGGGTGATAAGCCAGGCTTCGCTCATGTTCTATTCAATACCCGTGTATAGGGAGTGTGTGCTGAGGCTACAAAGCTGAGCCTTCCAGAAGTATTTCACACAGCTGCACAACCTTCATTCAGGGTCCTTTTTCTTGTATGCCTCAGACCGGTCCTTGATTTGGAGACAGCCTCCTCCTTCTGCCTGCAACTCCTGCCCTCCCAGCGTGGGACAGAGAAGACAAACAATCTTTACCTTTTGTGCCATTTGAGATATCTTCTGGCACTGAGAGGTCCGCACCGGCCTGGAAGGTGCGACAGGACCTGCAGGAGGCACATGTCCATCTGGAGCAGGAGCTGGGGACAAGGCAGGATGCCTGAGGCATCCCGAGCAGTGCTACGTGCCTGTGTTTAGGAAGCTCAACAGGGCTTCCCTGGCTGCAGAGACTAGATTTCCACTGGTTAAAACAGGATTTTGGACACTGAGCTCAAGGCAAATGCCTGCCTAAAAGTAGGTGTCTTTGGAGCTAAATCCCTCACTTACAGCTGGCCCTCTGGGCGGTTGAGGCTCTCCAGGAACGGGTTTTAAATTCTCCATGCTTGTTTGTGCTTTTTCTCTTTTCCTTTTCCCCTATCGCTGACGAACAGCGATGGTACTTCAGCTCGGGGCCAGGAAGCACGCCGATATCCTGTAATTGCCTCTCAGACGTTAGCTGGGAAGTTGCTTTTGTATAATTGTCTTGTTTTGTTCTCAGCGTGTTTGTTCCCACAGCCTCCTATTACATTAGGACAATATGTCCCTCTCGGAAGGATTTCTAACCCACTGTAAGGTAATTTCATCTTGCTGACCAGGACACCATTGTCTGTAAGTGCATTATATGCAGGTATCCTTAAGGGGTTTTCATACTGTGTGGGCATTTATCAATAGCCTGGCTCGAAAGAGAAGAAGGTGATGTAGGAATAGGAACTGCAGTGCTGTCTTATGCTGAGGGAATAGGTCCTTATTGTCTGTAGGTAGAATAGGTGTATAATTACCAGAAATTTCAAGCACTTCTTAACACAAGCACATCTCACATTTACAGGTTGGCCTTAGGTCAATTTTTCTGCTATTCTGTAATTGATAGGTCTACAATGCTCTTACGAAGAGCATTACATATACTTACGGTCCGTGAAGAATTTAGTAGGTAAAATGTCGCTAAAATTATAATTGGAGTGTTTAACGGCAGCAGTTTTCTGCCATGCAATTCAGGTTTGATTCTTTTCACTGCTAGCAAACTCCATTAGTTTCTCATTTCACACCTGGGAGATTTCTGATGCTAACTGTGTTGCAGAATTTCAAGAGGCTGTCTCGCTTGCATTTGGATGCCAGTCTTACTGCCTCTGTTGATTTTAGGAATGAAGCTAAATTTACATAGAAAAGAACTGTGAATTTTGAACTGGTTTGACTGGTTTCTGTCTCATTGCATGGTAGATATGGGATGTTTAATTTTAAGCCTTAACAGATTACACTTCATTCTCATTGCCCATGAGAAAATAAAGTGAAATACACAGTCTGCAGGTTTTACAAACCATTACATTGTTCTGAGATAGCGCAAGTCTGAATAGTTGTGTATCTTGTGGATTTTGATTACTGTATCGCAATGCAGCTACTCCTTCGGTTTCCCTTCCTCAAAGTGGCATGTGGAAAATCTTATTTCTGAAGCATTATGTTCAGCGTGCATTCTCCTGTACTCACTGGATGGCACTGAGAAAGGATCTGATATATGTTACCATTCATTTAATGACTGTACAGGGTAGAATTAACAACTGGAGAAGAGTTGCAGTTCTCCAAGTGTGGAACAATATAACTTTCATAGCAGTCATCAAGCAACTATAAGCAGCATAAGAAGAGGTAAAAAGGTTACCTGGAAGATTTTTTTTGGCACATAGTACTGAGCTAATTAGCCAGCAGAATGGGTTTTCTACGCAGCCAGGTCCGCACGTTTAGTTGCATGACAGTGATGTCTGGGTGCTTGTGTACTTCGGAGCTGAAATAGCTGCTGTTGTACATGGCTGAGAAATACAGCTGCTTCTTGCTGAAAGAACTCTGCAGTCAGGAATTATGCTGCGGTTGCTTTTTTTTCCTTCCTTATAAAGCATCCAGAGAAACGGGTACCCGCTGTCCCAGTCCAGGGACAAGTCACCTATTTGGTTGGGTTATACTGTGTCATTACAGATAAACAGAGGTCTCTTATTGGAACCATCAGCTGCAAAAGTATGGGTCTGCAGCCTGAAGTTGTGGGGTTTGAGGGTTTTTTTCAGTGCATCTTATGGCAGCACTGAGATACTGAGGTTTCTTTCCAAGTCTCGTAAATGTGCTGTTGTCACAGTAATTGTTCCCTTGGAAAATGCAGAAGATCTGCTGGCTTTGCAATGTGCCTCTCTACTGTTTTATTCCAAAACTCATTCAGACCTACTGGAACCTGACATTATAGGTGCCATTTCAGTCAGAGATTGACTCCCTTGCTTAACATGTGTTGGAAGGACTGTTCAGCTGTTAACTGAGCAGTCTGAATTCAGACTTAAAATCAGGACTGCCAAAAGCCTTCTGGAGAAGTATACCTCTCTCCATTGATCTGCAGAAGGACCTTTTGGTCCTAAATTTAGCTACTCTGAATTGAAGTAAAGTTAGGTGCCTGAAATACACGGTGACTTTCTGCCTCCCCATCTCCGTTGTCTCATCTGAGAGCGCTGCTGTATTAAAGCCCTGAATTGGATAATCCAGCATGAGGCCGGTGGGTTCAAAACTACAAGTGAAGTCTATTTGTAGTGATTATGCTAATTATACAGAGATACTGAGCGGGAAAGGAATGTGCATATGGCTCTTTGGGGACTCAAGTTGATAAGTTGATCCTTTGCCTCCCTGTGCCAAGCAGAGGGGGACACAGAGAGTAGGAGTAGGTGCAGATAACGTTGGAAAAATACTTTAGGTTTCACCCGAGGCTGATGTGTTTTAGGCTGTGGTACTTTCCATCAGGCCAGCTGAAACCCCCAGCCTGTGCAGGAGGCACTGTCGAGATTGGGTGGCTGCAGTTGGCAGCAGAGCTGAGCATCGGTGCTGTGAAGGAGCAGTGCCCTTCTGCTGGGCTCCTTGTCCTGACCAGCCACCATGCTGGGCACTTGCTGGAAAATCAGAATTTATGGATGAATAAACAGGTGGGGCTGGAACTGCCTTTAAAGTGAGAGGTGTGAAATCAGCTGCCGATACCCCTGTTATGGAGAACTGATTTAACTTTTGCTGCATCTAAACTGAATGATGTAACTTGTGCATTTGTGGGACAACCTGTCTGCCCACTCCAGATAAAGCAAGGGGCTCTGCCATGTGAAATTCTGGCTTTGGGGAGGGAATAAGGAGGAGAACAGGTGATGGATGTTAGTCATATGCTTTATACACCGTGTCACAGAGCACTGTGCAACAACTGATGCGCAACGCAATAAAGGAACATGAGAAGGTTCAGTGTTAATCCACTCTGGAAGCCATCTCTTGTGTAAGAGGGATGGCCCGGGCCTGTCGACATCCAGCTGGGAAAGTGGGGCAATCTGGGTGTGACCCTGTCCCAAGGTACGCTGAGCCTCTGGTAGCTACCTGTCTATAACTCTGGCCTCACTCCAGCTCAAATCCCATGCCTGGGCCAGAGTGCCCATGTCTCCTTCTGGGCCTTGCCCTGCTTCAATGGAAATGCCTTTAGTTTTCTTGACCAGGGATGTCAGCCGCTGATGTGCGTGTAGCTTTTGCTGGCAGGGTCCACGTAGCTCTGACAGCGAGGGACACTTACATCTCAACCAAAACATGTCAGCACAGATTACGTTGTTAAAAGAAGTAAGCCTTTGAATCCCCAACACGACAGTCATAATCCCACAGTCATTACAACATCAGGCAACAAGTCTGAAAAAGATGTCAAGTTTGATGCTGTTGCTTGGGACGGCTTCAAGCCGGAGCAGCTGAGCTCTGTGGGTGGCACAGGACCACAGCTGTGTCCTGTGCTCTCTTCTGAGGTGCTGCGGTCTCAACAAGCGGGAGGGTGAGGGCTCTGATGGGACACTCTGGTTTGCTTTGGCAAGCCCTCGGGGTGCTTACTGCAACAATGCATCCAGAGGGGAAGTAACATGGCAAATAGCTGCCGTAACTGGAGATTTCATGGTGTCTTCTGTGCTTTGCTTTGGGAATACAAGCCTGAGACGTGACGTGTGCCAGGATCACTGTGAATGCAGGCTGAATCTGTGTTTAATTCCTCTTTAGCATTGGGGTATAAACAAGGAGTATGTGCCCTGGAAGTTTTTCCAGCTGCTTGCAGAGAAGCAGTAATGGAAGCTCAGCGTTGAGATTGATTGATTACTCACACATTATAGAGCAGCAATTGCAGACAGTTTTACTGTTTAAACACTGCTTGGTATTAAACCACTTTTATAGCAGACTGGAAAGGCAGATGTCCATTTAATCTGTTTGGCTCCTTCAGCGCTGCGTAATGTCATGAATGACAACCTTCTCCAGCAACATGGAAACCTTCAGCTACGTGATCTAGTGGAGTAGGCTTGGAAGTGAGGGAGAAGCTTGCTCCTCCTAGTGACTCCTTTGTTCAACGTGAGCTCTAACTTTCAGATGATAGGGATGATTATAAATTGATAATTGGATGTGATACATCCTGGTTATAAATCAATAATAGAGTATTAAGTTTATTTCCTAAGATAGTATAAGGTGGAGATGTGGTTTGAGGTATCCTAAACTATCCCTTTATTTGAATCTCCTGTATTGGTTTAAAAAACGAAAAGATAAAAAAGCAGTACTGTTGCAGCCTGTCCCTCAGCGCCCAGACTATATGTACTGAGGTTTTGTGGTCAAATCTTTAAGTGCTGCTTTTATACTTTGCTGCAGCAAACACCGAAGGACTGCAGCTGGCTGTGACAAACCCAAACGCTTTCCGTTTTGTGTTACCTCTGGGTCATGGCTGTAATGAGCATAGAGAGGGGAACAGCCCTTTCATCCTCCCAAAACTGGTTTTTGAAAAACTGGGCCTCATTGGCCGGTCGGTGCCGACTGGGAGAGGTTCATGTCCCGTGGGCATGTTCCCCAGGGACGGCTCACTGGAAACTTATCCTCAGCTTTCCGGTAACAAAATGAGGTTTTTCACTCTGAATGCAAATGGTGTGCCGCTTCCAACCGGCCCTACTGGGAAAGTAATGAAGAAAAGGCCACATTGCCTGTAAAGGCAGGCCGCAGCTTGCCCGGAGGGTTGCCTTTGGCTCCTGGCACCATTTGGTGCCTTCCCGAAGCTGGCAGCTGGCGCGCCGGTGCGTGTGAGGAGCCACAGCATCCCCGGGCCACGGCGGCTGCTGGCACCATGGGACAGACCCCTTCCCTCGCCCTCCTGCTCCACGGCCTGCCGTGGAAGATGGAGTGTCCTCCACAGCAGATTTCAGGAATATTAGCCTTGCAGAGCGTGGCCTGGTCATTCTTTTTTTTTTTTTTTTTTTTTTTTTTAAATTGTGAACAGGCTCATGAAGGACGTGGTGTTTGAGCAAAAAAAATAAGGAGCGAGTCCTGGCTCCCTGGCAGGCTTTGTCGGCAGAGCCTCCTGACTCTCCCCTCACCCAAATAATTGAAAACTGAGGCGTTACCCCACAGCTTTGCGTTGGGGTTTTGAGGGGGGGGGTTATGTCACTTTTTCAGTGTTCTTCCTCATAACCGTTCATTTTTACCCCTTCAAACGAATTTTAAAAGGGTGAAATGGAGGCTTGTTAAGCCTTTTGGTTGCATAACGTGCTGTAGCTGAGCCCTAAGCCAGTAGTCATCTGCTGTCCCGGCCCAGCAGGGGCTTCCCCGGGGGATGGCAGCACGGGACTGCGCGCACGCACACCTAATTAACAGGGGGAGGACAGCACAGCCCCTGCCAGGAGCTGGACCCGGGCCTTTGGACTCCAGAAAGGCCCGCGCTCTGTCAGGCTGTTAAACGAGCAGTTCCAGCACAGCAAACTCTCCGGGTGCCTGTTTGTCTCGATAAGCCGATTTTTCTGCAAGCGAAGTGCAGCTGTGTAGTGTATTTCACTGGACGAGTATCGTTAGTTTTCGTGGGATGTGCGCAGTACGGACTCATGTTTTTAAAGAAATGAAATGAGCTGATGACTCTGCTTTATCAAAATGCCAGTACCTGTTGCGTTCTTCTGCCTAATGGTCTTTGTTTATTGTGTCATTGTGAAGTCGAATGAACTTCTGAGTGACTTTTCAGAAGAGGCGTCAGCTACTGACATGAATCGAGCTTTCAGCAGAAATTATCTTCACCTTCTCAGTTCTCAAATGCTTCCTGGTCGTCGTCTGCCTTCATTCAATTATTGTCCCTGAAAATGGCATATGAGAGTATGGTTCTGATCTCTGGTGTCCAATCAAAGCAAGTAAACAAATGCTGCTTACCATGATACACCATGTTGCAGTTGCCTCCTTACAGTTGTCTTCCCCAACATGCCATAAAAAAGCTGCCTCCATTTGTGTTATTTGCAGAATAGTATTTATCTATGAGTCCTTGATCTAATTTGCTCATGTATGTTTATCAGAAAACCTGATTTACACACTTCATGCCCTGCCCTGTGAGGTGAGGTTTATTCTTGATCAAAATGTCTAATTTGAGAAGCACTGAAGTACAATACTGTTCTGCGATAGAAAACTTTTACGCTTTCTACTAAAACCGCGTTACAGGCGCATTCCTCTATCTAGCTGTATAGATGCATATGTTAAAATGGTGCTTTGTGTTGCATTGCTCTTTGAAACACAGTCCTTGACCACTCCATTTTCTTAGATATACATATGCAAGCGTACTGGTAATGCTGCAAAACTGTTCTGTGTTCTCTTGCTGTGGTAGATCTGAACGTCTTGCCATTTGGTCTCGCTAAGCAGAGTCTTTACACCTCCACTCTTTGTCCTCGGATTTATTTTTTTTTTTTAAGCTCCCAGGACCCAGGGAGGTGAGCAGGGTTTGTGCGAGGTCAGATCTATTAAGCAGCCGATATTCGTAACACTTAGGCTGATGAAACCCCTTTTTCTTGTTCCATTTCCGAGTGCTGAGTGACCCTTTGACTCAGAAACGGGAACTAAGAAGCTTTCTAATGCCGTCAGTGTTGCAACCTTTTTTACAGCTTGCAGAGTAAAACCTGTGGTTTGAATTAAACTTTTGTTATTAATCTGGAGATAGCCTTGTAAAGTGCAATTACTTTGGACATATCTGCAATGAAACCTTAAGAGAAGTTGTCCATTTGATTGATGGCTATATGGAGTAGATTACGTGCTGTATTTTTGAAGCAGAACTGCCGGAAATATGGTGCAGATAATTGGAACATTTGTGCTTTATCTAGAATAACTCAGGGTTGACAGGTTACTTATCCATTGTGTCCACTGTATCTGCCAGCACTTAACTATGTTAAGTAGCGTGAAGATGCCAGCGCTCATTTAGCTGCTTCCGTAAGACATTGCTTAAAAGGTGTTTTTTTGGTACTTGCAAACTTTACTGAATTGATAACATAGAAAACATCTGTTCTTTCCATTTGCTCCACAAGGTACAGGTTTAACAAGGAAATAGGAAAGTTGATCTAACACCCAGAAATAAAATATCACTAGCAGAGACTTTGTGGACTCAATTTGTATCAGTTAAATCTTTCTGTTACCCTTCGCCCTGGGCAGGTTCCTCTGTATGCCTTGGCCCTCAGCTGAGTCTAGTTATCAAGTGTGATACAGAAGTTGGTATCAAATTTAAATCTCTCTGTACCTGTGTGGGCCGTCAGTTGAGTGCATTTTATAGTGTCTCTTTAGATTAAAACAGGGTAACTCTTAGTAGTTCTGATGATACCATGGAATAGTATGGCTCATGGGCCACTCAAGTTTTCAAGATCTGAAACTTCAAAGTAAAAGGATGAGCAAGAGTTGCTTCCCCAGCCAGGATCACCCCATAAATATTTTTGGTAAGTAGCAAAGTAGAAGAAGCATGGATGTGGCTGCTTGGCTGTGGCTATCCATAAGTTACAATCCAAGGAAGAATGCTGTGCTAGCACTGGCCTTCTCGGTTGATACCTCCAGATAGGAGCCTGCAGAAGACCATGAGATTACTTTTTGCTGTGTGTGGATACGTGTCAGGTTGAGGTTTGCTTTTTCTACCGTGCCACAACAGTATGATCCTCAAGCTGGAGATTTTTATCTGATGAGGGATTTAAAAATAAAGCGTAGTCTTTGGTTTTTGAGTTTGAAATATGAGAAATTTACCTCCCTTTTTCTTCTTCCCTTCCTCACCTCCCAAGCCTGGTGATGTGTTTTCTTGTTCAGTAGGTAAATTCACTTACTAGCTTCTGTTTCTCTAAGTATTTTTTTTTTTCATATGTGCATATATATATATATATATATATATATATATAAGTGCCACAAGGCAAAAGAAAGTTTGCAAGTTAAATAGGGTGGTCCCAAAAATATGTGGATTTGGCCCGTTTTGTCTGCTGTATATTCACATTGCTCCCTCTCAGGAGGTCCTTAGGTGCGTAGCCAGATTCCTGGCAGCGGGGCAGCAATCTGCGGGGTATTAGAAGCATATCAGGAAAGTGGAGAAAAAAACAGAAATAAAAAGGGAACTTGACAGACCCTTTCTGGTTTCTGCTTAGCACCTCCACATTTTGTGCTGTATTGTAAGCAGTGCTTTAGCAATAATACAGACAAAGCCTAACAAAGAGACTTGCTTGCTGGCAGAAAGTTGCTTAAAATAACTTACTGAGGATAAAGAGGCTGCCCAGGTCAATAATGCTGTGAAATCCTCAATGTGTAACAGCTCCGGGAGGTTTTGTAGGCATATGGATTTTTAAAAGCTTTAGTCTGTTGATAAGGCAGTAAAGACTGTAGAGTGCTGCCAACCTTGTATGGGACAGTTTTATGAAGATTTGGAGTTTTGCTATAGAAATACTGGAATTTTTGTTCCCTTCAGCAGAACTCTGATTTAAAGTATGAATGCTAGAAAGAAAGGATTGTTCTTTGTTAACAGATATTTAATACCATTAAGAGTTTTTGTTGAATTTTACTCTTCAGTCAGATCTATGACTGTTAAAAATGCTGTCAAACAACTTACCTGGATTGCTTTCCTTTAAATCGAGGGAAGCTAATTTATCAAATACAGTGTAATTTATCCCTACTTTCATTATAATGTAATTCTTTTGGTTCTAGTTTTATGTAGCATTATTTTTAAAACTTCAGCTGAAGGTAATCGATATGAAGCTTATTTCAGCCAGTTTTCATTAAAGGTAGCCACTTGTGATGACTGGGAGAGATTACGTTATTAGTTCACTAATCCTTCAATTAAAGCAGCAGCTTTCTTGACCACGCTTTAAACAAAAAAAAAAACAGTAACATGCTGTTTGAAGGTTCTCCCTTATGTAATTCCAGTTGAAACTTTTATTTTGAGACATTCCTGTATGTTCGTCTTCAGAGTTGTTTGATCCATGTTCTGCCACATCCGTGTGCGCAGCTCATAGGGAGGGGGTAGCACCAGGGAAAGGGGCAGGAGCTGGGGTTGTGATGGGGAGGGGAACCTCTGTAAGAAATTTGGTGTCAACCTTTCCACTGCTCATGGAGTAACTCTTTTATTTTATTATACCTTCTACTATGCGGTTTCAGCTTGATGCTTTCTATGTACATTTGTGGGGGATTTTTTTAAGAGCAGACATATCTTAGATGGCTCTTCTCAGGAGTGTAAATGCATGTTAATTGTTATGGTGTGTGGAAGCGTCTTCCAGCAGGTATGGATGCTCACAGCAGACTGCCTCACCGAAGCTCTGCCTCGTTTTCTCTTGCTGTGCAGCTGATGTGGGGTCAGCCAGCTGCAAAACTGGGCGAAATTCCTGACAATATAGTTCAAATTCTCTTTTAGTGGTTCTGCTCAGTATATCCACCTAGTTTCTGAATGCAGCCCTGGTCTGCATTTGTCTTCAGAAGAAGTTGTCCCCTTGGTCCCCTTGCCCAGTCCCATGCTGCACTGCAGGCCCCAGGGAGCTGCCAGGAGAGTCTAAGGTGGAGGGAGGGCAGGAGGGAAAATCCTTCCTTTGTGCCTCGGCCCCACCTGGCTAGGAAGTTGGCTGGCGCTGCAGGCAGGGTGCTGTGTGTCCCCCCCAGCCCAACCTGTCTGTCCTCTTTGGCTGGGGAGTCAGGCGGGCTTGCATCGCTGATGCACCAGTTCCTTCTCCCTGGTGGAAGGAGGGGAGTCGTGCCTGAAGGGCAGCATACCAGACAGAAGACTGTTCCTGAAGCCACGTCGCCTGTACAAGCCAACCTATCTCTGATTTCACTCAACTGCTTTTACAGTAAAAGTTATTACAGTGATGTTTTATCCCATCTGAAGTAAACTCATTTCTTATCTTTGTATGCATCAAAGAGGATATGAACACCAAGCCTTTGTAACAAAAATTCACTTAGGTAAGATGGGATCAGAGTGCCGAATCCAACAACTTAATCTTGTAGACCAGTGAGGTGAGTGGGTGTTAGACTAGTTGGCACCTGGAAACAGCAATAAAGTCATCTTTGTTGTCTTACTGTTTGGGGATCTGGGATACGAAGATCCCCATCACAAAGATGTACCTGGTCTCTCAATGCTTCCTGTGTTTGCTGCCTCTGTCTGAGAAGACTGTACCAGTGGAAAGAGTAGCAGCGATACCACATATCCTTTTCAGCTGCAGGGATTATGGCTTCTGGCCTAATTTAACCCAGGTCTGGATTCACCAATGCTTTTCCTGCCAGAGGACAAGCTGATCCCTTAGCTCTGTGCTTCCAGCCACCACCCAACAAGTTGGAAGCAGTTACCTGAATAAATGAAGTTGTGATCACTTTCATGGGCTGGAGAAAGAAGTAGGCACATGCAGCACATTCTGCTGGCTAACGCAAAGTTCACATTGATCCGCAGTTCAGTTTGCGTTTTGCATCATTAGACAGCACCAGTTTTGAGCAGAAGATTGTCTCTGTCGGGACCCGAAGTAGTATAAAGATGATGATTCAGGATTTCTTGTTTGTTTGATTTAAAGATGCTTGTTTAAAGGGTAGTTCTTCACTCATGTTGCGTGCACAGCCTGTGTATTCCGTTGTAATGAAAGTGAGAGTCCTGCTACGAAGGTGTTTCATTTAAGCGTACTTAAAACTTACTTGAACTCTACTTTCCTTAAGTAAGAATCTAGGAAACCTGGGATAGGAACGTGTTAGCACCAACATTCATCTCAGTTCTAGAGGATCCAGGATTTCTCTTCATCTTCTGAAATAGGTTGCATGTGTTTGTGAGAGGGAGGGAAGTTCCTTCAGCTAATGGCTGCCATAGCACACAATTTTAGAAAGATCAAACAGATTTCAGATCTACCAGTGGCCGTTTTTCCTCCTGCGGGGAGCTTTGGTGAGATGTCGCCAAGAGTCCGCTGGCTGCAGGGGGCAAACCGAAGTGTCCACTGAGAGATTTGCAGACCTTGTTGTTCAACAAATAAGTTTCTATTGAATAATAGATTATACATTGAAGAATTGGAAATGCTCACTCCTTAAGCTGTGAAGTCTGATTCCTCTTCGCCTTTGAAAATCTTTGGTTGCCATACATAACCTTTGCTAGTAATATTTAATTGGTGCTTAATGTAACTTTAATAATATAGTTGTTTTATATGTAATTTCCCTGTTTATGCAAAAGGAATGTAATTGATTGAGGCAGTTTATTGCCAATTCTTGCTACAAATGGCAAAAGTATCTTAATTGAAATGATTTCACATTAGTTGATTCTGGGTTCCTCACATGGGGTTATTTTGTTGAAATCCACGGACTGGAAAGGAATCAATATGGGGCTTTTGAAACTGGTGGAGGTTTGCAGTGCTCCCACTACGATTGATTACAGCTGCTTTTGTAGGGCTTTAAAAAGAACAATCTGTATTAAAAACATCATTCTTTGGTACGAGCTCGAGCAGCTCCAAATAGGTTTCCATGGGGGCTGCCCTGCAATTTGACCACTTCAAGGGGCTGCAGTAATCACCAGTGGGCCAGGGCAGCGAGGCAGAGGAAAGGCTATTAGGTGGGGAGTTATTGGCATGCATGCCAAAGAGGTTACCCCGGCAGCTTTAATCATTCACCCGCATTCTCAAGAGGAGGGAGGAAAATATAAGTGCTAGTTCTTCTGATTGATTAGGAAAAAGGATCGGTAAAGCATGAAAGGAGAGGGGAGGTGTGCGGGGAAGAGCCGCTGCGCGTCAGATTTAAAAGCACCGACTGGGGCAGGTACGTGTAGTTCTGACCTCTATACCAAAAGCTGCCTGCATCTCCCGGTGCTGTCAGGCCGGGGACTGGTGATTCAAAGGCAGGCTAACCTCTTCATTCAGCATTTTCAAAGGAGCACATTTAGCTTCTTGGTCACGGCTGTGCCTTAAATTTAACCTGTCTGCACATGGGCCGATGTGTCCTTAAAAAACTGATTAGCATTTTGAGCTGTGACAACAATTTGCATGGTGGTTTTGATCCTATTTTTGGTGAAACCGATGAGTGCTTTTTGGAAAACGTGCAGAAAATTGCTATGCTAATTGAGATAAATCAATCCGTGATGCACGTTGCTGGCTGCTGGCTTCTGATGCTGTTTTGCCTGCACATTGCCCTTTAATATTTTGGTCTGGAGTGGCATTTCGGAAGCTGATTCAGCTGTAGCCCTTCTAAAATAGTTTCCCTGTTGTATCACGCCTACGTCAAAGGCAGAGTTGAAGAATAAACTGTTCTTTGCACTGATTGATGGCTTGGCATGAAAGATGAGAGGGCTTTGAGTTTTTTAATTTTGGGGTTCCCAGAGAAACTTTGGTATTAAGTTTCTGCGTTTACGTAGGAAATGAGAATTGCTGTGTACTGTACCCTGACTGTTAAGAGGTCTTGAGGTTTTCAAGGTAAAGAAGACAATGAAACTGCAGTGTTCCATTCTGGGTTTCACAAACAAGGAGAGACAGACCTGTTGGTGCAGAGTCAGGGAATGTGATACAACGCCAAATCAGGGGGTTCACGTAAACAGCACAGCAGCACTGTTTGCTTGGGTTGGTGTATCAGATTTGCTCCACCCCTCTATCATTCCTGAGTAACCATTTTTGAGTTGGAGTAAGTTTATGAGGTCATTGGGTTAGGAAGGTGCCTTGGTCCTAACCTGTAGCCTGTGTGGAGGTGGTCTCACCGTGCAGCTCCCCCGCTGTAGGTCTGGTGAAAAGAAACAGAAAGAAAAGAAAATGCTGCGGCTTCATATCCTGTGCTCCAGGTAGCTTTTACTTGCTGAGTTGTGACATGAGGCTGTGGGAGGACTTCTGAGGAGACTCTGCCCAGGTGAAGAACTGGTCTTCACTGGGGTATAGTGGTGGCAGAGATCCACAGAGGTAAAGGTTTGTTGTTCCAGAAAATTCTGCATAACTGAATGAAGACGTAGGTATCTTCTGCAGGGCGGATGATGAAGGCATCTTTTGTAGGGGCTGACCCAGCTATGGTCTCGCTCAGCTGGCGGTCCTTTAATAGTACTTCACATGGGCTTGAGCCTAGTTGGATAGCCTAGGAGGGCTGTTGGGTAACTGAAGAGGATCTCCTTTTGTTCATTTACTAAATATCTGTTGTAGCTGGAGAGCACGGAGCGAGTTGTTTGGTCTGTCCTTCCTCACAAATCATGCCTTTGGTACTTGTGCGTACTGATAGAAAGCTCTGCCTGATCTTGCTGCCATGTTTGCTCGCCACCCTCCTGCGTCTTCATACAGCAACCTCTGTCCCACCCTGGGCAGCACAGTTCCTGGACAAGGGATTAGGTTAATAGACTGAAGTTTAGCCTCTGTGTGCATCTAGTAAATAAATGATGTACAACGGGAAATCAAACTCTGAAAAGAAGTGGAAAGACAGAAGCTTATTCTATTGGAATGTACCTCAAACAGGCAAGAACTTTAGAGGACATTTATCTTTCTCCTCAAGGCACGACAAGCCTCAGCTCAAAAACTGTAAGCAGGCCAAAGACCCGCTACACAGATCTGTGAGCCTTTATAATGGGAAGAAAAACATTTTCAATTAAGCTGAAACAAGTTCTGTTATCTTTTTAAGTTCTGTTATCACATAATGTACCATAAGGAATGTAATTACACATTAGGGAATATATCTAAAGGCACAGATGACTGTTAGAAAACAGGCACACGAGTTTCTGTGACTTTGTGAAGAGTGTGAACTTTAATCTATCAAATGCAGCACAGTAATTTTCTTTGGTGCATGGCTGTAAGTGAACGGTAGCTGACACGGTGGTGGCTTGGTGGTGTCTCCTTGCCCTGGGGGCCTCTTTGCCTTGGAGCATTTCCCTGTGAGCACCATGGATGTGGCATATTTTCTTTAGGCCGAGCCATGACATAGACTGCTGAAATGCCTGACGCGGGCAAGAGTTGTTTTATTAATGCTGTCCCTGTCAAATATGCCTCTGTTTTGGTAATTAGTCTGGCGTAACAGACTGTGCGCGTCTTAAAAGCCAGCATATTTTGACTCTTGGCTCTGACATGAGGCAATCTCTGTAAATCAGCTCTTTTGGTAGACTCCTCTATTGTTGAAGGCTAGCAGTGGTAGAAGCAGTTTGCAATGCTTGTGTTTATTTTGGGCTCTCCGCCTTTCCTCAGCAGCCACGAGCGGTCATACCCTTTCTTTATCTGTTGTGAGAGATTGGAGGCCTAAAGCCATAGTTTTGTGCAGCATCAGGAAGTTCTTCTGCATGAGGTACAAGGAGCGTGAATAATCTTTCTGGCATGTGCTGCGACCGCGGTAGCGGCTCTGCGCTGCACCAGACA
Organism: Vanellus vanellus; assembly: GCF_965231255.1. NCBI lineage: Eukaryota > Metazoa > Chordata > Aves > Charadriiformes > Charadriidae > Vanellus > Vanellus vanellus. Next base: position 145,300,946 of record NC_138906.1, read on the forward strand.
GGGTCTCAGCCTGCCGCGCCGCTGCCAGCACCGTCCCCGTCCCCGTCCCCACGGGCAAACACCCAACTTAACAGCGCTAGTAGGGACACCTGTACAAAGCCCGTTTCCTCTTCCACCCTTACGTGAAGAAGGGCAGCAAATGTCCTCTGAGGTATTTTGAAAAATACCTTTGGAAATGAGCCCTCCAGAATGAGTCACGGCAATCAAAGTTTGTTATTCAATTGGCCAAAGCCAGCGGTGGGGGAGGCGGTGGCTTTCGTAAATTTGGTCCAGGCAGTTCCCATCGCAAGGCTGATTTTCACATCGGGCACGTGGGTGAGTGGGAGGACTGGCACAGAAAAGCAGCAGCCATGGGGTGTTCTTGGAGGGGTTTAAGCCATTCCGAAGTAAAACTGTGAGATGGTAACAGTGTCAAAATGATTTGGAGGAAATGAGCAATGCAGATGTTGGCTTCTGTATGAAAGCCTTGCTCTCAAACTTGCAAAATTCAATCTGGGGCCATTTGTTATGGAAAGAATATTTTTGCTATGATCACAGTTACCCAGACGGTGGTGTAGGGCAGCTTTCCTGCGGCCAGTGCCCACTCCACTAACAGCACCATTGTGCAGGCAGTGTGGCTTCTCCAAGGAAGAAAATGGGGAGTCCTTAGAGTGTTGTGCTTAAATTACATCACTAATTATTAGCATGTTATTTATCAAAAAATCCCACAACTGCCCACCACTGTGCCTCCCACCACCACTTCCGCCGAAGGCCCCACCACAGTTGGCACAGTGTAATGAAGTGGGGTTCGCTGGGAAGCATTTGGCCTGCAAGCCAGTAAAAGTGGTCACCACCACCTTGAAAGGAAATAGTGGGGACTACTTTCCTTCCCTTTTCGTCTGTGCGTAGCTCTAGTACCAGTGAAAGGAAAGAAAGGCATCTGTAATAAGACAATTAGTGGTAAACGTGCCTCGTAACATAAAATCCTACTTCAAAATTATGGGTTTGTAGCAGGGTACGTGTGGGCAGTGTTTGGATGCACAGGCTGAAGGAGGTTGATGAGCACTGCCAGAGCCGGTAGAGGCTCATCTCTGAGAACCAGTAACACAATGAGAAATGGAAGGTGGATGCTCTTCTGGTTAGCGCGTTTCTCTGGGAAAACCTAGTGCTTTGAGATGTAAATCTGATTTTCAAGTTTTGCACTGTAGAGGTTTTTTGTTTAAAATCATGATTGTCATTCATGGACAAGGTTAAGGAACTTTTGATGGGACAGTCTCAGCGGTGAAATAGCTTTCCTGGTGTGATGAGGGAAAGCAAAAAAAGTGGTGAACAACGATAGCAAGACGCTTGCCAGCTTTGGGGTCGGCAATGCTGAGGTCTGGTAGGACTAACTCCTGTTGGGTGGCAGATCATAGTTCCTTTCGCAGGAAGCCTAGGAGGAAATACAACTTCTCCTTCACATGACTGCCTTTTCTCCTGCCTTCATTGGGAGTCTCTGCAATGGCCCTCGAGCTTTAGATGAATGCATTCAGGTAGTTAGCTTTCCAAAAATGTAGTGCGTATGAAGAATGCATCACTTCAGTGAACTCAGACTCACTAGCAGAGCATGCTTTTTATACAAGCACTAATAGAACATCACGATCTGTTAATAGAAGAGGAAAATCTGTTTTCTTTCTTCTTACGTGTAAGGTCTCCACCTAATCAACAGCTGTAATGCTTGCAAATTTTCAGAGCCTTCTGGCTCAGATATTTGGAATATAACATCACTTTTGAAATATTAGTCTCTGGTTCTGTGCATACTGAACGGGTTACATCTAAAAGACTTCCATCTGGGGGAGAAAGGAGGCAATGTACCATTAATAACCCAGCTGCAAACCTCAAATTCTCTGTCCCGTACATATACCTAAAAAGGCAGAGAACAGAAATTTGAGTGCATCTGTAAGTAATAAAATGTTTCCTTCCATGTGTCAGTTACTCACTGCTCTTCCGTCTGAGTTGCAAACAGCCACGACAACCATGGTAGACGGTACTTCTGCACCGCTCCTCACACCAGCTTTCTTGGCTTCATCCACATGGCATAAAAGTCTTTAATGACTTACTCCTAAATCATCCCCACGTGATGGGAGGACTGACTGTAATAGCAGCACTGGAAAGGGGAATGGCTATTACAGGGCACTTCATGCTTTTTTTTTTAAAATGAAGGGCACCATCCTTTCCCAACCCTCCTATTGTCTGAAGATTGTTTTCAATTTTTTGCCATTGTAATTTTGATTAATGATTTATGCTTTTCATGAGATGACAAGTCAGAAAAAACTTTTTTGCTTTGTTTCCTCTCTCATTTAGTGTCAAAATGAGTTTTTTTTTTTTTTTAAATATGTCCTGGATGATCTAAATTTATTAGATTAAAAATAATTTAAAATGTAAGCTTAAGTGAAATAAAGACTTTGAGATTTCAAACTCAACATATAACTGGTATGGGAATATCTTTTGTCTAGTACTTAATGGGTGCTACTCTACACTACTTCCATGAGATTTAGATTTATGCCAGTGTAGTCAATAACCAGACAGGAATCAGTGATCATTGGCATGTAGCATGTGAAGTATTTAGGTCACAGGATTTTGCAGCATTATATTCTTGGAATAAAAACGTAAGTGGGATAACAATGATGGATGAGAATGCAATCTCTGTCAAGAGGTAACGAGCAGTTTTTGTGGCTTCAGGGCCAGATTAAAGGACTGATAACAGAGACATCCTTGCCTGGTGTTCCTGCCGTTTTAATAGATCTGAAAATAAGGCTGTTACATAAAAGTGACATGAGGGTCCTCATTTCATTTGTTAGCCATAGGAAATAGTCCCTTAAATATTTGGCCTTCGTAATAGCTACAAATAGATTTATGGAGTTTGAATGTGTGAGCTTTTTTCTTTTTCCTCCTAAGCATACTGAAGTGCTAGTACAGACCTTTCTCTGTCGAAGCCTACTGAAAACAAACTTGTTTTTCCAACTGATCTTTTGTGAACACCCTGGAAGTAGTCCACGGGCCCCCACGGATTCCCAGCTGACAAGCAAGAAAACATTTCTAGAGCAAATATTAAATCAAATTTATTTTTATATAGCATAAAATTGCAAAGCATGGCTTCAGTGCTTGATACTCACTTAAGCACCATGAAGTATTCTTTTATTTCCGTTATCTGTCTCTCATTTTCCTAAGCTTAATCTTCACAAAATTATTTTTAACGGCTGTGCATATTTTTTTTTTTTTGTTAACTGTTGGGCCTTTCTTTTTATTCTTAACCTTAAGGCAGTTTTCCTTCCGAGTGGCATAAGGCAGCTACGTGCTTCTGAGCAACTGGGAAAAGAGGTGCAAGCAGTGGGGTGTAGAGAGGGTGCCCCTACCCCAAATCTGGTAGCCAGCTGGCAAAGAGAGTCTGTTTTGGAACAGAGCAATGAATTTATCTATGCAAATGCCTGGGGATTTTTAAGCTAGAGTATGCTTCTTTGTGCCTTTGGTTTGAGAGGGTGCTCGTGTCCTACCTGAGTTCCACTGGATGAGAATCATTCGTAATGGAAATGGGCCAAAGCAAGGGGCTCTGCCAGAGGAGCTGCAGAGCATCTTCCTCAGATGGAGCTCGGTGTTTGGTCTGAATGCATTTGGGGTTCACTGTACCATATATTTCTCCCTATAGTAAATATTGTACAGGGTCTATAAGACTGTGGGGAATAGTTTTCTCATTCTGATGGAGTTGTGCCATCCACAATACTGCATATTAAATAATGTGTTTCACATTGTATCCTTTGCATCCCCGAAATAAAATACAATGGATGCTCAAATTGCTGCTGAAAACTACTCAGGCTTTTCTTCCATTTCTCTTCCTCTGTTTTCAGCTGGTTTAAATCTTGAGAACATCTCAGCATAGCTAGAAATGAAAGCTTTTGGCAGCTGAAAAGCCATAATTCATTGAAAGAAAGGGAGTGAATATGATGGTGGGGAGCCTGGCTGACCAGGCGCTTGCAGCTTGGGCTGGATTGGGTGAGCTGCTCAGCTGTCTTGCAAAAACGGAATCTTTAGAAGAACTGTCAGGGTTCATTTCTGCCTTCTCTGACTCCTGTGAGGCTGGAAAAAGCAAGAAAACAGGGTTGTTTGTTTTGGAGGGGAGGGGTTGTTTTGGGTTTTTGTTCGGTTTGGAATTCTACTAAGTTTGCTTCTGATATAGACAGAAATGGGAAATGGCCTAGGGAATAAATTGGTAAGTTCATATTTTTATTCAACACTAAAAGATCTGGGCATGGATGTGTGAGGCTTCTGTTCTCATGCAGACTGGTTTTCATTCACTAACATTTGCAAACTCAGGCTGTTTCTCAGCTGTTGCCAAATGCTATCGGCAATTTCCGCAATTTCCATTGTTAGGAAATTTCTCCAGGTAGGTCTTAAAATTTTTTTTCCCAGCTTGGCGTTGGGTAACGTTTTCTATCTCTGATATCTTTTGAATATTGTGTGCCTTTTCTATACTCGTGGGCAGCCACCTGCATTTCCTTTTAAATATGCTTTGTTTTTTCCTGCCTGATATTGAGGAGTGGGCTGTTTCGTACCACAATTGTGGCTGAAAGTAAAATGGGGCGAAGTGGCTTGGTCCATTGTGGCAGCCCGGTCAACAGCAGGATATTTGTCCCGTGACAGGGAGTTGTTTTCCTATACGGAAACAGCCTCAGCTGCATCTTAATTACAATACCACCGATACACCTACCGAGCCACTTTGGGCCTTCCTTTGGGAGACATCTTTTAAAGGAATTAAGTCATTTGATGGTGACCAGGCATCGTCTTGAATTTCTGCTTTGGACTGCAGCCAGTTCCGGGCAGACCGTGTGAACTAGCGGCAGCACATGAGAGCAGGCCTTTTGTAAACCTGTCTTAAAAACAGGGCTTTTTTTTTTTTTCCCCACACACATCCCCCAGGTAAAAGCTACTGTAGCAAGAGTAGACTTCGACCAAGTATCATGTTGGGTTTCTTTTTCTCTTTAGAAGAAAAAAGGGGTAATATTGTTTTAGTTCAGAGCTGTTCAGAAGAGTTTTAGGTACCCCCAGTGCAAAGTCTTTTACCCTGAAATACTCTAATAATCAGGATGGCCTTTCTGCTATCCGTGAATAATAATTTTATTTTATTTTAGATCAAATTAAAGAGCAGTTTTCTGCTGTGAAGAAGCTTGGAAGCTTGGAACAGGAATCCATTGCTAAAAGCCCCCTAAAAAAAAGAGTCACAAATGTCTTCAACAATATTTTTTAGACCTCTGGGAAAAAAATTACCTCGGAAAGTCAGATGTGGGTCATTGCATACAGGAATTACCCCTTTCACAGTATGGTACCCCTTTAGGAAAGCTACAGCGAATGTTGGGTAGAATAAAATGGACAATCGGTGCCATGCAGTAAAAAGTACGGTGGAAACCCTTGGGACTCAGAGCAGCAGGTTTGGGCGATTATATTATGTAAAGGAAGGACTCAATTTGGTACAGTATTGCTTTTTGACTTAAAACTCCATTTGCAACTGTCGTACTTTTTTCAACAAGTTGTAGCAAATGGGCGTTCACAGAAATGCTGGTCGAAGTAATAGTAGTAATAGTGGCAGGTACCTTCTCAGTCATTAGAGATACATGGCTCCTGTAAGGAAGTTTATGCTCTGTTGAGAAAGCTCAAGCTGCTGTGGAGGAAGACAATTTCTAGTCTTTCGAAGCCTGAATTGTCAAGCTAAAAGGTTGACTGATACCTTGTTCTATTATCAGCTCATTTTAACAGAGTCTTTTTTAGTGGGGAAATACTGGCAGACATAAAAATGTGGTGAAAGCCAAAAGAAGCCAACTTTTTAGCCTGTTGAAGCTATAGCTAAATTTTAGGAGAGATGCGTTCATTTAGGAATTGGAGCATTTGGCTCGACCAGAATTTTGGAGATGTGCTGTCTGATCTGGCTGGAAATATCATAATTCTTAATCAACAGTACTATCTTGGAAATATTTGTGTTTTGTAGTCCCAGTTGTTCGTTCTAACTTATAAAGAGTTTTTGAGGTTTGGCTCAATGTACATCTGAGGTGGTTTTTGATATGTGCTCTTGTTGCTTCCCATTTGAGATCAAATGACAGACTTCACGTGACAGCCTATAGATTTGTGTATTTGAGATCTCGACAGAGGGCTTCAATCCTGGGATTTGCTTCTTTCTTGTTACAGAAGCTCTGCAGAGTATATTGCAAATCCTATTTATTCATTCATGCATTTAATGAGATAAGGTGTGGTTTGAAGGGGGCTTGCTTCCTAAAGATTGCGTGGTTGCAACCTTGGACTTTTTTTATGCTATAATTTTACAGATTTCTTTAACATCTTAGATGAATGTATTGCATAAACTGAAAGTATAAACTGTTCAGTGTGCCATCATCTACTTCAGAAATAGGAGCGAAGATTAAGAGACTGCTGCGGTGGAGAACTGTTATCTTTTTAACCATTCCCTCTTATCTGTTTTTCAGAGAGCAGATTTGACCTCTGATAAAGATTTATACCTTGACAACAGCTCTGTTGAAGAAGCATCAGGCGTCTATCCAATTGATGATGATGATTATTCTTCTGGGTCAGGTTCAGGTGAGACAACATGTCACAATTTGATTTTAAAAAGTGCAAGAAGTAATGCAATTATTTGAGGAAAAGCTTTGCAGTTTTCCTTTGTAAGCTGGAGGTGATACTTTTAGTGAGTACCATGAGTGCTTGGCGCTCTATTTACAGAGCGCTGAGCATCCCTGCGGGCTGAGTTTTAAATATTAACTTTCTGCTCTTTTCTCTTACTCCTTAGTTGCATCATGTCACTGTGGTATTTTCTGTCTTCTGTCCCTCTGGTTTCTGAGTAGATCTCTCCGGAGTTTAAAAATAAGGATCAGTAAAGGCTTAGTTCTCCCATAGCATCATGCTAATTTAGTAGTCTGTAAGAAAACATAGCAGCAGCAAACTTGTTTTCTCTTATATGCAGTCAGGTTGATGTAAACATGGTGTCCGCTTCTCTTTAGTTGTTGTTTTTTAAAATTTGGAAGTCTAGATACTGCCAAAACAATGACAGTTTTCTCTGAGGTAATGACATCCATATAGTGAATAAAGAAATTAATAAGCGTAACATACTGCGTTCTCAGACTTAAACACTTATTAGAGGCATGTAGCTAGCTCATCATCTTTCCAAAAAGCTGTCAGTGAAACCCCATTAATCATTTATCTTAGAAAGCCTCTTTGTGGAGTGTCTTCTAGACTAGCTTGGAGGCTCCAGCCGTTAAAAGTTAAGTGCAGGATTTTATGGTACTTCTGGAAGAGAAATTTCCCTATTGTTGTGAGCATTTGCTGAGCTGTCGTGGAAATTCCATTTATTTTCCAAGTGTGTTACTTATTTGTTTGTTATTGCACTTTTTGTAATCTGTCTTTTGATGTTTATATATATTTCTGAATTTTTAAAGGGTAAGCCCTTCTTGTAGCACCTTGTCTTTGTTACCTTGTAAGCCACAGCTGAGATTTTTTTTTGCAGGGTTTTTTTGTTTTTTATTTATTGAAGTGGAAAAGACTATACAAGAACTGGCTTCAGATTTTATTGACCCATCTTAGTGGTACAGGTTGAGCCAGAAGGACAGAAAGTACCTCTAGACTTCAACAGTAACACCTCGGCTTTCTCTTTGCTTTTCCTGTGCTCAGCCTTGAGCCGTAGGTGGAAGATAAAGTATATAACACACACTCATGCTATCTCTGGCAATCTCTTTCTTTTCTACAAGAAAGCAGGAAAAGTCTCATTGTAGACTGAGACTACCTGGATGTCCCTCCAGAGAGCTCATGTGACAGTACCAAATCTAATCCCTTTGAACAAAGGAAGAAGTCTAAGTTCAAATAATCTTCTAAGCAATCTGTGAGCCCAGTTTTATTCACTTAAAAAAAAATCTCAAGAGGGAAGCAAATTAGCATCCTCTTTGCCCTGCTCATCCTATACTTAATTCTGTCTCCATTTTATGAAGTAGAAAGTGTCCTGCAGATGTACCAGTGATCACTTTTCCTCACATAATGTTGAATATGTCTCTCTTTACTTGATATTCGGTGATGTAGTGTTCCTAGCAGGCAGAGCCTTCCCACTCAAGAATGGTTTTCTGGCTATGTAATTCCACTCCAAGCAAACAGATCCAAGATGACAACATGCTGACTCCTTTCCTTGGTATGAAAATTGTTAGCTGCCACCAGGCCTATGGAGATAAACAGGAATTGTCAGCACCACCATTAATGCCCTTGCAGGTTGGCAAGCAGCATTAACGTGGACAAATGTCACTGTAAGCATGACACATTTCAAACTAGAAATTGGCTGAGGGCTTTTTCTAAGGAGAAAAAAAGGTGACGGTGTTCTATTTTTTTTTCCTTTCATAGCCTCTTTAGTCTTCATGTACATTCAGCTACTGCTGTTTGTCTGCCCAAGTGTTTAGTCCGAATCCCTTGGTCAGTGCTTTCTGAAGGGGCCATGCACGCTTCCTGATTGTCCTGTATCAACATCAGAAAGTCCATAGTGAATTCATTAGTCCGTTATTTCCTTCTTGCAGTCTCCATCTCTGAGGAGATGCCTCAGTCTGTCATCACTCTTAGTGTAGATGTTTGTATATCGCATAATAATAAAAGAGTATATAGGCAGGAAAACATATTTTTACTACTTGAAATGCTTTTATAACTACTGTTGCTTTTTCCTCTGGCGTAAAAGATCTTAACTGAGCCCTGGTCTTGCAGGTACCTGGAAGCAGCTGCTAAGCAGCATGATGACCCGTGTGTTAAGGAAAGCCACCATCTCTATTAGATTTATCTACATGTTCTTCGGAAAACTGTCTGATTCTTGTGTCTTTTCTTAAGTTACTCCTGGTAGATAAGTCTATGCAATATATATCAGAATCTGATGGAGATTTTACTTCCCTTTCTTCTCTTCCCCAACCTAATATTTCTCAGTCAATAGCAGCTTGAGTGGAGAAGGCTAGCTCAGGATGTACTAGGTCTAGACTGATGTTGTGACTGGGGGACTGTTCTTGGAGGAAGGTTATGGTGGTGGGGCTGGAGCTTCTCCACGAAACACAAGAGCAGATCTTCTTTGGCTCTTGACCTAAAGGGAAGCCGAAGTTATACTCCAAGGCTGGAAAGCAGTTGAGGAGTCCAAGTGGCAGCGTGGCATGGGGCTGGGTGACGGGTGGTGGCATGGCCATGGTTCTAGGTGGGGGGGGCACGGGCGCTCTCCCAGGTGCTGAACACCAGTGGCACAGGGGCCGTAGCCAACACTGAATGCTCCTGGCCCTGGTGGCAGTGTGCACTGCAGGCGCTCCAGGTGGAGCGACACACCTTCTCCTGGTGTGCTTCCCCTCCCATGGTGCAGGCAGCACAGCAAGGTTCATTCTTCTACTTTCTACGGCCCCACTTGTGCCTTTCAGATTGGCTTGGAGCAAGAGATTCTTCTGTCCATTTGCTACACCAGCCCCAAGCATGCTTTGTGACATTGACTGCTGGTTCTCCAGGTCCTTTAACATAAAAGCCTACTGTTTGAAAGTGTGTTTTTGTTGTGCTGGACAGAGTATTCGGTATACTTCAGTATAGTTAGGACATTGATTTTCTTCACGTTTTGTTGAGTTTTTTTTCTCCTTCTTAGGTGAGAATTACCGAACACACAACATCCTTCCACTGTCCCCATTTATTTCAGCTGCAGTTCTCTGATAGGGCACTAGTACTATGTTTGCACTGTCATCTCTGGCTGCCTAATGCTGTGTTGATTAAGAGTTGTGCTGGGTGCTTTTCACGTGAATGGGGGTGAGAGAAGCCAGCTAAAAATGCCATTCTGGTATGCGCCACATTGATGATAGAGATGGAAGGTGTGAAAGAGATGGTGAGTATGTGTGTGCCCACCTTATGACAAGTTTGCTTGTGGTGGCAGTACTGCCAGAGTGCAATGTGCAACAGCAAGCAAACATGATCCCAAAAGATAGGTTGAAATGATTGGATTTGTTTGGTAGGAAGAGTTAATCACTGGCTGCTTTGCAAGCCAGAGTGCTAACTACTGTGGGCTTTTTGTAGTGTATAATGATTTAAGATGGCACAGTCTTGATTTCCTGACAAGTCTCCTCAAGCACCAAGAATGTGAAAGAGTATTTGCATTCCTGTCATCCAAGGGGCAGCTAATAGACACATCACTGAGGGCTATATTACGTATTTCCAATACTACAGCACGATTTTAAGCTATTTTGACCACTATGAAGATAGCAGTTGTCCTGAAGAAGTTGCAGTGGATAAAAGACAGCGTGTGGTCGTCAGGAGCTCTCAGTTCTTTACCACAGAGGTGGTTATGGGTTTAATTACTGCAGGGGTTTTGTGGTGCCCTCACTAAGAGGGCAGTATCTATTTGTAGAGGGACTCAAGGCAGTTAATACCCAGCACTGTCAGCCAAGCTGGCCAAATCCAGAAACCATATAAAGAGACAGTGATATTTTCAAGGAAGAAGTAAGCTCTTATACTCCAACCATTTCACAGTATTCCTCTCACCAACCTAGTTGGAAGTTATGCTCATGACACTTTGTAGTTTTTTTCCTTTCCAATCCTATTTGGATTCAGGAAGGGGGGTAGTTCTCTCTTTTTTTTTTTTTTTTTCCTTTTAGGGAACATGATACTATGTAAAATGCTATTGCTATGTTCTGAAGAGCATTAGAGAGATTTTTAGGTCCCTCAGTCCTATTTATGGGTAATTCTGAGAATACTACTGTCAGTTTAGCGAGGGAAATGCCTTCCTCTTGTTTAGACCTACTCCATGCCAAGCAAGATACCTGTCTAGATAAAGCTAATTAGAAAGCAGGAGCCATGGGGATGTATCTGAGTGGGTACTTGAGTCAGGCCTAAACAATAGGTGCCCCAATGTTTTGAGGATTGTCAGGATTCCTGTGAGGCTGTGTGGACGAGGAGTTGGGTACCTTTGGTGCAAATCTAGTGACTCGTCCAGGAGTTAGATTTGTTTGAGAGATCTGCATCCTCCGTAGCCAGAGAGGTTCAGACCTGTAACATACACCATTTTATCTGGCAGACACAACTATTGCCTGAAGCGAAGGTGGCATTTAAGGATTTGGAGGAGCAGTTATGATTAAATGGGACTTATCATTTCATAAAAAGAAGAAAATAAAGTTCTGTACTCTCAAAGTGTGTTTTATCAGATCTCTGATCTGATCATCAATTTTAATTTCCTTGACTGTGAAAGTCTTGTGTAATTTGGAGGAACTTTGGAAGGTAAAGCAGGCTAAGCTATCCATTGGGCCCTTATTTCTCAAAGAAAACTCTTGAGGCAAAGCCAGAAAAATTTTCCTGTTGGATGTCTTTCCTCACCTCTGTTTTGAAGCAGGATGTTGGGTTTTTTTGATCTTTGAGTAGCATTTCAGGAAAATACCTGATTCTTGTTGTGAGGTCTTTATTCTGGAGGTTGCACTGTAATTTTGGTATCTCTGAAGGTTTTTCCAGTATTATTCTGTGCTGGTAGCTTTAATGTAGTACTTTTTTAATGATTTCAAATTTTCTTTTCCACAGTTTGAAAGATGTTTTGGTTATTGTCTTGTTAATGCCCTTCCTTTCAATGACAAATGTATATAACTCTGGACTGTGAGTTCAAAACTTGGTTACTGTGCTCGTATATTCAGCCTGTTTTCTTTCTCTACAAAAACAAGATAAAAAGTCAGTTTGGAATGAGTGAGTCATACTATCCTGTTGTAAGAGGATACATTTTTACTTGTTAGGAATGCACATTTGGTGGATTTATTACCCAATAGTTACTTGGGTAACCGGTGTCTGTAATGAGCAGAACACACTGAGATTCCTAAGGAGTGGTCCAAGAATAAGTTGATTCTTTTCCTCTTTCAGGCCTTGTAATAATTTAGTCTCTCGTCTATGTCTTCTTCCTTCCAGTATCACTAAAGGATATTTATTAGACGTGCCCATTATCTTATTCTAAAGGAGCCTTCATACTCCAGCAGGGCTTTGAATGTGGAGGAAATTAAATTTAAGGTCATCTTTAGGGGATTTTCTGTCCTCTTACTCTTTTATTTCAAAATAAAAAGGCTTCTGAATTATGTGGAGCTTAAAGACATGTGAATTCCTAGTGACTGAAACATAAAGTAATAACGGTCTTCCTGTAGATAGAAACTACTTTTTTTTTTTATGTTTGAGGGTTTAACACATTTGCTGTAAAAGAGAGATTTTGCTGTTGAAGCAGTGTGTTACAGGGAATAACTGTTCAGTTCATGTGGTTTAAGTCAAGTCAGGATAAAGAAGTTTATTAATTTATTTATTGGTGATATGCAATTAACAGGCCATCATTGAACTACACCTGTGACTTAATATCAGCAATACAACAGATAAGCACAATACCAGCCACTTATAAAATGGTAACATGCGACTACAGATTTCCAACCCCCCTTCTGTAACTGATCCCAATGTGTGTGACAAACACACATAGATTTGGGTGCACACACGCACGCCCCCCCTTGCAGGCCATGGGGTGTGCAAGCCCCCCTCATCTGGGTGTGCAGGAGCCTCTGCCCACACACCCCCGCTGTGGGAGTCAAGGGTGCCCCCAGTCCCATGTGATCCTGGGGCTCCACCACCTCCTGCCACCCCCAGAAGGTGACCCTGCACACCAGGGTGCACGTTCCAGGGGTGCCTCCGTGGTGGCTGTGGGAGAGCTGGAGGTGGCTGCTGGGGACATCCACGGGGTGGGGGGTGGCACTGCCAAGCCCCAGCAGAGCCCACAGGGCCATGTCAGACAGGGTCACACCAGCCCTGATGGCTGCTGCTTCCTCTCCAGGGTTTCTCCCCCTGTTACAAGTGTTTATGGTTTTTGCATAATTCTTTCCAGGCTGGTTCCTTCTATTTCAAAAATATTGTGGTAATTTTCTGGTTGCTGCTTAATCCGGCCTACAGCCCCCCTTCCTCTTCCACGGGATCACCTGGGGCGAATGTCTCCCTGACAGTGTGGGTCACGCTCTTTGCACTCGCATCTTTACCTTAGCAGGCATTGCCATCTAGGTCATTTGCGTAGAGTGGGCTGTGCAAACACCCCTACCTTGGGGTCATAATAAAAAACGTAATTGGTCTGGAAGAATTTCACAGGCCAACGAAATGTCACCTTTTTTGTCTCCAGGTGCTGAAGAAGATGAGGATAGTGCAGTGATAACAACATCCAGAACACTTCCAAAGTTACCGACAACTAGTGATGCATCTAGGGCTGAGACCACTACGGTGAAAATGCAGACCAGGGTGCCTGCGCAAACGAAGGTGTGTGGCTGGAGAGCAACACCAGTTACAATGGTTCCGCGGTACCCCATTGATGGCTTGATGTTAACTTTGTTTGATTTCACAGAATCACAGAATCACAGAATTATCAGAGTTGGAAGGGACCTCTAGAGATCATCTAGTCCAACTCCCCTGCTAAAGCAGGATTGCCCAGAGCACATTACTCAGGACTCCATCCAGGCGGGTCTGGAAAATCTCCAGAGAAGGGGACTCCACAACCTCCCTGGGCAGCCTGTGCCAGTGCTCTGTCACCCTCACCGTAAAGAAGTGTTTCCGTGTATTTGAACGGAACTTCCTGTGCTCTAACTTGTGCCCATTGCCCCTCGTCCTGTCACTGGGAACCATTGAGAAGAGCCTGGCTCCATCCTCCTTCAACCCACCCTTTAGATACTTGTACGCCAATCCATTTATATGGATTAAAAAGCCCCCCCAAACATTACTTAATGCTACTGCAGCCTGTTAAATGAATACAGAGCTTCTCGGTTTCATTCCTACTAGAAAGTCTGTGTGGGGACGTCTGGTGGTTTCACATGAAAGAAAAGAGATGCAAAAGAGAATATCTCATGATACACAAGACAGTTTCTCATGATACCTTTGAGTTTGAGCTGTACCTTTTTTACACGTCTCAAAGAGTTATTCAAAAATTCTGCATGAAACTTCCTTTCTCAAAGGAGAACATTGTGTGGTTTGGCTGTAGTTTGAACACTTGCCAGGTTCCATTTACTATTTGGGTATTTCCTTCTACCACCATAGGTAATATTGTCTAAGTTACCCTAAAAGGCGTTCTGAATATAATGTACCTGATGTGTTAATTTTAGAATTGTTGTTTTATTCAGAGGCCGTTATTCTGATAAACACAGGCAATACTTAACAGCTGTTTGTAGAATATACTTTGGGGGGGGTTAAACTTATGGATAGTGTTTTTTATTCCGACGTTGTGACAACAAATAGGTTGAGTTACAATGTCTAGCACGGCTTTCTGTGGTCAAAAAGCTTCCCATGTGTTGTGTTTGCAGGTATGGTGGAGTACGCGTGTGGAGCCAGAGCTTCGTGGCTGCCCGTGGTGGGCAGTGACTGTGCTGACTCGCAATACTCACTGTCTCTAAGCGATGCTCTTGTTTTCCTTCTTGTGCCACAGTCACCTGAAGAAATCGATAAAGAGGAAAGGCCTGAGATGGATGCCAAGAAAAAGAGTGATGAGCCAGGAGATGACACCGATGTGTTCACCGAAAAGCATTCAGAAAACCTCTTCCAGAGAACAGAAGTTCTGGCAGGTGAGGCATTGCTTGCCAAGGTCTGTCTCTCCAGAAACACCACAGAAAACAGAGGGGATCCATATCAAATAATGCAAACTCAGCATTTGTGTTTCCTTGGTAGATTGTTCAACACATTCATAGAGGGTAGCCGGTGATTGATTTGATGAGAATGAAACGGGCGTCTTCTGGAGTTATTTAATAGTGAAGTCTTGCAAATTGCTTTGGCGCCCGCAAGTTGAATACTGCCTCCTGACTATCTGGAGCTTCCACTGCTCAGAAAGGGAGTTGCAGTTTGGATTGATGCTTGCGGTGCAGAAATGTATTTCTCGCCTGCACTCCCAAGAGCACATCGCTGTCTGGTGCAGATGAACACTGCCTGGGAGGAGCTGATGGCCGGGATGAGTGGATGGGTGGACGGAGAGGGATGGATGAGAGCCATCCTTAGGATACAGAGGGTCTATTTCCATGCATAACCCAAGGAAGCACAGGCTGGCCACCAATGTTTTCACTACATGGGGGGCTTTTTTGGCATAAGAACAGTGTTTACAGGTATACTTTTTCTCCATGTTCACGGAGGGAATATTGTGAGCCATGAAAGTCATACAGTTTTGTACCACATCTTCCTATAAGCATCAAAATGTGAAATAGCCTTAATATCCACATCAGTGGAAGCATGCAAGTTTGCTGTTGAAGTCTAGTTGGAGTTGATAATTTCTACACACTTGCAAGTGCATGATGAACGTAATGCCTCTGTTCCTACGTCTCTGTGGAGTGTTCTCTCCTATTACCTCATCAATAGGAAATTCATTTCAGAGTCAGACTGAAAACTGATGGAGAAAAGGGAAAATATATTTCTTAGATAGTGTGACAGAATAGTTCTTTTAAGGCTGAAAATGTTAATGGTTGAAAAATGAGTTTGAAAGAAACTTAAATGTTATTTAACAATAGAATATTATAAAAATATAAAATAATATTATATTATTCTATAATATTCTATTATATTGTTATTCTAGGTATTATTTATTATATGATACCGTTATATTTATTATATGATACCATTATATTTATTATACTATGAAATTATAAATGAAGACAACTAAGCTCTGGCAGTATGGGTGGCTTTTTTACTTGAGATTTTGGAAAACTTTTGATAACATTTTTAGAACTGTGGATTGTTGGATCACTCACTTGTAGGTGGAATGTGCTTTTTAAAGATTCCCTTCATAAACACAAACAGGCTTTCTAAGACTATATTTCAGGATACTAATAATCAAGACGGTTGCATAATGGGGGCCCCTTTCTGTGATTTGAAAACGATGTCAGAGTCTTTGTGTGAGATGAAACATGGTGCTAAACTTGTTTTTCCGGCATATTGAGAATCTCTTTGTTTCTTTGATTACAGCTGTTATTGCTGGTGGAGTTATTGGTTTTCTTTTTGCAATCTTCCTTATCCTGCTGCTGGTATATCGCATGAGAAAGAAGGATGAAGGCAGCTACGACCTCGGTGAACGTAAACCATCCTGTGCTGCCTATCAAAAGGCACCTACTAAGGAGTTTTATGCATAAAATTCCTATTTAGTGTCTCTATTTATGAGATCACTGAACTTTTTTAAATAAAGCTTTTGCATAGAATAATGAAGATTTTTTTTTTTCATTAAAGAGCCATTATGGCACCTTTATGATAAAATCCCATTGTATTTAAAACTTTTCATGTATTCCTTTAAAAATGTAAAATTAAAACTTAACATTTGCAGTGTTCTGTGAATAACAGTGGCAAAGCATTATTTTATAAAACCATTGATGTTCACTGAATCATTTTTAAAACTTTATGCATAAATATAAAATAATGAAAATGATTGTTTTATCCTATGGTTCAATGAAAGTTGTTTAATTTTTGTCGGCATGTCTCAGATTGATCTTACAAGTTAGTTTTTATTTCATTAATTTATCTGTTTCCAAAAAATGCCTTTTTGTAGTTGTCATGGTGCAATTTGTCTTCGGATAATTCAGATAAGAGTAACTTTTAGTGTAAATGTAATTTTTCAGCTATGTAAACTTTAACCTCCACTTTGTATAAATTTAAGTGTCAGAATATCAATTTTACACTTTGCATTGTTTCTCAGCGTACCTGTAGCTTCAGTGAGATTTGTAACAGCAAATTAATGTGTAAAATTGGATTATTACTACAAACTGTATAGTCGTATTCTTACTAAACAAATCTCCTGTAAGGAAGATTTGGAGTAAGCTACTGACAAACCTAAGCAAACCCAAAGACTCTAACAGTATTTTGAGAAGTTGCTGCAGATTTCTATGGCCACTGTATTTGTTAATTATTTGCAATTTGAAGGTACAAGTAGGGGTTTAAATTTTTGTTCTTTAAAAATGCATTTAAGTTGTAAACGTCTTTTAAAGCCTTTGAAGTGCCTATGATTATATGTAACTCGTCGCAGACTGGTGTTAATGAGTATATAACAGTAAAAGAAAATGTTGGTATTTTATAAGCACAGACAATTCTAATGGTAACTTTTGTAGTCTTACATGGATAGACATAATTGTAATTTGGGAACATAAACACTACTGAATAAATCATGTGGCCTAATACTGAGAATTCCATTGTGATATACTTTTCTACGCTTTTCATTTTATGTCTACTTGCTTATGTTTTGATGTTACAGAACACATCTAGTAGATCTTAAAAATCCAGACCGAAAAAAAAAAAAAAAAAAAGAGGCTGTTGATCAGGCTGATCCTCGGACCAGATTTATTGCTGAGAAAAGTGGGAATGTTTAAGTCTTGCATCCGGTGTATGAGTTACGAGTCATTTGACCTTTGCATTATATTTAATGGCAGTATTGACACAGACCTGTTCTTGCTGCAAATGTTGTTTTCCATCCTGTAAAATTCAAAGGAGTACCCGGTTTCATTTATTGTGTATATCAGTTTTTGATTTGTTGTTCCGGTTTGTTTTTTCCCCTGCCTTTTGGAGAATTTTGGTTTATTCTGTTCGGACTCCAGCAGAAGAGTTGAGACAAGCGGAATGTCTTCATAAGAGAAGAAAGAAATATTCCAAGTAGAAGAGAAAAGGCTCTGTTGCTTAGACCGCAGATAGGTGTTGGATAGAGGGGCACGTGGAGAAGACGATAGTCTGCCTCCTTATATTATGCTTTGTAACAGACAAATGGCTTCGTCTTCTGCTCTGTTAACCTCCTCATTTTTTCAGATTTCCAAAATGTAGGTGTTCAGGACGTCAAGCTGAACTGCTTCTCAGAAATGGCAATGTATTGTAAATAAGATCCGGGAGCTCTTCAGATAAGAGTTGCGTAACTGGTATTTGTTGCTGTCCCAAGTTCAGTGGTCATTTAGGAACAAACAAACGCTGTCCTGTGCTAAAATATTTAATATATTGCTTTTTAAATTACTTATAGTTACTGGCAAGTTTTTCAAAGCCATACAATTTCAACAAGTAAAAACAGGGTAAGAATTTAACAGGTATATCTTATTGTGCAATATTTAGTGAAGTTCAATTAGCAAAATAACTGCTTGAAATAACTGTGCCAAGAAAAGAAAATTTCTGGCAAATGCTGTGCCACTGCTGTAAAATAAAGCATTTGTTAAAGTGCCAAAATAAAGTCTACCATGCCTAAACTAATACTTTATTTGTATAGTCTGACATCCAGTTTTTTGAAGCCCACTTTGTTTAAGGGAGTAGATCTGAATTTTCTTTAAGGGTGCAATGAATATCACTGTAAGTATAGCTGTAAATATTCAACACCAGGTAAGTTGTCTCCTCCTTCTTTGTAAGCAAATTGATATTAAGAAGCTGTTTTCTGTTGATTTCTAAATGTTAGGCTCTGCCTGTTTCCCTAGCGTACAGAACACTTTATCTAACGTAGACATCTGTTGTAACTACGGAGGCTACCGAATATGCTTACAAGCCGAAGCTATGGTAAAGTTTCAGCTCTATTTCACCACTCGCCGTTTTTTCCCCTACACATCCATTATCTGCTCTGTTACATGCAGAAGAGGTTTAATGCTTCAGCCACGTACACAGACATAAAGTAATGCAGTCCTCTCACCCTCCCTCACAAAAACTGGCGACTTCTTTGACGTGCACCGGGCGTGACAGTAGCATTTATCATTTCGCCATCTCTTTGCCATTCTTTTTTCAGTGCCAAGCCTTACTATCAGGGAAAAAATCTAACCGAGCCATCACCTCGACTGTAGACATCGCTTCATTTTTCATCAGTCTGAGCGCCAGGCTGATGCAGACACCCGGCTTCCAGCAACGCTCCTCAGAAGAAATGGGCAGCTGAACACGCGTCTCTTGCACTGAGGCTTCCTAGCACGAGCTGGTCTTTGGGTTTCCTTCCCTTTTGTTCTCCCCTTCCCGGATGTGTTTCTAGCCATACTCTGGCTACTCGTGGATGTTGCCGGGCAGCTGGGAGTGCCGGTGCCAGGCTGTGGATGCTGCGCCGCATGCCCGCAGCTAACAGCAGCATCTCTACCTCTGGGATGGCTTTTCCGAAAGACCCTTGCCTCTTCTCCACTGGAGCTGCTGGGGCAGCTCTGAAACTCCTCAGCAACCTGAGCCGGCGCCTCCTTGTGATCGATAGGCTCCAGTGTTTATCAAAATGCCATTTTGCTTTGACTTACTCTGGGTTATAAATGGTTACTTCCTCTTAGATTCTTTGCAAATGAAGCCTGATGCAAGTAACATAAAGCTTATGTTAACAGAAATCTATCGCCTTTGCTTTATTCGTGGAAAAATAACTTCTGTAGTTGAGTTCCTTGTTCCTCAGCTTTAAAAGTGAATTGTAGCTCATGTTTACAGCTTGCGTTGCTAGTTTTTTTCTTCACTTTGAGCATTGCACTTTACTGAAATAGGATAAATTAAAACCAAAAATTGTCCTCTTGTTTCTCCTAACAAGAGAATGCCGTATTTGTAACTTTGGCTACTTGTTGCTCTTTTTTTCCCCTTGGAGCTGTGAATCGAAATGATGGTGGAGTGCAGTCTTAAATGATGGATACTATTTTTAAGCAACATACAGAATACAGAAAACTTTTGTAAGGAAAGAAGTATCCAGATAAACACTAAACAAAAACTATTGGTGCGAGGGAAATGATGATAGCACGCTTAGTATTACAGTCTTTGTTCAAGTAAGCAAACAAGGAGAAAGGGGAAAAAGAATCTGAGGGAGAAAAGATCCCTAAGGAAACTATTCTTACAGATGGAAATAATACAGTGATTATTTTTTTAAATTTGCAATCAATTATACTTGTTACTTAGCACTTGCTTAATCAGACTGGCATCACTTCCTTTGAGGAATTTACAATATTATTGTCCATTTTTAATGAGCTTTATACTAGTTTCGTTGCATTTAAGCTCTTACTGGTGTATGACAGAGCTCTGAACCTTGGTGTGAAAACTCCGTGCTGTGAAATTTTAGAGCATTGCCTTTCCAAAACTTTCTTCAGGTTGAGGAAGGACAACTTTGCTGCAAAGTTTCTCTGAGAAAAGATACAGCAAGTATCCCCCTTCCTGGCACGTCTTCTGGTCTTGGGATGGTTCATGGCTGAAGCAGAAGAGTGGTTTTTCTAAGGAACTGGAGGGGGAGAGGGGGATGCTGACATGTGCATTTCATTTCCTCCTGCCTCTTGGGCTGACCAGGCGCTGGGTTCGGCTGCGTGGGTGGGAGCGGGGGAGCTGTAACCCAACCCTGCCAGTGGAAAAGATGCTTTGCTGAGATTTCTTCCCCTGTGAACTGAAGTAAAAATTGTATATTTTTTTTTTTGCTTTGAAAACAAGCAGATGATTAAACTTAAGTTCAGTAGAGCTAGAAACGGCACCGTGGGTTCCTGCCCTGCCCCCTGTGAACCAATTTCACGTGTGCATCAGATGTGCGGAGTAGTTGCTTGCGTGGGTGGAAATCTGAAAAACCCGCTGTGTCTCTGCAGTATCTGAGCTTAGTTTCTAGTGGGGGGGGGAGGGGAGCAGGCAGGAGAGGCCCCATGTAGAACTACAGATGTTAATTTGGGGTGAGTGGAAAGAAGACAGGGAGAGAAACTGTCCTGACAGCCCACATTTTCCACTGGAAGTTAGAAGGCATTTTGTTTTCTTGAGTGGTTGCTATCACACAGAATTTGCTCTTAACAGAGAGAATCATTAGGCAGAAAAGTGGGCAGATGTTGGTGTCATACCTTGAGAGATGCTCCTGGTTGCATACAGCTTCCCAGCGTGTCGGAGATCTGTGCTACCTGTTGCACGTGTTGCCAGTCGCAGCTTCTGCTGGGTGCTGGTCCCCTGGACTTACAGAGGAACTGGTACAGCAAAATGGGTGGAGGATCTGCAAGGTTGACCTTCATGCACCCTCTGCTACCCACAGGAGGTGCTGGCAGGGCAGCAGGAGGCAACAATAAGGGTGCCCCATTGAGCTTGGAAGGGTCTGGGTTTTCTTTTGTCCATGGGAGGTGGGAAGGAATGGATGAGATGTGCAACCAGGGCTTTGCAGTTGAGACGTGCTGTTGTGTATTGAAGCAACTTTCCATTTCTTGTCCATGCTTGGGAGATGTCAAGCTTTCACTACCTCTAACTCTTTGATATCAAATGTGTTTATGGCACAGCCTGCAGAGCTCTTGAGTTTTTTAATTCATGTTGCAGCTTAGAAACTGTGCTGTAGTTGGGCTGGGTCTGAGAGCCACTATCTCTTATGGCAGAAGGTCAGGTCCAAAGAATTCCTTCAGCCTGGCAGTTCGGCCCTGGCTCAGAGTGAGAGGAAGTAGGAATGCTTGTGAAAAACTTCCAGACAAATTTTGCAAAACCTATAATAGTTTGTTGAAAATAAACAGAGCCCAAGTTCTCTGCAGGGGGTGACTTTAATTAATTTAGATTTCTTCTGGGGCATTATGCAATTTTTTTTCCCATGAATCTTTTGTCGATTTGTTGAATGCAGAGGAAGCTTCTGATTTTTTTTCTATTTTTAGTCCTAAAATGAACCAAGCACTAACATATAAGGAACAATAATTCCACCAGACAAGCTACTTGGAGCTTATTTAGTGGTGGGAAACTAAGCTCAGTGGAGGAAAAAGTTCTGTGTCCTAACTACCCACCCACCTTCTACGCCCATATGTAGTCCTGGAGTCCAAACAAAATTTGGTGCCTATTTTCCTGAGCTCCTGCAGTGAAACAGGAGCTTTCTCTAAACACTACAGCTCCCCAGAGGATACCAAAGAGAAGTGGGAACAGACTTACTTTTTGATGTTTTTGTGTCATAACCCGTAATACCAATGCTCATCTCCCTCCTACTCCCCTTTCTAAATATAGCGGCAGGGTAAAAGTCAACAACCGTCATCACACTGAACAGTACTGAAAGAATGTAAAACAGTCTGAAGTTCAGTTTTCATCATTCATGCCTATAATTTTCGTTACCACAGAACTAACAGAAGAGTCTCTTGTGAAAGGAAGGGAAGCGGAGCATGTGCTTCCTTCTGGACCAGCCCGCCGTGCCAGCTGACTTAATGCGGACTCAGGGAAAAACCTCTTCTTGAGAAGGAACAGCTTCTGGGGCTGTCTCAGATGGTTGAGGGCACAGTTTAACTCCTGCTCAGACCAAAATGCTCAAATGAAGGACCCTGCCTTGACCTGGTGCCTCTGGCATGAGGCTCTGCCACCCTCATGCTGGTGAGGCAAAGCTTCAGGAACCGTTCATTATCCTGTAGGAAAACCTTCCCTTAGAATGACAGTCATCTTAAATTATTGACTACAGTCAAAGCAGCAGCAAGAAACCTTTCTTTAAATCATCAGCTTTCACCTTGTTTTGCATGTGCTTAGATATTTTCCTAGAGAAAATTGGTTTTCATTGGCTGGTAAACAAGACAACTTGTTAACTTGTAACTTAACTTAATCCTTACAGTAAATGTTGTACTTCTTTTTACTCGGCAAAAGCACACACTATTTACATATTTCTGCTGTCAGAAAGCTCAACTCCCATGTTGATATTCTAGTTTTTCCATTCTGTTATGTTAAAAATGGTAAATAAATATTTATTTACCATCTGATTCAGTTTATAGATTTTATTTGTTTCAACTTGCTTTTCAATGGAAATTGAGATTTCATTAAGAATGCATAAAATTAGCACTTCTTATAAAGTAAAATATATTAAGCACATCAGAACAAAGATTAGCAAAAACATTTTTACTTTAAAGCATATGTAATTATTGGAAGCAACTTATTTATTAGGCAAAAGCATTTTTGCTGGTTATTGAATTGAATGGAGTCATTCCAATCACAATGTCTGCTAAGACTTTAAAACCAATAGGTCTCAATCTTTCTTCTTTTTTCCTATGGGTTGGAAGAGTACAAGCTTTCCTGCTTTTTCAGCTTCTAAGTGGTTTTATAAAAAAAAGCCTGAAAATACAAAAAAAAAAAAGACAGAATTTTATATCTATGGAAAAGCTGTCAAAGAGTCTAAAGTTTTCTTTTATCATCTCAAAAGCTGGTTACAGGTGCTCAGCCACGTGACTTCTCCCAATTCATGGTTTGATTTTTGTAACAGCTCTGGCAGTAGAAATATCAATTTTTCTCTGCCAGTCTGTGATTTTTATAACACACGTTCAACCACTAAAAGCTAAGTGGAATTTTACTTCAGCCTTTCCTGATGGGACTTTTAATGCAGATTCTGAAACTCCGTAGACTTGTTCAGCTCTGGCTCCTCTAGATTCTAAGAAATACTGTACCTGTCCTTAAATAAGCAATATATTCTTTTACACAAGCTCTTAGTATATCAGCTTCTCACTTTTCAGCATGTGCCATCAAAGCTTTCAAACTGTGATCAGACAAACTTTGCAAATTTGAGTAAGAATCATGCCATCTTCTAAATATATAGAGAGGATCGGAAGAGGACTCCGAAACTTTAGTTTGTTTTGATAGTAACATGTTGACTCTTTTGCAGAATCACAGGGGTTTTTTTTAAAGTTTAGATGATTAACGCTGTATTATCTCTGCTTGATTTGAGCAGCCTGTTCAGAGTCTTGTAGTTAAACCGAGAATGAGATATTGGTGAAGGTGGGTCTCAAAGCATGCATCCACACACGGAGTGAGGCATTGTGTCTGTTTGCATTCAAAACCCATCACAAAATAAACCACCTCTCACTTTTGGGCCTGTTCAGATAGGAACAAGCTATTCTGGCCCTCAGTTTCTGTCCATCTGTCTAGTATCTACCACTCCAAGAACGCTCCCCTTCCCAGGACAATGGCTGGCTTGAAGCATCATTACCCAGAGAGGTCACACTCCTGCTCCCACCTGCCTCCCACCATCCCTCCTTAGATGGATATTTTATTGGCGCATCCTGTATGAAGACAATCTGTACATTTCCAACACAGGTCAACCCAGCCTGAGGTGTGGTCGGGGAGTAACTGTGTTCTTAGGTGGGGTGGGGGGGTTGCATTGGATGTCCTTTGAGCTTGGAACTCACCATTACAGTGGATGTGTTATGAAAAAAGAGCTGCTTTGGTACACAGCGGGGTAGAGGATTCCCTTTACTCTAAGTCCATATATCCAGAAATAAAATACTTATTTTATCTGCGTTTTTAAAAGTACCTATGAATTTAAACTTGTTTGGGACAAATATGTGTTGAACAAGTGGAACCTGGATTTTGAGTAAGTTGAACCCGAGTTTTATCCTCATAAAAATATTGAGATGAATAAAGGTACCTAGCTGTAGTGGAGACAGTTGCCGAGATAAACTATTAATAATTTAATTCCTTCATCATAAGGAAAGTTACTTAAAGCAGTATTTAATGTATTTTTAATACAAATATACAATCATTGATGTTAGGTATCCAAATGCCTTTGCTTTGTTTTTGTTCAGACAGGAGATTTCACTTCAGCAGAAGAGGCTGAATTTTGTTGGCTGACATCAACTTAGTATGAGAACGCACAGAAACTTGGGGCAACTAATGCCAATTTCTGAGAGTAAACCTGTAGAGCGCTGGACAGGCCCCAGCTGTGTCCCAAGCAAGCACGCCCTGCCAACCCACTGCTGGCAGATGTTCCGCTCTCAGCTGATGCTGCTCGCGATACCCGAAAACAGGAGTGTCTGACACAGCAGCAGAAAAGCTAGCAGAACCGTGTAGAAGACTAGCTGCCACGAGGCACCTGCTGTTTTTCTTGCACAATGTCCCCACCTTTTCCTCCATTCTACGCACTGTGTATTTGCTGCCAGGCTGCATAAATGGAAAGACGTACAAGGCAGGGTCAAGCTTGAGCACTTCTTCCTAGGAAGAACTGAAAATCAGCGCTTCTTGGAAACAGGAATATTTCCTTCCAGCTCCTTTAACTGAGAAAGAAGAGAAAATAAAAGCTGAAGTTTGCATTAATTAGAAGTCCATATTTACCTGCCTACAGTGCAAAGCAACAAAGAAAAACTTTAAAAGAAGAAAACACCTTCTAGTGGTACGGAAATACAATGTGGACCTAGAGGAGACTTTTGAGAGACAAAAAACGGAAAATGCTTTGGTAAAGTAAATAAATGCCATAAAACAAAAATTGAGAACATGCTTCTAAACTAGGGTAGCTGGTATATTGGTAATTCCTTCAGCTGGTACAGCATGCTCCTACTTCAAACACCTTTTGTGTTTGGACCTGTGCTGGCAGCTTTTCAAAGGAACCTCGTACTTTCTTCTCCCCCCCAGCATAATAATTAGTATGTGAATATGCTTGTGATTTCTTCTTGTTATTTTAATACAGTCACATTTTGGAGACTTCAATAAAGTTCCAAAACCATGCAGCCTAAACAGACTGGAACAGCAAAGCACAGCAAAATAGCATTATCCATCATCCCCATTCCATGCAGGGAGAAGCATGGTACCAAGAGACTGTCCTGTCAAAAGAGATTCAGGATCTGTTCAGGCAGTATCCTGTGCCTAACAGCAAACTCCACCAGTTGCTTCATATACTGTATAATAGAAGGTGAAATAAAATCCAGCAGTAAGAATTGTCATCTCTCCTCACATTAGATTTCATCCCCCTTTCTAGGAGTTAGGTACTGGTTTATTCCCTGAAGCACCAAGATACAATCCAATATTTCTGATTATTTTTTACATTCATCTATATCCAATGCCTTTCTTGAATATTAAGTTCTTGACTTTGACACTATTTCTACCAGTGTAATCACAGCAATCTTGTAAAGACCTTCAAGCACCTGAATAGTCTTAATGAGTTCAAAAGTATGTAAGATGGATCACACGGATGATTTCTGGATGGGGGAGCTGGGATTTTGCCCAGTGGAGTAGCTTATAGAGTCTGGGAAATTGAGGACAGGTCTCTTCAGCTCCAGCCTCTCCCTGATTTACAATTACAATCCTGAGGAGGAAAGAACAGTAATCTGAAAGTCTGGAAGCTGCAAACTAAGGAGAAACAAAACTATGTATTTAGTGAATAATGCAAAATATGAGAAAATAATGTGAGAGATGGGTGTGATGGAAATACCTTTCCTGAGGCTAAGTGGGTATTGATGTGTTTCAAACCCATAAACAGATTTGTGCATGTTGCTGGCTGAAGAGGCTTGGGGGTGGAGTTCTAGGTTTTGTTGTTACATCTCTTTACTTGCTCTTATTGCTTCTCAGGCAAGGACAACAGAAGGCATGAGCAATGTGCTCTTTTCCCTCTGACCTGGGACTAATGACAGCCATGCCAAGATTTCTCCATCCTTCTGACTATTTGATAACAGGGAAGCAAGATGGCTTATTATCACTTATCCTTCTGACTTCTTGGCTGGGAAACAATTGACAAAGGAAGCTAATTCAGGAGAAATTAATGAGAAACCAGGTTGGGGAAGTGAGTTAATTGTAAAGGGAGCAAATGAAGAGAGAAGGAATCACTCTCAGGAATCAACCAAAATCGTTTTACATGAGCTTGTTCATGCAGACTTGTCCTATGATCTATCTCTCGTTGGAAGCAGAAAGGAAAACTGTACATTGGTGCTGAAGTTCAAGATGTTGTGCGTGCAACAGCCAATCTTTGAGGACGGAATATTTTCTTGCATGATTTACAGTGACATTTAATCACTGTGTACAATCTCTTTCCAGAGACACAGTCCCAGATGGACACTTACAGCTTATAGGGCACAACATGTAAAGAATATACAGAATACACAGGAAAGAGACAGGCAGATCTCTAACAGCTATTTACTTGTGTAACATTTTTATTTAAACAGTTATTTTGTTACCCTCAATGGAACAGGACTCTTAACCACTGCAGCAGTTTGAGAAGAAATGTACTGCTGCATCCCACCAGCATGCTCCGTGACCTGTATAGCAGGGGACACAGCCCCAGCTGCAAAAATGTACCACCCAGATTGCACACTGAAAAATACAAGCGAAAAAAAAACCACAAACGAGTCACCTCAAATAAAGGGGTGGAGGAGTTATGTAAGCAGGGACAGCCGTTACCTTGTAATAACGTGTATTTCAAATCCCTTCTCAAGGTACGCGCCCATGAAGCCTATTAGTATTACAGTCTTCTCACTTAGGCAGAAAGTTCATGAATATTGGAATACTGCATTTAATATTAGACGGAAATTCTTCACTGTCTTCCTGCTAGAGCAGCTTTTTGGAAACGCACCAGGGGCTTTGATCCTACAAACTCTTACTTAGCACCTGGGTAGTCCCGTTGCCTTAAACAGAACCAATCGAGAGCTTCAATTCAAGTGTTTGCAGATTAAGGCCCATGTTTGTACTCTAAGATCTTATCTACAGAAGAAATTGCGCTCATTTACCTAAGTGTTTTTATAAACACGTCTTTATTTTAAACGAGCGCGATGTTACCCGTGCAGGAGGCCGCCATGCAAGGTTCCCAGCGGTGTGAAGGCAGCCGCGGCTCTCAGCTGGCTGGAGACCATCAAGGGGCCACGGGGCATTGCCATCCCCCGCAGTACCCGGGCAGAAGGCCGCTGCCACCCCGCAGGCAGCAGGAGCGCCCCCTCGGGCCTTGGCCGCTTGCTCCACGTCCTCGCACCACCAACGCACCCACCCTACAAGGAACACAGCCCCGCGTAGCTGGCGGACCCCCCCAGGTTCCGAGGGGGTTTCTCCCCCAGGGAGGGCCGCTGATGGTGCGTGGACGGGAGTTTTGAGGCCTCCTCCGCCTCACAGGGGCCTACGGGGCGCCACGGCCCGGCCCGCCGGCAAGGGGAGGGGTGGGGGGACGCTCGGCCTCGCCCGCAACGCAACGCAGCGCCGCGCCGGGTCCGCACCCCGGCCCGGAGGCGGCTTCAGGCGGCCTCGGCGCAACCGGCAACTGGCACCCGCCCCCCCGGCGGCTCCTCCTTCTCCCCCCGCCCCCGTCCCCAGCCGGCCGGGCGGAGGCGGGGGCCGTGCTGGCGCCGCCGCGGCCCGCTCTGCACGGGGAAGGTGCGTGTTTGCTCTGCTCCCCTCCTCATCCTCATCCTCTTCCTCCTTCTCCTCCTCCTCCTCCTCCTCACAGCGGGCCGGGGGCCCCGCGCGGGGAGAGCGCTCGCCCGCCTTCCCTGCCTGGGCGGGAGCGGGGCTGGCGGCTCCGCCGGGCCGCAGCGCTCTCCCGGGGCCGCAATTCTTGCGGGGGCCCCGGCTCCGGCTCCGCCGCCAGGCTGGGGGCGAGGAGGGGCACGCAGGCCGCCATCACCGGCGCTCGGGGCGCCTCAGCTCTGTCTCCTCCTCCCGCCAAGGCCTTCCTTTAGAGCCCTACCAGCGTGTGCTGCCGTCCCCCCCGACATGGGGCCGTCAGGCACTGGGCCGCAGCCGCGGGTGGTGCCGGGCCAGCCGTGCCCTGGGTCGGTGCGCTGGAGCTCCCCCAGCCTGGGAGCGGGGCGTCGGGCCTACCTCGCACCCGCCCTCCTGCCCTTCTCTGGAGGGGGACAGACACCAGGTTGATGTGTCTGTCCTACAGGAACATGGATGCGCCATCGCGTGACAAGAAATGCCTGCTTACCTGCTCATTCCTCTTAATTTAAAAACAAATGGGGGGTCGACCTCTTCTCCCAGTAACAAGAGATAGGGCAAGAAGAAGTGGCCTCACGTTATACCAGGGTAGGTTTAGATTAGGTATTAGGAACAAGTTCTTCACAGAAGGGATTGTCCAGCATTGGAACAGGTTGCCCAGGGAAGTCGTGGACTCACCATCCATGAGGGTATTCAAAAGATGGGTAGACGTGGTGCTTAGGGACATTGTTTAGTGGTGGTTTTGGCAGTGTTAGGTTGATGGTTGGACTTGATTTTAAAGATCCCTTCCAACCCAGACAATTATATGCTTCTATGAAATACCGACTCTAAAGTTGTAGTGGGCTGTCATGCACGTGCCTGGGGGACGCGTGGTCGGTGTTAGGCGAAGCATGGTGTTCCCCAGCGATCTTGAAAGCAGCTGAGCTGATAGCAGTCACTGGCTGAAAGCTATGCCACTGCAAACAGGTAAAACCCATAAATACCAGATGGGTACATTAGATATTTAATTATGTTTTACAGCACGCTTCATAGGGAAGAGGTCCCAGCATGTAAAGTGGTTTAGTGCTTCTGAGTAGGAAATCCTAGTAACTTGTACCCATTAGACTTGTTTTGACGGGACTTTAAAGACTATCTTTTTCAAATTGATGCAAAAGGGAAAAGTATATAAGAAGAGAGACATTTTTGTGTATGTGTATATGCATATACATATTTTATAGAAGTACTAAAATATATATGAGAGAGAGAAAAGTGAGATGAAAAAAGCTGAGAAATGTAAGTTCTGCAAGCTGAATCAGATTTTACTAAGGAAGCATGAGATACAGAGGAGACACTTGAATCTAGTGGTTGTGTCTGACAAGTTACAAGCCTGCTCAGAACTATGGAAGAGGAAATTCAAACTACCAGTACTGGATATCTGTTTGCTTGTTGATTACTTGTTTCTTCCTTCACACTGCAGAATTTTTGGGACCTGACTTTCCCAAGTGCTGCATGAGCACTCAAAATACCTGCTCAGAGAGGACCATACACATGCAGCACCTGAAATCCTGGCTTCTTGTTTTGTAAGCCTTAATTTTCAAAGTTTTGCCTGTCTGTGGTTTTCACTCTGTTCAAAATTAGATTCATTTTTACTGTCTCTGGAGATTGTTCCACATCCGCTCACCCTTTTGTATCAAAAGAGTGTAAGAGTGTTGTAATCTGTTGATAAAAGGGGAGCATGTGGGTGTTTCGTCTTGTAAAACAATCCTCAGTATGACTGTAGAACAGATTCCCTGTATGGGAATGGAAGGACTGCTTACATCTACATCTATCTAGAATGTGTCTTGCTATTTTATCTTGAGAAATTCTTAAGTTTTAAGCTAGGGTGACAAAAGTTGGCCTTGATTTTGTTCGGGTTATTTTTCTGCGAGGATGAAAGCTTTTATTGAAAGTCTTTTTCATGCTTACCTACTATCACTCCTAAAAATCACCTTGCAGTCTTGTCTGGTGCTCCCTCTGTTAGATCATTATTTTGAATAAAAGCTCACACGCTTCTTTCCCCAGAGAAACCCTACAAAGCCAGCCATATCCGTGAGAGTTCTTACATCCCTTGTTTCCTTGTAATTTTTGACTCATTTCTGTAGACATATCCACTCTATCTTGGATAGCATCTATCAATTGTGCCTTGCAATCAGTTTTGCTTTACCCAAACTTCAATCTCTCAGACGAAGTCTGTGCAGATAAACTTTGATCAGGGCCACTGCAGCTTTAGAGCTTCATACTAAGCTTTTGTCTTACCCAATCTTGTTTCTTGGTGTTTGAAATATATATAATTCTTTTGAACAGCAGAACAATAAGATACTAAATCAGATAAGAACAGATTGCAAATCTGGGCTGGGGAAGAACAACCTGGCGTTGACCCCTGTTGGGAGACATCTGTCAGTAAAAGCTCATATACATTCTTACTTGTTTTATAACAGGGTTTTGCAGATGCCTGCATGTCTTTTAATGCCAAATTGGGAAAGGAAGCAACTTACACAGTCTCATATTTTTGATGTAATTGCACAAACTCATAATGCATATGGGATTCTTTTATGTAGTCCTGCTATAGTGTATAAAACTTTTTTGGTTTAAGATTCAAAACTTTGTCTTGTCATTTCTTCCTTCCTTTCCAGTTGTGGGAGGACGAAGATGAAGGATGGCAGTACATCTAAGAGATAGCAGCTGCAGGGGTGAAATATTTTTGCTTAAAAAAGTACTTTGTGCCTAGAAATGTACAAAACGATTACAATCTTGAAGCTTTACAGTTCTTTCTGTTCTGTCTCGACAGGAAATATTATCTGTCAAAAACTGCATTGCAGTAATCTTTCACGGTTTTGTTACCAAATGTCTCAAATAATCTCAAAGTACTGAAATAAGTGTAAGTTCTTTCTTTGGTTGACCCCCAGTCACTTACATTTTCACTGCAATGGCAATAGTGAATTTTTAGCTCTGATTCGTAATCTCCTAAATGCCAATTACTTGATTAAGTCAGTATTTCTGACAGAATCTGTGGAGAATGCTCTGTTCTTTTTTTTGTTTTGGTTTTACAATAGAAGAAAAAATTGTATGTTAGCTTGAAAAAAATGTTGACTTTGTTAACCTGTAATTTTAAAAATGATACTTTTGGTGCCTTGATCTTACAAGAGGCTTTCTTTCTTTCTTTTTTTTTTTTTTTGAGACAGAGAGAATGGACCAATGGTGGGGAGGGTTTATTTATTTATTTATGGTTTGTTTTTCTTTAAATGGAGAGCATTGGGACACCCAGCTCATTTGGATTCTTTTTCTCTGTCCTGGTATTAATAATAGTAATGTTTTCTCAGAGTCTTTTACATTTAATTAACATAGATGTGTTTGATGAATTTTCTCCACAGTGAGTGTAAGAGAAAAATGTGAAAAGCCCTTTGGTGGTGTTGCTGCCAAAGAGGGTTTCAGTAGAAGTATCTCATGAACAGACATATGAATTAAAATATATCTCTAAGTAGTTGTTTATATATTTTGGCAAAACTCTTTCTCTCTACTATCCATTGCAATCAGAGGTATGGTAAAAGACCTGTGATCTTAAAACCTGACTTTAAAAGATACTAATGCTGTTCTAGAAAGGAAGAATTCCAGTCAAATTTATCTCAATTCTTAATTGGCTAAGATAAATTTTAAATCAATGATCTTTGTTGTAGTGAGAGGATGTTAATCTTGGGTCATCTATCACACATATTTCTTACATTGTAGGAAATACAAACAACTAAGATTTATTTTAAACTTGCCTCACTGACCATCCTGCATTCAGCATAACAGTGGCAGTTTGCACCAGATCAGGATTTGCCCAAACCTGTTTTGTGAACCCCCATCTTGTGCAACTGAGAATTGTTGTCACCCTTGTGAAGCCTGTTTTAGTACTGATATGCGCGCGAAAGTTCTGGTTTTAAGTATATGTATGTTTTTTTGTTTGTTTGTTTTTTCTCCAGTTCCTGGTTATGGTGTCTGATCTTTTACTCAAATGTAGCGATAGTACATTTCCTGTCAGAACACTCTGTGTGAAAGGCAATGAGATCACTCTTCCTCCCTCCCCCAATTTTTCTAGCTTTCATCTGCTGCATGTATATTGATATCCCGTGTCTTTAATTTTTGTGTTAGTTTTTTTTGGAGGAGGCACTTGACTCTGAATTTACATAAGACGAGGGAGTCAAAAGTAATTTTGTGTTTCAAGTAGCCCCACAAAAGGGGCTTATGTAATATTATGCATGTGCTGATAGACATTTGAGAAAGAAGTGTGCTTTTTTGAGGCCTTAAAATGAGATCTGAGGCAGTAGGCTCAGTCGGGAAAGCATCCACTTTTTTTATCTGTAACTTTTGAAGACCAAAGCATAAATTTGATTTATCTGTAATGGTTTCCCCTTCTGCTTGCCACAGGCTTTGAGATTAGCATTTCTGATCTTGTTGATTTTTACTGTTCTGAATCACAGGGCTCACCTTCTAGTGCTCTCTCTGGTGATGTTCTCCCATACAAAACACAAGTGCTCTTCTGTGGCAGACTGTGAAAACACTTTTTGGAGTTTTAGTTTAATGAAATTCTTTATTGCTTTGGAAGCAAAATGTAAGTTACTGATTTCTTTAAGATTGATCATATACTGCAATGGACTATTAATATTTTCTCTTATGACAACTAGATAAGCCAGAAAAATATATTACTAATTTCAGGTAATGTATTCAGTGCTGCTGAAAAATACACAGAGCTGGCAATTTCTACCTCGGTGATGCACTGTGAGATACCCTAGAAGAAAAACAAAGTCAACTTGACTTTAATTACTTGTTCAGTTTGGTTGTCTTGAAATAGTTCTTGCGTAAGGAATCTCTAGAGGGTTTTCAGAAGCAAAAAAGTTTCAGGAATAGGCTTGGAAAATTCTGCACAGGCTCTGAGTTACTTCCCATGTCTAATTTACCTGCAGCTGCTGCAGAGGTTTCCACCCCAGCCAGTCTCCTGTCCCTTGGCCAGTGGTTCTCACCCAGGTAGCAGAGGTGGTGGAAACAGGAGAGCTGTCTGCTCTTCAGGCTGCAGAACTGCAGCAGTCCAATCTTCCTTCAAGTAGTACATCCCCATTTTCTCTTTGGCAGTAACCTGCTGATACTAACATTCATGATTAATTTCTGCAAACAAAGAATAAATGTTTTTCACTGGATTGATTCCCAGAACCAACTTGCTGCCTGACCACGTGGATGAGGTTCTGTTGCAAGTGAATGGCGTTTTGGAAAGCAAAGCCACCGTATCTGGGACCTAGATGGACTTTAGCCAGAACTGATCCAAATCTTCTGTTGCCTAGTCCATAGGCTGGTAGAATACACCTACACTGATTTTAGTATACATTACTGCTACAGCTAAGGTTTGTGATTCGTGCTTCATTTTGGACTTACCTCTTATAGCTGAAGAAAAAACTTGCAGAAAGGGTGGTAGTGAGCAGGAATATCTCTATGGCTGCCCTTCAAAGAGTAACTGAATGAGGACAGATGTGCTTGTTTCCAGCAAGCGATGCCGCCCAAGTCAGCAGATACATCTTGCTTTGCAGTGCTATCTGGTGTACAGCTGTGATTATTAAAAAGACCTGACATAGCCAGAGCCAGTATATCTGATACAGGTGGATCATACAGGGCTTTTTGTTAGGTGTCTGGTTTTGGACTGTTCCGGCAAATCTGGTGATGACAGAGGAGAAAGTGTTCAAACTGGAAGAAACTTGGAGACAACAGCTTACGCTGAATGTCAAAATATCCCTTAAGTTTGCTGTACTCATAGCAGGTGACAACAGTGTCTTCAGCCTCATATCTAAATTTTGACTGGGACAATGAATGTTTTGTTTCATTGGAAAAAGAGGTGGTCATAGTAGTATGATTATCTTTCTGTGTTTACATCTGGCAGTAGGTGAGCTGAAAACTTATTTGCAAGTCTTTTTCCCCAGAGGAAAAGGTATTTCCCAGTGCTTAGAGGTACTTCTAGCAGCCCTCTCATTGCTCAAATGATTTTTTGGCCCTAGAATTTTTCAGTAAAAATAAGGCTTTTGATACAACAGCATGCGTTATTTTGTGTTCATAAGCGTACAAGACTTCATGCTCTCTTGAGTATGCGAGTTTTGGCATGGCTAGAAATGACGTTTTTTCCCCACATCACACTCTCCCATCTGATGTTATTTGTGAAACAAATTTGTGAAAATCGCTTTATGGTTTAAGCTTTTAGGCTGAAAGATGTCAATGCATGTTTTAAGCTTTATTTGAGGAGCTATCATTTTCAATAGTGACATATCCTGTGTTTCTTCGATCCAGATCATATGGCAAGTTTTATTTAAAGTAGAAGCATTAAAAAAAATGTACAAAGTGAATACTGTTTTGCTGACCCTGACGTTAAGTCAGGACACGAACCCAGCAATTAAAACCTGTATGATATATGTGTCTATGAAGCACATCTAACATTTATATACTTGGGGGGGGGTGTGTTCTTTTTTTTTTTTTTAAATCAATGCCATTTTCTTGTGATTAGGGTGCAGCCCTCTCAGCTAACTCATCATTGCATTTACACACCACCACGCTTTTGTCAGTACCACCATCACGCATCTGCAGGCATCAAGGCTTTACCAAAGTCAGCGCAGTTATGTTTTGGGTGACTAGTAGTCAAATTTTCTATTTTTTTTTCTCCTCTTTCACATGCTGCTTTATTTCCTTTGTGTTTTCCTCATTGTTGTAATGCTGGAAGATATGGCACTTCTCTATTGCTTCTGTTCTCAGTGCGTTGTTATTAGAATTAAATGTATTCAGATGCCTCTGTTCTGAAAATCCAGAACACGCAGCCTGGTTGAGCAGCATGCAAACAGGAATGGGAGCATGGGAAAGTTCCTTTGAAGAATGTCATATAAAAACAACTATTGGGAGCTTATCAGTATGTGAACTGTATATAAAAAAACAGATGCACAGTGGATAAATAATAATAACTACAGTAGGCATCTGTCTAATGCAGCCTCCGAAAATGATCACAATGAAACATGCTGTGTAGCATCTCCTGTCCCTACAGACAAGCAGCATAGGAAGGATGAAAGTCAGCTAATACTAGTTTTTTTCCTGGAAAACATTTTCAGCTGTGGTGAAGTAACAGCTGGGCTGTTACTGCAATCATCGCTGCAACTGTGAGTGGTGGTGCAAGCTCAGCTGCTCATCTGAAAGCAAAAGGTAACTTTCCTGTAGAAAAAGCCTTAATCTAGGAATTAAACAGGATAGTAAACTTAAGAAATGTAGTCTTCTTGCTGACCTTGCCTGCTCTCCAGGTGTTTATATCTAAGTACTCAACAAGTAGGGCTTGTTGGCAAACATGGAGTCAGGGGTGTAGGATTAGCGTTGCCATCAGGTCTGTTCCAATGGGTAACTGGGAAGTCACTGTCATCGGGGAGCAGATCTGATATATAATTTGTTGCCCAAAGCACTGTTTATGTCCTGGTCTGGCTTCCAAATGGTTTCAAAGAAGAGCTTTCTGAGGAGTGACCCTCATACAGAAATCATAGAAGTGTGGGCACATATGGTGAGACCATCATCCTGAAAGGAGCAGTGCTTCATCGGGAAGTCAAAGATGGCTTTTTTGGCTGCTTCTGAATGAAGGAGTAGTTGTAACTTTATGAGAACTCTACCTCATCAGTTGACCCTGCTTGCAAGCTGATATATGTCATGAAATCAAAACTGAGTGTAAGCGATCCTCCAATACCAGTTTCGTTTTACCTTGGAATTGCATTTTAGTTCATGAGGAGACTGACTTTGGGAGCATCTGGATTCACTGAAGGAGGCAGAGGCTCTATTTTCTCCTCATACTAGTGATACCAGACTCCCAAATGTTGAGTAGTCTCTTTACTTGTGCTGTGGATAAAGCCCTCTGAATTTTATGCAATTATGACAGGGCAAATGTGTGGTTTTGACAATCACCATTTATAGCTAAATCAAAGTAAAGTGCTCTAAGTGGGTTGATTCTGCAGGCTTTTGTCTCCTTAATGATTGGTCTTGTGACCAGGAACACTTAAAGGCAGCATTCCCAAAGCTGTGCTTGCAGAGGGCCATTTAACAGGTAGGATAAAAGCCAGAGGTGTCTTAATACCTGGGGTCCCTGCCCAGTTTGATAACACTGTGTCTAAATAGCAATTTAAAGAATGTCTAAATAGCTTCACTTTTTATTGTGTTTCAGACATAACTCCTCCAGAAGACGCAGAAGGAGCTCGTGGCTGTCACATGTAATAGCAGAAGGACAGGGTGAGTAACGAGGGTCTGGAAATAGAGCTGTGGCCTCTCTGGGCTCTGCTTGGTTGAAGTTCCTGTGTGCTTCCTGAGTTCAGGTGCAGTCACCCACCTGGGCCTGGTGTGCTCATGGCAGCAGTGGTGAGCTGGTTTTCTCACAGATGGCCAGTGTAAAAACTTCTCTAGTGTTTGGGAGCTGACAGCTATGTGTCAGCTTTGCCTTATTGTCCTGATTTGAGGTAAAACAGGACCAATTTTGTTCAGTAACGTTGCTTCTCAGCTGCGCCTCTTCTAACTACTGAAATTAAAAGCATATTTTGCAGACAGTGTTTGTTCTCAGAGTGATAAGACCTATGTTTATAGTTGATGCCAAGGCATGGTATGCAGAGATGCTCTCACTTACACTTATTGCTGTAACATCCAAGGGCAGCTAACTTTGTTACATGCCCCGTTGGAGGGTCAGAAGCAGAAAAGCATAAGGGGGTCACACCTGCGGGGAGCAGTGGACAGGACAGGTGACCCAAAACTGACGAACAGGGTATTCCATGCTGTCTGCCTCATGCTCAGTATAAAAGCTGAGGGATCAAAGGGTCAGCTCTTTTTCTTCAATGGCCGACGCCTGAGGAGGACGCTGTCTGTTCATCTGCCTTTGTTCCCAATCCTGAATGCAGATCCGGAATCCTGTTCCCATCCATCACTCAGTCCAGTCTGGGACTTCCCCAGTGCCAGCTGGTGATGTGATTGTCGTCCTGGGAGCTTGATATGGTTTTGTATATATATTTCATTATTTTCGTTTTATTTTGTTATCAATATTTCATTAAAGTAGTTTAGTTCCTTCTAAACTCATAAGTCTCTTTTCCCCTTCTCTGCCTGTCTCTTTGAAGAGAAGTGGGGGGGAGCATCTGTTGGTCCCATCTGAGGTGCCCCATGTGGTCAATTCGGTTTAAACCATGACACTTATGCTATCTATCTGAACTGTGCAGAAGTGTTTAAGACCTAGGAGGAAACTTTTGGCTGTTTTGTTTGCTCCTGTGCTCTCTTGGCATAACTTAATCTTATTGGTCAGGTGCAGTGTCGGAATCATGTTAGTGCAAATACAGGGATATGTCTTAACATAATATTTGCAGAGAGATGGTTGATCACATTCTGTCTCTAATAATGTTTCAGATGCTGTAAAATGTGTGCCAGATGTGGTACAATGTGTGCCAGAAAATGACATATATCTATACCTAGTCAGCTTATGTTTGCCAAAGTTGGTATCTTCTCCTGACATGACGCTTAAATACAGTATCAGCTTTTGTATTGTCACATTCAACACCCTATTAAGCATCTGGATCAAACAAACTGTACAACAGATAGTTTGGCAGCTAGAACAAAGGACCTGTGAGGATTTTCTAGGACGGATATCCATTTTTTCTTCCAATACCATGAGATTCAAACAATAGTTGTGTTGAGAAAAGGGAGTTTCATAGTTCATTAAACTACCTTTCTTCTCACAAATATTTTTTGCCATTTTGGAAAGCTGTCTCCAGTGTAGCTCCTGAATATGTTTTAGCAGTGGTACTTCTTTCATTTATTCTGAAGCTGTTGTTGGTATTTGTCCATATATGTTCTATGGTATTTCTGAAAGTATAGCAATGCAAGAATAAGGCATTTATTTTTGCTTGGACAGTTATCTGTATTAACAATATTATCTAAAATGGAAACTGTTGGCTTCAGCTCTTTTGAAAAATGCTGATCAAGGGCCATGGCTAATACTCCTAAACCTGAAAACTATACTGTAGGCATATTTAGCTTTATAGATAATTCACTATGTAAGGATCTTACTAAATAGAAAATGTTTATAATATGTGAGACCTTTAGTCCAATGCTACTGCACTCAATTAAATATTTTAATTTGAGCATATAAATGGGATTTGAACATACAAATTGCTAATACAGCTACTTTTCCTGGTGATACTTCTATGATACTGACACTGAGAAAAAAACAGTCCTCTGAAAGGTGCTTTAGAGTCTTGATTCCACATTGAACATCCACCAAGGTTTATGCTGACACTTTTTGGCTGCTACAGAGAGGTGTTTCTTCTTTTTCTGCCATCTGCTTAGAATGGTAATTCATCAAAAGGTACTAAGAAGTTGGTATTCATTCAGGTGTCAGTTATTCTTTGATTCTGAGCAGTGTGCACCTCTCTTTCCCCTTAAGAAATAAAAGACCTGTAAGATACTGTAGCTGGTAGTAGCAAGGTATATGTTTGCAAACCAAATATTAAAAATGGACTTTAAATTTTGCACTGAGGTGCTTTCACATGAAAAATGTATACATCTGGGCTTCCTTGTACATATTTTTGCATGCTCAAATTTTGTCTGTGCAGAAAATTGTCGATTTCCTAAACTGTATCTAAAGTTTGCTAACCTGCTGCAGCTCAGTGTAAGCTATCTCCCAGGTCACCTGCATGATGGATCTCTGGAGTCACTGCATGAGAATTTTGGACAGAAACATGGCAGGTGTGTTAGTGTGTGAACAAAAATAAATTGAGACTAAGCATTTTCAGATATTTATTATCAGCATACCAGATACAGTAATTGTTTACATTTAGAACTATTTTGCTATCCTGTATTAAAAAAAAAAAAAACAAAAAAAAAAAACAAAAAAAAAAAACAAATGCATCTTTAGAAATTCACTTTTGGAAGTAGAATTGCATGGCTCAGGAAAATATGAATTGTTTTACCCAGGCTCACTGGTGTCAGCATTTGTCACTGTCCTCTCTACATAATTAATGTGTTATTTTGTGGTGTGTTCTTTGTGTTGTTGGTTGGTGGTGGGTTTTTTTGTTTGTTTGTTTTCCACTTTGATTTCCAGTTAACTTTTTATAATACAACCATTTGTTTCACCGCAGCAAGCTTTTGATTGGATCCTCGTGGTAGTTTCAGGAGAAAGGGGCTGAGTGGTCATTGGTCATGCTAATTGAAATGTCTTTCATGTGGCAACTGACTCACTTGGAGATGTCACTTCTGGGTCCCTCCTCTTCCTGTTGTTCATCCATTTTGTCTGTCTGTAGTGGCACGCTTGTCTCAGTGTATCTCTGCAGTGAGTAGCACTGTGGACCATGATCTTAACTGGGACTGTTGAATGCCACTTGAAATAAAAAAAAGTTATTAATACTGATAGATGTCTTCTGTCATAACTAACTTCTTTTGTCCTGTGGTAGCAAAATCATCTAATAATTTTTTGTCTCTTAAATGGCAGCAAAAAGTAATTGGAAGTTAAATGCAAAATCAGAACCACCTTATGCATGGTAGCTGTAGCGCTCCATAATCAAATGTATGCTGCACTGGGGAGTAGCTTTCATGAAGAAATGGTGTTGGAGCTTTCCCCAACGTCAGAAAGAGGTCTGGTTTTGCTAATTTATTACTCTAAATTGGCTAAACCCCAGTTTGCTATCAAGCTCTTTAAGTAAAGTGTATTTATTTTGTTTACAGTCTGTTCTTTGCCTTGGTTCTTTACATTTAAACTTTTTAATCTTGCTTTTGTTTGTACATTGCAGTGTGGTGGGATGGTAGTCCCAATTTTACATTGCCACTGAGCTGCAGCAATTTATTTCTGATGTTGACATTTTGGATTACAGTATGATATTTGAGTACCAGTATTATGCCCTAGTGAAAATGATGATATCATAAATGGCATACTTCATAACACATCTCATTGAAATTAATATCTTTTCCCACCCTTAATGTAACTAAAGAAATGTGTGTATCCTAAAAATAATTTTTCTGTCAATTGTAATGAGAAATACTTGACGCTGTGCCTTTTTCATGTAGTTGTATTTACAAAATCATCCTTTGTTGCTCTGGAAGGGGAAGGCTCGGTGGGCATATCTTACAGTATCTTACAGTAAGGAGGCACAAGACTAGAACATCAGTTTTCTTAAGAAGTCTAGCGATATGTTCGCCAGATTTCTCAGCTTCACAAAACCACTTGAATGTTGATACTATAGCAGTATGAGGAACATACCTTCTCTTGTGACTGTAGAGAAAGACTGTATGAAAAAAAACTAACAAATAAAAAAGATGTTCAGAAAAGTTACAGTTATTTTAATCTGGACATTTGATATATTAACATTCTTAAATATTTCATCGGATTCAGCAATGCTGAATAATTGTTGATGGAATTTGGAATTGTACCGCTTATAGTCTGTAAAATGAGATTACAGGTGTATGGAGTAAAATAGCTAAAATGGTTGGATACTTTTGAAAATGTTGGTCTTGCCTTTTTTTGGTCTTTGAAGCATATAATAATGTGCACAACTTTTCTCTGAACTTGACTTAAAATGAAGAATTTTGTTCTGTGTACAAAGCAAAAAGTGCTTTGTAGCAGTGTGTCTTGTCATGTATGGAAATGCTAAGAATTTAACCTAGGAGTTTAGAATTCTAGAGTGTTATATGATATATGTAGGCGAGATTATCATCTGGTGTAATTTTTGTTAAGGCTAGACAGGTCACTTCATCAGAAAACTTGTCCTCTTGCACTTCATTACATAATTATAACTAAGGTTACTTATTTTGGTGGTTCATTTTGGCAAATATCCCAACCCTTAGTAGTGCATAGTTGCCTTTAAAACTGAGATTTAATTGCTGGAAGGAGACAAAGTATTTGTATTTTCTGGCCAAATTCTGGAGCAGCATAAAGCCTACTTGTGTTCTGGAAGACCGAACGGCCTTCTGCTGGAACGCTGCTTGGAGGAGCACCAAGAAGTGCCTGTGAGTGCCAGATACTTGGCATTTTGATGGCTTTCAGCTTTCGTAGAGGTGGCAGACCAACTTGCGACAGTGACAGCCATGCACTGACTGTTGTTAATGAAACTTGGTTTGCTCCTGTTACAGTGTCCATCCATCAACTTTAGCAGCTTTTGCTATCCAGAGATATGGATTGATCATTTGCTCATAGCTCATACCTTCTGTTTGAGGCTTTATCCTGGTGTGAACACAGGCTTCATCCTTTGGGTGGATGCAATCTGCTAGACTTTCAGTAAAAACTCAGAAAGTAAATATTTGGGAATAATTTAACTGTAAGTGCAGGGTATAAGATGTCTTGTTAAATGTATTTTCAAAAAGAAACTTGGTTTAAAATTTCGGGTGATAGATGTTTTATT
This sequence comes from Vanellus vanellus, assembly GCF_965231255.1. NCBI lineage: Eukaryota > Metazoa > Chordata > Aves > Charadriiformes > Charadriidae > Vanellus > Vanellus vanellus. The sequence continues at coordinate 145,342,417 of NC_138906.1, forward strand.
ATGGGACATTACTGGCAATTCTTGTCTTTGGTGCCCCTTAATTTGGGGCCTCTTGTTTCTCTGTCTTGGGCACTTCATTCTTTTCCATAGCCTAATACATCTCCTTATATGAGAAAATACAGAAGTGGTTGTAGGAGAAGATTTCTGTGGTTATATTGCCTCAGTAAAAGGAAGGTGCTTTTCTCCTGTAGAAAAGGCTGAAAGAGCAATATGCGGTTCTGAAGAGTTTGTATCTCAATTCTATATGAATTTCATTGAGATACAAGATGTGTGGCTATCCCAAGGGTCTTTACAATGAAGAAAGTCTCCTTAAATTAGTAAGAGGCCACTAACGTTTTGTCTCAGAATGGGTGTGTGTGAATATATTTTTTTTTTCGTAAGCCAGTTTTTCTATGTCTGAAGGCAACCTGTCTTGTTTTTTAGACTACAGCAATAGTTATGGACTTGAAGGAAGTGTCACCAAAGTTGAGCATCAAAATACCAGATAATATAATTGCAGCCCTATTCTGTTCTGTTTTGATTTCATTGCCCAAAATAATCTCTCTTGCCCTGCCCCCCAGTTGTCTTTCAACGCCATCAGCTGGCTTTAGCTATGTACTTTGGCTTTCATTGTAATATGAACATCATTGTGTATTTCGGTGTCATTGTTTCCTAACTGCCTTTCTTTCATTGAATATTTCTGTTCTATTCTGTTCTCATCTAAAAATCCCACTGAATTCCTGTCTTTAGCGTCTGAAAAGATAATGTACTCCCTTTTGAGAACTGTTTGTATTTTTAGTGCTCATTAGGAATAATATCAACTGCTTCATGGCCTAGGCATTGTTTGGTGGTACTGTCTTTTTTTTTTTTAACTTAATTTTTGTCTTGGCTGTCACTGCTTTTTAGGGAAGTAGCAGACATAATTTCTGTAGCTTCACTGTTACAGTACTCTGTACATGGATTACGGTGTGATTCTTCAGGATTACTGCCATCCGTTTTAGCAGCAGCTACTGAATAAGATTATCAAGGTAGCTTGTTACTATTCTGAGGCTTGCAGGTGAAGAAAGAGTTAAGTGTGGTTCCTTTTACTGCTTCCTTCCTATGTTAAGCTATAGTATTTCCACGATACAGAATATAAATAGACTATGAGCTTTTTCTTTTACCAAATGGGGAGCTATGACTGCAATGTCTCTGGGCACATTTGGACTGTCTCTGTTTTAATCCTTAGCCTTCTTTAAACATTTCACTTCCTATTTGACATAAGTCAGTATCACTACCTGGGCATATATGGTCATACACTATTAGGTCATACTTATCTTTTCAAGGATTTTAGGACATATCTTCAGTTGTAGCAAATAAAGATAGTTTTTTTCTGAAGTTGGTAAAGGTGAAACAGCTCATGATTTTGTGTTTCCACTGGAGTTTTAGACTTTTTGGTCCAAGTACTAAGATTTAATATTGTATTCAAAGTCTTGTATCCACACTGTGTTGTACTCTTCATTTCCTTAGAAATAGATGTAAAAAACCTAATTTTAAGGACTTAGTAATTTAAATGATAACTTTGACTGTCAGTGTTCCCAAAGCCAAGATTTTCTAACTGATAAGCATTCTCCCAGATGAGGAATCTTGACAATTCTGAAAAAGTAATCTTTAGGGAATGTCTGCTTTTCTGCTTCACTCTTCAAGATCATAAAGTTTCCCTTCCCCTACCCGCCTTTATCTTTCTAAGTGATGGAAGAACTCTGTGACTTTATTTTTAGGCAGAAATCTCCTACTCATTTTGCAAGTCCACCTAGCCTTCCAGCCATTCTACTCCACAGCTGTCACAACAAACTTTCTTTCAGATACTATTAAATGTATCAGACATCACTCTGCAGCAAGTGAGTTTGTTACCCTGGGGCTTTTCAGTCTATTCTAATGTTATCAAAACCACTGTGTGATTTCAAGGTTTCCTACATTCCTTGGAGGAAAATCAAATGGTACATGGTTAGGAAACTGATAGATACTTTGCAGATTTAGCAGATCTCTAGTAATTAAATGGTTAATATCCTCAATTTATTGTTTTCTTTCCTCATTTCCCATAACCATGATTCCTGCAAACTCTCTGTATCCTTTTGTCTGTATTTTCAACTGGGATTTTGGGAGAACTTTGCCACACTGGAGAAGCAGCATTGTTCTCGCTTTGTTTATCCTATTTCTGTTCCCTCTCTCCTCTTTCAGTTATCTGATTGCTGTAGACAGTGTTCTCATCTGAAATTTTTTTTTATCCTCTTTCATTCTTTTCCATCTGTTACATTTAAGTAATTTGTATTGTAATGATTTTAATGGTGGTAACACCCGTTAGCCTGGTTACAGGCTGTATGTGCTAAAGCTCTTTTATATAAGGGCACCATAAAAGGTGAAGATGCAAATGATCTTGCCCTGTAGTATCAAAGACAGTAGTTAGCTATGGACAAATGGATCAGACACTAGGTGGAATCATCCTTAAAGTAGCTGCTTAGCTACTATTAAACATATCTTCTTTATACACTGTCTGCGCTACTAGTGTAGCATTGTGCTGTACATTTCATTCTCTTATACTGTTCATTGGAGCTGGAAAAGACTTATTTCTTGCCTGTAATTTGTCTTATTCTTCTGCGTACCTAAGACCTTTCGCCCTTGATTTTTTTTATTCCTTTCAGCTTGTGTTTATGGCTTCCTTTCATATTCTGAATCACAGATTTAGGTTGGAAGACATCTTTTGAGCTTATCTAGTCCAAATGCCCTGTTTATGCAGGGTCAGCTGCAGCAGGTTGTCCAGGCCCACGCCTGGTCAGGTTTTGAACATTTCCCCATTTGGACACTTCTCAGCCTCCCTGGGCAACCCATTCCAGTGTTTGACCACCCTCACAGTAAAAAAGTGCATACTTGTGTTTAGATGGAATTTCATGTGTTTCAATTTGTGCCCATTGCCTCTTGCTCTGTTGGCACCTCTGAAAAGGCCTGGGTCTGTCTTCATTCTTCCCATCAGGTATTTAAACCAATTGATGAAATCCCTCCTAAATAATTTCTTCTCCAGGCTGAACAGTCCCAGCTCTCTCAGCCTCTCCTCGTGGGAGACATACTCCAGTCCCTTAATCATCTTTGTGGCCCTTTATTGGACTCTATTCAGTGTATCCATGTCTCTCTTTTACTGGGGAGCCCAGAAATGGACAAGTACTCCAGGTGTGGCCTCACCAGTGCAGAGCAGAGGGGAAGGATCACCTCCCTTGACCTGCCTGCAACACTCTTCCTAATGCAGCCCACCAGGCTGTTGGTCTTTGCCCGTGAGGTTGCATTGCTGACTCATGCTTAGCTGGTCCACCAGGACCCACATGATCTTTCTCTGCCAAGCTGCCTTCCAACTGGGTGGCTGACAGCCTGTCTTGGTGCACGCGGATTAGTCCTCTCCAGATGCAGGACTTTCCATTTCCCCTTGTTGCACTTCATAAAGTTCCTGCCTGCCTATTTCTCCATTCATTCTGAGCAGCAGCACAACCATCATGTACATCAGCCACTCCTCCTAGCTTCATATCGTCTGCAAATCTGTTGAGGCTGCACTCTGTCCAAGGACCCAGGTCATTAATGAAGATGTTGAAGAGTACTGGACCAAGTATTGACTTCTAGGAGACACCATTAGTTACTGGCTGCCAACTGGATGTTGTACCAATGTTCAAAACTGTCTGAGCTTGGCTGTTGAGCCAGTTTTCAATTCACCTCACCATCTGGTCATCATCAAGGTGTCTTCCTTGCTGCAGACTTTCCCTCTGAAATCTTCTGCTATGATTTTGTAGGAAGAAATCTCTCTCTTCTGTGGACTATATTTGGATCACGTCCTTCCTTTTGTATACGGGTCCAGGTACTGCCATGGCTGGATGCCCACTATCTGCTCCTCCTGAAGCTAAAAGAACTGGAACCATTTTACATTACTGCCTTTTAGCTTTGTGCTCCTTTTGGACCACAGAGTTTCCATGGTTCCTAAGCGTAGTCTTCAGAAAGCTGAGAGCCTACGTAACCCTTTAAGCTGGAAATGATGAAGCCCTGAGCCTTGCTGAAGTTTCTAAAGAGACCAAATTAATCTGGCATAAATGTGCAGTGTCTAGTATGTGAATGGCTTTCAGTTGTGCTCAAAATGGGAAGAGCAGCAATGGCAGCTCCCACTTTTTACTTAATATGCCAGTGACTGGAAGTCCCTTTGAAGAAGTGGAAGGTGGGAGTTGTAGGTTTTTACATGGTCTTGAGAGCTACACTTTTTAGGATAATATCCTAAACATGAGGCCGCAGACAAGGCTGGAGTGCGACCATTCTGTGTCCTTTCCATGTGTGAAAGATTTATAGGGTCAGAGAAATAAAATAGAGGGACTGTAACCTTCTGACAGACATTCTTGCCTCCTGGAAGGTAAGGGAAATCACAGATTCTTATCCCTAGTGTAGAAAATGGTTAGTTTGTACTAAAGATCCATGGAATGAGATGCATTAATATGGCTGGGAGAAAGGACTGTACTTCTTGAAAGTGTGTTTTCTTCCTATCTCATTTTTCTTTAAACTTCTACTGAAGATATTCAGTGAATAATTAAATGCATCAAACAATTGTGACTGTCCTTTTATTATTTTTTTTTTAGTTTGGCCAGCACCGCAATGTTCGCTTGCGAAGTCTAACAAGTGAGATGTGCAAAAATCAGTAGTCTCTTCTCCCAGATGATTTACTGGGGTGATAAACTTAATGTTGCAGAGACTGGGACAACAGATGTGCTATGCTTTCCCTGAATTAGCAATGGAGTGATTCCTGTATTGTGGTCCAAGTGAGTATGATGTTACTTTACCTAGCAGGGAATTACTTCTGAACGCTGCTAGCTTTTGGCCAAATTATGCTGGACTATTCAAGAAAAGCACAATAAATTATGCTCCCATTCTTGTGTCCTTGCCCAGGGTTTGAATTTAGTTATGGACCTCTTAAAATTCAGTGGCAGGTAATGAAACACTGTGCATGGTGGGAGTATGTTACATCCACAAAAGCTGTTGAAATATGTCTCTTCTTAGTGTTCAGTGGGAAATTCTTGGAAAAAGTGTGGCTCTTAAATGCAGCTCCTCTGGGGCAGCCTTTGGAGTGAGGATGCTGCTGGTTTTGAATGAGGCCAGGAAAAGCAAGGGAAGAATTTCTTAGGTAAGGGAAATGTGATAACTGTGGTTTCATTTCTTCATTGAAAAAATGCGTGAAGTTGGTAGCTGGGGGCTCTTTGAGGTTGCCAATGCTAATTAAACAATCCCCCTGTGTTCTCTGTTTAACAACTAAATTTATCAGCTTTGTCTGGTAGGTTTTGCAAACCGTTAAACAAACAAAACCCCAAACCTTAAGTTTTTGAAACTAACTGTACAAAGTTGTTGTCTTACTCCACTCAGCAAGAATTTGTTTTATGGTGGAAATCAGATTATCTTTCTTGCTTCTTTGTGGATGATGAACTTGGCAAAAATCAGGGAACGAGCATGGTCATCCTGAGAAAATTACTGATGTCTCTAGCAGAGGATATCTATGAGCATGTAATTAACTGGTCCAAAGGGAAGCAACATGGGGAAAGTACAGAGCGGAGCAATAAAAATACACCAACACCCTCTGTACAGTATAACCACAAATAAACAGTAACTCAGACTAGAAAAGGCATTAAACAGTTCTCTGTAAGTGTCCCAAGATAACCCGAGTCTTCTGCTCCTGGTTGTGTAAGACTTTTGCCCTGTCTGTCTCGCAGGGAGAGAGGAAATCTGTGTGATACATTTCTCATTCATAGATGAAATCTCAGATGATTTTTGTTGTTCTTTTGGGAAAATTACACTTCACTGTGAAGAATTTGTTACTGCCTTGATCTCAAGTTTAGGGGACATTTGAATAGTTAAAGAGAATAACTTAATATTTTTATATTGCTAAAGCTATTGTTTAACTTGCTGTTTATGAAAAGACCCATAAAGACCTATAAAAGGCTGGCAGTCTGTACAGGGTATCATATGAGGTAGGTTTGGTGACTCAAAAAATTTTGTGTGTGTGGTTTTTTTTGGGCTTTATTGAGTTGTTTGGTGTGGTTTTGTTGTTTTGTTTTTTTTTTTTTTTTTTTCTTCTGGTGGTGTATGGATCCTAGAAGTGTGGTTTAATCCTTTCACTGTTTCTGTTGCTTACTTCTGCATTGCACAGCCGGTGTTTCAGATGGCATCTTATGAATGCATGCCTTGTAGGTCATCCCCCCTTTCTGTGGGTTGCCTCTTCTGTTTACACTGACGAATCTGTGCTTCTAAGTGCCCATACACTAATGGGGAATAAATATGAGGAGTTGGAGATCTGTGTGCAGTTGCAGGGCTGTGATCTTGTTGGCATTGTGCGGAGAGATAGCTCACATGACTGGAATGCTGCAATGGATAGATATATGCTCTTTAGGAAGGACAGGCTGGGAAGAAAAGGAGGTGGAGTTGCCCTTTGTGAGAGGACAGCTGGAGTGCTTGGAGTTCTGCCTGGGGATGGATGATGAATCAACCGAGACCTTATGGATAAGGATTAAAGACCAGACCAATATGGGTGACATTGTAGTGGCTGTCTGCTATAGGCCACCTGATCAGGAAAAACAAGTAGATGAGACCTTGAGAGCTAGAAGTAGCTTCTCATTTGCAGGCCCTGATGCTCATGGTGGACTTTAACCATCCCAATATATGCTGGAGGGCCAGCACAGCATGTTATAAGCAGTCTAGGAGGTTCCTTACACAGGTATAGAGAAACCAGCAAGGAGACGTGCTCTGCTGGACCTCATACAAGCAAGAAAGGGCTGGTTGTGGTATGAAGGTCGAGGGCAACATTGACTGCAGTGACCATGAGATAATGGAGTTGAGCATTCTAAGAGCAGGGCATAAAATGATATCACAGTGCTGGACTTCAGGAGAGAAGACTGACCTCTTCAAAGATCTGCTTGATAAAAGTCCTGTGGGATAAGGCCCTGAAAGAGGGAAGAGGACCCCAAGAAAGCTTGTTAATATTCAAGCATCACCTGTTCCAAGCTCAAGAACAGTTCATCTCAACAAGCAGGAGGGCAAGCAAAGATGCCAGGAGGCCTGCATGGATGAACAAGGAGCCCCTGGCAAAACTCAGACATAAAAAAGAAGCGTACAGAAGGTGGAAGCAGGGACAGGTGACCTGGGAGGAATATAGAGGTGCTGTGTAAGCATGCAAGGATGAGTTTAGGAAAGCCAAAGCCCACCTGGAGCTGAATCTGACAATGAATGTGAAGGGCAACAAGATCTTTTGTAATGACGTATGCAGCAAATGAAAGACTAAGGAAAAGGTGGGCCTGCTGCTGAATGCGGTAGGGGATCTATTGACACAAGATGTGGAAAAGGTTGGAGAACTGAATACCTTCAGTTTTTATTAGTAGGACCCGTGTTCAGAAATCCCAGGTCCTGGAGACTGGGGGAAAGTTTGGAACAAGGAAGTGTTACCTGTGGTGAAGAGGGTCAGGTGAGAGAATACTTAAGAAAACTGGACATCCATAGGTCCGTGGGCCCTGGTGGAATGCACTCGCAAGTGCTGAGGGAACTGGCCGATGTCATTGCGCAGCCATTCTCAATTGTCTTTGGAAGATCATGTCAATCAGCAGAAGACTGGAAGAGAGCAAACATCATGCTTATTTTCGAAAAGCACAGGAAGGAGGACCTGGGGTTGTGCTGACATTCAGTGGGAACTGAACAGGCTGGAGAAATAGGCTGACAGGAACCTCATGAAGTTCAACAAGGGGAAATGAAAAGTCCCGCACCTGAGGAGGAACAACCCCGTGCACCCAGGCATGCTGGCGGCTGCCCAGCTGGAAAGCAGCTTTGCAGAAAAGGATCTGGGGGTCCTGGTGGATACGAAGTTGAATGAGGCAGCAATGTACCTTGGTGTCAAAGGCCACCAGCCTGGTGGGCTGCATTAGGAGGAATGTTGCCAGCAGTTTGAGGGAGGTGATCTTTCTCTGCTTAGCTCTGGTGAGGCCATACATGGAGTATTGTGTCAAGTTCTGGGCTCCCCAGTATGAGAGAGATGAGTAAGGGATTGGAGCATTTTCCATATGAGGAATGGCTGAGGGGGCTGGGACTGTTGAGCCTAGAGAAGAGAAGGCTCACAGGGATCTCATCAGTGGGTATAAATACCTGATGGAGGGTGCAAAGAGGATGGAGCTGGGCTCTTTTCAGTGATGCCCAGTGACAGGACCAGAAACAATGGGCACAAACTGAATCACAGGAGGTTCCATCTGAACATCAGGAAGCATTTTTTACAGTGTTGGTGACTGAGGTGGAACAGGTTGCCCAGAGAGGTTGTGGAGTCTCCATCCCTGGAGACATTCAGAAGCCATGCAGATGTGGTCCTGGGCAGCGTGCTCTAGATGGCCCTTCTTGAGCAGGGGGATTGAGCAAGATGAGCTCCAGAGGTCCCTTCCAACTTCAACCATTTTGTGATTGCATGATAAGCACTTTACTGACTTTCCAGAAGTTATGCTTTAAAGTTACAAGTGCTTTCTTATAGTAAGATAGGAAGGGTAAGCATTCACATTCTTAGTACCAGCTAGACTCTTTACTGAGAGTGGTAATTCAGTTTTTCCTAGCGTGCTTTGCTACTGCTAAGATGAAGCTTCTTTGGAAGAATAAAGTGAATAAAAACCTGACAAAAAGCAGAAGTAAAGCAGCAACTGTAACTACCAAAGTTACATCTGAATTTCCCAGATTCATGTTTATCTCAGCATTTTTCTTGAACAAGAGGAAGTCAAATGAGTAGTTCCTGCAGTCTACACTGCGACAAAAATTTCTAGGTCTAAGTATAAGTACGTTGAAACTAAGACAGGACAGGAGAGGAGATGGGACAAGATACATATTAGATGTGATGTCAGAATTCATTGTATATTAAGGTAACTTCATTATGTCAAAGGCTTATTTTTATTTATTTTTAGCAAATGCTGGAAGATGGTCCAGAATGAACATCTTGAGAAAATGAGTTCATCTATTTGTGGTTCATTCTAACAAACATAAGTGGAAAGGTGGTTTCTGAGCTTAGATCATTCAGAATGGATCTTGCAGAAGCTTCGAATACAACTGTGGCATGTGCTCACAGAGGCACAAAACTGGTGTAACCTCATCTTTACTCTCTCAGGAATTGTCTTGACTGTTGGTTTGCTGTGTGGCTTCTGGGGGTGGGAGTTAATTCAGGAATATCCTGCAATCGATGTTCTGTGGTGGGCAGATGAGGTAGATAGTCTGGTCCCTTATGGCATTATGATTTACACAGCTATTTGGTTATTGTGAAATTTGCCTACTCCATAAAATGACTGAAAACTAATGCTCCACTAAGGCTGCTGTAGTGTGCAATTGTCTGAAAATAAGGAGGATTTTTTTGTATTTTGCATGTGAATATCATAAGTGGATATAATGTATGCAAATAGGTGTGTATATACATACACACACACTCGTACCCTCCCCCCTCCCCCGGCCTTTGTACTGGCTCTCGGTATGCATATAACATCATGAACCAAAAATACAATGTAAGTATATTGTCATGATTTCTCAGGTCAGTGATTATAAAAGGAAGACTATAACTCTCCAGAAATACTATGTAAATACAAACTGGTAAGAAGAATAACGTGGAAGAATAACGTCCTAGTAGACAGTAAATTATCCATGAGCCAGCAATGTGCCCTTGTTGCCAAAAAGGCCAATGGAATCCTGGGCTGCATAGGGAAGAGTGTGGCCAGTAGGTCGAGGGAGGTCATTCTCCCCCTCTACTCTGCACTGCTGAGGCTACAACTGGAATACTGTGTCCAGTTTTGGGCTCCCCAGTTCAAGAGGGACAGGGAACTGCTGGAGCGAGTCCAGCGAAGGGCAACTAAGATGATTGAGGGCTTGGAGCATCTCCCTTATGAGGAAAGGCTGAGAGAGCTGGGACTCTTATGGCATACAAGTATCTAAAGGGTGGGTTGAAGGAGGATGGAGCCAGGCTCTTTTCAATGGTTCCCTGTGACAGGATGAGGGGCAATGGGCACAAGTTAGAACACAGGAAGTTCCGTTCAAATACACGGAAAAACTTCTTTACGGTGAGGGTGACAGAGCACTGGCACAGGCTGCCCAGGGAGGTTGTGGAGTCCCCTTCCCTGGAGATTTTCCAGACCCGCCTGGATGCAGTCCTGAGTAATGTGCTCTAGGCAATCCTGCTTTAGCAGGGGAGTTGGACTAGATGATCTCTAGAGGTCCCTTCCAAATCTGAAAACTCCGTGATTCTGTGAAATCCTAACAGCAAAAGTTTTTAGTAATACTTCTGCCATGCAGGTCTGATTTACCCATATTTTATCTATATTAGCCCACTAATTGGTCCTTTGCGATTAGTAGAACAATTGTTTCCAAGAAAAATGTATTTTGTAGAGTAGAGGCTAACGTTTGCCTTTAGTGTTACTCTTTTTTAAGGGAAATTATGTTCTTTTTCAAAAATATTGGTATCTCCATGAAAGTCTATGAAAACGGCAAAAGTGCTGAACCAAAATCTTTTTGGGCTAGTAGTAATTGTCACTTCACTTGACTGTAAGTAATTACTTGTTTTTTAAGTCTCATAATAGCTGCAGCTACAGAGCTGATTTAAAGGCCTTATTTCTTATTCCTAATTTTTATCATTCAAATTGCAGCCTGATTTAAATTCAAAGGAAAATGAAACAATTACATTTCCTTTTGTGTATATCAATAAAGACATTTGTATTTTGGGTTTGGATAATCATACTTCCTATTTTATAAAAGAGCTTTGCAACTACTCCAACTGATTCCAGAGATTTTTTTTTGTCAATTCAGTTAATAGTATAGACAAACTGTTGCTTTTATGGGATTGAAAATTTGTAAGATCTTAAAAATGAGAACTTTTAACGATAAGATGTATAAAGTATAAAGCATTAGCAGAGATAACTCTTGGTATTCAACACAGTTGAATGGTGCTGCAACTCTCTACAGTGCTGCTGAAGTCAGTCCTTAAGAGATATACCGGTTAATAAGAAATTGTGCTTCTCTGGTAGTCATGGATTTATGCAATGAAGAAATTCATACTTTCTGCTTGGGGGCATTGGATCTAAATTGCTCTGACATCTTTCTAGTGCCACAGAAAGTGCTTTCCTGATTATGAAGATAGAGATTAAGAAGCACTTTTATTCGTGAATGGTTTAAGAAATGTCCAGATGTTTTCTGTGAAGACATTTGATTTGGCACTTCTGGCAAATCCTGCTCCTAACAGAAAGGAGATGCAAAGCTCCTCCTGGACAGGAGCAGCCCTGGCTTTTGATTCGGTGAAGGATGTGATTATTTAAAGAGATGCAGCATTCCAAGGATGTTTCTGAAGACCACAACAAAGGTTGTGTCTAGTTGTTTAAGTATCTTTTTCATTTGCTTTCAATAATTGTGTTTCCAAGTTGAGTTTACTTTCCTGCCAGTTCCGAGCAAGGCATTTTCCTGATAAATGGATTTTTTTCTCATTTTGGTCTGTCTGCCAATCCAAATAACAAAATAAGAGTATTGCTGATAGCTGTATGATTTTTTTAATATTCTTTTTTATTTTCTTTTTGTCTCTCCAACAGGCCATCTGTGGAAAAGAAAAAAGAGAAAAAATGAAGTATGTGTTTTTAATATTTTTCATGAATTTATTACCGCAATATGCTGGGAAATCTTTGAGAAGAGATGACAGTTACCCAAAAACATTTGAAGATATTAAAAATGAGATAGCTGGCTATACTGATGTTGCTAAAGCTATTATTGATCTTGCTGTTCATGGAAAAGCTCAGAACAGATCCTATGAAAGATTAGCAGTTTTTGCTGATACCATAGGACCTAGACTCAGCGGTTCGAAAAATCTAGATGCAGCCATCCAGTATATGTTCAATGCCCTGCGGGAAGATGGGCTGGAAAATGTGCATCTGGAGCCTGTGAAAGTACCACACTGGGAAAGAGGAGAAGAGTTTGCAATGATGCTGGAGCCAAGAAATCACAGCATTGCTATTTTGGGGCTTGGGAGCAGTGTTGCAACTCCTCCAGAAGGTAACTCTTCCTTTTGGAACTAAGTATCACATGCTTTTTAACCCCAAAGTGTATTATACCCCTAACAACTTCTTCTCTCAATGGACTAACTGAAGTTTTCTTCCTGCTGTAATAGTTCTGCAAGACAAGATGCTATTTTTCTGGGTCTTTTCTGTATGACATGGCTGGGAATGATGCAGTTTGGTTTAATTCAGTTTGATTGAACCAGTCTGTAAAATTAAACTTGATTTCTGAATTCTCCATTAAATCTATACCCTTTTGTTTAACACTGCTGAACCTCATTTGCAAAGATTCTGCTCCTCCACTGAGGTTGGTGGGCAACTTGTTTTTGTGACCTGGGTTTTCCAGCCCTTCTTTTCATTTTGGCCAGAGAAGTTCTCCATGGGGTGTTGAGTTGACACGTGATTTCTGCTCTTTCTGTCATGCCTTGTCCTACTAAGCTCAGCATTTCACTCTGACAAAAACCAAGAGAGCATGAAGAGGAGGAGAATCCCGTGATTAGCTTGGAAAGTGCCAGCCCCTTGCTAAGTGTGGTAGTTGGTATCTGTTTGTCCATTCCTTCCTGCACCTCTTCCTTATTCTCTCCACTTGCTCTCTCATGCTCACCTTGGAAATGTCTTTGTCTCATCTGTTACTGAACTGTGTGTTTCCTTTTAGTGGGTAATGTGTGATATGTTACTTCGGGAACAAGAATGATCATTAGCTGGGCTCAGCAAAATTCAAGTGTTTTCACCACCGCTCCCCCCTTCCCTTCCTCCCCCCCCCAAATTGCTTGCTTGCAAACAAAATAATATATAAGATTCTCTTTTTGTACATACTGATGTGGGGCTTTCTCAGGATTGCTACTTTAAGGCCGGAAGACAACCTTCTTCTGTGACTGCTCTCCATAAATAACAACAGACTTATTCCTAGACCAGTTCAAAAACATTCTACTTCCTTTATGAGAAAATAAATTTAGTTTAGGAAATAAAAGGTAACATGATACTCGTAACTTTTTTATGAATTGTAAATTTTTGTAATAGTGAGCGCTCTGTTTGAAATGAAACAAATACTGTATAAAAGCTATTTGTTTAGAAAAAGCATATAGCCCTTCAAAACACAACAAATAAAACTGGGTAATTTAAGATACGTTTGGAATAAATCTTACTTGGTTTGGGAAACTATTACTTAAAATTTTATCTGAGGTATTTCTGTAATATTGAGGTAAACACATGCTTATAATGCAAAACAGCTAAAACCATTAATAGTATCTGTTTATCCTATGATATGTCTAAGGCTTAGTGCTTTGATAGGAGAATATTTACAGCAAAGGTTAAACATACAGCTTATTTTGTATCCTTTCCAGTCCTGTTCCAAGCTTCCTAAAAAGAAAGCTAGAATTAAAATGGCGTTTTTGGTATTGAGCAAGTGTCACTGAACCTGTAAAGAGAACCAGCAATTTAATCTTGGTGAACACCTTCACATCCCAAGAAGCCTGTTTTTTGCTTCCCTTTCTTAGCTGTGCAGTTATTTGCACTTGCCTTACTCCTATGTTTGCCTTTTCTCGTTGAGAGGAATACTGAATTGGCATATTTAAAAATGCTCACAGAGGCTAATTGTGTCCTCCTTTTTCATCGGTAAAGATCTTATTATACTGATGACTAAATGGTCGGGCTGGTACCTGTAGCTGGTGGTGTCTTGGAAGATAAGATTGTATTATCTGGCGCTGGTTTGTGCTGAGTATTGTTCAAAAAACCCCACATTATTCTTCCTCACCTCTTTACTTTCCTCTGAGATCTACTGTGTTTCTGAAGGGATGTACGTGTTGGTGCTAGAAGTCTGCATGGCAATGAGATCTCTCACAGAAGAGTGGGCAGTTTCTTATACTTGGTGGAATCATTTTGATTAAATATCTTACCTTCTGACTTAAAATTGTTAACAATTTCTGCTGGTCTCATCTTGCTCTGTGCAAGCTGTGACGGGTTTTTGTGCTTGAGGAGGTTATGTGGGGTAGCTGGTCTCTGGTGAGCTCTTGGCTCTCATTCTTCCAATCGCTGGACCGGCCACCTGGCTGATGGAAATGCCTGGGGAGAGCCACTCGTCACCAGCCTCTCCGGACAAGAGAATTGCAAGGTGTGTTGCTCAGAAAAGCACCTGTCCTAAAACTCCCACTCATCCCAAGCATGGAATAAAAAAAATGTGTGGTTAGACTATTAAAACCACCGCCTCAATCATTTCTGAGGAATTCATTCCCAGATCCGCTCCCTCTGCTCTAACCAGCAATTGTCACCATGCTCTATTCCTGAGAAGAAGGGATAGATAGCTGCCCTAAATCACATTGGAAATATTTGAACAGGTAATCCCTGAAGGTGTTTGGTATGAGCTTGATAGTTATTGTGCTCTTTAAATCAGTGTTCCTATCAGGATATGTTTTGGACCCCTCAGTTTACAAGCTACTCTCTCTGTAGAGCCCTGACAAATCCCTTCCTTGACACTAGTGATGTCTACTTAGAGCCAGAGGATGGCACTGGCTGGACTTCTTGTCTTTTAAGCTCTGGGCATGGGGTTAAGATGAGAGTGGGTGACTCACCCATCCCAGCAGGAGGTACAGGAGACCATTTCTTACTTTTTCATCCTCTCAGTTACATCCTGTATTCCTCTGTTCCCATTCTGTGCCCCCAGGCTTGAGGCCTGATGAGCTAAGAAAATAGGAAGCATTGGCAGAAACTTAGTGTTGCATCTCTCTGGATGTGTTTAGTGCTTCGTGCTGGACTCAGTGGCCCCTGATACCCTCAGAGCTCCTTCTGGAGCTCAGCTCCCCAAGCTAGTGCTCTGAAGAGCCCTTTATTAGCTTAACAGTGGTGAGAAACTTGGTTTGGATGTTGGAAATCCAGAGTTTATTATCCCTTCAGTCTATGGAAATTGAAACCAGTGTTTCCTAGGAGTGACCCAATGGCCAGAGCACACACTGAGACTGCTTGCTTTCCATTTCGGCATATGCCATGCAAGTGTGTGGAAAAAAATTCATGATCCTTTGGGGCAGGAACAGGAAGCCCTATATAGTAGGAGTATTTTAGCCATGGAGCCTGAGCCAGCATTGACTCCAGGATGCAAGGAGTATCTCTTCCTGCAGGTCTTCCATCTATCTAACCCATGCCTATGGAGTTGAAAACCTTATGGGATGTGGACAGAGCTTTGCCTGTTTATTGGATTTGCTGGGATTTGCCCACTTTGGCTCAGATACGATTTTGGCATAGAGCTGGTTGGCTCACTTGAGTTTGGAAGAGTTCTGATGATGTGCAGGAGGCTTCTTGGTACATTGTGGTCTTGTGGATAAAATCCACATTTTGCTATTTTCTTCTTCAGGACTGAGCAATGAACCAGGATGTCAAGATTCCAGATTCAGTCTGATTTACACAGCAAAAAGGGCCAGCACAGAAAAGGTTAGATTTTTTTTTTACTGAAGAGGAAAAAAAAATCCTTTTCCCTTTCAGTGTTTCCCAAGATTTGAAAATGTTGGGTCAAAGAGAAAGTTTTCACTTCCTTTGATCTCCTTACAAGGAGGGAGTAACTTTCATGCCTGTCTTAGTGACAGGGAGAAGAGAAACAGGAAACACAGAGATTGAAAATGGTCATCACCTTGAAGAAATGAATTCCTAGGTAACAAACAGGATTGAATGTTAGGAAGTGCTCAGTTTAGGGAGCTGAAAAACTGGAGGTTTACCGTATTTAATCAATGTCCTTGTTTCATTTGCAGTGTTTCAACATTGGCAAAGCATACAGATATATATAGAGACTGTGTTGATTTCTAGTACTGATTATATCCCCCAAATTCTGAGGAAAATAGATATAATTGCTGCTTTGAGATCCCATAATTGAAGGAAAGTAGTAGTTTAGCAGATGTTTGACCATAAAATATCAAAGAATTCATATTTTTTGCATGTGTTTTAAAATGCACCCTCTTTTTCCTATGGGTGACCTCGCCCTTTCATTTTAAAGAAATACTGACAAGTAGAACCAGCCCCAGAATGCAGCCTGCCCAAAATGTCTCCTCGAAAAAGGAACAGTCTCTGGTTTCCATGTACTTTTTGTTGCCGAGAAACTGAAATAATATAAATATGAAGATGATATATTGGTAGACTTTTTCCTAGTTTTTGTGTTTGAGTCGTGGGTTTTTTTGTTTAACTATCAACAACATTTGGTCCAGCCTTGCTCTTATAGAAGGTGGTGGGAGTTTTGCCACTTAAATAATATGAAAATAGTTCCAGTCTGTTATTTACAAAATGGGGATAATATGTGTCTCAAAGCTGTTGAAGGCGTGTGCTGTTGCCGTAGGCTCACAGTCTTTTTAAGCTAAGGGTGCTGCTGAAAGAAGTGGTCTGGCCCCAGTCCTGGTTGATGTATTTTTCCCCAGTGTTGACCCTCCTTTTTTGTTTCTGTCTGGTGAAGTGGATTAGGGGAATTGTCTAGATTAACAAAAGGCCAACAAAAAAGTTAATTTTAATGTGTATCAGAGGAATTACCCTTAAATTGCCAGCATCTTGGATGACCACTGACCTACTGGGAGAGAAGGAGATCCTTCTGGAGGGACTTCTTGGGTACCCCCTTTGACAAGGGGTTCAGTGCTGAGAACAGGGGTTGGAGGGAGTCATAGGCATGAGAGCACAGTGCAAAGCCCTCCTGTTTTCTCTGGATCCTTCTTTTTCTGTGCATGAGGAGCTATTGATTCACATCTTGAGATCACGAGCCTCAGTATTGGCTCGTTTGTTTATTATTACTTAAAGCAGCGCTGCTTGCGGTATGATAATTTTGCTACTGTTTTTCTTGGAATGTAAAAGATGACGTCCATGAAGGACCTCAGACGCTGCGGTGTTCAGTGACCCAGTGTCTGGGAGAAAAGTTAGTTCAGTGGCATTTCAAAGATGTAAAGAGTAGGAGTAGCTGTGTGGCTTTGAGGGGGACATGCTGCCTGGGAAGGACATGGGTTCCAGTTGCTGCTTTAATGAATGTTCAAGTGAAATGTACAGATTGGCAGCAGCAAAAAATTGAATTTTCAGGTCTTGGCCCTTTTCAGTGTGGCCGAGTTGAGGGTGTTTACCTCAAGGATGGTAAGCCCAGGCTGAAGCTCCTGCCTCACGCTAATGGAGGCAGGATTTGAACATGATTTTTCTTTTCCCCTAAACTATTTAATCATTTATTCATATTATAATTCTTATATCAATATGTATTGATATATGTTGATAGAGCAAATGTGTTTCTAGGTGTTAAAGTATTTTAAATTTTCAGTCCATGCAAATAATTTTTGAGAGAGAAAAAATAAGTGATGATATGAATCTTTCATTTGCTTCAGCCTGACACCAAGCCTTAATTTGATGAGTTCATATGGACCCAGAATTTGGGTTTGTTTTTCTGAAAACCTAGTTGAATTATGTGGGACATTGGGGTAAAGCTGAACTAATTCCTGGAGAGAGCTGAAAAGCAACATGCTTTTAAAAGAGGTAAGATAGAAGTTTTAGGGGAAAAATGCTTTCTGGGCTGATTTTAGAGGATCCTGAATCTAAATCTAATTAGGTCCCTAATCTTTACTTAGCTTTCAAGGATATATTTGCCTTTTCCCTCTACTCCCCCAAACCTTCTTTTCTTTGGCCTGTCCCAATAACTCACTTTCTTCCCTGTCTCCAGACATAGATACTTACTTTTTCACTGTTGTGTGCTTCATCTTCTTACATCCTCATCCAGCAGTATGGTCCTGGCACGTGATCTGGTTCTGTGTAGGGTGCTATGGCATCCAGGGTCCAAGACTGCCATTTTTATCAGAGAACTGCTACATTTTAACTTCATATGGTCAGCTTTTTCCTATGACCCATGCAAAAAAAATTCTAGGTTCTCTGTAACTCTGTGAAAGAAGCTGCCTTGCATATAGGCACAAGACAGTGCACGTGGGCCATTTCTGAAAGAAGCAGAGAGGCATGGTACTTTTATCATGGGGAGATGATCGACTCGGAAGGACAGCTGGATGGTCAGAAAAGCTTGGGGCTACCACCTGCATGTGCTTAGGGTCACCATTGAATACAGCATACCTTGATATGGCAGCTTCCAGTACAAATTATCTTGGTGGGAGAGCTGAGGTGGAAATGGAGAAATTTGAGAAGTGGCAGCCATCCAGCAGACAAGAAAAGAGGAAATCAATGTGATCTGATGTCGCTGGTCTACGAGGCAGGGCTGCAATGATCAGGTAGGCTTCATGCACTGCTCTCGTGGTGTGCTGCTGCTCCTACTCTTTCTTTGTCTTCTTCCTACCATGAAGAAGTGCGTTGATTTCCTGCCTCTGCTGTCCTGATGCCTGGAATGGGGAGGTGGCACTCAGTCTCTCTCTTGCTGTCATGATTGCAGAGGCTGGAATGTGTTTCAGATACATTCTTCAACAGTTTTAAAACCTCCACCAGTACCAGAACAATTAGATGTGTTGTTGACTTTTTTTTGTGTTGATATTTCAGGCAGTATTTTATGCTTAGGATGCAAAGATTTTCAATATATAATGCACAGGGAAGTTTAACAGAGACTTAGTTCATGTAGTTTTGAGCCTTATTGTGTCTAGACCAAAAAATACTGTATTTTAAGCAAAAATTGCCTTGCCCATCCCATTGTTTATTTGACAGTGACAGCTTCAGTGCATATGGATCAGCAGCATTGCTGGTCCATAGTGTGATTTGTAAGAGAAATCATAATTCTTATGTTAACAC